>NC_138768.1:467153683-467787034 GCF_965119305.1 Pelophylax lessonae | reverse complement strand
CCTTGTAAGGGATCTTACAGGCGTCTGCTGCGACCATTTCCAGGTGGATCAGGCATATTCGCTGAAGGCTCTGGTTCCTCCTTTCCCAGTGAAGGCGCATTCTACTAGAGTGCTGAGTACTCGCCTCTTGGGCTTTTCGCCATAAGGTGTCAGTGATTCAAGTTTGCAAGGTGGCAACTTCGGATGCCTCTTTTGGCCGCAAGCTTTTGCAGGCTGCTGTTTAACCACATAATGATCGCCCACCGCAGTTTTACTGCGGCAGGCAGCCGCTCCTGGGCAAAGCGACATAATACTACGTCGCTCACTCGGGAGACGCTAGGGGTCGCGCCCAAGCTCGTTAGCTGGGGAGCCAGTGCGTATGACCGGCGGCTCGCGATCTCCCACAGCTGAGAGAGGAGGACAGACGGCTGATCTTAATACAGCCGTCTGTCATTCTCCCTGAAGTGATCACAGAGGCTATATGCTATATATATATAGGATCGCATGTCTCTGATTACTTCACAAGTCACGCCCCCTGACAGTTCGAATCACGCCCCTAGGGACACATTTAACCCCTTGATCACACATACTGTTAACCACTTGCTGACCGCCGGAAGTACATATACTGCGGCGGTCAGCCCCCTGGGCAAAGTGACGTATGGCTACGTCACTAGCCCGCAAACCAATAAGGCGCGCTCCCGCTCGTTCACTGTCATCCCAGCGCGAGTCACCGGCGGCTCTGATGTCCGCCAGTCACCCGCGATCTCCCGCTGTAGAGGGAGAAAGGCAGGCGGCTAATGTAAACAAAGCCACCTGTCATTCTCCCCGATCTTACTGCAGAGATCATACGATCCTGCTATGTAGGATGGTATCTCTCTGTGGTTACATCAAAAGCCACGCCCCTTTACAGTTAGAAGCACGCCCCTAGGGACACACTTAACCCCTGGATGTCTAAAAGTTAACCCCTTCCCCCGCCAGTGTCATTTTTACAGTAACAGTGCATAGGTCTAGCACTGATTACTGTAGTAATGTCACTGGTACCCCCAAAAGTGTCAAAAATGTCAGTCAAGGGTCTGATCTGTCCGCCGCAATGTCGCAGTACCGCAAAAAAAAAAAAATCGCAGATCGCCGCCATTACGCTTTAAAAAAAAAAAAAAATGACAAAAATCTTTCCCTTTGTTAGTAAACGCGATAACTTTTGCGCAAACCAATCAAAATACGCTTTTTGCGATTTTTTTTTTTACCAAACATATGTAGCATAAAACAAATTGGCCGAAAATGTTAAAAAAAAATCGGATTTTTACATTTTTTTGGGGAATTTCATATAAAAAAATGTGAAAAATATTGTTATTTTTGCAAAATTGACGTTCTTTTTTTTTGTTTATAGCGCATGATCAAAAAATCGCACAGGTGATCAAATACCACCAAAAGAAAGCTCTGTTTGTGGGAAAAAAAGGACGTCAAATTAGTTTAGGTACAGCGTCGCACGACCGCGCAATTGTCCGTTAAAGTCACGCAGTGCCGAATTGCAAAATACCCCCTGGTCAGGAAGGGGGTAAAATCTTCCGGGGCTTAAGTGGTTAAAGAGAATCTTTTTTGTTCTCTTTGAGGGTGTATGTTTTTGCTAGGTGAGCTCCAGTTGATCCTGATTGAGCTCCATATTATCTGGTTGGCTAAGTTTAGCCTTTGAGGAGTTACATTCTTCTTTGCATTGTCTTCCCACCCCTCATACAAATACTGCTTTGGGACATCCCAATGGTCTAAGAAGATATGGAGCTGCGTCTGTCGATGAACGATAGAGAAAACTGGATTTTTGTTACTTACCGTAAAATCCTTTTCTCTGAAGTTCATTGACAGATGCAGCACCCGCCCCTGTGCTTCTGAGTGAATGGGGTTTTTTGCCTTCTAAACACTGCTTGCAACAAAACTGGCTGCTGTAGCAGAGTGTGTGGGGTTAGGCTTGCAGGGACAGCCCCCATAGGCATAGTAAAGCTTTTTCCTGCCTAGTACCTTATTGGAGGAGCATAACCCAATGGTCTAAGAAGATATGGAGCTGCGTCCTCCATTTTTGACACTTTTGGGGGTACTAGTGACATTACTACATTAATCAGTGCTATAAATATGCACTGTTACTGTAATAATGACACTAGCAGGGAAGGGGTTAACACTGTTGGTGATATAGGGGTTAAATGTATGCCTCATGCTTACTGACGTGTGTGGGGGGAGGGGGTTGTGTGACACAGACACAGGTTCAGCTATGCTGAATCTTGTAATCTGTCACTGTCTGTCACATAGGAGATCTGCCCGCTTTGTTTACGTAAGGGGGTGGATTTCCTCGGTCTGTCACCTCCCCTGGCCCGACTCCCGCTGTGTCCGAATATAGCGGGAGCGAGCCTCCGGCGACGAGGGGGCGGGATCCAGCGACGGGAGTCTACGTCGCTGGACCCAAGAGAGCCACTTTGCAGCAGTACACTCCATGTGAGCGGTCAGCAAGTGGTTAAATGATGGCAGGTATGTACGGACTCGTATTTAACATGAGTTTGAATGTGATTGCTTAATTCTTAGCACAGCTAAAGGGGTGTGCACACTTATGCAACCACATTATCTTAGTTTAATTTTACTTCCCCGCCTAAAAGATTTAAATTCTTTTCCAAACTGAGTTGTACAGTTTATATACATTAAAAGGTGGAAAAAGTTCAGAAATTATTTATCTTTGTCTCGTTTTTTTTACACCGCAGAAACCTGACATTTTAACAGGGGTGTGTCGACTTTTTATATCCACAGCAAGGCACGATTAGGAAGCAAAGCCTGCATAAGTAATAAGCAAATACTGCGCTCCTACATATAAATAGAAGTGCAACTATATTGCTGGTCTCTATGCTAGATGACACAGAGAGATTACAGCTCTCAACCACACTCCCTAAGGCCCCATTTACACTTGTGCGACTTCAAAGGCGCACGATTTTACAGCGATTTTCAAATCATGCCAAAAGTAGTGCAGGGACTACTTTGAAGCCGGTGCGACTTCAAGTCGCACAAGTGTGAAAAGGGCCTTAGAGGTGTTGCATTGCTACCGCCTTCACATCAACCAGTTCATCACTTCTTGGGTAAAAGAGGTTTAAGCACCTGGGTGTGTCTCATGTCCTGCATGGCAGGAAAAGACCATTGCTGAAGCACCCTGTGCCTCCCTGGACTGTCTGCTGCAGGTACTCCATACATGGAGTAGAGTACATACAGATGCCTTCGTGGGACCTGATCTCTTGGAGTTATGTCTTTATATGGCTGACCTGCAGCCTCCTGAAGTTTTTCTACATTCTGCTCAGAGTATGCAACATTTAAGGCAGGGCTCTGGTAATATATCACAGTTGCCATTGTGCTTAGTCAGCTTGAAATTGATCTCGAAAGCCCTAAAATTGCTGGTGTCATAGCTGGTCATGTGTGCCGCACCATTGCAACTGCAGATCTACACTGAAGCTAAGAAGGCACCATCTTCAATGAATAGGCTGATTTAGTTAAACTTTAATCTCTCAGTAATTGAATTGCTGATATAGCACCAGGCTAAACTGACTGCTTAATATAGGTAACAGCCTAGCCCTAACAAGTGGAATATCCATTTAAACCATGCCCAGAAATATTGGAAAGAAGTGGTCTTTTAAACTATTCAGCTATGACATACTAGAGGAGTGCCTATGTGCAGGAGCAAAATTCTGCACTTGGCTTCTGGCAGCTACAGAATGGGGGAAATGTTAATAAAAATCTCATCACAAAATAAGGTTTAGTTTTTTTTCTGAAGTTAATATACAAATATTGTAAGGGAATTTTACAAAAAAACACAGACATACATTGGATATAGAGAGAAGGGGGGAGTTTGGGACTTTAAATGAGACCCTAGGTGGGATATGCCGTGCGTCTCTATCCCTGTTCAATAGAATAAAAGAGAAAGATCGGGATTTTAAATGAAAGACATGACTAGGCTATCAGGGTCAAAACGGGAGCTGAGGGCAGAGACAAAGACACCACGCACCGAAGAGTGTGGGCTGAACTGAATGGAGTAAGAATAGTGCATATAAGCAGCAAAAGGAAATGTCCATAAATAATGTAAAAATGTGTGAATAGGGTGGGGATATATTATATTGCTGCTTGCTACATGCAGATATACGAAAGAGGGTGGTAGTATCAATGGAGGGGTGAGACCAAAAGAGGATATGAACCAGACATCTACTCCTGATGAAGTGGTGCAATCGGTCCACGAAACGCGTCAAGTTTATTGATGTTATGATGATAATATACTATTCTACTATTTTTGCAACTTTGAGTCCATTACTGTTGTGATTTTATCCAACTATTTACTACTCTTGCCTAATACCCATTGGCTTTATGAATACTGGATCTGAGGACCATTTACCAGTTTCTGCAAGACCTTGAAGCTAATTTGTTTTATTACTCTGTATATTTTTTTGTGACAATGTTTATTATCTGTTGTCCTCATTAAATGTATTTTTTTTACCCTGATAGCCTGGTCATGTCTTTCATTTAAAGTACCGACCTTCCTCTTTTATACATTAAAAATTGGCAACAGTAAGCAACAATTGTTTTTAAATTTCAGAAATAGGCAGTTTAACCACTTAAGCCCCGGAGGATTTGGCTGCTCAAAGACCAGGCCCTATTTTGCGATTCGGCACTGTGTGACTGTAACTGACAATTGTGAGGTCGCGCGACGCTATACCCAAATGAAATTGATGTCCTTTTTTTGCCACAAATAGAGCTTTCTTTTGGTGGTATTTAATCACCTGTGCGATTTTTACTTTTTGCGCTATAAACAAAGAGCGACAATTTTGAAAAAATAATATTTTTCACATTTTTTTATATGAAATTCTCAAAAAAAATGTAAAATCAAATTTTTTTAACATTTTAGGCCAATTTGTCTTCTGCTACATATTTTTGGTAAAAAAAAAAAAAAAAAATCGCAATAAACGTATTTTGATTGGTTTGCGCAAAAGTTATTGCGTTTACTAACTACGGGAAAGATTTATGTCATTTTTATTGTTTTTTTTTTTTTTAACTAGTAATGGCAGTGATCTGCGACTTTTTTTGTGGGACTGCAATGTTGTGGCGGACAGATGGGACCCCTGACTGACATTTTTGACACTTTTGGGGGTACCAGTGACATTACTACAGTAATCAGTGCTATAAATATGCACTGTTACTGTAAAAATGACACTGGCAGGGAAGGGGTTAACTTTATTGGTGATTGGTGATCAAGGGGTTAAATGTGTCCCTAGGGGCGTGATTCTAACTGTCAAGGGGCATGGCTTGTTAGATCATAACAGAGACATATGATCCTACATAGCAGGATTGCATAGCCTCTGTCATGATCTAAGGGAGAATGACAGACGGCTGTGTTTACATCAGCCGTCTGCCTTTCTCCCTCTCCTGAGCGAGATTGCGAGTGGCCGGCGGACATCAGAGCCGCCAGTCACACACGAAGGGATGTTCGTGAACGAGCGCCCCCTACAGGCTCCTAGGCGAGTGACATACCGGTACGTCACTTTGCCCAGGAGGGGCTGACTGCCGCAGTATATAGTCGTGCGGCGGTCGGCAAGTGGTTAATATTAAACCACAATTGCCTTCAGAATAATTCCGTCAAAGTTCCTTAACCTCCTGCCATCCGCGCTATAGCCGATAGACGGCTACAGCGCGGACTCACATTTCCGGGAGGCCGTCTTTATACGGCCTCCCAGAGACAGTCTCCCCGCGCGCTCCCGCGAGCGCGCATCGGGGAAAATCTGTGTTGGCCGTGTGTTGTCACAGATCGTGGTAAATGGCCAATCACAGCGGCCATTTACCACGTGATCGGCCCATGAAATGAGAGATGATCTCATATGTAAACATATGAGATCATCTCTCATCGCCAGCGCTCCTTCCTCACACGGAGACTGCAGTGTGAGAAAGGAGGAGAACCGATCAGCCTTCGGGGACACAGAGGAATGTAATCAGGCACCGATCACCAGTGCCCTGATTACTAAAGAGGTAAAAAAAAAAACAATGTGCCCACCATCAGTGCACCCCAATCAGTGCCTACAATCAGTGCCCATAGTGCTGCCAGTCAGTGCCTGCTCATCTAGGCACTGATGAGCACTGACTGGCAGCTCTATGGGCACTGAGTGTGGGCACTGATGGTGTTGCCCATCAGTGCTCATCAGTGCCACCCGTCAGTGTCCATCAGTGCCGCCCGTCAGTGTCCATCAGTGCCGCCCGCCAGTGCCCATCAGTGCCACCCGCCAGTGCCCATCAGTGCCGCCTGTCAGTGCCACCGTCAGTGCCTCTGTGCCCAGCAGTGCCACCTCTCAGTGCCCATCAGTGCCGCCTATCAGTGCGGCATATTAGTACCTCCTCATCAGTGCCCATAAGTGCCACCTCATCAGTGCCCATAAGTGCCACCTCATCAGTGCAGCCTATCAGTGCCCATCAGTACCGCCTCATCAGCGCACATCAGTGAAGGAGAAAAATGTATTTATTTTCAAAACTTACTCGCAGAAAATAAGAAAAACTTTTTTTTTTTTCAAAATTTTCTTTTTTCTTTTTTTTGTAAAAAATAAAAAACCCAGAGGTGATTAAATACCACCAAAAGAAATCTCTATTTGTGTGAAAAAAAATGATAAAAATTTCATATGGGTACAGTGTAGCATGACCGCGCAATTGTCATTCAAAGTGTGAGAGCACTGAAAGCTTAAAATTGGCCTGGATGGGAAGGGGGTGAAAGTGCCCGGTAGGCAAGTGGTTAATAAATTAGGAAATACATCAGATGTGAGTTGCTGTATTTATTGGATTCAAACACACTACATTTTAACTGGGTGTAAAGAATTTGCATAGCTACATTTGGTAACACCAATGTATGTACAAAGGATTGGAGTATCCATCTTGCACTGTAAATAGCTGTCGCTAAAGTCTGCATTAATACTTTGGTACTTACTTGAATAATGCTGACAGCTTGGCAGCTTTTATACTGAGATTTACAAGTGTAAATCCAATAGCTCTACCAACTGTCCCATAATACGAGTGTAGCTTTAATGCAAGCTTTTGAGAAACAAAGCCAACACTTTTGACACCTTTGCCTCTTTCCTGGTTCCATGCTGAACATGTGGTTAATTGAAATTTCGTGTGGATCCAATCGTTAAAGGGTAGCCCCAAAACAGCAAAATCCAACCATTGCCATAATACAGCTACAGTGATCACTGAACCACAACAGCAAAAAGTCCTGTCTGCCTTCAATGTCTAGAACACACAATGATATGGAGTGTGGTGTAACTGATATTAAAAAAAACAATACCTACTACAAGATGAAAAATCAAAAACACATCTATTGGTTAGTCGTATAAAGAGTACTGTGTGTATGCCTCAAAGAGACAGCCACTATAACATGCATATTAATATAAACATCTCAAGGTAATGTACTCGCAAAAGCATTCGATTGCATTTGTTTGCACCTCTGGCAGTGTCAGGAAACGCATCAGCTCAGCATTCAAGACAGACGGCTGCTCCCCTTCAGTGGCTCTGATATCAGCCAAGGTACTGGCAGGGGCCAGGGAAGCCTCACACAATCTGCAGACACGGTCAATGTATATTGTGTCAGGCTTTGTGGACCTTAATAGGCATGGTGTTATGACAGTGTCTTTTTACCAAACGTCTCTGTTGGTAATTGGCTTCTTACCTATTCTATCAAGTCTGTCTATGGCAACAGTCTCAAATGCACGCCGCATCATTGGGTATTCCTCCAACACCTCATTGAAATTATCCACAGAAAGGGAGTAGAGACGACAGTATGTGTCAGAGCGGACACTGGCAGTCCGTCGTCCCCGTGTCAGCAGGCAGATCTCTGTATGAAAAAAAAAAATAATAATTTAGGTTACTATAAGTGGTTGGTGAATATATAATCATTTATTCCACAAACAGGACACATCTTAATTCTATCTTACGGTGCCTTTCAATAATATAACGGTAACCAAAGTGTTTCTGCTCTGGAACATTTTAAATTCAAAGTATGCTTATGCTTTAACCAGGAGACTGGACAAATTCTATAGGTTTCATGAACATCCAGGAGAAGGCAATGTGCCTTCAGTACCTAAAGGGGTGATTTACTAAAAGGCAAATAGGCTATGCGCTTTGCAAAGAGCAGTTTCATTCTGCAAGTGCAGCTGCTTAAAAGCTTAGTACATGAGGTAAACTTTACTTTGCAAATATTACCCAATTATGTGCAAGGAAAATTAAAAAAAAGGCATTTTTGCTTGCATATGGTTGGATGATGCAAGTCATCAGAGCTTCTGCTCATTTACCAAGCTGTGGAGCAACTGTAATTTGCAAAGTGTATTTGCCATTAGTAAATCAACCCCTAAATCTCCATTAGTACAAAGAGTTGTGATTGGACTGAATGGGCAGGGGGAGCCTTTACACAAAAAGGAGTATTCTGCTGGGCATGGTCCCGGATTGGGAACATGCAGTAGGAACAGAAAGTATAGCCACATAGCATAGGTGGGTGATCCATATGATAAACTGCAAAATAAAGTAGAGCTTCAACTACAAAAGTTAGGTTATGAGAACATTGAAAAATGTAATTTTAAAATCAGCATAGAATTACAATTTGGCTAAACTACATTCGAGTGAGAATACGCCCAGCTATTCCTTGAGCTAACCCATTTAGCGCTCTTGGCTGCTTCATTTACTTCATTACACATTACCTCTCCAAGGGATGACAAATATGCACTGTAAACTGTATAGCACTAAAAATATGCAGCCTTTCTACAGTGATCCACATTCTAGCTGGGTTCCTATATTTCTACAGTTAGTTACTGAGGCACACACTAAAGTGTAGATCACTTCCAGGAATTACATTTTGGAATACATACCGTGAACATGAATGTGATCAACTTCATTTTAGCATGGACACCTATTTTTTCAAACCCTTGCTTCTGCTTATAGCCGTTATTTATGTACATTGAAAAGCTTTATTTTTTTCATTCATTGAAGGACACAGGAATTCAGATACGGTCAGGTTATACAGCCACCTGAAGGAGGATTGGACACTAGCGAACAAGAAAATTGTAGACCATCCCAAGATAACCTCTCCTCCATCCATCCATCATGCCCCAATTTTTTTTTTTTTTTCTTGCTCAGATCCTAGAAGGATGGATGGTTCTCTCCAGTTCTGCTGAGAACAGTATAACCAATGTTTGCCTTTTTTCCTCAATTTTATGTTTAAAATCTACCCTGCAGAGTCAATCATCTCTGATCTGCCCAAAGCCTTAAAACAGGCCAGGCCATAGATCACAGTGGCCATCTTCGACCCAGAGTCTGCACAGTCTATTCTCTGAGACTGTTTATGCGGTACCACAATTTCTAGCAGTCACCTCAGAATTACAAAAGGCTAAATTGACCCTTGTTGATTTCAGAGCTCCTACAGTTGTATAGCACTTCCACTACACCCACTATTTGAAGTATTTTTCTATACCAGGGGACTGGAAGCCCTCTGAAGTGTCCTGGCCCCACCAGATTCTTCCTCAATGCTCCATCCACACTTGTGTGACTAGTCATGCAACTTTGGACATCAGCGTTGCACGACATGTCGTTCCCAGTGTTTTCCAATGATACCCGTTCATATATGAGCAACCTAAAGTTGCAGCAACTTCAAAGTGGTTCATGAACTACTTTGGTCTGACTTTCATGCAACTTGAGGGCCATAGACTTCAATGTTAACCCTCAAAAGTTGCAGGAATGTCATACCTGAATGTACAATGCAACTTGTGTGCAACAGATGTACATTAAAACTGGTCAAAGCCAAAGTTGTATCCAAGTTCCACCCATCCAAAGATGGTGCGGTGGTCTGCCTGGAGTGGTGTCCGCCGGGTCCAAAAGGTAAGATGAGTAGTGTCCATCCTCCCTGCTGGTGGTTTTTCTGGATGGACGTGGGCCCCTCCCTGGGATTGTCAAACAGCGACTGCCCTTCCTTCACCCACTATTGGGGTCCCTCTGCAGACCACCCTCCATTTACCCACTCCTAGCTTTTCCCCGGGGCAACCATGCCTGTTCTGTTTTTTTTTTTTTTTGTTTTGGGGTCCCGAGCGGGTGCTGAGGGGGCGCAAAGCGTGTTTTTTTGCAGGGGGGGGTGGTCCTGGTGGGGGTCCCTAGACTTACTGTCCAAGTGTACCTGGGGGTCCTGGGAGCCTTGTGGGCGCTGCGTGTAGCCGCCATTTTGCGGTGGATGACTGCTGAATAATCGGTAGCCAGGTTTGTGTAGTCCATTTTCTTGTGGTTTCCCATTGCTATTACACGGCGGTCGTGTTTTTTAAGCCTATGGAGCAGTGAATCGGCGATGGGCCTCTAGTGGCAGTTCCTGATTTTCCTCTCTTTGATAGCCGCACCAGGCTCTCTGGCTCTGCATCTGAGGTAGTGAGTCCTTGTTGGTGCTAAATGGCTCCCCCTTTCTACTATAGCGGTAAGGCTGGGACTTGTGGTGAAGCTGGTGCAGCGGGGGGGGGGGGACTTTTAACAGCAATTTTTACACTTCTTGCTGGCACTCCGCAGGTTAACCCATGGAGTCCCTGGAGCACGTGTCACCACCTGATCCCCTCTCAAAGGCTGTGGGGACGACGGGGTCCCAGTCCGCCTTGTCTGCTATGACGGCAGTGCTGCAGTCACTGGTGTCCAAAGTAGATATGGCCCTCCAAAATAGGACGAGCAAAGAGTGTGCTCCGCATTCACCTGCATCCTCTGTCTGAATCTGAGGTTGATTTGGCCGCATCGGATGACAGTTTTCCTACTGGGTCTGCATCCACGCACCAAGTGCTCCGATTCCTCTTCCACTACAGCCGCGCATGAAAAAGCACTGATTGTATCAGTGTGGGAAACTTTGAAATTCGAGGACGCAGCTACCGCTGCGTCGGCTGCGCAGGTGCAATTTGGTATCCACAGAGCTTTCAAAGTGGCAAAGGTGTTTCCCTTTTACGCCTATTTTGACAACATTGTCGTGAGTCAGTGGAGTTCCCCAAATGCACTGTTGGGGTCCCCAAGTGCTTCGCTAGAAGGTATCATTTTGAAGAGTCCCTGTTAAAAAACCTGACAGTACCACCTGTGGTGGACTCGCAGGTTTCCAGGTTGAACAAAGCCACCCTTCTCTGGGTGGAGGACTCTCCGTTCTTTAAGAACCCTTTTGACAAGAGAGTTAAATCTCTGCTCTGATACATTTTTACCATGGCTGGTTCCATTCTGTGGCCGGTTTTTGCCAAACCCTTGGTTTCCCAGACCTCAACAGAATGGGCCAAGCTCCTGCGCCAGGATTTGGAAGGGAGATTGTCCCCTCCTGAGCTGGTGGATCAGTTGGGCCAGGGGTTGCAGTATATCGGTGATGCCTCTCTGGATGCGGCCCCCTTAGCCTCCAGGGTGTCCGTGACAGCAGTGACTCTTCACCACAAGATATGGCTAAAATACTGGTCTGCGGATCAGGCTTCCAAGAAAGTATTGACTGATCTCCCTTTTGTAGGAGACTGCTTGTTTGGAGCTTCCATGGAAGAGATCATTAAGAGTCTTACTGAAGGTAGGAATACTCTGCTTCCACAGACTACCAGGAGTAAAGAGTCTCGTCACAAAGGTGGCCCTTTATTCTCAGCCCATAAGCTGTCCCTCAGGATCTAATGACCAGGGATCAAAATCTGCCCGTAACCCCGCAGGGGGTTCCAAGAGGCCCTGGCCTGGTAAGTCAAGATCGGATTCTTCCGGGACTGCAAAAAAGCCCACTTCTGTCTGAAGGGGTACCCTCACCCGTATCTGGGGAGGGGGGGAGGGAACGTCTTTGCTTCTTTCCGGATCCGTGGACCTCATTGATTCCAGACAAATGGGTCCACGAGTTAATTCGGTCTGATTACAAGATCGAGTTCTGGCCCTTGCCTCCGGCAACCTTCTTCCCTTCCAACCTGCGTTTGGCCCCAGATCGCCTAAGAGATCTTCTTGGGGCGGTACAGGATCTGCGTTCCAGAATCTGAACGCTTTCAGGGGTTTTATTCAAACCTATTTACTGTTCCCAGGAAGGAAGGCAAGGTTCGTCCTATTCTGGACCTCAAGGCCTTGAATCGCTTTGTGTGGGTTAAGACATTTCGAATGGAGTCCATTCACATGGTAGTGGCATTCCTTCATCAATGGGGGTTTCCTGGCCTCTATTGATATCAAGGACGCTTACCTTCATATGCCAACATACGTCGGGCATCAGCGTTTCCTTCGCTTTGCCGTGGGCAAGGAGCACAATCAATTAGTGGCGTTACCTATTGGTCTCGTCTCAGCTCCTCGGTGTTCACTAAAGTTTTGGCCCCGGTGTTAGCATTGCTAAGGCAGAAGGGGATTGTGGCACTGGGACAACCTCCTTCTACGAGCAGTCTCTGAATGCCTTAAAAGACCGTCTGTACATTTCAGTGCGAACTCTGCAAGAGTTTAGCTGGAAACTGAATTTCCAAAAATCGGTTCTGGTCCCGTCCACCAAGCTGGACTATCTGGGCCTAACCCTGGACACAGCCTTAGCCCGAGTGTTTCTTTCGGAGGTGAAACTCCAGAAGTTGCAGGATACGATACGGCTCCTGTTGTCCAGCCAGCGGTCATCTCTCAGAACTTGTATGCAAGTGCTGGGCTTAATGGTTTCCACCTTCGAGGCAGTTCAGTTTGCTCAATTCCATACCAGATCTCCACAAAGGGAGATTCTTGCCAAATGGAACAAGAATCCACAGTCTCTAGACAATCTGCTCCTGTTGAGCCAGGGAACGAGGGGATCATTGATCTGGTGGCTCCGCTCTCCGGTGCTTCGACAAGGAAAATCCTTTCTTCCCCTGTACTGGACGGTGGTCGTCACAGATGCAGTCTTGGGCACGGATTGTGCTCAGGGGGTTTGGACTCTTTAGAAGTCCATCCTGCTGATCAATATCGTGAAAATTTGGGCAATCAGGCCCAATGGAAGGTTCGTCTGTGGGGGCGCCCAATAGATATTCAATTAGACAATGCCATGGCCGTGGCATATTTCAATCAAGGGGGCACCAAAGGTGTCCTAGCAGCCTGAGAAGTAGCCGGGATTCTAAGGTGGGCAAAACGGTTTGTTCCAGCCATCTCTGCAGGGCATATTCCAGGGGTAGAAGATTGACAGGTGGACTACCTCAGTCGGCAGACGTTGGATCAAGGAGAAATGGTCTCTCCACCTGGAGGCGTTTCATCGACTGGGTCTCCAGTGGGGAACTCCCGATTGTCTCTCCTCTCAACAGGAAGGTGCAGAGGTTCGTAGCAAGGTCTCGGGATCCTCTGGTCGATGCCACAGACGCTCTGATGGCTCCTTGGCGTAGTATTGTCTGATGTACGCATTCCCCTGATAACTCTTCTGCCAAGACTCCTGCGAAGAATCGAGGCAGAAGAGATTCCGGTCATCTGGTGTGTCTGAATTGGTGATTCCTATGCTGTTAAAAGCCAGAAAATGTACTTCTAGGAACATTTCTTTGAGTCTGGAGGGCGTACAATGCTTGGTGTGAGTCTCGGGGGGGGGGGGGGGGGTGTGGGGGTTCCCGAGTGTCTCGTGTTTTGGACTTTCTCCAAAGAGGTGTAGATCAGGGTTTGGCCTTGGGTACCTTCAAAGGCCAGATTTCGGCCCTGTCGGTTCCTCAGTAACCACCTTTTGAAAATATTTGTGCGGTTTCTCTGCTTACTCTGTCACAGATGGTAGCCTTCTTGGTGGCTATTACTTCTGCGTACAGGGTGTCGGAGTTGGCTGTATTGTCGTTCACCCTATCTGGTGGTTCACAGAGACAAGGTGGTGCTTCATCCCTGCCAGTCCTTCCTTCCTAAAGCCGTCTCTGATTTCCATTTATATGAAAACATTGTGTTGCCTTCCTTGTGTCCTAAGCCTAAGCATCCTAAAGAAATTGCCTTACATTCTTTGGATGTTGTTTGGGCAATCAGGACGTATCTGGCAGCGACTCAGTCGTTCCGAAAATCAGATTTTTTATCTATCCTTCCAGATGGACCCCGTAAGGGCTGGCTATGTCTGCTGCAACCATTTCTGGATGGATGAGGCAGACAGTGTTGCAGGCCCTTTTCCATTAACCACTTAAGCCCCGGAGGATTTGGCTGCTCAAAGACCAGGGCCTATTTTGTGATTCGGCACTGCGTGATTTTAACGGACAAGTGCGACGCTGTACCCAATATTAATTGACGTCCTTTTTTTCCCACAAACAGAGCTTTCTTTTGGTGGTATTTGATCACCTGTGCGATTTTTACTTTTTGCGTTATAAACAAAAAAAGAGCGTCAATTTTGAAAAAATAACAATATTTTTCACATTTTTTTTATATGAAATTCCCCCCCCAAAAAAAATGTAAAAATCAAAATCTTTTAACATTCTAGGCCAATTTGTTTTCTGCTACATATTTTTGGTAAAAAAAAAAAAAATCGCAATGGGCATATTTTGATTGGTTTGCGCAAAAGTTATTGAGTTTACTAACTAAGGGAAAGATTTGTAATTTTTATTGTTTTTTTTTTAAAACTAGTAATGGCGGCGATCTGCGATTTTTTTTGCGGGACTGCGACATTGCGGCGCACAGATCGGACCCCTGACTAACATTTTTGACACTTTTGGGAGTACCAGTGACATTACTACAGTAATCAGTGCTATACATATGCACGGTTACTGTAAAAATGACACTGGCAGGGAAGGGGTTAACTTTATTAGAGATCAAGGGGTTAAGTGTGTCCCTAGGGGTGTGCTTCTAACTGTAGAGGGGCGTGGCTTTTGATGTAACCACAGAGACATACGATCCTACATAGCAGGATTGTGTGATCTCTGCTGTTACACCAGGGAGAATGACAGGCGGCTTTGTTTACATTAGCCGCCTGCCTTTCAACCTCTCCGGTGGGAGATCGCGAGTGACCGGCGGGAGATCGCGCGGGGACCTCAGTGAACGAGTGGGGGCGGAAACGCGCCTCCGGTAGCGCGTGCTCACCCCCTACAGGCCCCTGGGCGAGCGACGTAGTACTACGTCACTTTGCCCAGGAGGGGCTGACCGCCACAGTAAATGTACTTGCGGCGGTCGGCAAGTGGTTAAGGGTCAGGAACCTCCTTTCCCTGTTAAGGCGCATTCTACGAGGGCACTCTGCCTCTTGGGCCTACCATCATCAGGCGTCGGTAGTGCAAGTTTGCAAAGCGGGCACTTGGTCGTCCGTGCACATTTTCACAACATTTTATAAGGTGGATGTGTTAGCATCTGCGGATGCTTCTTTTGGGCCCAAGGTTTTGCAGGCCCGCTTTCGGAGAGGATTAGTTCTCTTTGAGGGTGTTTTTTTGTTTTTGTCAGGTGAGCTCCACTTGTTCCTGGTTGAGCTTATATTTTACTTTGTTGGCTATGTTTAGCCTTTGGGAAGTGTGTTTCTTGCGGTGTTCTTCCCACCCCTCATATTGACACTGCTTTGGGACGTCCCAAGGGTCAAGAAAATCTGGAGCTGTGTCCGTCAATGAACAAAAGAGAAAACTGGATTTTTGTCTTACCGTAAAATCCTTTTCTCTGATGTTCATTGACAGACAGACACAGCACACGCCACCTATTGAGTTGGGTTTTATGTTCTTCTGACACTGCTTGTTACAAAACTGAAGACCTATAGCAGGAAGTGGGAGAGTATACCCCCTGGGACTTCCCTAAAGGCGTAGTCAAACTATTTTCTGCCTAGTGTCCTACTCCTGTAGGGGGCAGCATAAACCCACGAGTTAAGAAGATCTGGATCTGTGTCCGTCAATGAACATCAGAGAAAAGGATTTTACGGTAAGACAAAAATCCAGTTTTTTTTAACTCGCCATAAAATCTTTTTTTTTTTCTCATTATACATTGCCATTAAGCTGCACATCTAAGATTGTGTCTAGGTTTTCCTACAGTGCAAGCCTATGGCCATCCTGCTTATCAGTTTCAACAAGAATGTGCCAATTACCAAAACTATTTCAAGTTCAGAGCATACATACTCTATATGAAAAAAAAGAAAGAAAAAAAACAATACAGTGTGAGTGTATAGGCTGGATGGCTTATTTAGGAGAACTTAAGAGTAGGAAGGAGGGGGTGGAGGTTTCACTTAAAGGTCAACATCACTAAAAGTGACATTGTCCTTTAAGTGTATTTATTTTTAGTTTAGTTTTTATTTTTGTAAACCTGTTTTATTCATATGAACTAAAAGTTTACCACAACATGTATGAAATGTGGGGTATAACGCAGATGCTTAAACACATGAATGAACATCATAAAAATATAGAAGTGTTTTGCAGAAGATTTAACTGACAATAGACTATCGACCCACAGAAAAAGGGGATTGGCAGCCTAAAACATTCATCTTCAACATTTTTTCGACTTCGGGGGCGACCTGTGAAGTCGCATGCACCGCGACTTCGGCGCGACTTGCACTGACTTCACATAACTGAAGTCAATGCAAGTTGCTCCGATGTTGCCCCGAAGTAGTACAGGAACATTCAATACCTAGCATTTTAGAATATATTTATGCTCTATATACTTCAATTTGAAGGTTCAGGTTAATTAAACTGATCAGAACTTGTGTATGTACAATGATGACTATACTTTGATTAGTTTATTAATTAAAAAAAAAAAAACTAAATCACCTGCGCTTATTGACAAATAGACACATACTAATTTCACAAATAATTGTCAAAAGCTGCTAGCACAATTCTCCTGGTCAAGAACATAGAAAATAATAACACATAAATGCATTGCTTAAGACAAAGTCCAAACTGTATTGAGAAACATCTTTAAGGGAAGGAAGTCCAAAAAAGTGCCCCTTTCTCTACATCACTTCTTTACCTATACCCCACGCTACTAGAGCGCTACTCGCTCAGGTGCTACACAGGCGGCTGTTGTAAAAGATGTCCTTAGCAGGCCAGGGGCAGAGGGTGAGAGACTATGATTTGTGAACTCTGGGAGTAAATACATCTTTGCTCTGTCACTACTGTTATGGCATATGCTGTGAGCGTCTATATATGGTGGATCGTGTTGGCATATTAGAGACCATTTACGTCATATGAGTAGAGAGCTGGAGAGTGACATTTCTAAGTTTAACTGACTACTTATGACCGAGTAGTCCATCCCTTGGGGTAAGGGTCAGTGTGAACTTTTCCTTCGGTGGTGGATCCTTCCCAACACTTTTCAAATGTCTATCATGTTGGTCATTCTCCAGAACATTATGATGGAGTAATTTTAATATGTATTTGTGTGTGTCTGTGTATTCATATTTCCTTTCATATTTTTAACCAACTGAATAAAACTTTTTGAATTTTGTTTATTTGTAAACATTAAGTTATTGGCACCCTAAAAATCCCAGCTCCTGATGTGAGCAATTTTCTTGTGTCCTAAAAAGCAGGGAAAGAGAGAGAGAGAGAGAACAAAAAGGGAAGGAAGGGTACCCACTCCCCTCCTCACTCCTCATATGCATCCCAGTAAGGGACGTGACATGCTAAAATGGTCCCAGATCAATGGCTTTGCATTGTATGGCAGTTAAAATACTGTCTTGACAATAAAACGCTAAAATTAAGGATCAAATCTCTTGTTTGTAGTTTGATGGGCAAGAGTTTAGTTTAAGTGAATCTGTTAGGATACAAATATAGCTGCTGGATCCTTTTCTGGAAACAGATTAGTCAGATCATAAGGAATCGGTCACTGATTTCCAACACTCTCCATCTGAAACTGGACAGCAAGATAAATTACAGGCTACCTAAATCACTTCTACAATGATCCAATAGTCTTCTTTAGAAAACGTAAAAATATGAAAAGGTTTTCTGAGCCCCAGGATTGCATGTAATATATTTCCTTGACATTCAAATACATGCTGGCATCCTAGGCCCGATCTCCATCTAAAAAACCACGGTTATAGTGATTTTTTATTAACACTAAAATTAAGTTGGGATATGGAAAGGGCAATTTCTTGACATTACTGCCAGTTGTGAGAAGATAGTGAGTGTAAATGTACTCCTCTTAGTGTGACTCCAGCCAAAACACTTTTTTTTTTAAATTTTGTGTAGAGTGGGGAAGAGGAATGGAAATCTCCACAAAATGAGGAAATATCCCAATTCTGACAGCTGTCACAGAAACAACTGTCCACTCTCCAATATCTCCTACTTCTGTTCCAGTGACAGCTGTGACATTTGTATTCCTAATTTTTCTCCTAGTGACAGTAATGTATAAGACAAATAGTGAGGTAAGATGTTCTTAACAGGTACACTGATGGCAATATTTCTTAACCTATTCTCACTCTCCCTTAACCCCCTGGAGCCTATGCCTTTTTCTGACATAGTTAAAAAAATCTGTATTTTTTTGATAGAAAATGACTTGGAAACCCTATATATATTTCTCCTTCGTTCACTGACGGACACAGCTCCTGATTCTTCTTAACCACTTTACCACCGGAGGATTTTCCTGCTAAAAGACCAGGGGGTTTTTTGCGATTTTTTTACTGCGTGACTTTAACGGACAATTGCGCGGTCGTGCGACGCTGTACCTAAACGAATATCACGTCCTTTTTTTCCCACAAACAGAGCTTTCTTTTGGTGGTATTTGATCACCTGTGCGATTTTTTGATCACGCGCTATAAACAAAAAAAGAGCGTAATTTTTGCAAAAACAAAAATATTTTTCACTTTTTTTTTATATGAAATTCCCCCCAAAAAAAATGTAAAAATCAAAATTTTTTAACATTTTCGGCCAATTTGTTTTACGCTACCTATGTTTGGTAAAAAAAAAAAATCGCAAAAAGCGTATTTTGATTGGTTTGCGCAAAAGTTATCGCGTTTACTAACAAAGGGAAAGATTTTTGTCATTTTTGGTGTTTTTTTTTTTTTAACGAGTAATGGCGGCGATCTGCGATTTTTTTTGCGGTACTGCGACATTGCGGCGGACAGATCGGACCCTTGACTGACATTTTTTACACTTTTGGGGGTACCAGTGACATTACTGCAGTAATCAGTGCTATATATATGCACTGTTACTGCAAAAATGACACTGGCAGGGAAGGGGTTAACAGTATTGGACAGGGAGGGGTTAAGTGTGTCCTAGGGGTGTGATTCTAACTGTGCAGGGACAGGTCTACTAGTGTAAAAACAAAGATCAACAGTTCTACATAGTAGAACTGTCTGATCTTCACTTTTACACAGGGAGAACTGACAGGCGGCTTGTTTACATAAGCCACTGTCTTTCTCCCGCTGTACCGGCGATCGTAGTGTGACCGGCGGACATCGGGTCCGCTAGTCACACTCCCGCACTCCTCCGTGAACGAGCCGAGGCGGGCGCGTGCCTCAGCGGGCGCGCGCCCGCCCGCTATTGGCTCTAGAAGGAGTGACAGGCGAGCGACGTAGACCTACGTCACTCTGCCTGGCCGGGGCCGACTGCCGCAGTAAATATACTGTGCGCAGTCGGCAACCGGTTAACCACTGAGTAATACTGCCCCCTACAGGAGTAGGACACTAGGCAGGAAAAAGCTTGACTACGCCTATGGGGGTATACACCCACTCTCAGCTATAGGCGCTCAGTTTTTTTCTGTCTAGCCAGGAGTAGGGACCTAGTTCCTTGCTGGGATCTCTGGTCCTAGTAATTTTTAAATTTTTAATCGATTTTTTTCCCCTTTTTATTATTTTGTCCATGTGAGAACTACAAATCAAGTGCCAGACTGGGTGACAAACTGGATAATATAGATCCTTAGGGTCCCCCAGTCCATCCAGCGAGCTTGCGCAGTCCGCAGCTCCATGTTAGGTCAGCTGCGACATAGCCCCACTGGACGGGGGCTGGCCTGCTAGATAAACATCTCGCAAGGATGCATACGAACTGGCTTTGGCCTTAGTCGCAGCGTTTCCTCCTGGCCGACATCACCCACATTAAGATGGAGCAGTGCCCACCCTGTTCCTGATTTGGTAGGTAGCTGTCCCCCCACTACTCCTGGAGGGTTTTGGGATGGTCGGACCCCTGGGTTCTCCTCCCTTCCCCCAGCCCCTCTAAAATTTCGGTCACTGTGGGTCTTTCGGCCATCATCCCCCCCGGGTGAGGTGATGGATGAGCTGGCTTTGCCACATGCTTTTAAGTTGTAGTTGCTGCTGACTGTTTTTTCCCAGGTGCCCCGGGGGGGTTGAGCAGGGTTCCCTGCCACCTGGGGGTCGGTGACTAGGTCAGGGATGTTATCTGGGCTCCCTGCGGCGGTTGTTGGGCTCTGGGAGCAGATGTTGCTATCACCCACAGGTAGGTGCCTCACGCAACTGGATCAGGCCAAAAGTGTAGGCCGTGGCTTTGCGGCCTACTCATCAGAACCTATGTGAGGTGGCCCCTGTGAGGATGCCTGCAGCCACTGCCTCCCGTTGGGCATCCGCCTTCCCCTCCGCTGCCCCTTGATGGTCGGCTCTGCTGGGGCTCGCATCCTGGTAGCCAGGCACCCTCAAAAATTCAGGCTGCGGCTTGCATTCTGCGGCCTACTAGGCCATGGGTCGGCCCCAGTGCGTGTAGCTGAAGCCCCAACACTTCCTTTGGGCATCTGCCGGGCTGAGGATCCGTGCAATTACGGCTGGGCCTCCACAAAAATTTAGGCCGTGACTTGCGGCCTGCTGAACCATATGGTCAGTTTTGCACCTCCATTGCACCAGATGGTATTCATTTTTAATGATAGTCTTGCCGTCATTATTGTGTGGGGCACCTGCCTTGTTTTAGGGAGGGTACCCTGCCTGCGCATCCGCGTCACGGCGGGCGGCCACCCTTTAGGGGGGCTATGTCCTATTATTTCTTTATGGAGGCCTCAGAGGGCAACCCCCTTGTTTTTCGAGGGGGTGGGGGTTTTGATCTTAAAAATGGTGTGAAGGTAAGTTTTGCCTCCGTCCCTATGTCTGAAAAAGCAAGGGGGTTTTTTGGTGTCTCACGCCAAGTTGCCCATTGGCGTGAGACACCAAAAAACCCCCTTACCCCCTTGTTTTTTGCGGCATCTAATAGGTGGTACATTTGTGGACCCTTGGACAGCGTCCCCTTTGCGGCACTACTTTGCGACACTACTGGGTCTGCGTCCATGCACCCTGAGTGCTCAGATAGTGAGAATGATTCCTATGCTCCTCTAGCCAGGCCTAAATAGGCACTGGTGGATGAACTGTGGTTGGTAGGTTTTTTTTTTTGTTTTTTTTTTTGCGTGCAGTATCCTTATGAGGATTTACTGCATAAAAGGTGGACGGTCCCACCTGTAGTTGACTCGCCGGTTTCCAGGTCAAATTGAGTTACCTTCATCCTGGTTGAGGAGTCCCCCAACCTTTACAGGTCCAGCTAATAAGAGGGCGGATGCTCTGGCCCGCCATATGTGCGCTGTGGCTGGTTCGGCAATTAGTCCGGTATTTACTATTGCCCTGGAGTCGCAAACTCTGACCGAGTGGGCTAAGCTTTTACGCTGGGACCTGGAGGGAGAATAGCTTCATCCTGTCTTTGCAGAGCTGGCGGACCGTTTGGTCCAGGGGCTACAGTTTGTCTGTGATGCCTCTTTGGATGCGGCTCCTTTGATTTCTAATCTGTCTGTATCAGCAGTGGTCCTTCAGCGTATTGTCTGGCTGAAATGCCTGAAATTGTCTGGTGTTTAGACTTCTAAGGCCTTATCTGATCTCCCTTTTGTAAGGAATCATCTTTTTGGGGCTTCCTTAGAAGACATTGTTAAGGGTCTCACGGGGGGGGGGGTCTCTCAAGGAGCCCTGTTGTAGACGTGGGCCATTCTCTTTGGCTCCTAAGCGGCCTCTTCGTCTCTCAGGATTCTCAAGACAAGGGATCAAAAAGTCAGGGCCTCCACCAGAGGTTCCAAGAGGACCTGGTCTGGCAAGCCTTGAGTGGGTTCTTCCAGACCTGCGGACAAGGCTGCCTCGGCATGAAGGGGCACCCTTACCTGTATCTGGGGTGGGGGGGGGCGTCTTTTCTGGTTTCCGGATCCATGGACCTAACTGGTACAGGACAAGTGGGTCCACAAAGTTATTCGGTCAGGCTACAAGATCGCGTTTGGTCTTGTCCTCCGGAAAAAAAATTTCCCTTCCAGCCTGCACTTGTCCCCAGATCACTTACGCAAGACTTGTTATTTCGAGGGGTGATTATTCTGGTTCCAATATCGGAACATTTTCAAGGTTTTTTTTTAACTCAAACCTCTTTACAGTTCCTAGGAAGGAAGGCAAGCTGATGATATATTTTCATTATATCTTCACATGTTCAATTCTGGACCTCGAGGCGCTAAGCTGCTTTGTGCGAGTACAGAAGTTCCGCATGGTAGTGGCGTCCCTACATCAGGGGGATTTCTTCTCGCATCTATCAACATCAAGGACGCATACCTGCAAATTCTAATATGTGCAGGTCGCCAGCGCTTCCTCCATTTTGCCATGGACGAGGAGCATTATCAGTTTTTGGCACTGACCTTGGTCTCACCTCTGCACCTTGGGACTTCACAGTGTTGGCCCTGGTGCTTGCTTTGTTTGAGTCAGTATCCAGGTACTGGGGTACCTGGATGATCTTCTGCAAGCAGAGTCTCCAACTGCTAAGAAGGACTACTGGAGATTGCTCTGCGAACTCTGAGGGAGTTCAGTGGGATCCTGAATATTCAGGAGTCTGCTTTTGTTCTGTTCACAAAAAATGGCCTATCTGGTTCCCATTCTGGACACGGCCTCAGACAGAGTGTTTCTTCCTCTGGAAAAACTCCAGACATTGCAGGGGGCAATTCAGCGTCTATTGTTCAGCAGACGGTCATCCATCTGAGCTTGCATGAGTGTGCTGGGCCTGCTGGTGTCCACCCTTGCTGGTGTCCACCCTTGTTTGCACAGTTCCATACCAGATCTCTGCTAAAAAGATTCTGGTGAAATGGGTCAAGGAGCCACAATCTCTAGAGGTGGCTTCGCTCTCTGGCACTTTGACAAGGAGAATCCTTCTCTTCCTGTATTGGACGGTTGTCTCCGGGGATGCCAGCCTGTCCGGGTAGGGAGGCATCCTCAGGGGATCTGGACTCTGGCAGAGTCCAGACTGCCGATTAATGTACTGGAACTCCGAGCGATCAGACTTTGTCTGGCTCATTGGACAACCCTTTTCAGGGGTGCCTGGTACAAATGAATTCGAACAATGCCACAGCTGTGGTCTTATGTCAATCACCAAGGGGTCACATGAAGTGTCCTGGCGGCTCGATAAGTAGCCGGCGTTCTAAAGTGGGCTGGCTGATTCGTTCCAGCCCTCTTAAACTTCTGCCACGACTCCTGTGCAGGATTCTGGTCATTCTAGTGGCTCCAGACTGGCCTCGTCAGTCTTGGTATGCCGATCTGGTACGGCTGGTCGCCGAGGCTCCTTGGGGACTTCCTTTCAGGGAGGATCTGCTGTCCCAAGGACCAATCTTCCATTGTTTTTTACAGTCGCTTGCTTTAACGGCTTGGCTGTTTAACGCCAGGTACTGAAGGTTGAAGGTTTGTTGAATCAGTGATTCTTGCGCTGTTAAAAGCTAGGAAATCTGCCTCTAGGAAGATCTACCATTGTACGTGGAAGACGTACATTCCGTGGTGTGAGTCTCTTGGGGTTCATCCTCGCTCCTTCTTGGTGGACCGGATCGGAACCTTCCTTCAATGGGAGGTTGAATAAAATTGGCCTTGAGTACCATCATGGGCCAGGTATCTGGTTTTGGCAGTCTTTTTCCAAGGACTTTTGGTCACACACTGCCTGGTGTGTACTTTTTCTTCAGGGTGTCCAACATTTGGTTCCGTTATTGCTGGCTCCGTTGCCATCCTGGAATCTTAATGTGGTGCTTTCAGCGCTACTGAATCTTCTCTGTGAAATTATTCAGGAGGTTTCCCTGCTTATGCTGCCCCAGAAGGTGGCCTTCTTTGGTGGCTATCCCCTCTGCATGCAGGGTGTCGGAACTGACGCCGTTATCCTGTCATTCACTTTATGGTACTTCACAAGGATAAGGTGGTGCTTTGCCTCTTTCCGTCATTCCTTCCTAAGGTGGTCTATGACAGTCATTTGAATGAAGACATTGTGTTGCCTTCCCTGTGTCCCAGGCCTAAACATCTGAAGGAAATTGCCTTGCATGTCTTGGATGTGGCCCGGAATCTTTTAGGAAGTCAGATTTTCTATTTGCGCTCACGGAAGGCCCTTACATAGGGTTGTCCGCTTCTTCTGCGACCATTTCCAGGTGGATCAGACGGTGGGGTGGTTCCAGCCTATTGCATCAGGGGTCAGAGACCCCCCACACAGAGCCCCCTTTACATCAGAGACCCCCCACACAAAGCCCCCCTTTCCCTGTTTAGGTGCACTCTACTAGGGCCCTTAGTGGTTGTGTTGGCCTCTGCGGATGCTTCTTCTGGCCGCAAGGTTTTGCTGGCTGCTGTTTAGTGGACCTGGTCCTCTCTGAGGGTGTATTGTTTTTCAGGTGAGCTCCAGTTGTTTATGGTTGAGCTCTATGTTACCTGGTTGGCTGTGATTAGCCTTGCAAATTTTTCTTCTGATGTTTTCCCATCCCTCATGTTTAACACTGCTTTGGGACGTTCCAATGGTTAAGAATCAGGAGCTGTGTCCGTCAATGAACGAAAGAGAAAAATTGGATTTTTGACTTACCATAAAATCCTTTTCTCTGAAGTCCATTGATGGACACAGCACCCACCCCCCTGTGGAGTTGTCTTTCTTCTGACACTGTTTGTAACAAAACTCAGTGCCTATAGCTGAGATTGGGTGTATACCCCCTGGGACTGCCCATAGGCGTTGTCAAGTTTTTCCCTGCCTAATGTTCTACTCCTGTAGGGGGCAGTATAAC
The DNA here is from genome assembly GCF_965119305.1 of Pelophylax lessonae. NCBI lineage: Eukaryota > Metazoa > Chordata > Amphibia > Anura > Ranidae > Pelophylax > Pelophylax lessonae. The sequence continues at coordinate 467,762,221 of NC_138768.1, read as the reverse complement.
CTAATGGTTAAGAAGAATCAGGAGCTGTGTCCGTCAATGAACATCAGAGAATTGGATTTAACAGTAAGTCAAAAATCCCATTTTTTTTTTTAGCAGAGACCCTAGAGAATAAAATGCCGATCGTTGCAATATTTTATTTCACACGGGATTTGGGCAGCGATCTTTCAAATGTAATTTTTTGGAAAGATATACACCTTCAAAAATGAAAAAAAAAAAAAACAGTAAAGTTAGTCCAATTTTTTTGTATAATGTAAAAGGTGATATTGCGCCAAGTAAATAGATACCCAACATGTCATGCTTTAAAATTGCACATACTCCTGGAATGGCAACAAACTACAGTACTTAAAAATCTCCACAGGCGATGCTTTAAAAAAAAAAAAATTGGACTTTTGTCTTACTGTAAAATCCTTTTCTCTGAAGTTCATTGACGGATGCAGTCTCTGTTCTTATCAGTAGGGTTATACTGTCCCCTACAGAAGTAGGACACTAGGCAGAAAAAAAGTTCGGGCTACACCTATGGGCAGTCCCAGGAAGTATACTCACTCTCTGCTATAGGATGTCAGTTTTGTAACAAAGCAGTGTCATAAAAAGCAATACCAACCCAACTCAAATTAGATGGATGGGTACTGCGTCTGTCAATGAACTTCAGAGAAAAGGATTTTATGGCAAGACAAAAATCCAATTTTCTCTATCGTTCATTGACGGACGCAGTCTTTGTTCTTCCTAACAGAAGGGACGCCACAAAGCAGTGCCATAAAACTTGAGGGGTGGGAACAGCAGAAAACAATTCAACAAGGCTGAACCATAGCCAACCAGGCAACATAGAGCTCATCAGAACAACAAGATGAGACCAACCTGAAAAACATTAAACACCCTCAAGGGAGACTAAAAATACAGTTAAACAGCAGCCTGCAAAACTTAACGCCAAAGGAGGCATCTGCAGACGACCAGGTAGCTGCCTGACAAACCTGAACCACAGATGCCTGATGGCGAAAGGCCCAGGAAGCACTAAGCGCCTGAGTAGAATGCGCCTTAACAGGGAAAAATTGAACCTGACCCTTAATTGAATAAGCCTGCACAACTGTCTGTCTGATCCATCTGGAAATAGTCGCAGCAAATGCAGGCAGCCCTTTCTTTGATCCTTTTGGGAGTACAAAGAGCGAATTTGATCTCCGAAAAGACTCAGTAGTCGCCAAGGTCACCCTGATTGCCCAAACAACATCCAAAGTACGCAGTGCAAATTCCTTAGGATATGTAGGCTTAGGACACAAGGAGGGTAGTACAACGTCTTCAATTAAGTGGAAACTGGAAACCACCTTTGGAAGGAAGGATGGATCTGGACAAAGCACCACATTATCCCTGTTACATAGTTACATAGTAGGTGAGGTTGAATAAAGACAATAGTCCATCCAGTTCAACCTGTGTAGGTGTGTGTGGCTGTAATCATCTCACATACCCCTGAATGTTCTGATCCTTGAGATGTAAGTCTAAGAGTCTTTTGAAAGCCACCATACTACCCGCAGAAACCACCTCTTGTGGTAGAGAATTCCACAATCTTGTAGCCCTAACAGTAAAGAACCCCCCACGTTGCCTGAGGTTAAAACGCTTCTCCTCTAATCGCATTGTATGCCCTCGAGTCCTCATGCAATCCCTTCGAATGAACAGCTTTTTTTCTAAGCTGGGATCCCCATTAAGATATTTATAAATTGCTATCATGTCCCCCCTCAGACGTCTCTTCTCCAGGGAGAATAAATCGAGCGATTGTAGACGCTCTTCATAGTCAAGGTCCTCCAATCCCCTAATTAGTTTAGTTGCCCTTCTCTGGACTCTCTCCAGCTCCAACACATCCCTCCTGAGGACTGGCGACCAGAACTGGACAGAGTACTCCAGATGCGGTCGGACCAGAGTTTTATAAAGTGGAAGGATTATAGTCTTATCTCTGGAATACATCCCTTTCTTTATGCATGCTAATATTCTGCTGGCTTTGGCAGCTGCCGCTTGTTGCCTAATCTATCATCAACCAAGACTCCCAGATCCTTCTCCATTTTTGATTCCCCCAGGGGTTCCCCTCCTAAAGTGTATTGTGCTTTTATGTTTTTAGTCCCCAAGTGCAAAACCTTACACTTCTCCACGTTAAACCTCATTTGCCATGTCGTTGCCCACTCTGTAATTTTGTCCAGGTCATTCTGTAGGATATCTGCTTCATGCTGTGCAGTTATTGTCCTGGCCAATTTTGTGTCATCTGCAAAAACTGATAACGCACTACTGATCCTGTCCTCAATGCGGTTTATGAATAAATTGAACAAGGTTGGTCCCAGGACTGAGCCCTGGGGCACCCCACTTACAACCTCAGACCAGTCTGAGTATGCGCTGTTTATTACCACCCTTTGGACACGCCCTTTAAGCCAATTCCGTATCCAAGAGCAAACTCTGCGGTCGATGCCTGCAGACCTTATTTTATAAATTAAGCGCTTGTGGGGAACTGTATCAAACGCCTTAGCGAAATCCAAGTACACCACATCCACTGGTCTCCCCCTATCTAGCTCACAGCTTACCTCCTCGTAGAATGCTAAGAGATTGGTTTGACAAGAACGCCCATTTGTAAACCCGTGCTGATTACTGCTGATGATGTTGTTGTCTTTAGCAAACTCTACGATATAGTCCCTTATCATCCCCTCCAGAAGTTTACATACTATTGATGTCAAACTGACAGGCCTATAATTTCCCGGGATATGCCTCTGGCCCTTTTTGAATATCGGAATCACGTTAGCTTTCTTCCAATCCCCTGGTACATCTCCTGTCCTAATACTGTCAGCAAAGATCAGGAACAGTGGTCTGGATATAACCTTACTGAGTTCCTTGAGTACTCTCGGATGTACGCCATCCGGGCCTGGTGATTTGTTTGTGTTAAGTTTATCCAGCCTTTCCCTGATTTCACCCTCTGTTAGCCATAGTGGCAAGTCCTGTGTATTACTACTAACCATACAGTCATGGTCAGTGTACCCCTCAGTTTCCTGTGTAAAGACTGACGAGAAAAAAGCATTCAGCACGGTTGCTTTTTCAGTGTCCTCTGTAACCATCCCCCCATCATCGCTAATTATGTGTGCAATATGCTCTGCCCTAGTTTTTTTGCTGTTGATATATTTAAAGAATTTCTTTGGGTTTTTTTACTATCCTCCGCTATTTGTCTCTCAAAGTTGATTTTAGCCATCTTGATTTCGTGTTTACTTTTCTTATTTGCCTCCTTGTATTGCTCGAAAGCTGATACTGTGCCCTCTGATTTATATTTCCTGAAGGCCAATTTTTTTCCCCTAATAAGTTTTTTAACGCTACGGTTTAGCCAGCCAGGTTTGGCTTTGTCTCTTCTAAATTTATTTCCCATAGGAATGCACTGCAAGATGCATTTGCCTAATATGTTCCTAAAGCATTCCCATTTTTCCTCTGTGGTCAGTGATCCCAGGGTTTGGTCCCAGTTTACCCTTTCCATCAAGGAGTATAATTTTGGAAAGTTAGCCCTTCTGAAGTTTAGGGTTCTTATGTTCCCCACTTGCCTTGTTATATTGTTATTTACACTAAATGTGATCATCCTGTGATCGCTAGAGCCCAGGTTGTCCTGGACTACTACCTCCGAGATTAGGTCTGGGTCATTAGTGATCAATAGATCCAGGACTGCATTTTCTCTAGTCGGAGAGTCCACCAACTGTGACATGTAATTATCCAGTAAGGTTTCTGTGAATAGGCGGGCCTTCTGTGAGTGTGTAGTTCCCTCATCCCAGTCAATGTCGGGATAATTGAAGTCCCCTAATATGATGACTGATCCCAATTTTGCCACTTTACTCATTAGTGCTAAGAATTCCAGCTCTACCTCCTCCCCTTGGTTAGGTGGCCTATAGCAAACCCCCACAATTACTTTCCCCTTTTCTCCTTCCCTATGGAGTTCAACCCACACAGATTCTAACTCCATACTCATCCCTTCCGTAATGTCACTCCTTTCTATCACCTTTATATTGTTCTTGACATAGAGACATACCCCTCCCCCTCTTTTTCCTACCCTGTCCTTCCGGTACACCGAATACCCTTGGATATTGGCCAGCCAGTCATGTGAGGGGTCGAACCAAGTCTCTGTTATTCCCACAAGGTCTATGTCCTCCTCATGTACTAATATTTCCAACTCATCCATTTTATTAGCTAGGCTTCTGGCATTAGTATATACCCCTCTTAGTTTCACGGAAGTTGAGCGCAATTGGTGGTTATATTTATTCCTGTTTGGTCTGAGGTTTTCCCGCACAGACCTACCGATTGATGTTGTGGACCCCAAAAGAGCTGTACCGTCCCCATTAAGGTGCAGCCCATCCTTACTAAAGAGCCGGTAGCCGACTGAGAAGTCAGCCCAGTTCTCCAGGAACCCAAACCCCTCCTTCCTACACCAATTCCTCAGCCACTTGTTAAGTTCCCTAATCTCCTTCTGCCTCTCCTGTGTGGCTCGAGGTACAGGCAGTATTTCAGAGAAAACCACCTTGGAGGTCCTTTTCCTCAATCTATTACCTAAGTCCCTGAAATCGTTCTTAAGGATCCTCCACCTACCTTTTACTTTGTCATTAGTGCCCACATGCACCATGACCGCTGGGCATCCCCAGCCCCACACAACAATCTGTCTGCCAGATCTGCGATATGCCGAACGCGGGCGCCCGGTAAACAACATACTGTTCGGTTCACGAGATCTTTTTTACAGATTGCCCTCTCTGTCCTCTTGATAATTGAGTCCCCAACTACCACAACCTTTCTAACCTTTCCTGAGTTACGGCCCCCCTTCTTCCTGGAGCCGTCCCTCCCCTGGCAGCTGGGGGAGGGTGCATGCTCCAGCTCTGCCACCCCTAAGCTGATATCCCCCTCAACCTGCAACTCGGCAAATTTGTTAGGGTGTACCAACTCAGGATTGGCCTCCCTGGCACTCATCCCTCTACCCTTCCTAACAGTCACCCAGCTGCGTACCTCTGCTGCTTGCGTCCCCTCTATTCCTCCCTCCTCTATGCTGGCCCCTGCCAGCGCCTGATAGGTAATGTCCAAGCTCCTTTCCAGGTTGTTAATGCCACGCAGTGTTGCCACTGTGTTCTGTAGGTCCAGGATCTGGTCTACCAGAGCAACAAGTCGCTCACATCTTGCACAGCAGTATTCGCCCTCGATTGGTTCATCAAGGAACGCATACATGCAGCAAGAAGTGCACTGAGTGGCATCCGCAATCCTGTCGGACATTATTACCCACTACTATATGGGGATAATATTAACGACCTGCTCTTCCTTACCTACACTACCTCTGTCTCCCCTGGTACTAAACCTGGGGTACTCACCAGTTGCAAAGATCCAACAGACGCTAAGATACTCACCAGTCGCAAAGATCCAACAGACGCAAAGATACTCACCAGTCGCAAGGATACTCACCAGTCGCAAGGATACTCACCAGTCGCAAGGATACTCACCAGTCGCAAGGATACTCACCAGTCGCAAGGATACTCACCAGTCGCAAGGATACTCACCAGTCGCAAGGATACTCACCAGTCGCAAAGATACTCACCAGTCGCAAAGATACTCACCAGTCGCAAAGATACTCACCAGTCGCAAAGATACTCACCAGTCGCAAAGATTCTCACCAGTCGCAAAGATTCTCACCAGTCGCAAAGATTCTCACCAGTCGCAAAGATTCTCACCAGTAGCAAAGATACTTACCAGTCGCAAAGATGCTCACCAGTCGCAAAGATACTTACCAGTCGCAAAGATGCTCACCAGTCGCAAAGATACTTACCAGTCGCAAAGATGCTCACCAGTCGCAAAGATGCTCACCCACCAGTCGCAAGATACTTACCAGTCACAAAGATCCACACCAGTCGCAAGATACTCACCAGTCGCAAGTCGCAGAGCACCTCTCAGTCTATAGTAACCCCTTAGTAACCTGTATTGCTTGTAGTGTTTGTACTTGTATGTAGTTTGTACTTGTAGTCCCCCCCACCAGCCCACCCCCCTACCAGGAGATCAGATCAGATTGTTTCCAACTTACGTCCCTCGGTCTCAGTCTGGTCCCGGTCCTCGTCTCCCCCGCACTGGTTCCCTGGTCCGAGGCTCCAAGCTCCTGTCTCCTGCTTCCTAGTGCGGCTTCCCCCGCTCTCCTCCGCACGTGCGGCTCCTGCCCCCGGCTGTCCCCCGCACTGCTTCTGCTTCCTAGTGCGGCTTCCCCCGCACTGGTTCCCTGGTCCGAGGCTCCGAGCTCCTGCCCCCGGCTTCCTAGTGCGGCTTCCCCCGCTCTCCTCCGCACGTGCGGCTCCTCCTCCTCCTCTACACACACACAGCTCTCAGCTCTCCTCGTTTCCGGTTTGCAGTTTCCGGTTTGCCTGTGAACTACCAGATAGGGAGAACGACAGGACAACGCCGCCAATTCGGACACCCTGCACACATAAGTAATAGCCACAAAAAAGGCCATCTTCTGGGATAAGGTAAGCAGGGGAATCTGCCGGATATTTTCAAAGGGAAGTTTCTGGAGAACCGACAGCACCAAGTTAAGGTCCCAAGGTGGCAACAGAGGTGCCAAGTATCGCACCCCCTGGATAAAGTTACGCACCAGGGTAATTTAAACATCCCTTGTGACAGTAGTAATAGGCAGTGACAGGTACTCTTTATGGAGGGATCTGGGGTCTAAAAGACCCCAAACCCCTCCTCTACACTTAAAAGCATTTAAAAACACCAAAGTTGGCTGTTTTGAATACTGTCATTTTTTTTTTTTTTAATCTGGCACCTTTAAGGCTCAAATACCCCTACCTGATGTCATAACATTGCTTCTGGGGTTTTACATCGGAGACCCGATCTGAGCCGACTCTGGCTTTGTTTGGGTCTTCGGCCAGCCAGCAGATGTGCCGGTGGGATGGGAGACCAGGGCGAGCCGCAAAAGGCAGGGAACGTCCCCTCCTACTCCTTGTAAAGAGAATACAGCGGCTGCTCAGCCACATCAGTTGTCATTACAAGAAAGCCGACCCTCTGCTCTAAACAGCGGTATTAGGGTGGGGTGATGCCTCTAGCTATAGGCATCACTCCGGTACAACCCCCTGAAGCTGAGGCCGCGTATTTGAGTTCTGTCGGCGTGAAGGGGTCAGACTAGAAGATTCGTTTTGGCTGGAGCTATACTCTTAGCATAGCAGTTTTGTGTGAATTACTATGCAGTAATAAAATAAAAACTATGAACATGTTTGTGTCATATATATATATATATATATATATATACATACATACACACACACATACATACATACAATACATACACACACACACACACACACACACACAGGGTTAGGTCCATATATATTTGGACATAGGGGCACAATTTTAGTTTTTCAGGTGTTTACCAAAACATATTCAAGCTATAGTTATATAATGGATGTGGGCTGAGGGTGTGCACTCTCAGGTTTCATTTGAGGTTATATACATCCAAATCCATGGATGGGTTCAGGAATTATAGTTAAGAATAGCAATCCCCCCTTTTTCAAGGGACCAAAAGTAATTGGACAATTGAATCAAAAGTTGTTTCATCGCCAGGTGTGGGCTACTCCTTCATTTTTTTTCTTAATTAGGCAGGTAAAAGGTCTGGAGTTGATTCTAATGCCGGATACACACTATACAATTATCATTCGATTTTTTTCCTTACAATTTACCAAAACCATATAATATGAGATCAAACCTAAACACTTTCAATTTATATGCAATCAGGCAGGCCCTTGCATTACATAGTTGATGGTAAATCAAAAGGAAATCAAACAACCAAAGTTGTATAGTGTGCATCCAGCCTTAGTGTGGTATTTGCATTTGGAAACTACTGCTATGAATCTACATCGTGCGTTTAAAGGAGCTGTCCATACAAGTAAAATTGGCGATTGTAAGGCTTCAAAATCAAAACGAGAGCAAATATAGAGGATTCACCACAAGGTGCAAACCATTCATAAGCCTGAAGAATAGAAAAGCCAGATTAGACTTTTCCAAAAAAACATCTAAAAATGCCAGACCAGTTCTGGAAAGGCATTGTTTGGATGGATGAAACTAAGATTATTCTCTGCCAGAATGACAGGAAGAGGAGGCTTGGAATAGCTTATGATCCAAAGCACACAGCGCCATTTGTAAAACATGGTGGAGGCAGTGTGATGGCATTGACATGCATGGCTTCCAGTGGCACTGGGTGTTTATTGATGATGTGACAGAAGCAGCCGGATGAATTCTGCAGTGTTTAGGGATATAATGTACGCCCAGATTCAGCCAAATGCAGTTGATTGGACGACGCTTCACAGTACTCCAAATATTCCAAGACAATATTCCAAAACACTGCAAAAGCAACCCAGGATCTTTTGGAAGAAAAAAAGTGAAATATTCTGCCATGGCCGAGTCAATCACCTGATCTCAACCCAATGAAGCATGCATTTCTCTTGCGGAAGGCAAAACTAAAGGCGGAAAGACCCACAGACAAAGAACAACTGAAGACAGCTGCAGTTAGAGCCTAGCAAAGCATCATTGCCAGTAAAGGATTATCAACAAAATATTAAAAATAAACATTTTATTTAGGACTATATTCATTTGTCCAATTACATTGGAGCCCCTGAAAACGGGCTGACTGTGTTTTTTAAAATGGTTGCAGTTCCTAAAATTTGTACTTGATACTTCTGTTCAACCCCTTGAATTAAAGCTGAAAGTCTGCACTTTAAAATTAAAATGAAACAATCCAAATTAATTTGTTCTGGTAGCATGCAGAGCCAAAAGTATGAACATTGTGCCTGTGTCCAAATATATATGGATCTAACTGTATATAACTGTATATATTATTATTATTTTTTATTATACAGGATTTATATAGCGCACACAGTTTATGCAGCGCTTTACAACAAAAAGGGGGACAGCACAATTTACAATACCATTCAATACAAAAGGAATAGGAGGGCCCTGGAGCTTACAATCTAAAGGGAGGGGAAGGTGGTACAAAAAGTAGCACACATAAATAAGCTTCCAGTTGTAAAGCAGGATTTAAGCGATTACATTTGTAAGCATTTTGCTCACTGCTGAGCGTAGAGAATGAATTTCAGAGTAGTATAATGAAAAGCCTTAAGGTACAAAAAAAAAAACATAAAATGAAAAAGTTTAACTTACACTATGTTAATAAGCTACTAATGTGGCTCAAAATACGGAATAGTAAAGTTCTCATAGGTGTAAAAAAAAATAAGACTGTAATAAACATACAGTTTTTTGCTAGCTGTCATCCTTGACAAAAGGTTAAATGAAAGTTGGCAGTGTACTACTATGAGATGCCTGGATAGGAGGCCATATGTGTGCTTGAAAATACTGCTTACCACTATACCACCTTAATTTTCCATATCTTCTGTTCTCATAATCTTCTAAGACTATTAGATATTAATGCCTTTAATGTAATACTCCTACTTAAACCAACTTATGAAGAAGACGTCATTAACATTTAGTTACCTTTCAAGCCAAAGGCAGTAGTTTTAGCAGATACACTAATCAGAATTCTTTTCCTAGTGCTGTCATGGAGTTTTACTACATATGCTTACTAATAGATAGAACACCACCACAGCACTACTATGGTTAAAAAAATACTGTAAACTAACCTCCAAAGTAAGAGCCATCTGAGAGTTTCACCTCCTTGTTGCCCTTGGTAAGTACGCTAACCACACCATGCTGGATAAAGTACATCTTCTTGCCGATGGTTCCCTCCCGAATGATATAATCCGTAGGCTGGAACACCTCAAATTTTAGTTTGGTCAGCATTGCCGTAACGAAGCAGGGATCAGCATTGGCAAAGAGTGGCATTGATGCTACCAGCTTGCGGCAGTTGAAGTTCACTATTTCCTAAGCACAAACATGGGTATAACACAGGGAAAAGTAAAACAAATCCTTTGTATTGAGATCAATTTATATAAAATTTAACTGAAAAGGACATTACAGTTGACATAATGAATTTCCTTGACACAATGGGGAATATTCATAACGGGTATTGTAGACATCCCTTAGATATCAGTTACGTCACTGCACCAACTTTGTTGGTGCCTATGTCTGATGCATGCATCTGTCAGAGGTACATGAGTCTGTCAGAGCCTGGCACTGAGGTCTAAGCGTCCATACTGAGCACTCCTTTCTCAGTGCACTCCCTGCCCTCCCACTACATCCATCACACTGACAGGCGCAAAGCTGAGGAGTTTTGAAGTGTGGTTGCCAAAGCCTGATAGGGAACAGACAGACTAGATACTCATCAGGTCTGCCTTGTTGTTGATTGAGAGTGCATGGCAGTGGATGGATCCACAGCTGCTATTTAGTCCAAAAGTGGATTTTTTTAAATTAATTAATTCAGAAAAGTAGCTTGTATTTCCCTTTAGTTTTCTGAGAACTACCCGAAATTGTTGTCTTTAAGGAATGTTACCGAAAAGGATGCAAATGTTTGCTGGAATTAGGTGCAGGTAATTCTAAAAGGGACCTAAAACCAGAAAACTGTCATTAAGCCTTTCTTAAATTCCCCAGAATCTGTGGAAATGGGCAAAGTGACAGTAAAGGTTGGCGTAGAGTGTAGTTTAAAGCCAAGAGTGTATGGAGTCGGAGTTAGAATTCTTCTCCCGTTTTTACTGTTTTTTCCTGTCCTGCTGGTGTGGAAGAGAAAGTCTACAACAAAGAAATGGACAGAAAAAAAAAAAAATCTAACAGGTTCTATCTTTCTCCTACTCTACTAAAGAAAATATTATATTTCTTTTCGTACATCACGAGACACAGAGCCGTAATCATAACATATGGTTTATATAGGCTACTTACAGGTGAAGGACACTGGCAACCAATCAGAATTGATGACCCCCTATATAGCCCCTACCACACAGGAAGTACCTCAGTTTTTTCGCCAGTGTCTAAAGGGTGAAGGTCGCTGTGGAGAGGAGCTCCACATGTTTGTTATGTTTCAAAGAAGAAAGAAAGAAGATTATGCTATAATACCCCAATCAAAGATCACTGAATCTAAGGGGTTAGCTATCGGATCCATAGAATAACAGTCAATGGACTAAAAAGATGGTACCCGAGCCTCGGGAAGCAGATACGAGGTTTTGCCTGTAATGCTGTCCTTTTTAGGCGCTGGACCCTGGGATCCGGAGCCTTGGAACACCAACCCCAAAGGCGCTCTGTGCAGGGTGCTCTACAGGTCCAAGGTTGTGGCCCCTAAAATATAGGGGACCCTGTTTTTGAAGGTCTTTAAGGCTGTGCTCACCGTGAGTAGTGAAGATTAGAAACTTGTTTTAACAGTTTCCTGCAGCGAGGACTGGTGAGTCCATTTTAAATATTTACACAGCAAACAAAGAACCAATAATGGTTAAAGATTGCAAAAATGTAAATATTTTATGCACTGTTACCCTTATTAAGATTACAGAGACTTAGCAGATTTATGCAGAAGCTGTTTAAGTATGTTAAACCATATTATTACTCTATGTGTTGCTTTGTGCTGATCATCTGAAAAACTGCTAGACATTGTAGCAGATTTTTACAGGGTAGGCTTGAAACTATGTTTAAAGCATAGTGTTACTCTATGTTCTTACCCTGTGCTTTCAGCTGTGGCAAACTGAATCAGCCTAAACGGCTCTCTTTCCCCATTCATTTGGGTCAGTCCTGGCGTATATGCGTTCGCATGGTAGCCTCAGCTGTATTGCATGCCGCGTGTCCATGGCGTTAGCGCGCAAAAAACCCGCATTTAAATATAAACATTTGCCACGTGATAGGCGTGGTCTGATTGCGGTTTGGCGTGCACGCGAACGCCACGCATGCATAAAAGTGCATGTTTTGCAAAGAACGGTTTCCAACACATTAGCCTTATGCAGGCTACCTCCAGAGGCCCCATGACACTTTTTGTGTCCCCCTGATTGACATAAGCCATGGCGGTGGCATTGTCAGATTGAATGCACACTGGAGATCCCTGAAGATGATCCGTCCAATGGTCCAGACACAGTCTGATTGCTCAGAGTTCCAAGACATTGATCCAGTAGTCTGGACTCCTCCAGTGTCCAGTGCCCCTGAGCAAAATTTTTGCTGAGGACGCCTCCCTATCCGCACAGGCTTGCATCCGTGCTGACCACTGTCCAATACAAGGGGAGGAAGAATTTTCCCAGCTGAAGTGTCAGAGAACAAAGCCACCATATCAGGGTCTCCTTCGTTCTCTGGCTCAGCCGGATCTGATTTTCCAGAGACTGCAGAGTCTTGTCCCATTTGGCCAGAATCCCCTTTGCAGGGACCTCATATGAAACTGTGCAAACGGAACCACCTTGAAGGTAGACACCATCAGGCCCAGCACCCGCAGGCAAGTCAGGGGGGATGACAATTGGCTGGACAGCAGGAGACAAATTGCAGCCTGCAATTTCTGGAGTTTGATCAGAGGAAGGAGCACTCTGGCTAAGGCCGAGTTCAGAGTCAGACCCAGATAGTCCAGCTTTGTGGATGGAAACAGAGCAGACTTCTGAAGATACAGACTCCTGGGAAACTCCCTCAGAGTTAGTATGGTGATTTCCAGGTTTTCCACTAGAGCAGTAGGAGACTCTGCTCGCAGAAGGTCATCCAAGTAGCCCAGTGCTGCGATCCCCCGTTGGCGCAACAATGCTAGCACCAGAGCTAACACTTTTGTGAAGACCCAAGGAGCAGAGGCGAGACCAGAGGGTAACACCACAAACTGATAATGCTCCTCTCCCATGGCAAAGCAAAGGAAGCGCTGGTGACCGGCACATATTGGAATACGAAGGTAAGCATCCTTGATGTTGATAGAGGCAAGAAAATCCCCCTGATGCAGGGATGCCACCACCGTGGGAATGGACTCCATTCTGAACTTCTGCACCCACACAAAGCAGTTCAGTGCCTTGAAGTCCAGGATTGGATACACCTTGCCTTCCTTCCTGGGAACTGTAAACCGGTTTGAGTAAAAACCCTGAAAATTTTCCTAAGTTGGAACCGGGACAATCACCCCTTGAAGTAACAGGTCTTGTACTGTCCCAAACAGACTCGGGGGCAGGCACAAGTTGGAAGGAAAGAATCTTACCGGGGGACAAGAGCGAAACTCGATCTTGTAGCCATACCAAATGACTTTCTCGACCCACTTGTCTTGTACCAGGGAAGTCCATGGATCCAGAAACCAGCAAAGATGTCCCCCCACCCCCGATACAGGTGAGGGCGCACCTTCATGCTGAAGGAGCCTTGTCCACGGGTCTGGAGAAGACCGCTCTCGGCTTACCAGACCATGTTCGTTTGGATCCTCCAGAGGAGGCCCTGAAAGGCTTTGAGACCTTGTCAGTCGACCCCGAGGGAAAAAAAACTTCTTATGAGCTGAGAAGGAGGGCCCTGGTCTATGACGAGGGTCCTTGCCCTTAGTAGCCTGCGGAAGAAAAGTACTCTTTTCCCCTCAGACCTTTAATGATGTCATCCAGGATAGCTCCAAATAGGCGATCTCCTTGAAAGGGGAGATCAGTCAAGGCCTTTTTAGAAGTCCGGTCCGCAGACCAGCATTTGAGCCAAAAGACACACCGAAGGACCACTGCTGAAACAGAGAGCCGAGCAACTAGGAAAGCCGCATCCAAAGAGGCATCACAGATAGAGGCATCACAGATAAACGCCAGAGTGTACGGCCTTTGGATCCGGCTGACATACGATATGTACACTCTGGCTGGTTCGGTACTGAAGCCCGTATTCACCTTCACCTGCTCAGCAAAGACAGGGGTGAGATGTTCTCCCTCCAGGTCAGGGCATAAAAGCTTAGCCCACGCAGTCAGTCTGTGGCACCAGGCATTGGTGAATACGGGCCTCAGTGCCGAACCAGCCAGAGTGTACATATCGTATGTCAGCCGGATCCAAAGGCCGGGGACTCTTCACCTGCAATCATGGTTGCCTTGTTCGATCTGGAAACCGGAGGGTCCACTAACGGTGGAAAAGTCCACTTCTTTAAAGGGACTCTTCATAGGGGTATCGCCTAGCAAATCGCTTAGGAACCCCAAGGGGACCCTTTGATCGTTCCCACTATTTAGCGACAATTCTGTCAAAATAGGCGGGGAAAGGAAATATCTTTGCCATTCTGGATGGCTTGTGAGCCTGCCCCTCCATCGCAGCTGCATCCTCCATCTTTAAGGTCTCACGCACATATACAATCAGTGCTTCCACCAGCGCCTTTTTGTGCACAGTTGCAGATGTGGAGGAATCATCCTCACTATCTGAGGATTGCAGTCGTGCGGTCTCAGACCCAGCAGGGAGACCCACGTCCAAGGCAGCCAAATCAGATTTAGGATCTGATGAGGCAGGGGAAGGCAGGGGGCGCTTTTTGCTAGCCCGTCATCTGAAAGCCACCTCCACCAGGGACACAAAGGACTACAGGACCGCCGTCAGTGCATCGATGAATGGTTGGGACCCGGAGGGCCCCTCAGCCTCAGAGAGGGGATCAGGTGGAGAGATGTGCTCCAAAGATTTCATGAGAAATCATTAGGGACCCATAATTCAGAGAGACCTTTGTGTGGGAAAAGAACCTCCAAATCCTACTTACAGTCCTGATTTTTTTTTCCCCGTCTGCATCAGAGCCCAAGAGGAGGAAACAGCCAACAGAGTGAGCTTTGTGGCTAAAACACAGCTGCTAAACTGCGGAGAGAAGGCTCGTCCTGCAGATCTGGCCAGTCACCCTATAGAACAGTCTCTAAGAGTGAGTGTACTTCAAAGGTCATAGCAGGTTTGGGTCGTTGTAGGGAGACCTTGAAGGTGAACAACTCTGGCTGCTCTAACTCTAAGCAGGAGCGTGCAGCATTGATAAGTGTAGCAATTGTGTTCTTAAAGTTGAATAAACCTCCATAAAGATTTTTGGCAATTGGGCCCCAGGAAATGTTACCCATAATGTGCAGGTCTCCTACAGTTCTGCGCTGTCAGCCCTCCCATCAATTTTAATGCACACAAACCCAATATAATACCTAGTTTTTTTTGTAAAATATAATGGATAATGTAAAGCAGAGTAAATAGATATACACAGCTGCTTGGATCATTTCTAATGACTGAAGGTGCTTGCTTGTGGCCCCTGCGGTCTATGGCCTCAATAAGACCTGAAATTCAGTCAATGACATCAGACATGTGGCAAAAAATTCCTTTCTAGATAAATATGAGAAAGGTAGTGCAACTAAAGGGCCAGCAGAAGTGTCAAACTGGTGGAAACTATCCAAAACAGAGAGTACTAGGCCCCTATAGAGTTAGATTATCACACCTCATGCAATCATGTGTTTAGTCTGAACCAGTGAGGCTATCTGACCCCTTTTTCCCTTGTAATCTGCCATGTGCCATGTGCAGTGCACAAGGTGTCCGCAGAGGTGTAATCACAATCTCTGCTGCTGTGGAGAGGGACAGGAAGACTTCTGTGCCAGGCACTGTTGGCTACTTGGAACCCAGGTGGGCAAAGTACATTTTCCAAGAATGTGGGGAGATCTGTCAGATGCCCGCTCTCCACTATGGGAGATCAGATGAAAACGGGCCGCCTGACAGGATCGGATAGGATAGCAGCGGGTGTCAGCGGACATGTCACCGCTGACATCCGCTGCTCCATAGGGGTGCATGGAGTGTCTGATCAAGTCCGACTGAAAAACTGACAGGCAGACCTGATCGGAAAGCCTGTGTGAAAGGAAGTAATGTGATATTTACCAAAAAAAAAAAAGTTAAACAGTTGAGTGATAAAAGGACCAAGCCTATCAAGACAAATAGCAGCTATCAGAATTTCACAAATCATAAAAGATTTATATGGTTTGTGTTCATTAATGGTTAAAGAATGCATCCATATACATTGGATGACCCTTCTAAAACAAATGATTAACTTATACAATTTCCCATACGTTCTACATGAAGTTCATGATACCCAAAACTAGCAGGATTATGCACACAGGGCAGTGCTACCCTAAACTTCATTTTATACCCCTCCTGGACTCCAGCGCCATACCTCTCGCAAAGGCTCATTTAGTTCTTCCAGAATACTGTCTTCATCAAACATCTTCCCCTGGTAGCGATGCTCATAATAGTCATGAATCCTTTGACGAAAATCAGCAGGCAGCTTGTGGAAGGACATGTACTGCTCAACTTGCTTGTACTGTAAAAAAGACAATCGTCAAATACACGTAGGAAACATATGCAGCATTAAATCTCATCATGACATTGTAATCAGTTATTGATCATTAAAATAGGATGCTATATTTTATACCAATTGTAGTATCAAAGTTTCTTTTGTGTTCCAGGCAAACAAAGTTTGGGATTGTGTCAGTAACAGCAGCAGCAGATAAATAATCATTAAATCTGGTAGGTAGAGTTATCCTAGTAGTGCATTTTTATCAATCCTCTTGCATATCAAATTATAAAGCACTTCCCCTCACTCAGTTGGTATCAAAAGCTTGGATGATTTCCTGTCAGATCTGCCACAGGCAATCATCTGCTGTGACGCTTGTAAGAAAAATAAGAGGCAGTCAGCTGTTTCCTATTTCAGAGAAATTAGTGGTAGGCACAGCAGCCAATAATGTGTCAAGGGAAGTAAAACATGAAAAATTGTACTTGGTTTACATAAAAGATGGATTGAACACCTAATGCAAAACTTGTACTTGTAATGCAATACAATACCCCCAAGGTTACTCATAATAGGTGCATTGGACATGAGGTCATTGATAAAAGCAAACTCACCTTTTCTTGGTACTGTCTGCGGGATGAATCCAGTGACTGGATGAGAGCTGTTGCATGTCCAATGAACATGGCGTAGCATGTAGCTCCCACTATCATGCTCAGCATTGTAAGCCAAATATCAGTCATGCTTTCTGGAGCCTGGCGCCCATAACCAATGCACAGCATGTGGCTCATGGCCTTGAACAGGGCGAAGGAGTACAGCTCACTCCATGAGTCATTCTGTGTGGCGGCAAAAAAAACAGTAAATTTTATTTTCTTGTCACTTCAGCATCACCCATCTAACTAGGAAAATTGGCATTTGTACAAGAGTTCACCTAATCGCCATAGGAAAAGTGCATATTTCAAGTTCTCCGTGCCCGTGCTGACATGTGGCATGGATGAAGCATGCCACAGATGTGTACATGTATGTAGTGTAAAAGAACATGGGTCTTATGTATTCAAGTATTCATGTAAAGAGGCATGCTGCAACCTTGTAGGAGCGAGCATCAAAGTGCACCCAAACACATGTGCAAACACTGTGTCCCATATACATGCATTACTGACTTGCGTCTCTCAGCTGTGTCCCCCATATAATCCTCTATATACATACAAAGCAAGAAAACAAGCTACAGAAACTGCCGCGGGCACACATTACCCCAAGTAGCCGAACGGAGGGACATCATTGGGGCTGAAAGAAGAGAAAGAGCAAGAGAAAGCAGGGAGAATGATGCAAACAGACTCTGCAAGAGGGGAATCAAATGGACTTGACAAGACAATGGTTCCACCCATGTAGATAGAAATAACGAGCAAGACAGAGGGAGCAACTCAACACTGATGGAGGAAACACTGAGAAATTACTGGACTTGTAGATCAAGAAATGACTACAAAAGGCACAGTGAAAACAAAGGGTTAGTATGGGCATGAAGAAAAAGTTCCAAACAGAAGCATGTAAAGACATCAGAAGGTGCAACAAAGAGATGAAGCGAAGAGAGGTAGAGAAGAAGAGAGAAAAATCTATTATTATTCCTGTGCTGAGCCATGCGATTTCAGCTGAGACACACACACACTAAGTCACTGATCCCTCTATTCTACCCCTCCGTGGGTTCTCATGTGCCAGTTTGCGGCTGACTGGCACCGGACTTCTGTGCCAGGCTTAGTTACAATGGCAGCTTCAAGGTCTTAACCCCTACAATACACACCACCTTTTAAAATATCACCAAGGTATACAGCTTTGTTAACATACCCAGCAGAACCCAGCTAACCAGGGATCATTTATTAAATGGAAATGGCATCAGTTAGGTAAACTGCAAAAACGAGAACTAGAAAAATAAACTCATGAATAGGAAGTTCTCATGTGAGAGTATATGTACACAAATGTTTTCATACCAATATTACCATGCAGGAATAAAGCCCGGAATGATCAATTTCATCTTTTAACCCATCTTTAAAGAGACACTGTGTCCATCTCTAAAAAAAAAGCATCCCTGTATACTTACCTGTGCTTTCTTACATCTCTTTGTTCCTCTGCATGCGGCATCAAGATCAGCAACTCAGGGAAGAAGTAATGTTACCTCCCTGGTCATGTAACATTGCTAAAGGCTAGCAATGGGCTTTTAAAAATGCGCAGTATCATATGGAGGCAGGTCACATCCTCCATATTCAAGTCCCATGTTGTGTTGCTGACTGCAGGGGACCAAGGAGCTGCAAAGAAACACGGGAAAGGTAAATATATGGGGCTTAGGGGGATAACCTTTCTAGAGACCGTGTCACTTTTTTCTGTATGGTTAACCACTTGCTGACCGCCGCCCGACTATATACGGCAGCGGTCAGCCCCTCCCAGGCACAGTGACGTACCGGTACGTCACTAGCCTGGGAGCCAATAGGGGGCGAGCGCGCGCCACCGGAGGCGCGCTCCCGCCCCCGCTTGTACCCGAAGAAGCCGGCCGGTCACTCGCGATCGTCGGGTGGAGAGGGAGAAAGGCAGGCGGCTAATGTAAACAAAGCCGCCTGTCACACTCCCCTGTGTAAAAGCACTGATCACTCGGTCCTGCTATGTAGGACCGTTGATCTGTGCTGTTACACACAAAGCCACATCCAATCCCAGTAAGAAACACGCCCCTAGGGACACACTTAACCCCTCTCTCTCCAATAAAGTTAACCCTTTCCATCCCAGTGTAATTTTTACAGTAACAGTGCATATGTATAGCACTGATTACTGTAGTAATGTCACTGGTACCCCCAAAAGTGTCAAAAATGTCAGTCAAGGGTCCGATCTGTCCGCCGCAATGTCGCAGTACCGCAAAAAAAAAAAAAATCGCAGATCGCCGCCATTACTCGTTAAAAAAAAAAAAACAATAAAAATGATAAAAATCTTTCCCTTAGTTAGTAAACGCAATAACTTTTGCGCAAACCAATCAAAATACGCTTTTTTTTCTACCAAACATATGTAGCAGAAAACAAATTGGCCTAAAATTTTAAAAAATTTGGATTTTTACATTTTTTGGGGGGGGGGAATTTCATATAAAAAATTGTGAAAAATATTGTTATTTTTGCAAAATTGTCGCTCTTTTTTTGTTTATAGCGCATGATCAAAAAAAAAAAAAAAAAAAAATCGCACAGGTGATCAAATACCACCAAAAGAAAGCTACGTTTGTGGGAAAATAAAGACGTCAATTTAATTTGGGTACAGCGTCGCACGACCGCTCAATTGTCCGTTAAAGTCACGCAGTGCCAAATCGCAAAATAGGCCCTGGTCAGGAAGGGGGTAAAATCTTCCAGGGCTTAAGTGGTTAAGGTGAGCGTCTCTTTAGTACTTCTTTTAAATAGTGCTGGTGACTCCATTCAGTTTTCAATCCTTTTTACCCTCTTTTTTTTTTTTTTTTTTTTTAATGGTCACTATGCAAAACAAAGACAACTTCGAAACCAAATGAAGACTTAACAATAATGCAATAAATTTAGCCCATACACTTTGTATGTTTTCCATATACAAAAATCTAAAAAAGATGGCCCAAACAGATGAAATGGAAACACGTATTTTGACAGTGGTAGGTAAAACATGATGGAAATAAAATGCTATAAAAGCACTAAAAGTGAAACTCTAGTTTTGGTTAGAATGGGGAAGGGGTTTTACTGTGGTTTGTATCTCCTCAATCACATGGACAGCAAGCATGAGGGAATTTTCCCAATAGATTCAAAAATAGTAATAAAGGAAAAAAAACAACAAAAAACAGACATTGTAATACTTCTTACCTTTGCCAAACATGTTTTAGTCCTTTTTGTGTTGCTGTGGCAGAACATAACCTCACTTGTTCTAGAACAGTGATGGTGAACCTTGGCCCCCCAGATGTTTTGGAACTACATTTCCCATTATGTTCATGCACTCTGCAGTGTAGCTGAGCATCATATGAAATGTAGTTCCAAAACATCTGGGGTGCCAATGTTCCCCATCACTGTTCTAGTGGGTTAAAAGGCACAAACAGCAATAGAAACCTGACACTAAAAACCCCTTCCCTCATCTTACAAAATGTAAAGTTTTGGCTGGTGTTTCACTCTAAAATGGACCAAAGACTAATGTAACAAAGGCAAGTTGCATAAATATATGTTCTAATCAGAAAGCAGAATATTTTCTGTAAGACTGTTCACATTGGTTTGTGCATTTCCCACATCACGTTAAAAATGCATTGCAGTTGCGATCTGCAGCAGGTGTCAATGTTAAGCTAATGACACATCAAATACAGGTCATAAAGCAGTGCGTTTGACTGCATCAGATAAGTCATGCATCATCATGCACAAAAGTACCATGCAATCCGATTGCAGTGCGTTTCCAAATGCAGTGGGATTTGAGCCCATTCAAAATGAATGGGCTCGCATCGGGCCACACTGAATCACATGTAAATTGCACAGTAATGAGCAGCATGTTCCTGTGCGATTCATAGTGTGAACTGGGGCTAACAGTCATCTTTCTTTGCTCAGTCTTTGTTCCTGCTTTTAAACAATGCATTTAGCTTTATGCAGTCTTCATTCTGCCTTTAATCCTTTAATCTCCAGTTGCTCTCACCGGTAATTCTACAAAGCCAAAAATAATGTACTGAAATCAGATTGAATCAAAAGTGACCCTGTCTTTTTTACCTGCTTCCCCTTGATTGCAGTTTAACAAAGTATAAACCAGGATAATACAAATAGTGAACTGTATTTTTAAAACAGGAGAAAAAAAAATAAAATAAAGCTCATGTTTATGAGGCCAAAAATGCAAATAAGGACCTGCATTTTGCTGCAGATACTTTATGCTTATAGAAAGATTATAGGGATCACAGACATAAATGTGCACACATGTAAGGCTGCACACAGATATGCACGGCTCTCATAGAAGTTTCTGTGAGCAACACAAAAAACTTCCAAAGTCTGCAGGTGCTTGTTACTGATTTCTATACTACCCACTTACTACATATAATGTCACCAATCCAAACAACCCCTTCAGGTTCCGGTGGACCCAACAGGGCCATAAAATTAGAGATCTATCACCATGACACCTTAAAGTGAATCTGTCCAATGCCAAGGGCTCATTTACACATTCTATGTGTGGCTCTGCATGAGCGTTTACATGCCTTTGTAACAGTGCTTATGTGAACTTTGTTTTAATTTTTTTTTTTTTACCAAGTTGCATTTACAATGCATTTTGGTGTGAAAAAAAATGCAGCATACTGCACTTTAATTTAAATGCAAATGAAAGTACTGCAATGGTGTAAATTTGCATTTGCACTGCATTTTAAAAACGCGTTACTTTGTCTAACTTGTTGTTTTCATCAGTACTTAGTGCGTTGAAAAACATATGCCTCGACCGTTTTCAACTTTAACCTATTTTACATAGGAAATTAAGTGAAATACTGGTCTGATAAAAGTTGCCATTGGATCACCTACACTCACTCACTAGTTCCATGGCAAGCAATTATTTTACAAGGAAAATGAAAAGAAATTTCAATGCCCTGGAACTAGCATATATCCAGTGAGTTGATCTATGGCAGCCTCCTTCAGAAAGGTATTTAGCTTGACGACTAATTACTTTTTTCATTATACCACAGATAACCACTTGACAGGCACGCTATAGCCAAATGACAGCAACAGCACAGCTGGCCAGTTCTGGGAGGCTGTCATATGACGTCCTCCCGTGATCTCCCCCTCCCCCCGTGCTGCAGCTGACATTGGTCCGTTTCCTCAGTCTGTGATCAGCAATCAGCAGCTCCTTACCACATGATCAGCTGTGCCCAATTACATGGCAACATTTTGAAGAATGACTACATAGTATGTATTTGCACTCTTGGGGAAGCAGTGCCTAAATCAATATATAGTATAACCATTAACACTGCTATGTGCAGTCAAGAGCAGACAAACTGGTTCAAAACTGTGATGACTACGTACCACCATCTTGTTGATTGAGACCCAACAATTACTTGGGAAATCTTGGAGCATTGGAACCAGGAACTGAAGGCATCCATCCCAGTGACAAAGCAATAGCATCATAGCAATCAGGTTAATAATTCTCATCACTGCACTGGCCAGGTCGTAGGTCATATGGAATATCTGCAGAAAGAAAACAGAACACAAAATAAAAATAAAAAAATGAATAAAAGAAAAAAACTAGTGAGAAACTGCCAATAAATGTTGAACATATGGATTTATGAACTTTTCAAAATTTGTAAGGCCCCTTTCACACATAAGGACCATTCATTTCATCAGTTCAGTCACGTTCTTTTGTCCATCAGTTTTTTTCAGTCAACATCCTTTGTCATCCATTTTTCGTCCGATCCGTTTTTTTTTTTAAACGGATGAAAACAAGGGCATTCATCTATTAAAAAAATAAAAAATAAATGGATGTTGAAGGAAGCGGATCAAAACTGATGTAAATGAATGATCATCCGTTTTTCCATAGGAATGCATTGATGGCTGTTTTTCATCCGTCAACGGATGGATGAAAAATGGACAAAACGGTCCGTATGTGTGAAAGGGGCCTAAGACTAGTAAAAAGCCAAAAAAATGTCCACTTTTTCCCCAAATTGCGCCTCTAAGATCTGGTGCGGATATAATTATCAGGATGACTGGGACAACTGTGAAAATGTAGACATTAGTGTAATGTATGGTCACTGTAAAACAATATAACTGCTGTCACTGGTCTACAAAAGCAAGCAAATCACGTAATGCCCTGTAGTTTTGCTTACAGGTGAGAAAATAACTGGATTTTTGTCTTACCGTAAAATCCTTTTCGCTGATGTTCATTAACGGACACAGCTTCATATCTTCATTGACAGTTGGGTTATGCTGCTCTTTATAGGAGTAGGACACTAACGGAAAAGAGTTAACAAAGCTCGGCTACGCCCCTAGGGAGTCCCAGGGGGTATACTCTCACTTCCTGCTATAGAATCTGAGCTTAGTAACAAGTAGTGTAAGAAGAATACATAACCCAACTCCACAGAGGGGTGGATGCTGTGTCCGTCAATGAACTCTAGAGAAAAGGATTTTACGGTAAGACAAAAATCCAGTTTTCTTTTTCGTTCATTCACGAACACAGCTTCATATCTTCATTGACAGTTGTGACGTCCCAAAGCAGTGTCATCATGAGGTGGTGGGGAAACAGCAAAAAAACCGAAATCTCCGAAAGAGCAAAACATAGCCAACCAGGTAACCTTAGAGCCCAACCTGGAAACAACTGGGACTCACCTACCAGGAAAAAAAATACACCCTCAAAAGGCCGCAACAGCGGCCTACAAAGGTTTGCGATCAAAAGCAGCATCCGCAGATGCCAGGACATTCACCTTGTAAAACTTGGTGAATGTATGTAAAGATGACCAGGTGGCCACCATGCAAACTTGGACCACAGGCGCCTGATGACAGAAGGTCCAGGAGGCACTAGGCGCCCTCGTAGAATGCGCCTTAACAGGGAAAGGAGGAACCTGACCCTTAATGGAATAGGCCTGCACCACCGTCTGCCTGATCCATCTGGAAATGGTCGCAGCAGATGCGGCGTGCCCCTTACGAGAACCATCCGTAAAAGGACAAATAAGGAATCTTTTTTTCGAATCGACTCAGTCGCCACCAGGTACACCCTGATGGCTCGAACCACATCCAGGGAATGTAAGGCAATCTCTTTTGTATGTTTTGGCTTAGGACAAAGCGAAGGCAACACAATGTCCTCATTCAAATGGAAGCCCGAGATGACCTTAGGAAGGAACGACTGACAGGGACGGAGAACCACCTTGTCCCTGTGAACCACCAGGTAAGGAGACCGACAGGACAACGCAGTCAGTTCCAAAACCTTGTGTGCAGAAGTAATAGCCACCAAGAAGGCTATCTTCTGTGACAGAGTCAGTAGAGGAATCTCATGAATATTTTCAAATGGCAGTTTTTGAAGAAACAACAGCACCAGATTAAGATGCCACACAGGCACCAGGGACCTTACTGGAGGAGCCAAATGGTGAACCCCCTGTATGAAGGTGTGCACCAAAGAATTTGTGGCCAACGGGCGTAGGAAAAAATTTGCCAAGGCAGAAATCTGGCCTTTGATGGTGCCCAGGGCCAAACGCTTATCTACGCTACCTTGTAGAAACTCCAGCAGACGTGATACCGAAAAGGAACAGGGGGAAACCCTCTGAGACTCACACCAAGTAATGTAGGCCTTCCAAACCCAATGAAATCTTCCGGGAAATAGATTTCCTAGCTCCTAACAGAGTAGGAATCACCAAATCCGTCAGGTCGTTAAAGCCAGTGACAAAAGATCTTCTATGAGAGGGAGCCGCCAAAGAGCATTTTGCCAAACCCACGTATCAGGACCGACAAGGCCAGTCTGGGGGCCACCAGAATGACTGGAACCCCTTCTGCCTCGATTCTGCTTAGATGTCTCGGCAGAAGCTGTAACAGAGGAAAGGCATATATTAGATGATACTGGCCCCAAGGATCCGCCAGAGTGTCTGACAAAGGATCTGGAGACCTTGCCACAAACCTCTGAACCTTCTGGTTGAGGCGAGAAGCAAGTAGGTCCACATCAGGAGTCCCCCACCAGAGACACAGTTGTTGAAACACCTCCGGGTGAAGAGACCAATCGTCCGGGCTTAGGGCCTGCCGACTGAGGTAGTCTGCCTGCCAATTTTCCAACCCTGCAATGTGCACAGCAGAGAGGGCTGGAACATATCGTTCTGCCTACCTTAGAATGCCAGCCACTTCTTTGGCCACAAGAGCCCTCTCTGTTCCCCCTTGATGGTTGACATATGCCACAGCAGTGGCGTTGTCTGATTGAATCCTTAACAGACACCTGTGTTGACGATCCGTCCACTGCAAAACAGGCAAAGCCTGATCGCCCAAATTTCCAGGATGTTGATCGGCAGACTGGACTCCTCCCGAGTCCAAACACCCTGGGTCAATGTCATGCCCAAGGTACCTCCCCACCCAGACAAGCTTGTGTCCATGGAGATCACCGTCCAGTACAGGGGAAGACCGCCAAAATTGCCGCCCACAGGGCTCCACTGTCATGGCCGCCACTATTTTCAGAAAAAAACTGAGTACCTATTGCAGAGAGAGGGAGTATACCCCCCTGGGACTGCCAATAGGCATCAACAGATTATTTTTCTGCCTAGTGTCTTACTCCTGTAGGAGGGCAGTATAACTCAAAGGTTATGAAGATCAGGAGCAGTGTCCGTCAATGAACGAAAGAGAAAAATCATTTTCAACAGAAGGGGTCTTTTACCTAACACACTAGCAAAAAACTGGAGCCTCACAGAGTGGGGTTATATGGATACACTGAGGGGCATTCCCAGCGCAGCTTTTGCCAGTATCCAATCACCTGAAGGTAGCAGCATATATAACCCATGGTCTAAGAATCAATTCTTGTGTCCTGAACAATTAAGATAACCCACTTCATGATTATTCAGGCATCCAAAAGCAATTCCACGAGGGGTGAGCAAAACCAAACAATGGCTAACAAGCCCCTAACAACAAAGCCTCTTAACAAAGAGAAGAGAACCAACTTAGAAGGCCACATGAGGGCACCTTGAGGACTTATTTACCTAGGAGAGAGTCTGCCGAAGCCTAAACTTCTAGCTGGCAAAACTGATCCACCTACCAAGTGTGGAGCAGGAGGCAGCCTGGGACATGGCTAAAGGGCATTCTAGGAGCCTTTAGGCAACACAAACAGCATTAGATTGTTGAATTGAGGAAACAAGTGGAGGGTAATCTCCTTAGGATGTTTTGGAGCTGCCCAAATAGCAAGACAACACCATGTCCTGGTTCAAATAGAACTCTGAGACCACCTTAGAAAGGAAGGAATTTGAAGGCCCCAGCAGAACCTTGCTTAATCTTTGCCATAACCATGTCAGGCTACCCTACAGGGTCTTCCAAGTCTTGGTTCTACTAAAACAGCAGACCATTTCTCTGGACCTGTAGAACACCCCCCCCCCCCCGTTGCAACTGCCTGCCAAGGTGAACACTGCAAAAAGGATCATATGCCAATGCACCTTAAAGACCGCCCTTGTCCTTCATCTTGGGGTCCGAGGACTGTCCCTTCTGAATATAATCAACCAGGGACCAATCCTGGAAAAACTGCCATTGCCATAGAGCACCAAGGCTCAACAAAATATGGCAGTTCAGAAGTATTTAGTGTGGATCAGGAAACCCCACTAGACAGGGAGAACAGGTCCACCACCTACAGATACTAGTTAAAAAAAAAATTGAGGCATTGCTGGGAGTGGGCAAGGTTATGCATGGCTAAGACAAAGATTTGCTATTTCGCCAGTGTCCAAAGAAGTGAAGATGGGAGATAACTGAGTAGTCTGAGAAATAACCCACCTTAACTCACCACTTACAACAAAAATGTTGTAAGTTGGTATGTATTGGCGTCATAGTAAAACACATACAGTCTGTCACCATTGCAAAAAAAATGTGCTTGCAAGAGACCCTGACTTCTGGTCATATTATACCAACAATGGTGTTTGTGGGTATGAAAAACACCACATCCCCAAAAACATCTAGAAAGCCAAACAATAGAAACAGTATGTGACTTTAAATGTGCTTAAACTTACAGGAAGGGGAAAGACAATTTTATGTAGATAAAATCACATTGGTTTATTGTACATTACTTGCTAAAAGCACTCAAGAACCAAGTGCGTAAAATAGCCACATGAAGCATTAATTAATAGCCTCATCCACCCTATGTGTGCTTATCACATTATAACAAAGATGATCAGCAACAGAACATACGATACTGTGATTGAAAAATATATATTCTCAAAATATTTCATAGCATGTTATATTGACGAAGAGTGGAGGCATGTCTAAACATGTTTCGCGGAAAAGGCTTTTTAGAGAGGCACCAAGGTGGCAATGACCATGAAAAAAAGTATATTTAGATGGTGTAAAGCAGTGTTTCTCAAACTGTGTGCAGCGGGAGAATTACAGGTGTGCCGTGTGAATTCAGTGGCATCAGAAGGAGGGGGGGGGGCTGGCCCGGGCTATGGCCCCGAGTGGGCCCCCAAAAAGCCCCAGGGTCTCGTAGTTCTAGTCTTACAGTATTAGTCCGAGTCCAGGGCTGAAGCCTGATCCTCCACTGGCTTCTAGTGCGACGGCTGCACTGGTTGGTAGGATCGCCTGGCATTTACCTACCAGTGACGTCACGACATTTCAATGAGAGAGCTAGGTGAGGCCCCAGCATTCCGAGCAGAGGAGGATTTAAATTCCTCCTCCACCGCTCTGCGCCTAGTTGCTCAATTTTAGCTACAGCTCCAACCACCTCCCTGCATCTTCTCCAGCACTGCACGGCTCAGAGCCTGAAGCAATGGAGCACAAGCACTGCACGTCAGAGAGGAGCCTGTCCAGTGTTCCCCTGCACCTGCCTGAGCCTAAGATGAGTCGGCCTCGCTGGGCTGTGTGCTGCTGGGGAGGGAGGAGTTAACAACGCTTGTCTCAATTCTGCCCCTGCTGCCTACTACTATGGGGGGGGGGGGGTCAAGTCCAGTCTTTGGGATAGGCTGCACAATCTATAGATGTGTGAGATAAGATTTCAGAAAGTGCTAAAGGAATAGAATGAAATATATTTTTAGGATATAACTGGCTGTGATTTGATTTTCAGATTATCTGTATGTATATAAACTGATCCAGGTGTCAGGGGCATTCTATGGAAGAAGAGGGGGAGGGGCCAAGGTGTGAGCATACCCCATCAGTAAACATTAAGTAAAAATAAATCAGTTCTTCACCAAAAAAAAACTGTTAAATCTTTTCAGGTATTCCGCGAAAAGCTTTGGATCTTTTTGGTGCGCCGCAAGACAAAAAAAAAGTTTTTGAGAAAACTGGTGTAAAGTAATCTGGCCATGTCTGAAGTATAATATTAGACAAAAAAAAACATAAAAACAAGATATTACTCACAAATAAAATTTTAAGACTATCACGTTGGATTCAAAATTGCATTGTACAGCACATAATCAGGTGCACAGTGATGACGGAACCTGGTGTATGGAGACATTGTGAGGGGGGAACCTGGTGTACAGTATACAGCCACTGTGAGAGGGACACCTAATGCAGGCTGGTTGGGGCCCCATTGCATTACTTTGCCCAGGATTCCATGATGCTTTAAAGAGGGCAGTGATATACAGCACTGGCTGTATTACAGAAAACATTTCCTAAATCATTCTCATATTATGTGCAGGACACAAGAGACTTGTTAATTATTGAAGACATATAAAACCATTGTGAACTGTGGTTGGTGACTCTTGATATAGAAACCCTTCACAGCTAAATTCTGCGTCATCGCGTTATTGTGGCGATTGGGGAATTTCTAAAAGAGGAGAAGCAATCTGTATGGCCCTATAACCAGTTTATTTTAGAATTGCTAGAGCACAGAATGTGTCTATTTTTGACTACTCTTCCTCCAGATGCAGTGGATGGCGACGGGGACATGATGTGCCCCATGGTATGCCAACCTGTAGCTTGGGGGGGGGGGTGGTAGAGACAGCTGTTTTATGAACAGAATTTGTCGCTGTACATGGCACAGGTACATCAATGATATGTTTATGATCTGCACAGGCTCCTGTTTGGAACTTGATGAATTTATGTCGTGGAATGGGTGCAATGATTTCAATCCCAATTCTCCATGACCTGTGACCAAATTAAGGTGCAAGAAGATGGTTATTTGATTTCAGATTTATATAAAACAAACCTAATTGGCCAATATGATTTTACACATCCCAGGTCTCTTAGTAATAGCATTCCCTATGGACAATATCAGAGGTTGAAGATCAACTGCACAAGGGAGGAGGACTTTTTAGTTCAATGAAGACAGCTACGAAACCGATTAGTGAAAAGAGGCTATAACAACAAATGCCTTAAAGGATAAGTATAGCCAAAGCTTTTCTGGCTATACTTCAATAGATCACAGGAGGGCAGTTCGTTCTCCACTCCTGTGACCGGCTAAAGCCTGCTTTCGGCTGATGTCAGTCAGCCAGTCCAGGCTCGGTATAGATCCCATGCCGCTAAGAGCCTGAGCAAGGCCCTCTCCCACCCCATCCACAGTGAGCGCTGGAAGGGCAGAGCCGGGAGCCAGCGAGAGAGTCACCGTACTCTGCTCATAGCAGAGGGGGAGAACTGAGCGATCAGCGGTGATTGACCGTTCAGTTCTCAGGGCAGAGCTGTGTCGTGACAACTGCAGCTAGGATCAGAGCTGCAATCATCTAGGCGAGTATAATTTTTTTATTTTTCTGTATTCCTGAACTTCTTCTTGAAAAAAACAAAAATTAGGACTAGGGAATCTGATTCTTAAACAGAAAGGTAAACCAGTCTCCACTAAAACACTGAATATTACCCATTTCTCAACAACATCCCCAGATTTACAATATTCTCAACAGACACTGGCATCTACTTACGGAGAATCCATTGGTGGCCAAATATATAGTTAGTAATCACTTTCAGACTCACTAAATCCTTACCCCAACTATCTGACTCGTAGCCATCTTACAAGCATACCTGCACAAGTGTCTCAATGTGACAGTAGGCGGGGAAACTTCAGATACCGGACATGCAACTTTTGTGACTGGATCCTTGAAGGTGGATGGGTTACACTATCTAATAGGGACCACTGGAAGCCACATTTCAACAATTGCCTGACAGTTGGGGTAGTGTATGTTATGCAGTGTTTCTGCAATGGCTTTTATGTAGGCAAGATGAAAAGACATTTCTGGAAAATAATATGTCATCATAGATATCTTATTCAGGACAGAAAGATGCATCTGTCATTTACATGTCCGCCTGTATTACAGATTTGACGCCACAGTGATAAAGCTTTTTTTGCATTAGAACATGTCATAAGCTCGTGAAGGAATATTGACAAACATCTTCGTCAGTTCAAAACCAAATGGATTTTTAAGTTAGAAGCCACCAAGGGTTCAGGTGAAAATATCAGTTTCAAACTGTTTCTGTAAGAACACCAATTAGTCATACTACCATTCATTGATTCTTATTGGTGCCTTCAATTTGTTGCACAAGAGCTCACCAACAACACTACATTGGGTTTGTGTATTTGTTTACTATAATCCTGGTTGCTTACCATACATTTTTAAGATGTGATGGTGTTGCCTGGGGAAGATGAATTTGGGAGGTCTGTCCCCAGATGGTTACAGCGTGGTTCGGTGTGTAGTCCTATTAATGCTTGGCTTTCTTTTTTGTTTGTTTTTTGCGTTGCTTTGTGCTGTCTTTTGTCCTTTGTGTTATTGTGGTCTTGTTGTGATACAATTTGGTGTGTGTATTTTGTATTGTGTCTTGGATGGTGTATTGTACATGTTGGTCATTGTCAGGTTTTTCGTGTTGGTATTGGGTCTTGCTCTATTTTGTTTTGTTTTTTCTTTTCAAATGTTTTTTTTGGTCATTTGTGTTGTATTTATGGTATCCCTGTTTATTAGGGATTCCTTTCTATGTGTGGGCCATGGCCTCATCCTCTTTCTCCTTCCCATTGTTCAGCATTCTGGTCACTAGGGTGATGGACGAGGCGGCACCCACGCATAGCTACGCATTGGGTTACCCCGTTGGTTTCCTGGACCTGTGAGTGGCGGGTGGGGCTATTGTGTGGTGAACTGGTGCTTCTGATCTCCCTGGGTATGTGAGGCACAAGCTTTGCATCATTCAAGCCCACAGATATACCTACTCATGCCTGGGATCGCTGATGAGTTTCCAGCGGTGGGTGTGGAGGAGCCACACACATATATAGAGTTAGCGTGGAACCCAAGTTGTTGGTTCTATTCTACATGGGGGACGCATGCTCACTCTTGTTTGAGAGCAATTAAACACTTTTGTGATCACTTGATGTTAGAGCTCCTTTATTATTATTTTTTCTTTGATATATGTAAAAAAAGTCCTGTTGAATCTTGGATCCTATCCTTTAATATAGAGCTCTTGCTTCATTATATGAACATATGGGATCTTCCGATTAGTGGTATGCTTTAAAATACTGCACCTGTGTGTGTGTGTATTTTAATTTGCTTTTGGCTCCAGTGACTCATTGTTTTATATTGGTTATATACACAAAACATGAAGATTTGGTATCACTTTGACCTACCTCCTCTGCGCCCACCTGCCTCCTTTGGGAAGGTGCCATCCAGGTGCCCTCCTTTCTTAGTCTGATTATGTACTGTACAACTTCATTTTACATCTGATTTTATTGTTTCAGTTGTTAACAACTTGGCGTCTCCTGAAGAAGCCTTTTCTGGGAAACACACTGATCCCCCAAGCCCTGTTAATACAACATGCTATGAAATATTCTGAGAATATATCTTTTCCACCATAAGTAAAATTTGAATATCATGTTGCTGATCATCTTAGTTATAATGTGATAAGCATACATAGGGAGAGTGAGGCTATATACAGGGTGTTTTGTTACATATTACATGCTATTGATGCTTCATGTGGCTATTGCAGACTATACACAGTGTTGACAGGGGAATTCCTCCTGCCGAACCATTGTATTCTCCCAGCAGTAGGGGAAGGGGTGCCGGGGAAGCCACATCCTCTGGGACAAGCTATACCAGCCGCTAGCAATAATCGCATGCAAAATACAGCAGGCTGGTTGTACCCAAGTTTAATCGAACAACTTGGTACATTTAGCCTGCCCATACATGGTTTGAATCCCGTCCAGTTCCTGCTGAAATGGCAGAGATTCAAACCATCTATGGCCGGCCAATGTTATGCACTTGATTTTTGATTGCTTTTAACAAATAATGTAGATAAAATCACATTGGTTTATTGTACAAGTTTAAGCACCTTTAAAGCTCAATAATTTATTTGGATTTCGACACTTCTTGTC
Organism: Pelophylax lessonae; assembly: GCF_965119305.1. Taxonomy (NCBI): domain Eukaryota; kingdom Metazoa; phylum Chordata; class Amphibia; order Anura; family Ranidae; genus Pelophylax; species Pelophylax lessonae. The sequence goes on along the minus strand of NC_138768.1, from coordinate 467,730,189 downwards.
AGAACGCTCTCTTCTGCAGATGTTGGGTTGACCTCAGAACAGGAATAGGAACAGGAAAAGGGGAGGGAAAATATTCCAATCCGCAGAGAGCTTCCAAAGCATCAGAGGGATCTCATTGGTAAAAGGTATCAGTCAGGAGAAGGGCACAAAGGGCTTTCCAAGGCATTAGATATACAATGGAACACAGTGAAGACAGTCATCATTAAGTGGAGAAAATTTGGAACAACAGTGACATTATCAAGAACTGGACGTCACCCCAAAATTGATGAAAAGACAAGAAAACTGGTCAGGGAGGCTGCCAAGAGGCCTACAGCAATAATAAAGAAGCTGCAGTAATATCTGGCAAGTACTGGCTGTGCAGTACATGTGAAAACAATCTCCCGTATTCTTCATATGTCTGGGCTATGGGGTAGAGTGGCAAGACGGAAGACTTTTCTTCCCAGTAAAAACATCCAAGCCCAGAAAAGTTTTTGCAAAAACAGATCTGAAGTCTCCCAAAAGCATGTGGGAATATGTGTTATGGTCTGATGAACCCAAACTTTTTAGCCATAATTCCAAAAGGTAGGTTTGGCACAAAAACAACACTGCACATCACCAAAAGAACACCATACCCACAGTGAAGCATGGTGGGGGTGGCAGAAACCTGACATTTTAACAGGGGCGTGTAGACTATTTATATCCACGCTACACACACACACACACACACACACACACACACACACACACACATATATATATATATATATATATATATATATATATATATATATATATATATATATATATGAAGCCGAGTAAAAAAAAATTATGTTACCTATATTTTTTAAATAAAGCCTCTGAACTCTGTTCAAAATTCAAATTTTTACCCAGCTGTGAAACAGGTCAAAGTGACAGCCAGGATTTCCAGGCATTAGCAGCCAGGAGTGTTGGCATCGGGAGAGGAACAGAGCATAGGAACAGAGCATATGACCAAAGTAATTGGCTTTTGTTTTTTATAACACGTGCCAACTGCCCAAAGTGGCATTTGGCACTGACAGAGCATCTTTCAAGTCTTACAGGAGGTTATGGAACAAAACCCAAATAAGATGTGCAGGCATCTCTAGGTATATGCATTTAACTCCTGCTGTCAGTTTGCTCTGCTTAATTTATTAAAGTTCACCTTAGGCTCCATGTACACGGGACGCTGGAAATGGCCGTTTAGGAGCAGTTGGGCGTTTTTTTCAGAAGCCCCTGAACCCATCTACATTTTATCTTATCTGTCCATGTACACCAGGTCGTTTACAGTCATTTGCAGGCAGTTGCGTTCAGGGACTGTTTTTAGAACGCAATTATTTGCGTTCGAACGTGTGTTTCCCGGCGTTTCAAACGCACAAACGCGTCCGAACGCGTCTAAACGCGTCCGAACGCGTCTGAACGCGATGACCCGCGTTTAGCGTTCGCGTTTTTCCATTTTAAAGGGGAATAATTTTTTTGACCTCTAGGAACGCTTCTAAACGCAAACGCTGCTAAACGCCCGCTAAACGCCGGTACAAACGCGACTGAACGGACGTTTCAAACGTCCTAAAAATTCCAGCATTCAAAGGGACTTTTAACAACGTCCCGTGTACATGGAGCCTAAATCGTCAAATACAATAATTTGGTCTCTGCTGCACCCCAGGTGGCACTGCCTAAAACCAGACCTACTTACCCTAAGGTAGGAATGGCCTGAAGCTACTGTGCAGCAAATAGGTCTCGGGAGAAACGCCGTTATATAGCTGTGTATGGAAACCCCTTAGAAGCCAGCTTAGCAGTAATTATGTCAGTTGAACAAGACCTGCCTTTAGGCTTTTGGGGAAACACCATAAATGTAACACCTGGTGGCTGTGAGGCCTCTTTATATACTAATGTCTGAAACATTCTGGGAAGCCTGTGAGAGTGGTATTATAGAGAAGTATGTTTGCTGGAAAACTACAAGGCGTGTTACCAATTTTAGACATTACTTTCCAGACAATTCCAAGTACTAAAAGTTATTGTATACAATTTCCTTGGAAATGTTTGAACTATCTTTAGGACTTAAGCTTTGACGATGGAGACTTTCAAAATGCAAGGAACCCTGCTAGTATGTTGCATTTTGGATCATCAAAGTACTGTGAATAAAAAAAAAAAAAAAACTAAATCTCAGCAACAATAATATCCATTTGAAAATTAAATCTACCTATACACGTTACATTTCTAAAATATTTTAAATTAAAGGTCATTTTAAGGTTTAGGATGTTTTTGTAAAAAGGTGAACTTACACTTTTAAGCAAAACCCCAGATTTTTATTTACAGATTATTTACAGGCACCAAATTACAGATGAGACATTCTTATATTATGTCAAAAAAGTTAGATTTTATTTCCATCATTGACACTTTTAAAATTACAGAAAACAAAAAAAAAAAAAATGGTGTCTGCAAAAGTTTGGGCACCCTGCAGAATTTATAGAATGCACTGCCCCCTTTGCAAGGCTGAGACCTGCCAGTGTCATGGATTGTTCTCAATCATCATCTGGGAAGACCAGATGATGTCAATCTCAAAGGTTTTAAATGCCCAGACTCATCTGACCTTGCCCCAACAATCAGCACCATGGGATCTTCTAAGCAGTTGTCTAGAAAACTGAAAGTGAAAATAGTTGAAGCTCACAAAGCTGGAGAAGGCTATAAGAAGATAGCAAAGCGTTTTCAGATGTCAATATCCTCTGTTCAGAATGTAATTAAAGAATGGCAGTAATCAGGAACAGTGGAAGTTAAAGCAAGATCTGGAAGACCAAGAAAAATATCAGACAGAACAGCTCGCAGGATTGTGAGAAAAACAATTCAAAACCCACGTTTGACTGCACGATCCCTCCAGAAAGATCTGACAGACACTGGAGTTGTGGTACACTATTCCACTATAAAGAGATACTTGTACAAATATGGTCTTCATGGAAGAGTCATCAGAAGAAAACCTCTTCTACATCCTCACCACAAAAATCAGCGTTTGAACTTTGCAAATGAACATATAGACAAGCCTGATGCATTTTGGAAACAAGTTCTGTGGACCGATGAGGTTAAAATTTAACTTTTTGTCCGGAATGAGCAAAGGTACGTTTGGAGAAGAAGGGGCACAGAATTTAATGAAAAGAACCTCTGTCCAACTGTAAAGCATGGGGGTGGATCAATCATGCTTTGGGGTTGTATTGCAGCCAGTGGCACGGGGAACATCTCATGAGCAGAAGGAAAAATTTATTAAATAAAATTTCAGCAAATTTTGGATGGTAACTTGATGCCATCTGTGAAAAAGCTGAAGTTAAAGAGAGGATGGCTTCTACAAATGGATAATGATCCTAAACACACCTCGAAATCCACGGCGGATTACATCAAGATGCGGTGGATTACATCAAGATGCGTAAACTGAAGGTTTTGCCATGGCCTTCACAATCTCCTGACCTCAACATAATTGAAAATCTATGGATAGACCTTAAAAGAGCAGTGCGTGACAGACAGCCTAGAAATCTCAAAGAACTGGAAGACTTTTGTAAGGAAGAATGGGCAAAGATACCTCAAACAAGAATTGAAAGACTCTTGGCTGGCTACAAAAAGCGTTTACAAGCTGTGATACTTGCCAAAGGGAGCAGTACAAGATATTAACTCAGCAGGGTGCCCAAACTTTTGCAGACGCCATTTTTTGTTTTCTGTTATTTTGAAAGTGTAAATGATGGAAATAAAATCTAACTTTTGTTGGAAATAAAATCCAACTTTTTTCGACATATTATAAGAATGTCTAATCTGTAATTTGATGCCCTTTGGAGATTTTTCCATCTTTCCTTGGCTTCTTTATGCACGTTAATACAAATTTTTACCTGGGGTGCCCAAACTTTCGATCCCAACTGTATATATATATATATATATATATATATATATATATATATATATATATATATGTGTGTGTGTGTGTGTGTGTGTGTGTGTGTGTGTGTGTGTGATTTTGCATGTCCCGCCCTCCTGGCTACGGCACATGACGATCACCAGTTTACTTTGCATATGTAAATAACAATAGGCTCTCTGACAGTGTCGATGTGCCGGGTTTGGTTTCCCTGCAAAGCAAAGAATAAAAACTGGCACATCCCTTAGTAAAAGCACCTCACAGTAAACACTTTAAACATAGTTGAGCACACATTTAACCCTTTGACTGCAACAGATGTTAACCCCTTCCCAGCAAGTGTCATTAGTACAGTGTCAGTGTATATTATTAGCACTGACCACTGTACTAGTGTCCGCGGCAGTTAGTTCTCCCCAGCATCAGTTAAAGTGTTACTAAACCCACAACAGTAAAATCTGTCTGTAGATGCAGAATAGCATGCTTGTTATACTCTCTGTGTAACCTAAGTGATTAATCCTCTGCATTGCGTAAAAAAGGCTCTTTGATCCTGTATGCACAGATCCTCCCCCTCCTGCAATGTCACTCTGGACAAGTCCAGATAAGACACAGTGAGTGTAGTCTGGCTGCCCATGCTCAGTTTGGTCTCTTGCTGGAGAGAACATTTCCTGTTTAAGCTGAGCTAGTCAGGTCACATGGTATTGACATCACACATGTGGGGGGCGTATACAGATCCCAAATGACAGCCCAATCCCTCCCTCCTCCTCCATGCCCAATAACTAAAAGGAACACAGTGGGTGGGATTTCACATCTTGATTCATGGATGATCTGCCTCTCATAAAAGCATGAGGACACAGGCTGTACTGGATTTCAGGAGGCAGCCATTCCACAAACAGGATAACACCACTGTACATGTTTTTGCAGTGTTATTTTTAGACATCTCAAAGGCATCAGTAACAGCCTGCAGACGTGCATTTTAAGGTAATAGATATTTCTAAACTTTAAAAAAAAATTATTTCCCAATTTCTAAATTCATAAATAATACAGATCATGCCAAAAATGTGTTGTTTTCTTTTTTCATACTTGTGATCCTTCTTTCTTTCTGTGCATTTCCTCTTTTTCACTCTCTCCCCCTGTCATCCTCATTCCACCAGGCACCCCACTGCCACCTTGCTAATACACTACCCCGTTATCCTCTTCCCACCTGGCACCCACTGCAACCTCCCTAACACTACCCCCCTGTCATCCTCATCTTCATCACACTTGGCACCCCACTGCCACCTTGCTAACACACACCCCATCATCCTCATCCCCCTCCCAACTGGCTTCTCACTGCAACCTTCCAAACACACTACTCCCCGTCATGTTCATCCTACCTGAAACCCAACTGCTACCTTGCTACCACACTACCCCCTGTCAACCTCATTCTCCCCCCACCTGGCACCCCACTGCAACCTTACTAACACACTATCTCCTGTCACTATCTTCATCACACCCGGCACCCCACTGCTGCCTTGCTAACACACTACCCCCTCTCATCCTCATCCCACCTGGCACCCCACTGCCACCTTGCTAACACACTACCCCGTCATCTTCATCCTCCTCAAACCTGGCACCCCACTGCAACCTTGTTAACACCCCATCCCTGACATCATCTTCATCGTACCTGGCACCCCATTGAAACCTTGCTAACACCTTACCCCCGGTCATCCTCATCCTCATGTTCATCACACCTGGAACCCCACTGCAACCTTGCTAACAAGAGATTAAGAGGGGATATGATCAACATGTATAAATATATAAGGTGAAGTGAGCTTGGTGTTGGGTTATTCACTTTAAGGTCATCACAGAGAACAAGGGGCACTCTTTACATCTAGAGGGACCACCATAAGAGCTGTAAAAATGTGGAATAGGCTACCTCCAGAGGTGGTTTTGGCCAGCTCAGTAGATTGCTTTAAAAAAAGGCATGGATTCTTTCCTAGGATTACATAATATAACTATGTACTTAAAATGTATAGGTAAATTTGATCCAGGGAATATCCGATTGTCTCTCGGGGATCAGGAAGGAATTTTTTACCCTGATGTAGCAAATTGGATCATGCTTTCCTGGGGTTTTTTGCCTTCCATTGGTTCAACTCTGGGTATAGGACTGTGTATATGGGATTGTATGGTTGTGTTTACTTTTTTGTTTTTTTATTCATTGAGCTAGATGGACTTGTGTCTTTTTATTTAACCCGACTATGTAACTATGATATGTTTTATAGCAAAAAGTAAAAAAATATTGGGGGTTTTTCAAAATTTTCTGCAAAATATAAACGAAAAGTTTATATTTCACAAAAAAAATAAAAAAACCCAGTGGTGATCAAATACCACCAAAAGAAAACTCTATTTGTGTGGAAAAAAAGGATAACAAATTAGTTTGGGTACAGCGTTGCATGAACGCCCAACCACCAGTTAAATTAGGGGAGTGCCGATTGGCAAAAAATGCCCTTGCCATAAATGGGGTAAAATCTTCCGGAGCTGAAGTGGTTAAAGCTCTACAGAGACTGATGACTGGTAACTGCACGGCTACCATGTGGCTCAGAAGTCAGTCATTAATAGTAACACAAGTAGACATAGCAACAGTGATCCCCTTCACATCCACCTCTGAAGGCGTCTGATACAATCAACTGACTTTTAGCTGCATTTCAGAACACTGCTATCAAGTCCATTTAGTGGACACCAGACCCTCTAAACCCTATAAACCCAATACATTTTTCAGTCTAACTTTTAACAGCCACCATAAAAGCATAACACGTTTTAATTTTGTCATGCTTGGAGCCTCAGGGTGGAACTTTACCCATATCAACCTAAATAAAAACTTAATATTCTTTAGCAAGGAACATACATGTCAGATTAAGTTATGCTACCAAAAGCAGTGTGAGCTGTTTGTCTCCAGCATTGCTCCCGTTTCTTCTTGCTGAAAGCTTCCATTTTCCTAAAGCCTTAACAGCAGTCTACGTCAGGAGATCGGTTTCTACAAATTTGGCATAGTGCCTAAAAAAGAGAGAGCAACTGAGCATGTGCAGAACAGGGTGAGCGTGTATTACTGAATTTTTAACACTACAGACAGTTATTTTTAATGTTTTACCTGCAAAAGGGGCCAGCCTAAAGAGATCTAACAGGACAGGGTTTACAGGACAGCGGTTTAACAGGACAGGTTCCACTAAGAACAGACCTCGCCATGGTCGACCAAAGAAGTTGAGTGCGTGTTCTCAGCGTCATATTCAGAGGTTGTTTTTGGGAAATAGACGTATGAGTGCTGCCAGCATTGCTGCAGAGGTTGAAGGGGTGGGGTTCAGCCTGTCACTGCTCAGACCACACGCCGCACACTGCATCAAATTGCTCTGCATGGCTGTCGTCCCAGAAGGAAGCCTCTTCTAAAGATGATGCACAAGAAAGCCCGCAAACAGTTTACTGAAGACCAACAGACTAAGGACATAGATTACTGGAACCATGTCCTTTGGACTGAGACCAAGATAAACTTATTTGGTTCAGATGGTCAAGCATGTGTGGCGGCAACCAGGTGAGGCATAAAAAGACAAGTGTGTCTTGCCTACAGTCAAGCATGGTGGTGGAAGGGTCATCGTCTGGGATTGCATGAGTGCTGCCAGCACTGGGGAGCTACAGTTCATTGAGGGAACTAGGAATGCCAACATGTACTGTGACATATTGAAGCAGAGCATGATCACCTCCCTTTGGAGACTGGGCCGCAGGGCAGTATTCCAACATGATAACCCCAAACACACCTCCAAGAAGACCACTGCCTTGCTAAAAAAGATGAGAGTAAAGGTAATTGACTGGCCAAGCATGTCTCCAGACCTAAACCCTATTGAGCATCTGTGGGGTATCCTCAAAACGGAAGGTGGAGGAGTGCAAGCTCCCTAACATCCACCAGCTCTGTGATGTCATCATGGAGGAGTGGAAGAGGACTCCAGTGCCAACCTGTGAAGCTCTGGTGAACTCCTTGCCCAAGAGGCTTAAGGCAGTGCTGGAAAATAATGGTGGCCACACAAAATATTGACACTTTGGGCCCAATTTGGACATTGTCACTTAGGGGTGTACTCACTTTTGTTGCCAGCAGTTTAGACATATATGGCTGTGTGATGAGTAAATGAGGGGACAGCAAATTTACATGGTTATACAAACTGTACACTTTTTACTTTACACTCTTTACTTTACAATGTAGCAAAGTGTCATTTCTTCAGTGTTGTCACATGAAAAGATATAATAAAATATTTACAAAAATGTGACGGGTGTACTCACTTTTGTGAGATACTGTAACTAAGTTATATACAGAAGGTGAGATAGCTGTCTCCCACCTCCTGGTTGACAGATCTATCCGAGAGATATCATGTTCGTATCTCTTGAATAGAAATTCCATGCTGGACAATAATATACCAATTCCAAAAATTCAAGGTGTACATATTCGAAAATATTCATATCTGTATAAAACTGTATTTTAGGGAGTGACCATAGGATGGTCATAAACTTGTGACATCCCATTGAACACTTCCTAGCCTCCTAATCGGCCAGATAATTTCCGGCAACACCCTCCCTCAAGGAACAGTAAAGGAGGGCTGTTTTAGCAGTCTGCAGGTCTTGTTTAACATCAAACCAAGGAACATCTGCAAATACTCAAGAGCCGCATCCATTCTGTTCATTGATTGGACTTTGCTGAACCAGAGCTTGATAAGTACTTATTCTCCAACCATTTTGTTTTCGGTTGCATTATCTTCTCTTTGTTTCCTTGTAATAACCTTTTTCCATAAATACTTTACCTCCACCATTTTACCTTTTTCCCTTTTTAAACAATCTTTTAAAAAGTGTTAAAATTGTTTCTTATGCGCTAACGCAGAACTTAAATAATCCCTGTCCTTTGAAGTGTGCTACTATGGTGTAACTCTCTGGATATACCGGTCTATGGTAAGAGTGTGTGTTACAGATGTTTATTCTAAAGTCATAATTGCTATTGCTAATATTTTGAATGCTTGATATTTTATGATAGGAAATATCTGGTAGCAGCGTAAAGAATGAATTACTAAGTTAACCAAGCCCAGTGACAATCGCTCTCAGTCTGTTGGCACTTTGTTGTCCTGCAAGCTAAAAAATCTTTCTGCAGCGTAAGGCGAGGTGTGTCATTGCGTATCAGTGACAGCACGGCGTGAGTTTGAATAGCCATTTGTCACAAGCTGGGGAAGAGGGTAGTGGTCGGATGCCGTGTTTGTCACAGAGACCTAAAAAAAAAAAAAAAAATGAACCCCTAGACATTTATTGACCCTCCGCCATTTTACTAACCCCTAGAATTGTTTGGTGGACCTTTTGGGAAACCCAGCAGTCCAAGGTTTGAAACAGATGAACAAAGCCAAAATTGCACAAGGGAGGCCCCTGTCTGTTCTCCTCTTGGAGAGACTGGCAGTAAAGATAAAGCCAATGTTGCCTCTTTAGTAAACACATGGTACTCTGGGAATCCTTTGTCCTGCATTAAATCTTTATTTACAAAATCAAAGACATAGCTATAAAACAGTTTACGAATAGAACACATAACTAAAAAAAAAAAAAATCACAGAGCATTGTTTGAAGCTCCACTGAGGTGACCTAGTGATTTCAACCCTACAATGAAGCTGATGAGCAGGTGAAGTATGCTAGCAGCTAGCATGGAGTGGCTTGGGAAGAGGCAAAGCGGAATCCTGTCACATATGAAACTTTCTAGGGTGTGTTTCCATCTTTCCTTTCTTCATAGTTAGAAAAAAGAAGATAAAACTGACCCAAAGCGATTATAGGTCCTTTCAACTGCATTTATTTGCAATGAGCAAACAACATGCAGTCCAGGACCTGACAAACTAAAAAGTGTTGGGTTCCCCCCACCCCCCAAAGATCCAATATAATCATCATGACCAAGAGCCCAATTTACACACACAAGGAAACTTCTGTTGGGTCATTGAAGTTTAGCACTTTTATCTGTTTCTTAATTGATTAGCTACAACATGCTGTGCAAGTAGCCCCACACAGCAGCCAAGATGCATGTTAAAAGCAAATGGACGTTGTAAAAATAAATGTTTTTCGCAAAAAAAAAAACAGTGTTCTCTAAAATATGTACAAAATAATGTAGCCCCTCTTAGATGCATAATACTTGTGTTTTTCTTCTTCTAGATTTACATGGCAAATGTTAGGAATGCTGTAAGAACTTGCCACTATTTATATTGTGAGATAGCAGCTGTATCACTAGGTGGCACTGTTTGTTAATAAACTTTACAGCATCCAGCAAGGTGCGAAATGTCCGATCTCTACAAATACGTACAGCATTGTATTAGCAGTATAAAGTCATCTTTACAGGTTTTGGGCTTAGAACTTTAAGAAATATATCGAAAAAAAGAATGATTGAAATAGGGAAATCAGAATAGCCAGTGAAAACAAAAGATGAATAAACTGTAGCTGTTAAGAGATCACAACTTTTAGGCCCCTTTCACACAAGGAGTCCATCTGAGTCAATTTTTCTCAGCAGGGGATTGATCCGCCGATCCCCCGCTGAACAGGCGGATGGCAGCTGTGTCTCTGCGCTGTGTGCGGAGACAGAGCTGTCAGGTCCCGCTGTTCTCTATAGGGGAATCGGATGGGAACGGACCGTCTGTCCGTTCTCATCCGATCCGCTGAACGGATGGAAACTAGGGTTTCCATCCGTGCAGATATGATGGATCTGATAGAGATACATGGAGCATCCGTTCGGTCCGCCTGTGTGAAAGGGGCCTAAATATGACAAAGAGAATTTAGAAATTAAATAAATTGTCAGCTAACTACAAAATGTACATTAAAAGCATTCAAGAGGATAACCCAACAATACAGAATAACTGATGGATAAAAATCAAAAAGCATACAGTGCTATCTCCTTGTTATAGACAAGCCAGCTAGAGTAAGCAAACACACAGTTATACATCACTGAATGCCATGTACTCCAAATTAGAGGAGACCAATACATACCAAAATGCTTCTAAAGATCAGTAAGGCTACACGGAGTGAATTTCTTTCCTACAACCAAGGGTAATAAAAAAGAAAACAGACAGTGTTGATGCGGGAATCCCTCATGCCAGGCCATTTTATTCTCCCAGTGGGGGGGGGGCAGGAGTAGGCGGTGGAGGCCATTACCGCTGGAAGAGGACAGTGATTATCGCTAACAGCTATCGCAAGCAAATCTGGCAGACAGGCTGGCTGTACACAAGTTGATAGGTCAACTTGGTACATCCAGCCTGCCCACTAATGGTTCGAATCTCGGCCGGTTCCTGCTGAGGTGTTATATATACACACACTGAAAAAAAATGACAACTACATTTGAGACACAAATACTGTACACTCTATACCCCACCACCAAACACTACTGCGCTCAAGTGTTTCCAGAGATTCAGCATAGCCTTCTTCATGCTGACATTTAGCAAAAAAGAAAAATTGGGGGGGGGGGGGGTATACCTTACCTGTAAAGAAGTGTTCCCAAAGTCCTGTAGAAATCCTCACTTCACTGATGCCAGTTCTCTCTTTACAGTGGTGAAATTCAGTCGGTGCATGAGCTTGGCTGCCTGTGTGTGAAGATCCTGTCCAGACTCTGCAGCTTTACCCTCCTCGTCTGTCCCCTCTCCTCCACTAACAGAATTTCTTGCATTCTTTTCAAAGAATGCAAACCTTTATGTGAGTGGAAGAGGAGGTTTCTGCCTCTCCTCCTCTCACAGAATGGTTGAGCTTACAAAATACAGCTGTTTAATGTTTCTTAGCCCTCAAGTCAAGATATGGCTTTACTGGCTCTATAGTGTAGGGCTTATGAATCCAGGGGAAGCGTTTCTAGTAAAGTGTACAGGTAATACTACAAAGCTTTCAAAGATATTATATAGTCTATTGTGTGCTTCCAGCCTTGGGACAGCTGATCCAGAATTTTGGGTTGTCTACAGAAAAGGAATGGTGGGGATATTATCCAACTGGGTCACTAGTTCGGGTGATCCTGCTGACATCAGGGACTCCCTCACTTTCAAGGGATTTTCTCTAACTTCCTGTTTTGGCTATGGGACAGGAAGTGAAGGAAAATCTGGCTAATGGCACACAGATGGCAAAAATAAAGCTTGCAAAGGTTATAAACCCCCCTTACATTATCTAAAATGAAAAAAAAATGCCTTTAGTTCTACTTTAATTGGAACACTGATTGCAGGTCAGGTCTTCTTTGACCAACATCAGTACCTGGCTTCACAATGTTCTTTTGGCTGAATAGGCAAAAATTCCTATAGACACATTCCAAAATCTTGTGGAAAGCCTTCCCGGAAGACCTGCAAATAGGGGGGGGGGCAATCCATTTTAATGCTCAAAGTTTGGGAAATAAGACACCATACAAAAAAACTGGAAATTGAGGGGTTTAAGAGAGGTGAATGGAAACCGGCCAGTCCTCAGTCTGATGTACTCACCCACCAGTCTGCCAACCAACCAAGTAGACCTGTCTCACGATGTAGGTAAAAAACAGGGGTTTCGTTGACACGCATTTGCAAACGCATGTGTAAGGTACAAGGCCCCTTCACGGCACCCTGTGTTACTTGCAGTCCTAACACTAACAAATTGGAGTGTCTCCACAATGGAAGTACATGGTTGCTAATGGATGGATGGAAGACAGGTAGGATGGAGGTGGCCCAATGCTCCCCCAACCTGCTCCCATCAATGACTGGTCAAAATATATCATAGCTCTAATTAGCTGTGTTGTAGCAATGGTACAAACTGAAATGGACTAGCTGAGAAGCATACACCTCCATCCCTTTGGTAGATACGACACAGCTAATTAGAGCTATGATATATTTAGATCAGTCATTGATGGGAGCACGTTGGGGGGGGTGGGGGGATTGGGCCACCTCCATCCCACCTGTCTCCCATCCATCCATTATTATTCATTTAAAGTCCCAAACAGCTTTTATTGTTCAAGTAATTAGGGATGGAGGCGCTTTGCCTTACAGGCTGCTGCCTCATTTAAAGTCCCACCGTGCGATTTTCTTGCATTTATGGTGGATGCCGTTTATTTTAACCTCAGTTTTTTCATATACAGGGATGGAGACCAAAAGCATGACCTGCTTGTGTCTCATTTAAAGTCCTGAGATGATTTAACTAGGCATTGATTGTGACCTTGACATAAGTAGATCTAATAGAACATGTAGAGTTGTATCCACAAGATGTTTATTATAAAAATACATTTTTGCTGGGTGAACTATACAAGCTGCCAATGTTGACCTCCTTTAAAATTCCTAGCTGGCTTGTCATTTCTGACTTTAATTCAGTTTAAACCACTGACCTGGAAAAAATACAGAACAAATGAATTCAAAACTTGTTACTTGTATACTTGGCTCAGGTCAGGGGCTTATCATGATAGCTGGACAAATAGCATTCTCAGAGGAAAAGGTCAGCACTGGCAGCCTATAGTTTTCACTTATGGGTAATATTCCGGACTTAGACTTGACTTGTCTAGATTTGAAATTTCACCAGTGACACTATCTGCAAAAAGTAGGTATGTATGACTGTTCAAAATAAAAGCAACACGTATTTTAATATTCTAATAAATAGAAAATGTACAAAAAGTAAGCTATTGTACAGCCCTCTGGACATGTGAAGCCCCTTTTATTTAGGCCGGCCATAAACTGTTCGAATCTTGGCCGGTTCAGGGAACAGGGAAATTGACCCTCATAATTCAACAATCCTTCACTGACAAAGGGGAAGTCCAGAACCGATCCAAGCTTAAATCTGCTCCCACACCCTTTCTAAATCCAGTTTAACTTGGTGGGCCCATTATTAGATAAAATGATTACGCCTAATGCATTGCACATTTACAGGCATGAATTAATGTACCACAATAGCCTAAGTCAAGTAAAAATTCACACTGCAAAGTGAATTTGTCAAGAGTACTAAAGTCACAATCTTTCCATTAAGTATTAATAGAAAGCATTAATCATGGACTTAAAATGCTGTATTAGTATTGTTAAAATATTTTTTTTACTTGTATGAATGTCCTCAGTCCATGTCTCTAGCTGCAGCTACTGTTTTATTAGTATTTCCGGCTCTTCATAAAAGCCAACGGGGCGACTGATACATTGGCTTACTGCTGACTGCAAAACTATATCTCCCACAGTTCCAAGCAGTGCCCCATTACTGCACTGCTGCTCCACCTGAGCCTGTGAGTGAAAGAACACATCCCTGGACACCCTTTATTAGTGTGGATGAGAATTAGGATAAAAAATAAATAAAAAATTAGAAATAAAACTTGGCATACATATTTTTTTTTTTTTAACTTTAGCCCCACTGCTGCCAAAGTACACTAAAACAACCCCTTTACCTCTTATAACCCCATATAGTTGTATTTTCTGCAGATTACCGTATTTTCCAGCGTATAAGACGACCCTACTACTTTTCAAGTTAAAACATAGGTTTTGGGCTATACTCGCTGTATAAGACTACCACCCTTCTGAAGCAAAGCAAGGCAACATCATATACCATATACGCAGAATATAAAAATCCCAAAGGTAATTAAGTGTAATCTATGAAAGTGCTAAACCAATCACGGTGAGCGATGTATTCTATTATTGAAGGCAAAGCCTGCTCGGATTGGCGGAGTCAGAGAGGCGGGATGATGTTACTCTCTCTGACTCCGTCAATCCGAGCAGGCTTTGCCTTCAATAATAGAATACAATCGCTCACTGTGATTGGCTCAGCGCGGTATACTAAGTAACCGAAGCTACGGTACAGTATACCGGTAAAGGATCCCCGCACAGCCAGCGCCTTGAGATATTATACATCTACCGGTAATACTTACTTACAATACCTTGGAGATTTATAGGAGAATACATTTACAGTACCTTGCTGATGAATAGGACACAGACAGCCAGGGCTTTAATTACCTTTGGGATTTTTATACTCGGCATATAAATCGACCCCCCCCCCCCCCATTGTTGGGGGATTTTTTGAGGTTCAAAGTCATCTTATATGCCGGAAAGTACAGTACATCATTCTCCCTTCCCGGTTACACTATATACACATGCTTTATTTTAATTTTTATACTCCACTCCACTATATATTCTGTAGTTCTAGAAATAACCTGGCTCCACTGTACAGCCTTCGCTGGCCATTATGTAATTCACTTTGCTTCATTAAATGTGCTATACATTATATAATCAGCACTGCCCTTATACGGTTATATACACATTATTATGTGCTTTGGGCTCCACGCACACTGGGCTTCAAAAAACATCTGTTCCATTGCCAGATAAAAAAAAGCTCATAAAGACAGTTTCTGTACACAGTTTAGACGAGTTTAGGAGAGTTTTGCATTATTTCTGCTGGAAAGTTTAATCAAAAACGCAAACAAGAGAGAGTTTTTTTTTTCCTGCCTCTAAGCCCCGGTTCACACTTATGCGATGCGGGAAGGCTGCGAATCCGCAGCCTGTTCCCGCATCGCAAACGCACCCCCGGCAGTTCACACTGCGATATGCGATACGCTGGGGGTGTCAATGTTATCTTAACGACACCCCCAGTTTGATCGCATATCGCAGTGCGATCTTGCAGTTTGCACAGGATCGGATCGCACAAGTGTGAACCGTTGTGCGATCCGATCCTGATGCGGCTGCCAAAAAGGGTCCTGTGCGTCTTTGCTGCGGGTGCAGTGCGAATTTAGCCATACAAAGTGTATGGCTAAACTCGCACCGCACAGCCGATCACATGTAATGAAGGAGCAGTGCACTCCGACATTACATGCGAACGCCGCAGCCGCACAAATGTGAACCGGCTCTAAACGTTGAGCTTAAAATGCCTGTAATCATCCTAATGTGCATGGACACATAGGATAACATTGAGCTACTTCTACAGGCAAAACAGAAAACTCCTGTAGAAGCAGCGATTTTTAAAGCGACTGTAAAGTCTCGATTTCTTTTTTTTCAATAAAAATAACAAACATGTTATACTTACCTGCTCTGTTGCAGTGGATTATCACAGAGCAACCCAGATCATCCTCTTCTTAGGTCCCTCTCCTGGCCCCCTCCCTCCTGTTGAGCGCCCCCACAGCAAGCAGCTTTACAGCTCCCTGTGTCCATTCAGACACAGCTGCAGCCCTGCATTCTCTCACCTGATTGGCTGACTGACTTTGATTGACAGCAGCGGAAGCAAATGTCTCAATCAGGAGGCAGAGTCTCCAACAGCCGAGACACTAGTGGACATCTCTGGATAGAGATGGGGCTCAGGAAAGTATTTGGGGGGCTGCTGCACACAGAAGGCTTTTTATTTTAATGCATAGAATGTATTAAAATAGAAAAAACTTCTGACTTTACAACTCCTTTAAGCCAGTGTGCATGTAGCCTTAAAGGATTCCACCATGCTCTGACCTAGTAAGAGTCGATTCACACTAGCGCGATTTGTCAGGCGACTTGTCAGCCTGACAAGTCGCGCTCCCTCGCGGTCCATTGACTGCTACAGGACCCGTTCTAATAGGAGCGACACAAGTCGCTCCGACTTAGAAAACGGGTCCTGTACTACTTCGGGGCGACCTCGGAGCGATTTGCATAGACTTCCATTATGTGAAGTCCATGCAAGTCGCTCCGAAGTCGTGGTGCATGGGAATACACAAGTCGCTCCCGAAGTAGTACAGAGTCGTGCCGCCCCAGTGTGAACCGAGTCTAATGCTCTAGGATTGTAAAGATAATGTAGCAATAAACAAAGCCTCTTCTGCCTCGTCTCCATCTTTTTTGAAAAAAAGCAAATACATTTACCATCTGGGGGCCACTTAATTCAGGATTCCTCTATAAAAAAAAAGTGAACAGGGAGGCTTGTATATCTCTACTAAAAGCAGAACATAATGCATGTTTATCCTAATTCAAAGATAATCCCACAACTGCATTTAGAAACAAACAGACTGATCTCCAACATAATCTTAACTTAGGCTTTGTTGACAGAGCTATAAAACAGGTCAGGCAGCCAAACAAATACTACATAAGTGTACCATGCCTAAACAAATTCAGGGAAATTTAGGCATTTTACATATTGAAAAAAATATATATTAATGCATCCCAGAAGACAATAAATTGCTTTGCTACATATACTCACAACATGCTACTTAAAGTAACCCTTGAAACATCTGCCTGCTCAGTTAAAGCAGAAGGACAGCAAAATACCCTAAATTCTCCCCTGCGATCATAAATGTAAACTAAGCCTTATGTGTCAAAATGAAAAAAATCCCAGTTTTTCTACCTTTTTTTTGCAGTTTTTAGTGCTGTCACATGACTTAAATTCCTCTTCCTGCTGAGTCCAAGAGCAGCAAGTGGGTGTGGTTACTGAAAACTAGTGACATCACTTCCAGGGAGGGATACTGTTCATGTGTAGCCAGTGGGTGTATACAGAATGGGAGGAGCTGATCATAGGTTCCCGTCCCCACCCCCCATTGTTTTGCACCAAAAAAAAGGATGCATAATACATCCTAATTCATGAGAAAATAAAGAAACAGCCAACCAGACAGGACGGGGGGATGGGGGGGGGGTCAGCGCATAGACAGTATAGCTGTGCTGGGATTTGAATAAAGACTATCATAAAAGAAGAAAGTTGGACACAGGGAGAGGGGGGGGGGGATAACTGTCAGTGTAGCTTGAAGTGCTCGGGGGTCTCAGCTCACAGTCTACAATGATCACAGTACAGGCAACCACATTAAGTCTACATTTCCACTAATATGTGACTAATCAATGCCACCCCTTCCCATCTATGCAACTCTGAAAATTAGCAACTTTTAAAAGTTAACGGCACTACTTTGATGACACTTTGATCCAGAGTGTGTAAAGTTGGATCAAAGTCACATCAAAGTCGCACTCTAAATCGCACACTAAATCACAATAGTGAAAATGTAGACTAAAGCTCCGTTTCCAGTAGTGTAACTTGTCATGCGACTTTGGACACAGTCACATGACAAGTCACAGCCCAATGATTTCAATGGCAACCATTCCCATCTATGCGACTTTGAAAAGGTACCTCCACTACTTTGATGCAACGTTTGGTGCGACTTTGATCCAGAGAGTGTAAAGTTGGATCAAAGCTGCACTCAGTCACACTCCAGGCTCGCACTCTAGCCTAGTGGCTACGTTCTCACTAGTGCAACTCTTAAGTTGTGCAATTTAGAGTGCAACTTTAAGTGCAGCTTTGATCCAACTTTACACACTCTGGATCAAAGTCACATCAACGAAGTGCAGGCACATTTCCAAAGTCGCTCAATGGGCTGAGTTGTCATGCGACTTTATGTGTCCAAAATCGCGTGACAAGTCGCACTAGTGGAAACAGAGCCTAAAACTCATTGCACACAGGGTTCATACACATTTTCACCAATAAAATTCCATAACTTCACGTAAATATTCATGACCCAATGTTTCATGAAATGTCTATGTATACATGTTAAATAAGAAGAAAATCTATGTCACACCCAGCATATTTTTACTAAAATAAATGAATCTTTGTAGTGTACAGTACCTCTGCAGTTAGGGTTTTGTTTCTGGATACAGCGTGACTCAAAATGGTCCCTTGTTTTACAGTGGATGAGATGGAAGCACCGCTGCCGCAGCTGGGAGCCGGTGTCACTTCAGGCGCATGGGTGAAAAAGCCAGCGATCGGATTGGAAGCTGTCAAGCACGCAGCTGCAGACTGGTGCTTTGCACCTTTAGTGTGGCTAGACAGCGCTGCCTCTCCCATGTTCGAAATGTCAAACGTTTTACGACACACACACTACATTTAGCGGACATGATACAGGAGAAGGTCAGAGGCTGCGGACATGATAGAGGAGGTGGTCAGAGACTGCAGACATGATAGAGGAGGTGGTCAGAGACTGCAGACATGATACAGGAGGTGGTCAGAGGCTGCGGACATGATACAGGAGGTGGTCAGAGGCTGCGGACATCACAGGTAGGTGTCCTTCCGGGTCCGCAGTTTTCCCTACAGTCACAGTCACTGGCCAGCAGCAGCCGAGGAGATGATCGTGAACCAATCACTGGCAGCGGGGAGAGCCGGCCGCGGTTTGCCTGGAGACAGTGTGACTGGCCAGCAGCAGCAATAACAGCTGGGAGATAACAAACCAATCACAGGCAGCGGAAGCGTCACTGGAGGAAGGGCCGGCCGCATGAAACAGTTACCGCCCCCTTCCGCGTCATCATCACCTTCATGCGGCCGGCCCACCCTCCAGTGACGCTTCCGCTGCCTGTGATTGGTTTGTTATCTCCCGGCTGTTATTGCTGCTGCTGGCCAGTCACAGTGTCTCCAGGCAAACTGCGGCCGGCCCTCCCCGCTGCCATTGATTGGTTCACGATCATCTCCTCGTCTGCTGCTGGCCAGTGACAGCACACGGGCATACCGTGGACCCGGAAGGCAAAGTAAATAGTATGTGGCACTGGCAATAAAACATAACGGAATAAAATAATAAATTAAACTAATTAAGCATCCGCTCCCCGCTCCTCCCCAGTATATATTTCCATGACTTTTCCAAAACCTTAGTGGAATCCTAAGTTTCCATGACCTTTCCAGGCCTGGAAAGTGTCATCTTCAAATTCCAAAACTTTTCCAGGTTTTCAAGGACCGTACGAACCCTGTCACATGTAATGAGCAATAAAAAAATTTGTTTGTATCCTTCTAAACTTTCAAAAACGTTTTGTACCTTATATTTTTCCATTTACTGCACTGGTGTTCTGACGAAAACTCCAACAACGTTACTTTCGATGACAGTGTGCAGCAGGAATAATTGGAGATTTCGACCACTTGGACACCAGCAGCCTTTACACTCCGATATATGTGAAGTGCAGAAAAAGGTTGTAAACGGCGCTACCTTGTGCAAATAAATAATTAAATAGTAATAAAGTGCAATCTCTTATAATCAATAATAAATGAGAGGGTGTGTCCCATAAAACCAAAAGGGTTAAGAAATTTTTTATATATACTGTGTATCAAGTGGGTACAAGTAAAAAGGTAAAATATCCTGGTGTGTGATAGATAAAACCCAGAAAGTGCTGAAGTGCAATAAATAAATAAATAACATAGACAGTGTTTTTATTGTGATATACAAGTAATTAAATCAATCCACTGTGGAAATAAAATAATCAAATATTGGTGAATATTACTGGCACTGTTACTATCACTATCAAAATTGCAACATGCCAGTAGAAACCATATAAGTGAAGTAGAGTGAAATCAGGGAATAATCCCGTGTAAATGAATAGACCAAAATAAAATGAGAAATCAGCTGCAATCACCTGTGTGACCACTAGGTGTCGCGCTGTATATACAACCTGCCCTAAACGAAAGTTAGGCAAGATGGATCTTCAAAGGTCCCCCTCCACAATCAACCAAGCACCGATTGGCGAGTTTCCATATGGGGAGAAAGAAAGGGGGAACCTCGTGAAGTATCAATCATAAACTGAAGAAAAAGAACGTAGCATCCACTCACTATGAGAAGCCGTGGTAGCTGCCTCGCATCAGTTGCAATCGACGGGAAGCTTCCGCGTTCCACGGCGGTGGAGTCTCAAACCGGAAGTGACGCTGTGACGCAATGGACCAATAAGGGGCAGGTTCATTGCGTCACAGCTGTTAGTCCTTCACGCCTCACCGCACACTCCATAGCGCTGGTCAAATTCTGCTTTTACATTTACACTCCGATGCATGCTATAATAAGTGGGGATTGTTAGTCCGCCCGCTAGTTGACACCGCCTTGGAGGATGGCATGCATTTGGTTACTAGCGGGTGGACAATCTCCACTCATTACAGCCTGTACAGGAGTGTATACACTACCCACTGTTCTGTGAAAACACCAAGTTGTCAAAATCTACAATTATTCATGATGTGCAGTCACCCAAAGTGACGTGATTTGAGTACTCAGCATGTTGAAGTTTTTGGCAGAACACCAGTCACGTGACCCCCCCACCTCTCTCTCTCAGGAGCCGCTACTAGCCTAAATGAAGCTATGAAGATAGGATAGGATCATGTTGTGTGAAGGACAGGAGGGATGGGGGTGGGGCTGGGCAGGTCTAGGCATGCCTGTCTAAGAAAGGCCGACAACCTTTTCAGGAAGTGAAAGACAGCTTAGCAAATTCAGATAAGGGAGATAGGGTTGTCGGTGAAGAACAGAAATAAGCGGTTTGTCTAGTTTAGATAAGACTTTCTACGCTACACAAGCAGCTAGTCAGAAAATGAATAATATCAAAAGATAAAGCTATTTAACATACTATTAATAGGAAAATTTTCATTTTTGTCTGAAGTTTCCCTTTAATTCTCTAAGCATCTTTCCCATCCCACAGAAAACCTATGATTACAAATGATGGAGATGTGAAAGGTGTTGCTTTTGTTTACTTTCTTAGGGCTCAATCATGGAGATGTATTAAAATGCAGCATTCAGAAAAGTATTTTGTGTGCATCTATAGGCACCCTATGACCCCAGACTAAAGGCTAGTACACACTATAAGTAAAATCGACAGCCGAATTTTCAAACGAAAATGCTCAAATGGACAAACTCTAAAATGTTTCTTGGATGGGAAAAAACAAACGATTTTCGTATAATGTGTACCATTTTCATACAAGAAAAATCAGAAAAGACTGTGCATGATCAGAAACCAAAAAAAAAAAAAAAGTCTTTGGCATAAGAGAATTTTCATACGAATTTTCGTTCATTGGTTTCGATTTACTGTGAAACCACGAGGAAAATCAGACGATCGTTCACCCGATTTTCTTATAGTGTGTACCCCACTTAAGACTATGGGCCCATGCAGACAGCAGTGTAATGTACACTCTACCGTACAGCAATGTAGAAAAAAAAAAAAACTGAGATACAGCAAATTTTGGGCTGCATTTTATGGTGTACACATGTAACTTGTTTGTGCTGTTTACATGAATACAGAGCAACTGTACTCTATTGGCTACTGCTGCCCAAGGCCCATATTTTAATTTTAACTCTTCTTATACATGTTGACCCTCAATAGATCATTTGTGCAGTGGCCACATGCAAATAATGACCTTGGCCAGTCATTCATGAATGATCGAAGGCCATTCATTCATGAATGATCGAAGGCCAGTCATTCATGAATGATCGAAGGCCAGTCATTCATGAATGATCGAAGGCCAGTCATTCATGAATGATCGAAGGCCAGTCATTCTGCGCCACCACATGAATTACTAATTTAAGGAAAACATGTAAATATTAATAGTCTGTAATCAATCAGTGATGTCACACTGTTGCTATGGACCCAGAACAGCAGCCAATAGGGTACATTTTCACTGAACACAGATGTAAACATTGCACAAATGTTACATGCATACAGTGTACAGACAAGATTTAATTTAGCATCTACTGTAGCTGCCAGCAAGATCCTGAGCAAATACATACGTCTGTGTGAACGAGCCATTAGGCAACTTCCGCTTCTATCATGGTAAGACTTCCCAAGTATTTTTAAAGCTGAACTCCAGGATATAATAAAAAAAATTGCTTCAGATTGAAGTGCGGCCCAATAAGAACATTAGAAAGAACAGTAAATCCAGTAAACCTGCCCCATTTAGTAGAAATGTACCTTTAGGGCTCCATTTACACCCGAGCGCAGGGCTTGACAAATTTTCCTGAAATCTAGGAGCCAGCTAAAAAAGTTAGGAGACAGTTTTTTTTTTTTTTTAAACAAACAACCAAGCTTTATTTCCAAAAAAATAACATTAAATTTACACATAAAGACGACTAGAACCCCACTCTCCTCTATAGCACAGTCGGATGGAAACAGACTGTCTGTCTCTTTCCATCCGCTGCCATCTGATCCGATCCACGGGATGGATAGAAAATAGAACCACCATCCGTCTGTTTTTTGCAGACAGGATCAGATGGCGGCAGATTACTGCTCCATAGAGGAGACTGAAGGGTCAGATGAAGTCTGCCTGAAAAACTGACAGGCGGACCTGATCAGACAGCCCGTGTGAAAGGGGCCTTCGGCTGTGGCATGGCAATGAGGAAAAAAAAAAATTATATATTATTATAATATAATTTTTTTTAATAATAATTGAAAAAAAAAATAGAAAAATAAAATTTTAATAATTAAAAAAATATATATATTTTTTTAATAATTTAAAAAATAAATTAATAATAATTATTATTATGATTATTATTATTATTAACAGCCACACTCCCTGTCCACTTACCTTTTAAGCAAAGGTAAGTGGACAGGGAGATGAAGCCTGCAAAAACTTCCCTCTCCTCTCCTCTTGGGGAAGGAGATGGACAGGCAGGGGAAACAGCCATTAGTTACTGCTTGTCAAGCTCCCGGCCACCACAAGAGGGTACCAGTTCCCCGTTCTCTCACTGAAGAAGGCCAAAAAGCCGCGGCCTCAATTTTCGGACGTCGCGGTAGTCCGTGCACTTGGTGAGTGGTTGGGGGGGCACAAAAGGGACAGGACACCTCTTGCAGTGCACCCCAGGCGCCAGGTCGCTAGTGCGACCTGGCGCCCGGGGGTTTGTCGAGCCCTGCCCGATCGTATTGATTTACTGGCATTTTTCAGGGGTTTAT
Organism: Pelophylax lessonae; assembly: GCF_965119305.1. Taxonomy (NCBI): domain Eukaryota; kingdom Metazoa; phylum Chordata; class Amphibia; order Anura; family Ranidae; genus Pelophylax; species Pelophylax lessonae. Next base: position 467,706,723 of record NC_138768.1, on the reverse strand, counting down.
TTACAGCTTTTTAAAAGCATTTTAGAAGTGTATTACAAGCGTTTTACAGCTCCAGGGCATTTTTGTTAAGCCAATAGAAAGCACTAGGGGGAAGAGAGGGAGAGGAAATTATTGGTGGAGAGCTCCTATTTGAGCATTTTACAAGCGCTCTTCTGCTCAAATCCGGCATTTCAATTGAAGCCTATAGGGCCAAAAACGCTTCTAATCTGCCAAAAAGAAGCTCATGTACTTTTTTGAGCTTCAGGCGACAGAACGCTCATAAGTGAACAGGGGCCGTTGAAATGAAAGCAACTTTGCTTGTTGGGTGTTTTGCAGCTTCAGAGCTGAGCATTTTGCAAGTTGAAAATTGCTCAAGTGTGTACAGGGCGTAAAAACTCTGCATCATCACTCCTAAAGGAGCTCTTGCTGGATACCCAGAGGAGGTAACAAAGCCGAGACATCACATTCGCTCTATGGCTTCGCTCACGCCTGAACGTATCGTTTTCAGGCTTTTTTTGGGCATTCTTTGCAGGTATTGACATCTAACAAAAACACTGTGATCTGCCAAAAAAGAAGCTCATGTACTTTTTTGAGCTTCAGGTGACAAAACGCTCATATGTGAACAGGGGCCATTGAAATTAATGGGGTTTTGCTTGTTGGGCGTTTTGAGACTTCAGAGATGTACGTTTTTGGAGCTGAAAAATGCTCAGGTATGAACAGGGCCTCAGTGCAGCACCACTATTACAAGCTACCATTCTTACCCATTCAAAGCTGTAATTACTTTGCAAGGTAAGATGTGGGTGGGAATGGAGGAGAGGTATGTTCCGATAAAAACATTAAATGGGAGTGGGCAGGGCAGACAGAGTATTGGACAGCCAGGTTCGCCCACTACAGAGAGATATAATTATGTTGCTGCTCACTGAAGGAGAAAGGAAAAAAAAAAGGGGAGACATTAACAGAGCATAAGGGCACAGCAGGGATAAAGGTAATAAAGGTAATTTGTATGTATCTTCTGTTTTGTTTGTTTTCGGATACCATACTTTGAACTTTTTAGACACACCTCGTACATCCAATGTGTAATGTGCCTTTTTCTAATTAAATGGACTTTCCTGTTTGGCCATCATATGTATCATTTTCGTTCTTTTTCTTCTATATCAAATATTAGTTCAAAAACATGGTGTCACTGGTGGCACTGAAATTAGTTCTTTTCTGTCCTGGTTCTCTCTACAACTGCCTATGCTTGTCTGTTTTCTTCAACATGATAGGCATTTAAGCCTGTAACCATAGCAACAGTCTGCAACTGACAGCTCCTTTTATCTGACCATACATATACTACATGAATTGAAGTACAAGGACGTGAAATTATTATACTTGTATACACAGATTGGGTTTATAATGCATGATATGTAATGCCATTTTTCCCTACAGCATCTAAATTTGATACCCAATAGTAGAAATGAAGGACAGTAAAGTTCGTAAGAATCACTTATTAGTTCTATTTCAGTTTTAGTGTGCAGGCTTTTGCACACGTCTGCAGTAGCTACAGCTCCCTGCAGTTTTCCAGATTAGCAAATAAAATGCTTCTATAGAAACAATAATCCACTGCCACCTGTATAACTAAAGATCATTGTAGATAGAGAAAACAGAACATTCCCCAGGGGGATTTTTCTACCTGTAAAACTTTAGTAAATAGCGTATTTATCAGCTTATAACACACACTTTTTTTCCCTGAAAAAATAGTGCAAACAATGGGTGGGTGTTATACACTGATATTTTTTTTTACCAATGTGGGGGGGGGGGGCAGAGATCGGTGGTCCTGGGGAGGGGTGTAAGGCTGACCGCCCCGCCTCTTCTGGGACAGAAGTAAAAATCACAGCTAGATCCTTCCTACATTAATCCTGCCCGTCTCAGTGCAAATTAATATCAGCTGGTTCAGCCTCAACTGATAGCTTATAAAAAGGTGTCTCATTACCAAGGTGTCACACAAGAAACATCTCATGATGGGTAAAAGCATAGAGCTCTCTCAAGACCTTCGCAACCTTTTTGTTGCAAAATATACTGATGGCATTGGTTACAGAAGGATTTCCAAACTTCTGAATGTTCCAGTGAACACTGTTGGGGCCATAATCCGGAAGTGGAAAGATCATCATTTCACCATAAACGGGCCACGACCAGGTGTTCCTCGCAAGATTTCTGACAGAGGAGTGAAAAGAATTATCAGAAGAGTTGTCCAAGACCCAAGGACCACTTGTGGAGAACTTCAGAAAGACCTAGAATTATAGCAGGTACAATTGTTTCAAAGAAAACAATAAGTAATGCACTCAATCACCATGGCCTGTATGCACCCTCACCACGCATGACTCCATTGCTAAAGAAAAAGCATGTTGAAGCTTGTGAAAAGTTCGTTGCACAACATTTAGACAAACCTGTGAAATACTGGGAGAATATAGTCTGGTCAGATGAGACAGAAATTTAACTCTTTGGATGCCATAATACAAACCATATTTGGAGGTCAAATGGCACTGCACATCACCTCAAAAACACCATGCCAACAGTGATGTTTGGAGGTGGGAACACGTGGGGGTGTTTTTAGCATACGGTACTGGTAAACTTTAGGTCATTGAAGGAAGGCTGAATGGAAAAATGTACCAAGACATTCTTGATAAAAAACTGCTGCCATCTACCAGGTTGAAGATGAAACGAGGGTGGACATTTCGGCAAGACAATGATCCCACAAAGTCAAGGAAACTCTTAATTGGTTTCAAAGAAAGAAACGAAAGCGGCTAGAATGGTTGAGCCAATCACCTTATTACAAAGGATTTTGTAATAAGTTTTCACTGTGTCGTTCCGTTTTATTACACATAACCTAATTTTTTAACTTGTTTTGGCTTCTTTGTATGTATGGATTGCATGGGTTGTTGCCGACACGTGGTGAAAATTTCATGTCAACAGCACCTTTTTACAATTAGATTTACCTAGAAAATGGTGACGTGTAACGTGTTCAATTATTATTTTAACCACTGTGGGTGCTGCTAAAAACTGGTAACATAAATAAGGCGCGATTGTGAAAAGTGGGACATTTTTCATTGGGAAGATAACACTTATAAAAGTCCAGTAAAGAGACACTGTCAAAATTTTTCTTTGGCTAGGTGTTCCCTAAGCATAAACACATCATTTTTACAAAAAATTCCACCCCCACCAAAAGAAAAAAAAAAAAAAAAATCTAAATTTTTTTAAGTTTACGATCTCATGTTGGGCTGCAGGTTGGACACCCCTGTTGTACACGAAAGTATTTTGCATAACAATGCAAGACTGTCTCACAAAAAAAAAAAAAAAAACAGTGGTTGTAAAGGTCAGAAGATTTTTTTATTTATATGCACTCTATGCATTAAGGTAAAAAACCTTCTATGTGCAGCAGCCCCCCTCAGCCTCCTTAATAATACTTACCTGAGCCCCCTCTGATCCAGTGATGTTGCAGGAGAGACTCTCCCTCCTGATTGGCCAAGACAGCAGCGTGATGCCATTGGCTCCTGCTGCTGTCAAAGTCAGTAAGCCAATGAGGAGAGAGAGTGGGAGAAGCTGAACCACAGCTCCATGTCTGAATGGACACACAGAGCAGCGACTCAGCTGCCCTCATAGCAAGCTGCTTGCTGGTGGGGCACTCAGCAGGAGGGAGGGGCCAGGCGTTCCAGTGAGGGATCCGAGAAGTGGAGGATCTGGGCTGATCTGTGCATTAATTTTGTAAGCACACATTTTAGTAAGTCCCGGTTCACATTTGTGCGATGCGGGAACGCTGCGAATATACAGCATGTTCCCGCATCGCATCCGCACCCCTGGCTGTTCACACTGCCATATGTGATACGCAGGGGGTGTCAATTAAATGTTAACGACACCCCCAGTTGAGATCGCATATCGCAGTGTGATCTGCAAGTTCGCACAGAATCGGATCGCACTAGTGTGAACCACAATGCGATCCGATTCTGCTGCGGATAAAAAAAAAGGGTCATGTGCATGTTTAGTGCGATTGCGGTGCGAATTCAGCCATAAAAAAACTGTATGGCTGAAATTTGCACCGCACAGAGATCGCATGTAATTTAGGAGCAGTGCGCTCCGAATTACATGCGATCTCTGTGATCGCACTAATGTGAACCGGACCTTAGGCCTTTATTCAAACTGTGTACTAAATGTGTCCCTAAACATTAATGTAATATTGAATAAAGACCCCCTCAAGTTCCATAAACTAGTAATATCAATGGACAATGAGGGGTAGATAAATTAAAACTGGAGTGCTCAGAATTTGGCGCAGCTGTGCATGGTAGCCACTCGGCTACTAACTTCAGCTTGTTCAAATGAACTTTGACAATAAGACCTGGAAGCAGATTGGTTTCTATGCAAAGCTGTACCAAATTGTGCACTCTCCAGTTTTAGTAAATAACCCCCTTAGGCCCCTTTCACATTATCCGTCCGTCGGACGGATTCCGTTTTTTTTCAGCGGGGGATCGAGCCGCGGATCCCCCGCTGAGCAGAAGGATGACAGCTGTTCTCCGCGCTGTGTGCGGAGACACAGCTGTCAGTTCCACATGCATCTCTATGGGGAAAATCAGATGGGAACGGACCGTCGGTCCATTCTCATCCGATCCGCTGGACGGATGGAAAATAGGGTTTCCATCCGTCCAGATTTGATGGATCGGATGTCGGCGGACATGTCTCCGCTGACATCCGATGCCCCATAGAGATGCATGGGGGGACCGTTCAGATCCGCCAAAAAAATGGACAGGCAGATCTGAACGGTCCACCTGTGTGAAAGGGGTCTAATTGTTATTTTCTAAATTATCTTGGCTATTGCTGCAGGTGTGTCAGAGGCATTTTTACCTCAACAAAGGGGTCCCTCAAGGTTCAAGCAACAAGGCTAAATAATTCACTATCTGGAAGGCAGTCATTCCTGAATGATGCACGTTCATTTAACTTTGCCTTGACTGCCCTTTATTGTGCTCCCTTCACAAGGATATAGTTATAGTCCCCATTACAGGCCTCAGATCAGACGACCAGTCTGTTTCAGGCTTGTAAGCAGGGTTCTCTATTATACACCATAGACAAAAAAAAAAAAAAAAAATCCGTGCACAAGCATTACTGCATGGCAAGGCTCCAGGGAAAGTGAAATGCCAGCTGGGGCCATGGTGTAACTCACAGCTTTGGGAACAGCATGATTGTTTGATCTAAGCCCTGTAACGGGAAATATCCTTGTAATGGGAGGATGACAAAACGCAGTCAAATAAATGTCATCGGAATGTATGGTTTCTCATGAAGGAAACAGAACATAAGGCCACATTAATTAAAATCTAAACTGGTTTGGAAAAGTTAGGAGCCCATTATTATGGTGTATGGGCTGTGGTTGTTGGAACATGTTAGAACATGCTGGAACAAAACAAAATCAGCAGGTGACCAGCTTGCTGGCATGCTACAAGATCTGACATTTTTTGTGAATACTCAAAAGGAATACTCAGCGCTAGGGAGAAAGAGAATATTTATGCAGCTAGCAAGTAAGGCAAGTAAACAAACCCCCAAATAAAATGTGAAAACCAAAGTGCACTGCCTAAGTGATCAAGAATGAATAAAATAATCTTATAATAAATTAAAAAAAAAAAGCAAAGTGCAAATGATATACTTATGACAAAAATAACCAACAAAAACAGGACTTTAAAAAGTGTATAAGGCTCGGTTCACACTACGTCGCTCTGACTTAGGGGGCGACCTGTGAAGTCGCGTGCAGCGCGACCTGTGAAGTCGCGTGCAGCGCGACTTTGGCGCGACTTTCACGGACGTCATAAAATGAATGTCTATGCAAGTCGCCTCCAGGTCGCCCCGAAGTAGTACAGGACCCTTTTTCTAAGTCAGAGCGACTTGTGTCACTCCTATTAGAACGGGTCCTGGAGCAGTCAATGGACCGCGACTTGTCAGGCTGACAAGTCGCGGCAGTGTGAATGGAGCCTAAAAAGTGTATAAAAGTCCCACAAACATGTCACACTTCTTAGTGGTAAATAATAGCTCCAATAGTGGTTTGTGTGTAATATTCACCCAAAAGCCCAAATATATCACCAGTGTTGCTCCAAACCACCAACATTGCACACCCACCAGTTATTAAGCTGCATCAGAAAGGCAGTAGACTGAGTTTTTAGCACAGACAGGGCATCACCGTATGGGAATCCATCTGCATTGTAATTCCTCCACTCACACAGGGGGCTGCCAGCACCACCGATATATCAAGCCTGGGAAGATAGCTCACCACACCGGTGCCACAGGGAAAGGTATATAATGTAGTAATTAATGTACTCCTAAAATCAACTTTCAACTTAAATCTATGCACCCAAATTTACATGTATAGTGGAGTATAAATCTACCATGTGAGGAAAAGAGTGAAAGACGTCAGCACGTAGCGCCTCCTAACACATTTCCTGCGCATGCACATCTTATCTAGTATTACCTGAACATATACACTGCTCAAAACAATTAAGGGTACACTTTGAAAATACATCAGATCTCAATGGGGAAAAATATCATGCCGGATAAAATGCCCAGAAGCTGTGCAGGGATGACGCGCCTGCACCGGAAGTGACGAGCAGGGCCGGTGCAAGGCATTCTGGGGCTCCAACCTTACAGAAGAGGACGCTCTGGCTTCAGCTGCCCACACCTGAGATGGCAGCGCTGGACAAGACATTTTCAAGGTAAGTATTTCTTCTAAAAGGTAAGTAAAACAGGGGACAGTTCAGAGGCTATCATTGCTGAAATGCACTAGCCTTGACTGTCCCGGGGGTATTTTTATCGAAAAAAAATTTTTGAGGCTAGAACTCCGCTTTAAATTTTTTTGAGCAATGTATTTGGACTGTTGGATGAATATTACACACGGACAACTGTTGGAGGTATTATATACAACTAAGGCCTCATGCACACTGGACGTTATAAAAACATCAGGAGCATTAGCTGTAGAATGATTTTTGTTGCGTTTTTTAGCTTTTATTTTTTTTTTTTTTTTAGCAAGTCTATACTCCCACAAAAGCCCATGGCTCAGAAATCCCCATAAATGCCGAATAGCTGCGTAATTGGAGCATTTTTCAAAACTCCTCTCAAAACCCACTAGTTCTGGGGTTTTTTTCCAGCCAGAAAACTCCCTACCAAAAACTGTTGATAACAGCCTATGTGTGTATGGACACATAGGATAACATGCTGGGGAGTTTACTGGCTGCAGAAAAAAACACCTGAAGCCAAAAACAGCAGCTGTAAAAATGTCTATTGTGCATGAGCCCTAAGTGTCACGTTTGTGGGATTTTTTATGTACTTTTAGACTCGATTCACACTAGCACGACTTGTCAGGCGACTTGTCAGCCTGACAAGTTGCGCTCCCTCGCGGTCCATTGACTGCTACAGGACCCGTTCTAATAGGAGCGACACAAGTCGCTCCGACTTAGAAAAAGGGTCCTGTACTACTTCGGGGCAACCTCTTGCATAGACTTCCATTATGTGAAGTCCATGCAAGTCGCTCCGAAGTCATGGTGCATGGGAATGCACAAGTCACCCCCGATGTAGTAAGGAGTCGTGTCGCCTCAGTGTGAACCGACTCTGAGGCCCCGTTCACACTGGGGCAATCCGACTTCCAGGGGCAACCTCCGAGGTCGCGGTGCGAGCAGCGCGCCACGACCTCGGAACAGCCGGCACGGACTTCATAACATTGAAGTCTATGACGGTCGCTCCGGGTCGCCCCAAAGAAGCTCCGGACCCTTTTTCTAAGTCGAAGCGACTTGTGTCGCTCCTATTAGAATGGGTCCGCAGCTTCCCTATGGAAGGCGACCTACGGCGACCTGTGAGGCGACCAGGTCGCCTCACAGGTCGCCCCAGTGTGAACGGGAACTTTAAAGTGACGTTTTTGTTGGGTATTTTTGTCATAAATATATTATACACTTTTGTTTTTGATTATATGATTGTTCTATTCAGTCTTGAGGCGCAGTACTTTTATTTTCACATTTTTTGTGAATACACTTCGATAGCTGTATAAATAACTGTAGTACTGTATGGGCTCAGTGCCCAGATTTATTGAGCCCTAATTAAAATCCTCTGGGTTTAGTCAATGCATTTTAGGGAAGAATTGGATTACATGTCGGCTGACTTTAACCAGAAAGGTAGAAGGCCATTCAGGATCAGGCTATTTTCTACCTTGCAGCAGGTCATATAAGAGGGTCATTTCAACTGAAGTTGCTATTAATAGTTTACACAGAATAGCCTGCCTTTCAATAATTCATTAGTTACACTGTCTAATGTAGGGTAGTTAGTATGTAGATTAATTAATTTGGCTGCTGCGGGCTTCTGACTTCTCAAACTAGAAAAATTTCACATTAAATTGTGATAACTACAGGCTTGTTGATAGCCATTTCATTTTCATTCATTGCTTTAAGGACTTCTAAAAGTGTGCTTGTTCTAGAACCATGCCAGAGGGTATCAGAGTGGACAGTAAGTGCAGGAGAGGAGTGTGAAGGGTATAAACAGCAGGCAGTGTATCCTCCAGACTGCCTCATTCCTTTAAGTAATGACAGTCCATCGGGGCAGCAAAACTGTGCCACGAAATGACCCAGGGTAGCATTGAAGCAGCCAGACCCACAGAATGATGTCGAACTATATGCTCAGCAGCTCTGATCAGCTAGCTGGAGCCAGAATCATTGCACATCATCTTCTATTCTTTTGGTCCTGATAACTACCACAGCTCTGCTCTTTTGGTCTGCAGCTGTCATTTCTCCTTGCAGTTGGAAGCCACCAGCAGACAAGAGGAAGATGGCAAAATAGTAAGAAAGATGACAGGTTGGACAAAAGTGGCCACAGGTTACAGATATGGAGTAGCTGAGAGGACTGTATGCTATAGAAGAGTAGACAGTTAAAGTGGTTGTAAAGACTGAAGGTTTTAAAAAAAACCTGTGTGCTGCTCCCTCACAGCCCCCCCTCACACTCACCCGAGCCCTCTCTCAATCCAGAAATGAGCACAGGAGCCAAAGCTGTCCCGGGTCTCTCTCTCCTCATTGGCTGAGACAGAAGTGAGAGACATAGGCTCTCACTGCTGTCAATCACAGAGAGAGAGCAAGGGGCGGGGCCGAGCCGAGGCACTATGCGTCTCACGGACACATAGAGCAGGGCTTGGGAGTAAGCATGCACCAGTGCCCCATAGCAAGCGGCTTGCTGTTGGGGCACTGGTCAAGGGGGAGGAGCCAGGAGCAACAGCGGGGGAAGAGAAGAGGGTCAGGGCTAATCTGTGCAAAACCATTACACAGAGTAAATAAGTATAACAGGTTTGTCTACATATATATATATACAGTAAAACCTTGGTTTGAGAGTAACTTGGTTTGAGAGCGCTTTGCAAGACAAGCACATTTTAAAAAAAAATTTTGACTTGATATACAAGCGATGTCTTGATATACAAGTAGCGTTATGTCACAACTGGGTATAAAAGAGATGAGAGGAGCCTCGAAGTGTAGCAATATGGTTACATTTAATGAAGGTTCAATATTTAGCAGCTCACATGGTTGAGGATTAAAACAGGCACATCTAAGTATGCAGGCATCCGGGGTAAAGCTGTCCATATAGACCATCCTCTGCACTGCCATCTCCATCACACCCTTCCAGGCTGCGCTCCTAAGTCTCACTTTCAGATCACTCTACTGCAGGGTAGTCTTCCCAATCACGATTGCAGACTGACATGTATGAGAGCCAGTGGTTCAGAAGATGGTCTATGTGGACAGCTTAACCCCGGATGCCGGCATACTTAGATGTGCCTGTTTAATCATCATTCATCAACCATGTGAGTTGCTAAATGTTGTACCTTCATTAAATGTCCCCATATTGGTACACTCAGAGATGTATAGTAACGAAGTAGAACTACTTAAGTACTGTACTTAAGTACCGAAATGCGGTATCTGTACTTTCCTAGAGTAGAATTTTTTTCTCCTACTTCTACTTTTACTTCACTACATTTTTTCGATGATTTTGATACTTCTACTCAAGTATTTTTTTTTTGTGCTGCATAGTTACTCGTTACTTTTAAAAAAATTACCACTGCCAGAACAGTAGATGGCAGGTTGCATAAAGCTCAAAAAAATGTGTATAATGTCATTTGTAAATCAGCGCATACGAAAATAAAGGCTGTGTATAATAAAAGCTGCTATACAAAATCTTTCCAATAAAAAGAAAATATGAAACAAACAAATAAATGGTGCTACAGCGCTTAAAGTGCATCAAGAAACTACTAACAAACACAGGTTAATCATTTGAATAAATCATTTGAAATAATAAAAACAATATGATGTTCATACTTTTGACTTCTTTCTTTAATAACTACATAACACAGTACTTGTACTTCTACTTTCAGTACTTGAGTAGAAATTTTTTTTCAAAACTACTGGTACTTTTTACTTTTAGTACTTAAGTAGCAAATTTTTTGAAAAAACTACTTGCAATACTTAAGTAAAAAAAATGTTGAATACTTTAGTACTTCTACTTAAGTAACTTTTTCTGCGAGCACTTCCACTTCTACTCAAGTAATTTTTTGATCGAGCACTTGTACTTTTACTCAAGTAGAAATTTCGAGTACTTTATACAAGTCTGGGTACACTTAGAGGCTCTCTTCTCTTTTATACTCTGTACCTCCTGCTGGATTTTGCTTCTAATCCCCTTGTGGAGGCGCCATTTGTGGATGGACATTTTATGATGACACAACCAATCACATTGCTAGAATCTTTGTTTATAGACTATAAACTGAAGGACTTATGAATAAATGGTTGTGGAACGAATCATCTGAGTTTCCATTATTTCTTATGGGAAAATTCGCTTTGATATAAGAGTGCTTTGGATTACAAGCATGTTTCCGGAACGAATTATGCTCGCAATCCAAGGTTTTACTGTATATATAATACACACACACAGTGTTTTCAAAGCAAGCAACTTGTTATGGATGCACATGAAGAGGAGGAGCAGCCAAGATCGCCGGCCGAGGACCCGAGAAGAGGAAGATCAGGGCCACTCTGTACAATGCTATGGTACAGAGTAGGTGAGTAAAACATTTTTTTTTTTTAAATTTAAATAAACAACTACTCTTTAGTAACACTTTACTAAGACAATATATGGTTACACCAGCCTTTCTCAACCTTTTCAACACAGAGGAACCCTTGAAATAAAATTTCTGGTCTCGGGAAACCCCTGATAAAAATTAAAAATCTACAACTCATGACACATCATTGGGAAGAATTACCCCCTTACAGATAGCTAAAAGGAACAATGGTGTCATTGGGAACTTATCTGAGAGGCAGAAATTGCCAATTTCTCAAGGAACGCCTAGCAACCTCACGAGGAACCCTGGTTGAGGAACCCTGGTCTACATAGTGTCAAAAGAAGAAAGTCACAACTTTAGAAACAACCATAACTGCTGTAATACTGTAATCAATATTGCTACGCTCAAGCTGGAAAGGAAGGGGCAGCACTTGGAAGCCATTATTGTCTAGCACTGTGGAAATGTGCTGAAAAGGACCATAATGATGGGAGAAAATTAACTGAGGACATAAGGGGGAATTTATCAAAACTGGAGTAGACCGAATCTTCAGCAGTTGTGCATGGCAGAAAACCAGCTGCTATATTCAGTTTCTTTGGGTAAAGTGATTGTAAAGTCTTTTTTTTTTTTTTTAAATAAACTTGTTACCTGCCCTGTGCAGTTGGTTTTGTAGAGTGGCCTGGATCCTCCTCTTCTCGGGTCCCTCTTCGCTGCTCCTAGCCCCTCTCTCCTGTCGAGTGCCCCCACAGCAAGTATCTTGCTATGGGGGGTAACCGAGCCGAGCTGCAGCTCCATGTGTCCATTCAGACACGGAGTTGCCATTCAGTCCCACCTTTTCTCTTTCCTGATTGCCTAACATATTTTGATTGACAGCCGCGGGAGCCAACGGCGCCGCTGCTGTGTATCAGCCAATCAGGAGGGAGATTCTCGGACGGCCAAGGGACTGGTGCACATCGCTGGAGAACGATCCTGCTCAGGAAAAAATTAGGGGGTACTTGTGCAGCTGCTACACAAAGAAGGCTTTTTATCCTAATGCATAGAATGCATTAAGATAAAAAAACCTTCTGACTTAATAAAGGTTGAAATAACGATACCAAGCCAGCATGGACAGATGGCAGCGGGGCCAATGTCTGCTTAGTTTGGTAGATTGGATGGAAAGGACCACTGGAGTGTGGTAGCCAGGTGCTGTATTAAGCCAAGGGTGTTTGGGAGCCGGAACCCGTCGGCGCTCCTACGTGACGTCACCGTGACTCTGGAACAGAAGTTCCAAAACTGGAACGGGAAGCCGATCCAATCAGCCTGGAAAGCAAGGGGGAGCGTTGCCGTGACAATGTGTTTCGCGCGCATGCGCTTTTCTCTTTAAAATGGGGTGCTGCAGGAAAGAAGAGAGATGTGCTTTTCACATGGTTTAGCACAATGCTAAAGGATGCAAGTACGCATATTTCACTGTGCATACAGTACTTAAGTAGAGACATTTTCATCACATGCATACAGGCTCCAAGTGCATTTGGGAGACTAAATATCCCCATAAACCTCACCTTCCCATCCAAAGCTAGTTCACCGGCTAAGAAAATGACAGCTGTGAATTAAAAAAAAAAACGAATTTTTGCATAGCAGGAGGGGCAGTCAAAATGTAGCCACTGCTGTGTAAAATAGCACTTGCAGATACCCAGAGACATCAGGTAATATATATATTTTTTAAAATAAAATGTATACCTATTTTAAACCTTTTTGACCTCTAGCCAACAATAATCACCCCTAATTAAACCCGTCTTTCACTTCTCCCGTAAGCTATTTCTACTGCTACTTTTTTCATTTTCATTTTTTTTTTTACAGTTACTACACATTTTTTCTGTTTCTAAATAAATTGTGTTTTCTTTTTTTAAGTGTCCCATTAGAGCTGCACGATTAATCTTTTGAGAATCGCAATCTCGATTCACACCCCCCCCCCCCCCATGCGATCTCAAACCTGAATTTTCGCGATTCTGAGTGGCGGTAGGGGAAGCCGTCGGCCGCAGCGGAGCCAGTCTGGAACGCAAATGGCGCCGCTGCCGACACAGGAACTGACGTCAGCAGTGAGAGACAACGTGATGCCGCCGCATCCACTGATGGGCGGTACCGCGTATCTTCAGAGGCCCCAGGGACACTGCACTCCATCCCTCTCTTCATTCATCATGCCATGCAACATGTGAGCTATCTTTCCATCGCCTGAGGGGGCAATCTATGATAGTGGAGCGGAGGAGGAGGGGGGTAATCCTTGAATATATACACATACATACATCATTATATATATATTAATAAATATATAGATCCTTTAGGCAGTGTTGGCAGGTGGCAAGTCCTGATGGAAAATGAAATCAGCATTTCCAAACAGCTGGTTAGCAGAAATATATATATTATAATTTTTTTTTTTAAGTTTACATTTTCTGACTGCACATAACACTACCTTTTTCATTACATTTCTTTTTATTTGTTTGAAGCAAAGAGTGTAATGGCTTATTTTATTGACATCTTGATTGATAACCTAATGTTCAGAGGCTGTAAATCTTTAAAATAAAAAAGATTGAGAATCGTGATCATTCTAAACCAAAAAATTGTGATTCTCATTTTTGCCAGAATCGTGCAGCTCTATGTTCCATGAAAAGAAAATGCTTTGTATCAGGAACATTTTAGTGTCATTTTAAAAAGGGACATATGCTATAAATGTACTTTTTATGTACAGTAAAACTATTTTTTTTTAAAACAAAAAGGCTCGTACACACTTGACAAAAATCAGACGAAATATCCTCCGATTTTTCTCTCTCTTGCTCAACGTTCATAACCGTTTTTAGTTGACAATGCATAATGTTCACGAAATTTCTCATCTGATTTTTTATTTTTTTTTGGGACGTTTGTACCTAGACTTCCGGGTCGTCAGCAACTTCAGATCATGCGCGGGCTTTCTTATACGATTTTTCGCGGACATCCTGCATACACATTAAAAGAAAATTGGTCGTGCTGGGGACGGACGATAAAAATTTTGGGGTTTGTCCTTCCGTTTTTTTTTTTTTTTTTTTTTTTTAAATGTCGGCATCGGCTCCTGAAAGTTGTGCACACACCAGCCGAAAATCATACGATTTTACCTCGGGCGAGACGTTTCGGCAGATTTTCTATTAGTGTGTACCCCACTTAAAACTGGTCGAATAGATTGCATACAAAAAAACGCCAAACAACACTGCCAAAAGAGAGCCAAGATCAGGGGTGTTAAATCTGCAGCCCAAATCAAAATAATAAAAATTACCTTTCCTTTTCAATCTGCAGCCGCTGTAATTTTCTAAAAATGCATTATGGCCACCTGGAGCTTTTCTGTACACAGAATGTATACTGACCACACCCCAGAAACATATTGTCCTGCTTGTGTGATTGGCTCACCAATTTTCCCAGAAGTCTGCCTAAGATCAAAGTCAGATTTCTGGCATCCCCTGCAACAAAAATAAAATTTTTAATGAGATACTCCCAATAGAAACACGTCTAAAGGGATTCAGGCCCAGCAGCTTTCCTCATTAGAGCCCTGCAGCTGCCACAGCTGACAGATAATTATGAAACCACTCCCATTTGACCCACTCAGCACAGAGGAACAAACAATGACTTCTTCAGAACGACAAAAAAGGTAGGAATCTGAAACAAAGTTTGTTAAAAATCCCTGCAATGTACATAGATCACCCAGAGGGGAATGTTTTTTTTCTCTACAAAAGTGGAGTTATGCTTTAAACCATGTAAAAACTGTGTATATCACATGTATGAGAACCACTGTGGACAGCACATGGTGTGTCCAGGTCTGAGACTTAACAAAAGGGGCCCCAAACTGCAAAAGCATGCCCATTTCCATCACATGACATAATCACAGCCATCTTATGTGCCTACAACACTGTCCACAGTGGTTCTCATCCATGTAATATACAGGTGCATCTCATAAAATTAGAATATCATAAAAAAAAAAAAAAGGTAATTTCAGTAATTCAATTCAAAAAGTGAAACACTAGATTTTATATAAATGCAATAAACACATTCAAGCATTTTATGCTTTTAATTTTGACAATTATGGCTT
This sequence comes from Pelophylax lessonae, assembly GCF_965119305.1. NCBI lineage: Eukaryota > Metazoa > Chordata > Amphibia > Anura > Ranidae > Pelophylax > Pelophylax lessonae. The sequence goes on along the minus strand of NC_138768.1, from coordinate 467,691,580 downwards.
ACAGCTAGTGAAAACCCAAAATGCAGTATCTTTTGGTCAACTATAGAAAATTAGAATATCACATAAGACAAATAAAAAAGGACTTTTAAGGCCCCTTTCATACAGGGAGTCCGTTCAGATCCGCCTGTCAGTTTTTTTGATGGATTTGAACGGACGCTCTATGCATCTCTATGGGGCATCGGATGTCAGCGGAGACATGTCCGCTGACATTCGATCCGTCAAAACCGGACAGATGGAAACCCTATTTTCCATCCGTCTGGCGGACCAGATGAGAACGGACAGACAGTCTGTTCCCATCCGATTCCCCCATAGAGAAGAATGGGGACCTGACAGCTGTGTCTCCGCACGCAGCGCGGAGACACAGCTATCATCCGCCTGCTCAGCGGGGGAATCGGCAGATCGATCCCCCGCTGAGAAAAACAGAGTCTGCCTGACGGACTCCATGTGTGAAAGGGGTCTTGTACAGAAATGTTGGCTTACTGAAAAATATGTGCAGGTACAGTATAGTATGCACTCAATACTTGGTCGGGACTCCTTTTGCATGAATTACTGCATCATGTGGCGTGGGAAGGAGGCAATCAGCCTGTAGCACTGCTGAGGTGTTATGGAAGGACAGGTTTCTTTGGTAGCGGCCTTCAGCTCGTCTGCATTGTTGGGTCTGGTGTCTCTCATCTTCCTCTTGACAATAAGTCACAGATTCTCTATGGGGTTTAGTTCAGTCGAGTTTGCTGGCCAATCAAGCACAGTGATACCATGATCATTAAACCAGGTATTGGTACTTTTGGCAGGGTGGGCAGATGCAAAGTCCTGCTGGAAAATTAAATCAGCATCTTCATAAAGCTGGTCAGCTGCTTCCCTGCATGAAGTGCTCCAGAATTTCCTGGTAGAGGGCTGCACTGGCTTTGGACTTGATAAAAACACAGTGGACCAACACTATCAGATGACACGGCTCACCAAATCACCACTGACTGTCCAACTGGACCTCATGCAACTTGGATTCTGTGCCTCTCCACTATTCCCTTAGACTCTGGGACCTTTATTTCCCAATACAATGCAACATTTTCTACAGTCCATGAAGATTTGGGGAGCTATGTCATCTGCTGGTGTTGGTCCACTGTAGAGCTGCACGATTTTAGCAAAATGAGAATCACTATTTTTTGGTTTAGAATGAAGATCACTATTCTCTCACAACTCTCAAAATCTTTATTTTAAAGATTTACAACCTCTGAACATTAGGTTATCAAACAAGATGGCAATAAAATAAGCCATAACACTCTTTGCTTCAAACAAATGTAAAGAAATGTAATGAATAAGGTAGTGTTATGTGCAGTCAGAAAATGTAAACTTAAAAAAAAAAAAAAAAATTAGATTTAATATATATATATATATATATATATATATATATATATATATATATATATATATATATATATATTTTTTTTTTTTTTTTTTCCAAGGATTACCTACCTTTACCAAGGAATGGAGTGCAGTTTCCCTGGGGTCGCTGAAGCTACGCTGTACCGCCCATCAGTGGATGCAGTGGCATCCCGTTGTCTCTCACTGCTGACATCAGCTCCTGTATCCTCCTGTATCTGAGGAAGAGGAGAGAAACCAGACCAACAATGCAGACGAGCTGAAGGCCACCATCAAAGAAACCTGTGCTTCCATAACACCTCAAGCAGTGCCGCCACAGGCTGATCGCCTCCATGCCACGCCGCATTGATGCAGTAATTCATGCAAAGGGAGCCCCAGTCAAGTATTGAGTCCATACTATACTGTACATGGACATACTTTTCAGTAAGCCAACATTTCTGTATTAAAAATCTTTTTTTTTTTTTTATTGGTCTTATGTAATTTTCTGAGATACTGAATTTTGGGTTTTCACTAGCTGTAAGCCATAATCAGCAACATTAAAGGAAAAAAAATGCTTGAAATACAGGTCCCTCGCAAAAAATTAGCATATTGTGATAAAGTTAATTATTTTCTGTAATGTACTGATAAACATTAGACTTTCATATATTTTAGATTCATTACACACAACTGAAGTAGTGCAAGCCTTTTATTGTTTTAATATTGATGATTTTGGCATACAGCTCATGAAAACCCAAAATTCCTATCTCAAAAAATTAGCATATTTCATCCGATCAATAAAAGAAAAGTGTTTTTAATACAAAAAAAAGTCAACCTTCAAATAATTATGTTCAGTTATGCACTCAATACTTGGTCAGTAATCCTTTTGCAGAAATGACTGCTTCAATGCGGCGTGGCATGGAGGCAATCAGCCTGTGGCACTGCTGAGGTGTTATGGAGGCCCAGGATGCTTCGATAGCGGCCTTGAGCTCATCCAGAGTGTTGGGTCTTGCGTCTCTCAACTTTCTCTTCACAACATCCCACAGATTCTCTATGGGGTTCAGGTCAGGAGAGTTGGCAGGCCAATTGAGCACAGTAATACCATGGTCAGTAAACCATTTACCAGTGGTTTTGGCACTGTGAGCAGGTGCCAAGTCGTGCTGAAAAATGAAATCTTCATCTCCATAAAGCTTTTCAGCAGATGGAAGCATGAAGTGCTCCAAAATCTCCCGATAGCTAGCTGCATTGACCCTGCCCTTGATAAAACACAGTGGACCAACACCAGCAGCTGACATGGCACCCCAGACCATCACTGACTGTGGGTACTTGACACTGGACTTCAGGCATTTTGGCATTTCCCTCTCCCCAGTCTTCCTCAGGGTCCGGTCACCTCTTCTCGTTGTGCAGCGTTTTCTGCCACACTTTTTCCTTCCCACACAGACTTCCCACTGAGGTGCCTTGATACAGCACTCTGGGAACAGCCTATTCGTTCAGAAATTACTTTCTGTGTCTTACCCTCTTGCTTGAGGGTGTCAATGATGGCCTTCTGGACAGCAGTCAGGTCGGCAGTCTTACCCATGAGTAATGAACCAGGCTGGGAGTTTTTAAAAGCCTCAGGAATCTTTTGCAGGTGTTTAGAGTTAATTAGTTGATTCAGATGATTAGGTTAACAGCTCGTTTAGAGAACCTTTTCATGATATGCTAATTTTTTGAGATAGGAATTTGGGGTTTTCATGAGCTGTATGCCAAAATCATCAATATTAAAACAATAAAAGGCTTGCACTACTTCACTTGTGTGTAATGAATCTAAAATATATGAAAGTCTAATGTTTATCAGTACATTACAGAAAATAATGAACTTTATCACAATATGCTAATTTTTTGAGAGGGGCCTGTATATCACTCAGTGTGTAATTAATCTATATAAAACATGAGTTTAACTTTTGAATTACTGAAATTAAATAACTTTTTGATTATATTCTAATTTTATTAGATGCGCCTGTACAGACAGTCTGATGCTCCTGCTGGCTCTTCCTGGTGTTTCCCAGGTTTACTTCCTGGTTCCAAGAACCTTACTTCACATTCACTTTGGAGGTGCTTGCGCACCATTGACCACCTGAAAGGTTGCCACCTGCTGTAGACTTAGCGATATGCTTTTTAATACCTTGCTCTCGCTCTATTGTTCTCTCCATTTTACATGGTTTGCTGGTGGGAGCCTCCCCAGATCCTGCTTGGAACAGAGTCTGCTGGGTGCTGCCATAGCGTGAATTTCATGCCACAGTGTTTTTATATGGACTTTTTTCAGGGCTCGTTCACACCATACGTGCATAAAAACGGAGATGGGAAAACAGTGCAGATTTCACATGCAGAGAAATCAGTTTCACATCAGTTTTTATGTGCATCAGTTAATTTTCCCAATTCACACCAATGTTGATTTTTGATTGAACAGTTTTTTCCAGTGCAGAAAACTGAATACACCTTGCAGATTCCTGCGCAGAAAAAAATCAGCACGGTGTGGTATTAACAGGACACGCAGAAAACAACTGTTTTTTTTTTATGCCCTTGCAGAACACGTGCAGAAAACCTGACGTCTCTGCACCATGGTGTGAACGAGGCCTCAAGGAATAAAAGACTCTTTTTCTATTGTTTATCATTCCATGCCCATTGTAAATTTTGGCAGTTGCATTAGTGCCCCCTTTCTTGAACCTGGGTACGTTTAGAAGTTTTAATGCCCTTTATAAATCCTTTTTAGTAAACTTACTAAATAATATAGATTTTTTGGAATTTTTTATAACAATGCGTTTACAGTTAGTGAACACATGCGGCCAAAGAAACATTTGACAGTGTCTCTGGACATTTATCAGTTTTATCTTTCCAAAGAAAAAAAATCCACTATTCACAATCACGCCTTACTCATGTCATCAGCTTTCAGCAGCACCTATTTGTGAGCAACTATTTTCAAGGATGAAGCAAAGGGCAAAATTAGAAACAAAATATCTGATGACTACCTTGGGAATTCATTAGGAGTTGCTACTACATCCATTGGACCAGATATTGATTCCTTCATCAAAAACGGTGTCAAATATTGCACTAGTTTTAAGTTGCGCTCTTATTTTCATAATAAAAAACATTTTACATAAAAAATTAAGTTTTATTACTTAGATAGGTACAATATCTATATCAGTGATCGTTAACTTTTGATCTGCCAGACTTTTTTTGCTCATCAGCTATCCATATTGTTAATGTATTTTATGCGTGGCCCAAGACAATTCCTCTTCTTCCAATGTGGCTCAGGAAGGTCAAAGGTTGGTCACCCCTGGCCTAGATGTTTCTCTCCCCCCAAAAAAATTTAAATTTTCTTCTTCTTAACCTCTTCACACCGGCGCCTACAGGGTCTTTAAGAGGTTTAGGATGCTGGGAGGCAAGAAGGGGTTTAAGTTCACGTGACCACTGTTATTGGCTGTCACTAGATCCGAAAACTCATGATCGCAAGCAGAGAATGGGAGCTTTCAGGTTGGGGTACGGCACACTCTCGGCACAGCGGTATTGACTGCAATTCATACAAATAAACGGCTTCTCGGGACCAAGGCCCAGGTGCTGAGAGGCTGCATATTTGCATATGGCCCGCGCCAAGGGGTTAGAGTAGCTGTAAAGCTTATGCCAACAAACAAGTCCTTATCAGCTAATACTTTTTCTATGCAGGCTGCACTTATTAAAATAATAGAATTCACTTTAATTTACCTTTTTTTCCTTTTTTACATAGTCATGTGCCCACAATTCCCTTGCAGATAGAAATACTGGCCACTGGTGGGTGTGTAAAAAAGCTGCCATTCCATCACAGCCAGAAGTGATGTTGCTCACTTCCAAGGCAACTGAACCTTACAGTTCTGACAATACGGGGGGTATCAGCCATTTGCAAAGCAGCCTAAGAACCTTGTCCAAACATCGTTAGAAAGAAGGTTATATGCACGAAAACTGCAGGATCTCCAGGTACTTTCCTTATATAACTTAAGGCTATGAAAAATGACCATCCTGTCCAATGTTTATAAATAATGGGAACCTTGCAAAGGACAGTTCACCTCTTTTTGCCCGGAGTGATACTTAAGGCTCTGGTCACATCTACGCATCTCCAATTTCTGCCCGAGATCCCGAATTGCGCTTGCTATCCCCTTTACTTCCAATGGCGACCCGATCGCGGCGCAACTTTGCCACGATTGCTGCCCGCCGAATCGGGGTAAAATCACACAAACAGAATTGCGGGATGCCTTTTGTCCAACAAAAGTTCTAGAACTTCTTTTGTGCGAAAGGCGTCCAGTGATTCTGTTTGCGCAATTTTGTCGTGATTTGTCGGACGACAATCGCAGCAAAATCGCTCTGCGATCAGGATGCCGTTGGAAGTAAAGGGGATCGCAAATGTGTCCTGAGATTTGCGGCGATTCGGAATCACGGGCAATATTGTGCTGATTCCTCCTGCGATCCAAGACGCCTAGATGTGAATGGAGCCTAAATGTAAAAGTTGCTGTGGTCAAATGGAATACACTTATGAGGACAAATACGAGAGCCGAAGTGGTAAGATTTTTTTGTTAGTGTTTCCATGAAACAACAAAAAGGGGTTCCCGCCTTCCAGTGCTGCCCCATACAGCTAGGCACCCCATTGTCAGAGTAAAAGCAGCAGATACTGATGTAGGCAAATTGTAACTGCATCTCCCAGGTGTCCACAAACAGAAGGGATTTTCAGCTGTCTTAAAAATCTTTGAGAAGGTTCATGTAAATACCAAAAATCATCAATTCTTATTGGCTCCTGTTTTGTTTGTTAAATGAGAAGTATAGCCCAAGCTTTTTTGGCTGCACTTCTATGGATCCCAGAAGTGCTGTTGGTTTTTAGCGGACAATGTGCTAAAGCCAATTGTCGGGCGATGTCACAGAGCCAGTCCAGGCTCTTAAAAGATACTGACCATATGGTCAGGATCCATCCAGATACCTGGGCCAGCATCTGGCTCAGCCTCTCAGCAAGCTGCTGAGAGCCTAAGCCAGCCGCTCCCACCCCCTCCACAGCCCGCTGCTCCAGTTAACCGCTGACAGTTACCAGCTTTCTGCAGCCAGAAGACCAACAGCTAAACGATGAGTGGTGCTTGGTCGCTCAGTTCACTCCCTTTTTTTTTTTTTTTTTTTTTTACTGAAACCTGAATTTCTCTTTTATATATACCATTGAAAGTGTTTTCTCCTATCTGCATCTCTGATATCTCCAGTGAAACAAATCTTTTGAACCTATGCCGAGTTATCAGTCAGCACTGTTCCCATTTCCCACTGTTGTCTACAGTTCACCTCTCCCGTTATGAAGAGGAGGAGAAGGGTAGCAAGAAAACAAATTCAGCCACCACAATATAAACATAAAAGAGTGACAGCAGAAAAAGACCATGTATCTATCAAATATGCCCCATTTTTTGTTGTTTTTGAGTATAGACCTATGTTTGTCCCAAGCATGTTTAAATGGCTGGTTGCCGCAATATATGACATTCTTTTTAAGGAGATTAAAAATACTTTAAAGGCAACCCTACACTAAAACTGGCTAATGGAATCTGCGATTTACCTCTCTTGTAAAAGATCTTAGCGATATCTAGTGAACCATACTAACCTCTTCCCATTGATGAATGTACCGAATAAGTCTGGAAAGTCGAAGTAACCTCAGAAGGCTGAGGATCTTGGTGAACCTCACAATTCTTAAAGCACGGGCCGTCTTGTAGACTTCAGAGTCAATGCCTTTTTCTACAATAAGAAATATATAATCCACAGGGATGGAGGATACAAAGTCCACCACAAACCATGTGCGCAGATATTTGCGCTTGATTTTTTGAGGATCCAAGATAATCTCAGTGTTGTCCTCAATAACAATACCAGTTCGGAAGTTCAGAACCAAATCCATGAGAAAGAAGGTGTCTGAGACCACATTAAATATGATCCATGGAGTGGTAGTTTCATCCTTGAAGAAAGTGATTCCCACAGGAATGATAATTAGGTTCCCCACCATAAAGAGCAGCATTGTGAAGTCCCAGTAAAACCTATGGAAGAAAAAAAAAAAAAAGAAAAAAACAGTGAGCAAATGGAAAAGGCCCCTTTATTTCTGGTTTACATGTATTAACTTGCAAGATCAATAAATTCAAAACACAGAATGGCAATATTGGTATTACACCAAGAATCAGCATACAGACAGGGTTGCATACAACTTTTTAATACAGAAGAAGCAGCATAGGATAGTGAAAATAGTAGCAGACTTTTTTCCTGCCACCTATTCCATAGAAACTGTCTTCTCCCTGAGCATATGCAGCTGCTTAAAGGAAATCTGTACTGAATTAGGCCTCATGCACATGGGCATACAAAAAGCTTCTTTTAAAAAGCAGGTTGAAGCGGTAGGCGCTTTAATGTGTGTTAAAGTTGAAGCCAGTGTAAATAAGCCCTTACAGGTGTACAGCATATTTTTTAAAGGCGAACTATAGGCAAAGCTGCATTTGGAGAGCAGCGTTTGAGCATAATTTACATGCATATAAATGAAAATGTATTACAGTTGCCAGAACAGATTAATATTTTCGCTAGTATAATGAGTTTACGCTCAACTTATACGCCTGTAAAAGCATGCATAAACGACTGTAATTAGGCACCAAAACAAGCTAATTTTTTTCCTTGATTTTTCTGCTATTTCCTGGCAGAAAGATCCATCATTGATAGGAGAATTTTAATACACCCATGTGCATAAGGCATTAAATTGTACATCAGGGTAAAATAAAACAAATATGCACAAATCCACACATTTTCCCATGTTTTATCCCTTGAAATACCCTACAATTTCTTCTATGGACTGACAGCTAACAGCAATTTTGTGGACTCGGCCCTGTGTTTTTTTAACTACCTGACTGAATTCCTCCTCCCCTTCTTATCTCTATTACACATGGACTAATTTGCTTCTGTAGTCCAAAAGAAGGGCTAGGAGGGCTAATTCGATGGAAAATGTGCACAGGACCTGTTTGAATTTCTGGTATGTTTTTGCAGTTCTTGAACAGATATAACAAAGCACTTTATTGGTTATTTTATTGGTTAATTTAGCAAACAAAAAAAGTTTATAATTTTTTATAATAATGTTCATATTTGCATAGAGGAGCACTTATTCTATCCGTCCGGTAAGGAGGAATTCACACTGGTGGAGGGAATCACTGTTACCTTTGATTTGTCACCATCTGTGTACATCAGTCACTGAATATCCATTTGGATTATCAACAAGAAAACTTTGGGACTTTGATTTCATTATATGTGCCATATATGTTTGTATATTGATTTGCACATTCATTTTCATGCACAGTTAATGCATTCACATTTATTGATATAGTGCACCACCCATTTTTGACATTTCACATTATTTTTCTGGTAGCAGCTTATCACAGACCTAGCGCACTTTCTTTTTTCACAAAAAAAGTTTATTGTTCGGGTTTACATATGCTTTAAATATGGAAGATACCACTATATAGCACATGGGTGTCCAACCTCTTGGCTTCTCTGGGCCACATTGAGTGTAGAGAAATTTTCTCGGGCCACATATAAAATATATACTATAGTTAGGGTATATACAGTAAGTAATAAAATGCTGCCGCACCCTTCAGGCACCGCCGCACCCCCCGTACTAATTTAACACAACTAGAGGATGATCAAATTAAATGGAATCAGTATACAGAGGTTTACTTCTTCTGAGAGATATTAAAGGAACACTCTAACCACCATGACCACTTCAGTGATTTGATGTGGTCATGGTGGTAGGAGTCAGAAACACTGCACATGCTCGCCTCCCCCCCCCCCCCCCCTCCCCTTCGAGGCAGCCTCTGCCTACCATTAGTTGGAAGCCGCTGTGGCCATGCCCCCGACCCGACTACCTTCCTCCCTAGCAAAAAAAAAATTGTCAGGGGGGAGTGGGCCGCATTGCCTGGGGTTCCGGGCCGCACGTGGCCCCCGGGCTGCAGGTTGGACATGCGCGATATAGCATCTTCGCAATCTGAATAATTGAACCCAGAAAGTCAGAATTCTTAGTACGCATATTTATTCCAAGGTCAGTCACTCAAAGTGTTGAACGGCATGACAACTAGGCAAAATTGGATTTCTGACTTAAAGTAAAATCCATTTCTCTGATGTTTGACGGACACAGCTCCTGATCTTCTTAACAATTGGGTTATACTGCCTCTCTCTGCTTATAGGTACTCAGTTTTGTTACAAGCAGTGTCAGAGAAAATACAACTTCAGAGGGGTGGGTGCTATGTCCATAAATAAACTTCAGAGAAATGGATTTTACGGTAAGTCAAAAATCCCATTTTCTCTTTCGTTCTTTGACGGACACAGCTCTTGATAGCTCTTGATAGCTTCGAGTTTGCCCAATCCCGCCAGGAAGCCGACACTGCACTCCGCTAATCACAGGCAGTGAGACATTTCCCGATCAGCAGCTGCAAAGATCGGGAAATGTCCCACTGTCTGTGATTAGCGGATTGCAGTGTCAGCTTCCTGGCGGGATCGGGCAATCTCGAACATGTCTGAGCCCATCTCTATTCTTAACCATTGGAAAGTCCCAAAGCCGTGTTAAACATGAGGGGTGGGAACAGCAAAAAATTCCCAAGGCTAGAACAGTAGCCAACCAGGCAACAGGGGCTCAACCAAAACAACTGGAGCCCACCTGAAAAAAAAAAAAAAAAAAATACACCCTCAAAGAGGACCAAGTCCTCTAAACCGCAACAGCAAAACCTTGTGTCCAAAAGAGGCATCCGCAAATGCCAACACATCCACTTTATAGAACTTTGTGAAAGTGTGCACCAACAACCAAGTGGCCGCCTTGCAAACCTGCGTCACTGACACCTGATGACAGAAAGCCCACGAGGCCCTGAGCGCCCAAGTGGAGTGCACCTTGATAGGGAAAGAAGGAACCTGACCCCTGATGAAATAGGCCTGAATCACCATCTGTCTGATCCATCTGAGAATGGTCGCAGAGGAAGTGGACAACTCTGTCTGAGACCCATCCATAAGCACAAATAGTGAGTCTGACTTCCTAAAAGACACCATAGCTGCCAGGTACACCCCTAATTACCCAAACCACATCCAAGGCATGCAAGGCAATTTCCTTAGGATGTTTTTGCCTGGACACAGGGAAGGCAACACAATGTCTTCATTCAAATGGAAATCAGAGACAACCTTTGGAAGGAATGACGAACAGAAGGGAAGAACCACCTTATCTCTGTGAACCAAAAAGTAAGGAGAAGAACAGGATAACGGCGCCAGTCAACACAATGTCTTCATTCCCAACCTTCTGAGACAAACAAGGGAATGTCCCAAAGATTCTCAAAGCTAAAACGTCTGGAGGACTGAAAACACCAAATTGAGGTACCAAGGCGGCAACAGAGAAAATGCACTGGAGGAACCAAATGGTGAACACACTGAAAAAAGGTACTTACCAGGGAGTGTGTGTTCAACGGTCCTTTAAAGAAAACCGCCAAAGTCAACACCTGGCCTTTGCCGGTACTCAAGGCCAGTTTCTGTTCAAACCCCCGTGAAGGAAGTTCAAGATCCGAGCCAATGAAAAAAAGAGCAAGAATAAACCCAAAGAAACACACCCCCGCAATGTACGTCTTCTACGTACGATGGTAGATCTTCCTAGAAGTACATTTCCCAGCCTTTAAGAGCGTTGGAATCACCAATTCAGACCAACCCCTATCCTTCAGTACCTGGCTTTTAACAGCCAAGCCATCAAAGCCAGCCACTGTAAAGCAGGGTGGAAGATTGGCCCTTGGGATAGCAGATCCTTCCTGAGAGGAAGTTTCCAAGGAGTGTCAGCGACCAGCCGCACCAGATCAGCGTACCAAGCCCAGCGAGGCCAGTCCAGGCCAATAAGATGACCGGAATCCCTTCTGCCTCGATCCTGCATAGCAGTCTTGGCAGAAGCTTGAGTGGAGGGAAGGCATAAGTCAAACAATACTGGCCCCATGGGGCCACCAGAGCCTCTGTGGCATCCACCAGAGGATCACGTGACTGAGCCACAAACCTCTGCACCTTTTCTGTTGAGCCGAAACGCCAACAGATCCACTTCAGGAATACCCCACCGAAAACAAAGCTGACGAAACACCTCCGGATGAAGGGACTACTTGCCTTGGTCCAACGTCCCTATCTGCAAGTTTTCCACCCCGGGAATGTGTATGGCAGAGATGGCTGGAACTAACCATTCTGCCCACCTTAGAATGCCGGCTACCTCCAGAGCCACCAGAACACTTTTTACGCCCCCCTGGTGATATAAGCCACGGCCGTAACATTGTCCGAATAAATGCGCACTGGACATCCCTGAAGACGATCTGTCCAATGTTCCAGGCACAGTCTGTTCGCTCGGCGTACCAAAACATTGATCGGTAGTCTGGACTCTTCAAGTGTCCAGACCCCCTGAGCAGAATGCTTGCTGAGGACGTCTCCCCAGCCGGACAGGTCGGCATCCGTGGTGACCACTGTCCAATACAAGGGGGAGGAAGGATTTGCCCAGCTGAAGCGCCAAACAACGAAGCCACCATATCAGGGACTCTTTCGTTCCTGGGCTCAGCCAGATCCGATTGTTCAGAGACTGCGGATTCTTGTCCCACTTGGCAAGAATCTCCCTTGCCGGGACCTCATATGGAATTGTGCAAACAGAACTGCCTCGTAGGTATACATCATCAGGCCCAGCACCTGCATGCAAGTCCTGAGGGATTACCATCTGCTGAACAGCAGGAGACGAAATTACAGCCTGCAATTTCTGGAGTTTGTCCAGAGGAACGAGCACTCTGGCTAAGGCTGAGTCCAGAGTAAGACCCAGATAGTTCAGCTTTGTGGATGGAACCAGAGCAGACTTCTGAAATCTAACCAAACACCCTCAAGCTCGTATGGTGATTTCCAGATTTTCCTCCAGAACAGTAGGAGACTCCGCTCGCAGAAGGAGGTCATCCAAGTAGCCCAGTACCGCAATCCCCCATTGGCGTAACAATGCTAGCACTGGGGCCAACACTTTCATGAAGACCCGAGGAGCAGAGGCAGGACCAAAGGGTAACGCCACAAACTGATAATGCTCCTCTCCCACGGCAAAGCGGAGGAATCGCTGCAGACCGACACATATTGGAATGTAAAGGTAAGCATCCTTGATGTCGATGGAGGCAATAAAATTCCCCCTGATGCAGGGAAGCCACCACCGTTCGAACGGACTCCATTCTTACATAGTAGGTGAGGTTGAATAAAGACAATAGTCCATCCAGTTCAACCTGTGTAGGTGTGTGTGGCCGTAATCATATCACATACCCCTGAATCTTCTGATTCTTGAGATGTACGTCTAAGAGTCTTTTGCAAGCCACCATACTTCCCGCAGAAACCACCTCTTGTGGTAGAGAATTCCACAATCTTGTAGCTCTAACAGTAAAGAACCCCCCCTCGTTGCCTGAGGTTAAAACGCTTCTCCTCCAGACGCATTGTATGCCTTCTAGTCCTAATGCAATCCTTCCGACTGAATAGCTTTTTTTCTATGCTGAGATCACCATTGAGATATTTATAAATTGCTATCATGTCCCCTCTCAGGCGTCTTCTCCAGGGAGAATAAATCAAGCGACTGCAGACGCTCTTCATAATTTAGGTCCTCCAATCCGCTAATTAGTTTAGTTGCCCTCCTCTGGACCTTCTCCAGCTCCAACACATCCCTCCTGAGGACCAGCGACCAGAACTGGACAGAATACTCCAGATGTGGTTTGACCAGAGTTTTATAAAGTGGTAGGATTATAGTTTTATCTCTGGAATACATCACTTTCTTTATGCATGCTAATATTCTGCTGGCTTTGGCAGCTGCCTCTTGACATTGCATGCTATTGCTTAGTCTATCCTCTACCAGGACTCCAAGATCCTTCTCCATTTTTGATTCCCCCAAAGTTTCCCCCCCTAAAGTGTATTGTGCTTTTATGCTTTTAGTCCCCAAGTGCAAAACCTTACACTTCCCCACATTAAACCCCATTTGCCATGTCGTTGCCCACTCCGTTATTTTGTCCGGGTCATTCTGTAGGATATCTGCTTCATGCTGTGCAGTTATTGCCCTGCCCAATTTTGTGTCGTCTGCAAAAACGGATATCGAGCTACTGATCCCGTCTTCAATGCTATTTATGAATAAATTGAACAGGGTTGGTCCCAGGACTGAGCCTTGGGGGACCCCACTTACGACCTCAGACCAGTCTGAGTATGGGCGATTACCACCCTTTGGACACGCCCTTTTAGCCAGTTCCGTATCCCAAGAGCAAACCTTGCAGTCGATGCCTGTAGATCTTATTAATTAAGCGCTTGTGGGGAACTGTATCAAACGCCTTAGCGAAATCCAGGTACACCACATCCACTGGTCTGCCCCTATCTAGCTCACAGCTCACCTCCTCGTAGAATGTTAAGAGATTGGTTTGACAAGAACGCCCATTTGTAAACCCGTGCTGGTTACTGCTGATGATGTTGTTGTCTTTAGCAAACTCTACGATATAGTCCCTTATCATCCCCTCCAGAAGTTTACATACTATCGATGTCAAACTGACAGGTCTATAATTTCCCGGGACACGCCTCTGCCCTTTTTTGAATATCGGTATCACGTTAGCTTTCCTCCAATCCCCTGGTACATTTCCTGTCATAACACTGTCAGCAAAGATCAGTAACAGTGGTCTAGATCTAGTCTTACTAAGTTCTTTGAGTACTCTCGGATGTACGCCATCCGGGCCTGGTGATTTATTTGTGTTAATTTTATCCAGCCTTTCCCTAATTTCACATTCTGTTAGCCATAGCGGCAAGTCCTGTGTATTACTTCTAACCATACAGTCATGGTCAGTGTACCCCTCCTTTTCCGGAGTAAAAACTGACGAGAAAAAGGCGCTCAGCACGGTTGCCTTTTCAGTGTCCTCTGTAACCATCCTCCCATCATCGTTAATTATGTGTGCAATATGCCCTAGTTTTTTTGCTATTGATATATTTAAAGAATTTCTTTGGGTTCTTTTTACTATCCTCCGCTATTTGTCTCTCAAAGCTGATTTTAGCTATTTTGATTTCGTATTTACATTTCTTATTTGCCTCCTTGTATTGCTTGAAAGCCGATACTGTGCCCTTTGATTTATAATTCTTGAAGGCCAATTTTTTTCCCTTAATACGTTTTTTAACATTACGGTTTAGCCAGCCAGGTTTTGCTTTGTCTCTTCTAAATGTATTTCTCATAGGAATGCACTGCGAGATGCATTTGTTTAATATATTCCTAAAGCAATCCCATTTTTCCTCCGTGGTCAGTGTTCCTAGGGTTTGGTCCCAGTTTACCCTTTTCATCATGCAGCACAATTTGGGAAAGTTTGCCCTTCTGAAGTTTAGGGTTCTTAAGTTCCCCACTTGCCTTGTTATATTGTTATTTACACTAAATGTGATCATCCTGTGATCGCTAGAGCCCAGGTTGTCCGTGACTCCAACCTCCGAGATTAGGTCTGGGTCATTAGTGATCAATAGATCCAGGACTGCATTTTCTCTAGTAGGAGAATCCACCAACAGACATGTAAGTTATCCTGTAAGGTTTCCATGAATAGACTGGCCTTCTGTGAGTGTGTAGTCCCTTCTTCCCAGTCAATGTCGGGATAATTGAAGTCCCCCAATATGATTACTGATCCCAGTTTTGCCACTTTTCCCAATAGTGATATAAATTCCAGCTCTACATCCTCCCTTTGGTTAGGTGGCCTATAGCGAACCCCCACAATTACTTTTCTCTTTTCTTCTTCCCTGTGGAGTTCTACCCATACGGATTCTAACTCCATACTCATCCCTTCCGTAATATCACTCCTCTCTATCACCCTTACATTGTTCTTGACATAGAGACATATCCCTCCCCCTCTTTTTCCTGCCCTGTCCTTCTGGTACACCGAATACCCTTGGATATTGGCCAGCCAGTCATGTGAGGGGTCGAACCAAGTTTCCGTTATTCCCACAAGGTCTATACCCTCATGTACTAAAATTTCCAACTCATCCATTTTATTAGCTAGGCTCCTTGCATTAGCATATACCCCTCTCAGTTTTGCGTAAGTTGATAGTGAACGGTGATTATTTTTATTCCTGTTCGGTCTGAGGCTTTCCTGCAGAGACCCCCCCATTGACGTTATGGAACTACTGTCGCTGTTGACTCCAATACTGCCTGCTGTCCTTTGCTCCCTCTTGACTGACTACTTCTGAGCCCTCCCCCCCCCCGTCTCCTAATTTAAAAGCCCCTCCAACTGGTGGCCATCTTTCTCCCCAAAAGAGCTGTACCATCCCCATTAAGGTGCAGCCCATCCTTACTTAAGAGCCGGCCCAGTTCTCCATGAACCCAAACCCCTCCTTCCTACACCAATTCCTCAGCCACTTGTTAAGTTCCCTAATCTCCTTCTGCCTCTCCTGTGTGGCTCGAGGTACCGGCAGTATTTCAGAGAAAACCACCTTGGAGGTCCTATTCCTCAATCTATTCCCTAAGTCCCTGAAATCGTTCTTTAGGATCCTCCACTTTCCTCTTACTTGGTCATTAGTGCCCACATGCACCATGACCGCTGGGTCATCCCCAGCCCCACCCAATAATCTGTCTACCCGATCCGCGATGTGCCGAACTCGAGCGCCCGGTAAACAACATACTGTCCGGCTACCGTGATCGTTTCGACAGATTGCCCTTTCTGTCCTCTTGATGATCGAGTCCCCCACTACCACAACCTGTCTGACCTTTCGTGAATCTCGGCCCCCCTTCTTCCTGGAGCTGCCACTCCCCTGGCAGCTGGGGGAGGGTGCCTGCTTCAGCACTGCCACCCCTGAGCTGATATCCCCCTCAACCTGAAACTTGGCAAATTTGTTAGGGTGCACCAACTCAGGACTGGCCTCCCTGGCACTCATCCCTTTACCCTTCCTAAAAGTCTCCCAACTGCCTACCTCTGATGCCTGCGTCTCCTCTACTCCTCCCTCCTCTATGCCAGCGCCTGATGGGTAATGTCCAACCTCATTTCCAGGTCGTCGATGCTACGCAGTGTTGCCACTATGTTTTCTAGATCCAGGATCTGGGTTTCCAGAGAAACAAGTCGCACACATCTTGCACAGCAGTATTTGCCCTTGATTGGTTCATCAAGGAACGCATACATGCAGCAAGAAGTGCACTGAGTGGCATCGCCAATCCTGTTGGACATTATTACCCTCTACTCTATGGGGATAATTAGGAACAACCTACAATTCCTTACCTACTCTACTCCTATCTGGTACTAAACCTGGGGTACTCACCAGTCACTAAGATGCTCACCAGTCGCTAAGATCCTCACCAGTCCTCCTGGGTTCTCAGTCGCAGAGCACAGTCAGTCAGTCGCAGAGCACAGTCAGTCGCAGAGCACAGTCAGTCGCAGAGCACAGTCAGTCGCAGAGCACAGTCAGTCGCAGAGCACAGTCAGTCGCAGAGCACAGTCAGTCGCAGAGCAGTTTTAGAGTGAGCAGAGCAGATAGATCAGCTCAGTGCAGATCGATCCACAGCTACCCCTCTTAAGTCTATAGTAGCCCCTTAGTAACCTGTATTGCTTGTAGTTTTGTACTTGTAGTCCCCCACCAGCCCTCCCCCTACCAGCTGATCAGCTGTTTCCTACTTACATCCCCTGTCTCGGTCAGGTCCTGTCAGGTCCTTGTCTCCACCGCCACTGCTTTGTCCCCGCTCTGTCTCCCCGGTCACTCCCCGGTCACCCTCCGAGGCTCCTGCACCCGGCCCCCAGCTTCCTAGTGCGGCTCGCGGCTCCTCCTCTGCTCCTCCTCCACACACATACACACAGCTCCCCTCGCTGTGCTGTGCTCGGATCACTCGCAGCTTCCGGCACTCGCAGCTTCCGGTCAGGAGCCGCTGATCCAGTGGCTTCTGAACATCTGCACCCGTACAAATCAGTTTAGCACCTTGGAGGTCAAGAATTGGACGCACCTTGCCTTCCTTCTTGGGGACTGTAAAGAGCTTTGAGTAAAAACCCCTAAAAATGTTCCTTAGTTGGAACCGGGACCATCACCCTTTAA
Organism: Pelophylax lessonae; assembly: GCF_965119305.1. Lineage (NCBI taxonomy): Eukaryota > Metazoa > Chordata > Amphibia > Anura > Ranidae > Pelophylax > Pelophylax lessonae. Next base: position 467,674,150 of record NC_138768.1, on the reverse strand, counting down.
AGTAAAAGATTTTGCACCGCCCCAAAAAGAGACTGTAAGCGGACCGAGGGCAGTCGCACATTCGAAGGAAGGACCTTACCGGAGGGTAAGAACAAAACTTGATCTTGTAGCCAGATCGAATGACCTCGTGGACCTACCTGACTTGTACCAGGGGAGTCCACGGGTCCGGGAACCAATGAAGACGTTCCCCCCCCCCACCACATACGGGTGAGGGTGCACCTTCATGCTGAAGGGGCCTTGTCCGTGGGTCTGGAGAAGCCTGCTCTTGACTTGCTAGACCAAGTTTGCTTGGATCCTCCAGAGGAGGCACCGAAGGGCTCCGATCCCTTGTCAGTCGACCCTGAGGGACAAAAAGAAAATGAGCCCAGAAGGAGGACTAATGTCTACGACAAGGGTCCTTTGCCCTTTGTAGCCTGCAGAAGAAAAGTAATATATCCCCCTGTGAGACCTTTATTGATGTCATCCAGGGTAGCGCCAAACAGGCGATCTCCTTGAAAGGGAAGATCAGTCAAGGCCTTTTTAGAAGTCTGGTCCACAGACCAGCATTTGAGCCAAAAGACACGCTGAAGGACCACTGCCGAAAAAGAGAGCCGAGCCACTAGGGGAGCCGCATCCAAAGAGACATCACAGATAAACTGCAGCCCCTGGACCAGCTGGTCCGCCAGCTCAACAAAGGCAGGGGGGAGCTACTCCCCCCTCCAGGTCATGGCGCAAAAGCCTAGCCCATTCGGTCAGAGTCTGTGACACCAGGGCAATGGTAAAGATCGGCCTCAGTGCCGAACCAGCCGACATGTAGTGGGCTGCAGCCTCTGCCTTCCTGTCAGTCAGGTCCTTAAAGGCCGGGGACTCTTCAACCGGAATCATGGTTGTCTTGTTTAATCTGGAAACTGGAGCGTCCACCGCCGGTGGAACAGTCCACTTCTTAAGATGGGACTCCTCATAGGGGTATCGCCTAACAAAATCGCTTGCGGGACCCAAAGGGGACGCTTTGGTCGTTCCCATTATTTAGTGACAATTCTGTCAAAATAGGAGGGGAAAGGGAACACCTTTTCCGCTCTGGATGGCTTGTGAGGATTCTGGGCGCGTGGTCACAGACCCAGCATGGTGACCCACGTCTACGGCAGCCGAATCAGATTCAGGATCTGATGAGACAGATGAGGCAGGGGAAGGCGGGGGGGGTGCCTTTTGTGAGAGGGGATCAGATGGGGAGATGTGCTCCAAAGACTCCATGAGTCACCAGGGGGAACCAACAAAAAAGTGTAAATCACTGTAAAAAGGTACAACCTCCACTGCTCTGGCAACCCACCTGGTTGCCAGCCACAGAACACCAATCGATCCTCAGTAGAGGGAGAGGACCCCACCAGACTCACTACCCTACAGAAACCAGGCACCGCAGCTACCAGGAAAATCTGCACTGCACGAACGGCGGTCAGGAAAAGAAAAGATCTAGAAGTCAGCACCAGGGGATGGGGTCGGGCTCCCACCGCCGAAATCGCCGCCTAGAGGGCTCCACTGTCATGGCTGCTGCTACTTTCAATGAAAAACCCCCAGAAAAATGTCCACCAGACTACACAAACATGGCTGTCGTGCATTAAGCACACAGGCTACAAGAAAATGGTGGCACCATGAGGCTCCCAGGGACCCAGGAGGGTACCCTAGGCCTCAGAAAATGGGATAGGCAGGAACGGGGCCCTGGCAGGAGCCCCCACAAGGAACAGCCCCCCCCCCACAGCCGATCACTTGGTCGCCAGCATGCACCTCCCTGCCCCCATAGCCAGCACAGCACCCTGCCCCCACCCTAGGCGGTGGACCATGCCATCCCACAGCCCAAGCATCAGTGAAGGAGAGGGGGTAGATGGTGTGCGAGATGGTGCACAGGGACCACCAGACCCATGAGGGGGGTGCCTAACGGGAAGGAGGGGAACCCAGGGGTCCAACCCTCCCATGGAGAGGCCCACGTCCACCCCAAAAAGGCTCCTGGCCAGACTGGGGCGACCACTGGATCTAAATTATCAAGCCCGTCGCCCAATCCAGCAGTTGATTGTACATCACAGAGGCAAAAAAAAAAAAAAAACCAGGAGAATAAAAAAATCTTAAAAGAAAAAATTGCCAGGACCAGAGATCCCAGCAAGTACCTAGGTCCTTATTCCTGACTCGACAGCAAAAAATCGAGTACCCATAGCAGAGAGAGGGGGTATAGCCCCCTGGGACAGTCCATAGGTCTAGCCAGACTTTTTCTGCCTAGTGTCCTACTCCTGTAGGGAGTAGTATAACCCCCTACAGGACTAAGAAGATTAAGAAGATCAGAAACTGTGTCCGTCAATGAACGAAAGAGAAATAGCATTTTAGGAGGCGAGTCTGCAAGAGTAGCTTCAATATTTTTCTCAGCATAAGTTTTTTTGAAAGAGACTGACATGCTATGCTGCCTTATCTTCCCAACAATTGCATTGCTATTCTGGGGCCATTGCCAAATAACTGCTACTTCCAGATCTAGGGAGCAAGTTACTTGCTCTCATGATGCAGTGCTCTTAAACACTCATGTGAGCAAAAGTACATTTTGTCAACCCTGTGAAAGCTCTGAACCATATGACATGAAGCTTAAACAAGGATTTAGGGCACCTTGCTTTAGGAAAGATAGTATGGTATAATCTAAAAAACATATTGAACTTTTCTTTGCAACCTTCGCTATGAAAAAACAAAGCAGTTCAAAAAGTGTAGCCACCATAAACTAACATGGAAAAAAATGTAAGCAATAGTAAAAAGGAAAATTCATGTGTTTAAAAAAATTAACATTTCATACTTACCTGCTCTGTGCAATGGTTTTGCACAGAGCAGTCCTGATCCTCCTCTTCTGGGGTTTCCACTGGCACTCAAGGCCCCTTCCCCGCTTCCAAGTGGCCTAATGTGGTGACATCATCTAGTTATGACTGCATGCTAGATCCTGTCCGGGATTGTTTTTTCTGAAAGGCACTATTGATTCTTTTAACATTTGAGTGTAATGAGATTAAGAATTAGTATTCATGATTTTACACTATTGCAAGTCTATTTTGACTTTTATGTGCCCTACTGGAGCAGGAGTGTTTTGTTGTCAGGGCTTGGATTTGAACCCGGAGCCTCTGTCAGGCAATGTCTCTTCTTGCTAAGCCACCTGGAATGCTCCCATGTTCCCTGAACAATACACCTAAAATGTTCCTGTGTTCCGTGAAAAAACCATACCCATAAAAATTCCATACCCTCGTCACTTCCTGTCAGGGTACGTCATTCAACAGCTGAGACACTTCCAGCCGCTTCCCAGTGCGCATGCGGCTGCATAAACTTATCTCGGACACTGCCTGCGGGTCCAGGGAACTGTTAAAGCGGCGATCAAGGTACAACAATAAATCCATGCGGCGATCTCGAAGCGGCGGGTCCAACAATAAATCCATTCACAATGCCTATAAATCCCTTTATCTCCATGCGGCGATCTCGAAGCGGCGGGTCCAACAATAAATCCATTTACAATTACTATAAATCCCTTTATCTACATGTATTAATTAAAAGAAAATAATGCAAGCGCAATGCCATGATTAATATCGCTGCTTTAATCCCTGGAGCCGAGATAGGGCATGCGCAGTGAGACGTGTGGGACGTGCTCCACCAGCTGATGAATGACGAGGGCACAGCTGTGAGCATGCGCAGTTGGAAGCGGCTCAGCTGTTCCATGACAGGAAGTGACGTGGGTATGGAATTTTAACGAGGTATGGTTTTCTAACGTTACAGGCCTGAACCCTTTGCTCCTCCCATGAAAGCCATGTCCTTGCACTTCCTGTTTGCCAGATTATTGTGCTTTCTTCAGCCAGTGTCTCTCTTTGGTCTTGCCGGCTGCCGTCTGGATCTATTCTACCACTCGTTACTGATCCATGGCTTGTTCCTCGACTACACTTCAACTTGATCCTTACCCATTTTATCCGCTACTGGACTCCTGCTTGCGCACCTCCTGGTGGGGTGATCCTTAGGACCATGACCTGGTGATAACATGCAGCTAAACCCATCTCCACTATCAGGAGCTCTTATGAACACTGGTTAGTACTTAGACTCCGCACCTCAGATGGGCCTGCATTATTTGCCAGGGTGACCTGCTTGTATACCAACCCTGCTGGTCGGTGGGAGACCCTCTACTGTTATAGCTACTGGTCTCCGTGCCTGACCCCTGACATTCGTACTTAGAACCACGAATTAACAACAGTGAAGTTTTTAAGTGTATTTACAGGATGAACATGACCATTGTTATTGGGGGGCGGGAGGTAATGGCATTTTGGTGAGCTCCTAATCTTACGTGAACACAGTGAAGAGCCGATGGCTTTCCCGAGTGTGCATGAGGGGGTTCCTGCCAACATTGCACATTTTCTATATATTATTGGGCATGTTATGGACTTTTGTTTGCACTTAAAGCGGCGTTCCACCCATTTTTTGAAGGTCCAATCACTCTCATGCCCACCCTGAATGCTGTAATAAACGGCAATTATTTTTTTATTTTACATACCTTTTAAACCTTTTCTTCTGCAGCACTTCCTGGTGCCGCTGCCTAAGCGATTACATCACTAGGCGATTTGCAGTGGCTCTTGGGATAGCGGCATCATGTATCCCATAAGTCCTTGCAAATCGCCTAGTGATGAAATCTCGTGTTATTTCAGGACCGGAAATGACACAAACGGGAGGATCGGGATGTTGTGATTGACAGGTTGCTATAGCAATGGGGAGGGAACTTCTGCCAATGCCGCCATTGTTCTGGCAACCTGTCAGGAAGACAGAGCCACTCAGTGCGCAGGTGCGAGGATCAGGAGGTGCATGCTGGGTAGCCAGCTGCACCGAATCCTGGAAATCAAGAAAAGAGGGCTTCAGATGCCCACAGATGACATGGAACCTGCCTGCTTCCGAGATCTGGTTAGTCTTCAAATATTTTAACACAAAGTACAGGGATTATGTTGCTAGATATGTATAAAAAAAGTACAGGGGGACTAACTCTGCTTTAATATTTATATTATTGAATCATTATAAGAGTGAATTTAAAGAAACATGCACTTTATATATTTTAAGAAAGGGAGTTTTGCACCATCGCTGCAGAATATTGGTTTTGTACGATTTATGTTTCGATTTTGAGCTACATGTATTTGTGTTATATTGAAACTCCTACATAAGCACTTAAACAGCAAATAGCATGCATTTATTTATTACACATTAAATGAAAGTCATACAGTACCAATTACAGCAACTGTTCTAAGTGAATCTGTTATTACTTACACATACAAAAACCAAAACAAAAACATACTTATCCATGCATATTTCCCATATTTATATACAAAAAGTAAGTATTTTGTTCTGGCAAATGGATTTGATTTCCAAGAACCAGTAAGCATAGTTATTTGCGCAGTCATTCACATCTAGTGAATGGTGCACACCACTGAGTATGAGACAATGGTCCCATTCATGCAATAAGACTTATCGCATAACATGACTTATGTATACACAAAGCTCCCAGCGTTTTCAACTAGCAAACTCAAAACGCCTACGTCTACTGACAATGTGATGGCCTATAATAAGCTACATTTTGGGGGGAGTATTTTAAACTACCTATAGGACTCTATTTCTATTGACTGGTTAATAAGAGTGTAAATGTGTGGAAATGAGACACAATGTTACAGATTTGGAGCAAGTAAACTGGAGACTGTGTGCAGTGTTGCTGCTTCAAGTCTGAGGTGTGTAGTTATGTTGACAATTTGGTTGAGTAGGCTGACAGCGGATTTTTTTCTTTATTTTTACAACTTCCAATGGGTACACATGTGCCTTGTCTACTTAAAAGTGCGCCTGCTGCTTCCTGAACTGGACTGACAGGCCATGAAAAGCTACATTGCAGTCTATCTATTCATAGTTACATAGTTTGTGAGGTTGAAAAAAGACATCAGTGCATCCAGTTCAACCTATGATGTGTGTGTGTGTTTGCTGTTAACCGTACATTGTATACCCCTGTATGTTGTGGTCTCTAAGGTGGCCCATCTAGCAGTTTTTTGAAACTATCAATGCTCCCTGCTGATATGACTATAGTTACATAGTTTGTGAGGTTGAAAAAAAGACATCAGTCCATCCAGTTAAACCTATGACCAAGCTATACACATGAGGGCTTCAGAATATTTATTCGGGAAGAATCAAATCTTAAAAAAACTGCTTTAGCCTTTCCTATACCTGTCTCAAAACTAGCAACTCAAACAATAGGATTTTTAAAAATGCATAAGCAAAGCTATCCTTCAATAAAAGCTATATGTTATAGCAAATAATAAAGTCAGAGCTAGAAAAAGCAGGACAAACTAATGCTGACCTTTTCTTTTAAAATTTAACCTTGCCCCCGATTTTTTTTTGCGGTACTGCGACATTGCGGCGGACAGATCGGGACCCTTGACTGACATTTTTGCCACTTTTGGGGTTACCAGTGACATTTCTACAGTAATCAGTGCTATACATATGCACTGTTACTGTAAAAATACACTGGCAGTGAAGGGGTTAACTTTTTTTTAAAGGGAGGGGCTATGTGTGTCCCTAGGGGCGTGCTTTCTACTGTGATTGGCTGTGGCTTCAGATGTATGAAGAGTGATCAACGGTTCTACATAGTAGAACCGTATGATCATCCTTCATTCATTCACAGGGGAGAATGACAGGCAGCTTGTTTACACAAGCCGCCTGACTTTCTCCCTCTCCCCCGCCGATCGCAGAGTGACCGGCGGACATCGGGTCCGCCGGTCACGCGCGGGGGGGGGTCCGTGACCACGCGGGAGCGCGCCTCCGGCGGCGCGCGCTCGCTCCCTAGACCCTCACAAGCTAGTGACGTAGCCCTACGTCACTTTGCCTGTGAGGGGCTGACCGCCGACGTAGATAGTCGTGCGGCGGTCGGCAAGTGGTTAAGGGGTGCCTTGGCAAAATGCCTAAAAAAAGTCCCAAAATTGTATACAAAACCAATGGGTGGATGAAACCTGCCTTTTATTTACACAAAGCCACAGATTTTCATTGTATACCATTACAACCTTCTAGCTGCCAACCTCCAAACGACCAATGACATCAGTTTATAAGGAGGATGTCAGTTACCTGAATAACATCCTGGTCTGACCCTCCCTTGCCTCTGTCCCTTAGCTTCATTAGCTAAGTGATGGAGAAAAACTGAGGGGGGAGAGAAACATTGGAATACTAGTCAGTACCAGTTTGCAAAGGTGTATTTGCTGTGGCAGAATAAATCCCCTCTAATGTTGGGTGTCCTACGTGTATTGATGTTCCTGCATTATGTAAAACTGTGCGTAATTTTGGAGGGTGCCTCGAGGTTGTCTATAATTTTAAAGGGTGCCTTAACTGAAAGAAAAGGTTGAGAAACACTGTTCTATTGGATAAAGAAAAAAAAAAAAAAAAGTACTGGCTGTAGCACCCTCCTAGATAGGTGCTAGGAAGGAGAATAGTTTGCTTAGCAGGGGAGCAGCAGTTAAATCATAGTCTGCTCCATCTGTTTATCAGGGGAGCCTGATCAGTAGTTCTGCCTGTTGCATGTGTCCATGTGTGCTTCACCTGGTCTGAGGGAGTGTCCCCCCTGTATCCAATAGGGGAGCCTGTTGGACAGTGGAGGAAACCCAGCCAGTGATACACAGGCTTTGTAACTATCCCAGCGGGTTGGCACAAACAGTGGTGCATCCTGGGATATGTTATAAAAGCCAAGGGCACACGTGACAGGGTGTCTTTGGGTGGGAAACCACATCCCAGGAGGAGGGTGACAGCTGTCTCTCCTCCTCTCCTGTCTGTTGTGGAAGGTGGTCACAGGCGGTTGGCCTAGTGAGCCAAGGGTGTGGTGCTGAGCCAGGAGGTCCAGGAAGCTGACAAGTGGAATTGGAGGCAGAGCAACCTTGGGAAAAAACAGTGCCCGTGAGTACCAGGAAGCTTGCCAGGGGTCTGCCCAGGAAAGGGGACCGCTCCAGTGGACAGGTGTCAGTGCACACAGTAAGTGAGAAAGGGGGTGCCAAGTTAGAACCCTGAAGAATAACTCAAAAAGGATCACATTATCTATCTTCACTTCTGTGGCAAGGTGAAACAGCGGCCTTACCGCACACTACAGCTAGTTGTCCTCAAGATTGTGCATAGCTCATAGTTGGAGTATCCCACTCATCCCTTCTCCTATCCCAGTTCTAAAAAACACAAAAACCAACATCCCCTGGATTATCGACTGAGCCAAGGACTTCTAGTGCTATTTGTCTGCTATCAGTTGCTAAGGGTAACACAGGGGAATCCAGAAAGTGCAATTCTCAGGAGTCCTCTAGGGGGCAGTGCTACATGTGCAAAACGAATGCACTTTAGATGGTTCCCAGAAGTATTTGCCTTAGATGGCTATTTTACACTTCTGTATCATTAGTTTGTCATTGGAAAAGAGTTTGTTTCAAATCATTTTTTTTTTTGCAAAAAAGTGGAGCAATACAACCTTATTTTTTAATATCCTCAAAGAGAAACTAACATTAAAAAGCACAAGTATTTTGTAGGCATATAGCCTAGTGCTTCATTATGCAAACATAGGCATCAATGACATAATGTGTAGGTTGATTCAATGTCAATAATGCATTGACAGGCTGACCCCCCACCCCTTAACCTCTGCAGCATTGCTGGCAGGACTCATATGTCTATTTCCCAAAGACAACCTCTGGATAGGACGCTGGGCACATGCACTCAACTCCTTTGGTCGACCATGGCAAGACCTGTTCTGAGTGGAACCTGTCCTGTTAAACCACTGTATGGTGTTGGCCAACATGCTGCAGCTCAGTTTCAGGGTCTTGGCAATCTTCTTATAGTTTCTAGGCCATCTTTATGTAGAGCAACAATTCTTTTTTTCAGATCCTCAGAGAGTTCTTTGCCATGAGGTGCCATGTTTAACTTCCAGTAACTAGTATGAGTGAGTGAGAGCGATAACACCAAATTTACCACACCTGCTCCCCCATTCACACCTGAGACCTTGTAATACTAAACGAGTCACATGACACCGGGGAGGGAAAATGGCTAATTGGGTCAAATTTGGACATTTTCACTTAGGGGTGTACTCACTTTTGTTGCCAGCGGTTTAGACATTAATGGCTGTGTATTGAGTTATTTTGAGGGGACAGCAAATTTAGGCATCTTTCACACGGATCGCACCGTATTGCGATCCGCTCTGGCACTTTTTTTTTTTTTTTTTACGGACACGGATGACACTTGTATCATCGCATCCATTTGCGGATGATATACGGACATAATGTATGTCTATGGGATTGCAGATGTCAGCGGATGACATGGCTGACATCCGATTTTGCGTCCTTTCCGTTTTTTTAAACGGAAGAAAAATAGGGTTCTGTTCCGTTCCAAAAAATGGAACAGAACTGAAAGGACAAAAATCGGATGGTCATCCGCTGACATCCGCAATCCCATTGACATGCATTATGTCCGTATATCACCGGGCAAACAGATGGGGTGATATACGGACATACGGAACGCCTGTGTGAAAGAGGCCTTACACTGTTATACAAGCTGTACACGCACTATTTTACATTGTAGCAAAGTGTAATTTCTTCAGTGTTGTCACATTAAAAAGATAATAAAATATTTACAAAAAATGTGGGGTGTACTCATTTTTGTGAGATAATGTAGTTATATGTCAAATGGAGGTCTATTAATTACCAATCAGTACCTAATCAAAAAGGTCCACTCCAGTTCTAATATTACAAGCATGAAGGCCTCTAAACGGAGCCCTTTAAAGAGGAAGTAAACCCTCCTCTGACACTTGTACCTATAGGTAAGCCTATGATGAGGCTTACCTATAGGTACTGTAAATATCTCCTAAACATGTACAGTTTAGGAGATATTTACCTTACATGCAGCCAGTGACGTCACTTGCGCATGCGCTCTGAAGGAACGGCCGCTCGTGTCGTTCCTTCAGAGCTCCATGCCGTGACCGTCGGCGTGCGCGGGAGTGACGTCACAGCGGCTCCGGCCAATCAGATGGCCGGATGCCGCGATCCCGGAAGACGGGCGACTGGACATGTCGCCCGTCATGCAGGTAAGCGGACTGCACGGCGGGGGCTCGTTCTAAGGTAAGTATTGCATAATGAGCTAGTATGCGATGTGTTTCTCTAGCAGGTTGCAAAAAGAAAAAAACATTTTTTGGGGGATTTACAACCTCTTTAAGCATCCTTTACCCATAGAGAGTTTTGAATATTTATACATAAAGGAAAAAGAAATACACACTGCATAAGGAGGATATCAATTTTCATGGACATTATTTTCCTCTAACTGGATTTTACAATCATTTGCTTGGATTAGCCTCCTATTAATTAGATATCGGAGTTAATTGGAAACATCTCCCCATGAGATTCAGAAGGAATGTAAGAAAAGATGCCGAATTTCAGAGAAAAACACAGTCATAATAAAATATTGCTGATGTTATATTGCAATGGCATATAATGTCACCGTAACTCACCCCTGATATATTTATGAATTATACACCTACATCTCACATTCTTGCCTAAACCTGTTGCACGGCTTTGTACTCAGAACCATGGTTCTAGTAAGCTGCAAAAGCCCCGTTAAGTTGCACAAGCCTAATTCGGTGTATTTAGGAGCCATGTAAAAACTCTCTAATCCTGTACTCACGTATTATACTTGACCCACTGCCCTACAATCTTATAGCTGTAGCAAGGTATCAAGCATGACCAATACAATGATAATCTGCTTTGCATGCACACAGTACACATGACCTTACTGCTTTGTATTCATACTCCAACTCATTCACTATTCTGCATTGGGACATGACAACTGGTGCACGCATGGTACTGCATTCAGACACCAAGCACTGCCCATTGTTCTAAATTCAAATGTACTCATTTTTATTGAACAGCAGAGTGCAAGTCAAATAAATTGGCACAACCTGCAGTAACCAAACAGTACCTTTTGCAGTTTTTTTTTTTTAAACAGCACAAGGTCTATTCCTTACATTTAGGCTACATTCACATTTGGCGTTGTAGGATCTCTGGCAAAAAAAACAGCGATTTTGTCCACAATCTCAAATCGCACTGCAACTACGAAACACATGGAGCAAATCATTTTCAATGGCACCTAAACACTGCCGTTTTGCCACAATGACCACATAAATTGCACACAATCACAACAAATCACAATGCACAAAGCTTGTCACCCAAAAAGTTCCAGCTTCTTTTTGGACGGCAAGCTTCCAGCGATAATCTGCATCAAAGAAACATGCAGTGTTTTCTAATGGCTCTAGCTTATACTAAGGCAGTGCATTCAAGTGCAGTCAACAAAAGTGGAACATACTGCATCCATATCCCTGTATATTGTGTTTGATAAGATGCTTGCTTATGTAAAAGTTTTTCTCTTTTTTTTTTAATTATCCACACTAATTTTGGAAGGGAGTTTCACATCCTAACAGTAAAAAAAAAAAAAAAAAAAAAGTTTATGGTTAAAATGCTGCTTGTCCAACTTCATTGAATGGCTTTGTGTCTTCTTAAATGACCCAATACTGAATAGTTTTTCCCTAAGTTAGCATCACCATCCTGTCCCATCTTAAGCAACTCTTTCTCCAGTGAAAATAAGTTTAAAAGATTTCAGACGTTCCTCATAATTGAGATTCTCCAGTCCCTTATTAGTTTTGTTGCCCTTCTCTGGACTCTCTCCAGTTCCAGCATATCCTTTCTGAGGGCTGGTGACCAGAACAGGACAGCATACCCAAGATGTGGATAAACTACAGTTTTGTAAAGTGGTAGAGTTATACCCTTTTTAATGCATGCGAACAGTCCACTGGCCTTGTTTGCTGCAGCTTGACATTGCATGATCTTGCTGAGCCTGTCATGTACTAGGAACCCCAAGTCCTTTTCCATTCTCGATATCGCCAAAGGTTCCTCCCCTAGTGCAGTGATGGTGAACCTGGACTGGAGTGCCAAGATTCGCCATCACTGCCCTAGTGTGTAACTTGTATTTATGTTTTTAGCTCCTAAATGCATTACTTTACACGTTTTCACATTGAACCTCATTTGCATATACAGTGGTAATCAAAAGTTTGGGCACCCCAGGTAAAATTTTGTATTAATGTGCATAAAGAAGCCAAGGAAAGATTGAAAAAATCTCCAAAAGGCATCAAATTACAGGATTAGACATTCATATATGTCAACAAAAGTTAGATTTTTTTTTCCATCATTGACACTTTCAAAATTACAGAAAACAAAAAAATGGCGCCTGCAAAAGTTTGGGCACCCTGCAGAATTTATAGCATGCACTGCCCCCTTTGCAAGGCTGAGACCTGCCAGTGTCATGGATTGTTCTCAATCATCGTCTGGGAAGACCAGGTGATGTCACTCTCAAAGGTTTTAAATGCCCAGACTCATCTGACCTTGCCCCAACAATCAGCACCATGGGATCTTCTAAGCAGTTGTCTAGAAAACTGAAACTGAAAATAGTTGATGCTCACAAAGCTGGAGAAGGCTATAAGAAGATAGCAAAGCATTTTCAGATGTCAAGATCCTCTGTTCGGAATGTAATTAAGAATCAGCAGTCATCAGGAACAGTGGAAGTTAAAGCAAGATCTGGAAGACCAAGAAAAATATCAGACAGAACAGCTCGCAGGATTGTGAGAAAAACAATTCAAAACCCACGTTTGACTGCACGATCCCTCCAGAAAGATCTGGCAGACACTGGAGTTGTGGTACACTATTACACTATAAAGAGATACTTGTACAAATATGGTCTTCATGGAAGAGTCATCAGAAGAAAACCTCTTCTACGTCCTCACCACAAAAATCAGCGTTTGAACTTTGCAAATGAACATATAGACAAGCCTGATGCATTTTGGAAACAAGTTCTGTGGACCGATGAGGTTAAAATTGAACTTTTTGGCCGGAATGAGCAAAGGTACGTTTGGAGAAGAAGGGGCACAGAATTTAATGAAAAGAACCTCTGTCCAACTGTTAAGCATGGGGGTGGATCAATCATGCTTTGGGGTTGTATTGCAGCCAGTGGCACAGCGAACATCTCACGAGTAGAAGGGAAAATGGATTCAATAAAATTTCAGCAAATTTTGGATGGTAACTTGATGCCATCTGTGAAAAAGCTGAAGTTAAAGAGAGGATGACTTCTACAAATGGATAATGATCCTAAACACACCTCGAAATCCACGGGGGAATTACATCCAGAGGCGCAAACTGAAGGTTATGCCATGGCCTTCACAATCTCCTGACCTCAACATAATTGAAAATCTATGGATAGACCTTAAAAGAGCAGTGCGTGACAGACAGCCCAGAAATCTCAAAGAACTGGAAGACTTTTGTAAGGAAGAATGGGCAAAGATACCTCAACAAGAATTGAAAGACTCTTGGCTGGCTACAAAAAGCGTTTACAAGCGGTGATACTTGCCAATAGGGCAGTACAAGATATTAACTCTGCAGGGTGCCCAAACTTTTGCAGACGCCATTTCTTTGTTTTCTGTAATTTTTAAAGTGTCAATGATGGAAATAAAATCTAACTTTTGTTGACATATTATAAGAATGTCTAATCTGTAATTTGATGCCTTGTGGAGATTTTTTCATCTTTCCTTGGCTACTTTATGCACATTAAAACAAACTTTTACCTGGGGTGCCCAAACATTCGATCACCACTGTAGTTGCTCACCTCTCGAACACATCCTAAATGCAGAAATTGTGCTGTGAACCGATCCTCAATGTGAATTGTCCTGTGTGCTGGCTGTCATAGTGGAAATGTTCTTTGCCTCCTCCCATACCATGCAAATCTTTTGATGATGCGGGGATAAATACCAGCCTTGTACCTGTAACTGCCACTCATTAAGGGTGCCCACTAAGCCCCTTCTACCCCCTCCCCACTCGATTCATAGAAGCGGTACTATACATTCCATTAAAGGAGTATGGGTTTGTTCTTTTATTCATACTTATCTAGCATCTGTCCCCCGCCAGTTCTCAGGGCTCCCTGAGCAGAGAGCTGGTGGCTGTCACGTCAACAGCTCTCTGCTCTGCCCCCCGAGCTCACTGGAGCGCTGGGCTGTGGAGGGGGCTAGAGCAGCCGGCTGATCCTTTCTGAGCCTGGACTGGCTCTGTGACTTTAGCCTGCTGTCTGCTGAAAACAGGGCACAGGAGTGCAAAACGAACTGCACTCCTGTGATCCACAGGAGAGGTGCAGCCAAATGAGCTCTGACTGTACTTCTCCTTTAACGAAAAACAAACTGTCAATGGAGCAGGTGGACCTTGCATTCATCTGCCTGTCCTCCAGTCCAGTGGTCCTCAACTCCAGTCCTCAGGGTCCACCAACAGGCCAGATTTTAAGTATTACCTTGGGGAGATGCAGACTAGAGTACTGCAATCACTGAGCAGCAAATTATATCACCTGGGATGTATTTCAGTTTTCTTGCAAACCTGGCCTGTTAGTAGGCCCTGAGGACCAGGGTTGAGGACCACTGCTCCAGTTCATAGAGCAGTTTTCATTCTTGGAAACTATAGTACAGCTTCTATGAATGAAGGAGGGAGGCGAAAAAGGGCAGCACTCCTAATAAGTGCCTGGCACGGGTCCAATACTGCTATTAACCCCAGCATTACCAGAAGATTGCAGGGTATGAGAGGGGCGCAGAAAACTGAAGATTCCCACTATAATAACCAGCACCTGCACAAGGGACACTTTGCATTAAAGGGTCACTAAACCCAGAACATAAAAAAAAGAAAATCAATAAATGGTGTATTACATGCTGTTCATACGCAGTCAGTCACTGTGGGATTCGTTTTCTGCTGTTGCTCTCCATCTCCACCTTCTGTTCATGTCCCCAGTTCAGCTAGGGATTGTGCAGCTGTGGTGGCAACTCTGCACATGCTCAGTTTTCAGGGAGTTTCTATGCTGAGCATTTCCTCCCTATTACATCTGAGCAACCCATGTGCCTATAGAGTCCCACATGTGGGAGTATACACAGTGGTAAATGACAGCCCACTCCCTCCCCCCCCCGCCATGCCCACTAGATAGCTAAATACAATGAGGGTGGGATATTACATGTAGATTATTGGAGGTTTCATTTCCCTCTTATTCTAAGACTCAAGCTGGAGGCGCGTGATACAGCCTGCCACTGGCTGAAATCCAGCCACACCATGTTATTGCCAAAAATAATAATGATTTGATTTCAAATATATATTTGTATGACAATTTACAACAGTTTATTGATATTAATTATTTTTACCAGAAGCTCCTCCTGTTTATATTTCCCTGCACACAGACTGAGAAAGATCAGTCACAGAAATAGAAGGGACAATGTAAATTAAACAGTGTGTTTTTAGCATTACTTTAAAATGTAAGTAACGTCCCTTGTTACTTTTTTTGGGGGGTTTTTTTTTCACTAAACCTAGACTTTAACCTATTTAAAAAAAGGAACTAAACTCTCTCAATCAACATTAACTATTTCAAGCTTTATGCTGCTAGAATTCGTAAATAGATAGGATGGTAAATTATGCTTACTTGTCTTTAACCTTTCTTCAGTTGTTTCTTGATTCCTGCCCTAGACCAAAATGTCATACATCCCATGAGTCCTCATGGGCATTTTTTTTCCTTTTTATCTGGGAGGAGGAACAGAGGACCTTTGTCTGCTAAGCACCCCCTGTTGCCTGCATGCCTGAGATGTCAAATGGATTCCAGGAAGTAAATGCTGGATGAATAATATGCCTTTACTCAAGATGGCCGCAGCTAGAAAAAAGGTAGGTGGGTGTTTTTCAAAGTGATCAACAAAAAGCATGGGCACATGGATGAATATTAAAGAATTAAAGTGGAAAAATCTAATGCACAAGGCTGTATATTAACAAAGGATATGAAAGGCACCTTCATCCAAATTGAATTCAAAATATTCCACGAACATATGGTGAGGCAGACATGAGAGGGCCAATGGGTCAAGGGTGAAAGACGCCAAAATAACACCCCGGCCAGTTAGGCCATCATGAATGCATCACCAGATTACATGGAGAGAAAAGGAAGAGGGGGCAAAGGATTTTAATGGTGCCATAAAAATGAAATTACAGCAAAGACATATGACAATTGATTAAAATATAATACATTTTATTCAATATAATATAAAATATATTAAAATGAATGATTAAAATGTATTATATTTTAATCTATTGTCATATGTATTTGCTTTTGTTTAATTTTTATGGCACCATTAAAATCCGCCCCCTCTTCCTTGTCTCTCCATGTAATCTGATGATGTATTCATGATGGCCTAACTGGTCGGGGTGTTATTTTGGCATCTTTCACCCTTGACCCATTGGCCCGCTCATGTCTGCCCCACCATATGTTCATGGAATATTTTAAAAGAATTAAAGTGGTATTAAACTCCAATTTTAAACCTTGCCCTCTAGAAAGCTTATAACAAGTCTTACCTGTAGGTACCATGGAAAAAGCCAAAACGTGTGGCATTTATTAGGTATTCATATCTCCAGCAGGTACATGCACAGTAAGCTCTACAGTTAGGGAACACTGAAGTGTGCCTGGATAGCAGAGAGTAAAGTACTGTGATGGGGACTCCTGTGTGCATGCAGAATAATGATGTCATCGTGGCTCAGCGAGCGTGAACCCTGAAGGAAAACCAATTGGGAGCAGTGATAGCTCAGTGCTGGAGGGCTCCCATTTCAAAAGGTAGGTGTATCATAATGTGCTAAGATGCAGTACATACTAACATTATTTTAGAGTACAAACCTGCAGAGAACCTGTTTATGAAAAAATATAGCATTTAATACCACTTTAAAAAGTATTTTTAGTTTGTGGTGCTTAGTTACAGTTAAAGCGGAGCTCCACCCAAATGGGGAAGTTCTGCTTTAAGGACTTGTTCCCCGCTCCTCTTGAACAATTGGCACTTTTGAGGAGCGGGGGGGAGCAGGTACCCAATTTTGACCAGTACCCGCTTCCCACTTCTATTCCGAGCGCAGAAACTGAAGTTCTTCTCCCTCCCACTCCTATGGGCCATGTTCTTCTCCCTCCCACTCCTATGGGCCATGTTCTTCTCCCTCCCACTCCTATGGGCCATGTTCTTCTCCCTCCCACTCCTATGGGCCATGTTCTTCTCCCTCCCACTCCTATGGGCCATGTTCTTCTCCCTCCCACTCCTATGGGCCATGTTCTTCTCCCTCCCGATCCTATGGGCCATGTTCTTCTCCCTCCCGATCCTATGGGCCATGTTCTTCTCCCTCCCGATCCTATGGGGCATGTTCTTCTCCCTCCCGATCCTATGGGGCATGTTCTTCTCCCTCCCGATCCTATGGGGCATGTTCTTCTCCCTCCCGATCCTATGGGGCATGTTCTTCTCCCTCCCGATCCTATGGGGCATGTTCTTCTCCCTCCCGATCCTATGGGGCATGTTCTTCTCCCTCCCGATCCTATGGGGCATGTTCTTCTCCCTCCCGATCCTATGGGGCATGTTCTTCTCCCTCCCGATCCTATGGGGCATGTTCTTCTCCCTCCCGATCCTATGGGGCATGTTCTTCTCCCTCCCGATCCTATGGGGCATGTTCTTCTCCCTCCCGATCCTATGGGGCATGTTCTTCTCCCTCCCGATCCTATGGGGCATGTTCTTCTCCCTCCCGATCCTATGGGGCATGTTCTTCTCCCTCCCGATCCTATGGGGCATGTTCTTCTCCCTCCCGATCCTATGGGGCATGTTCTTCTCCCTCCCGATCCTATGGGGCATGTTCTTCTCCCTCCCGATCCTATGGGGCATGTTCTTCTCCCTCCCGATCCTATGGGGCATGTTCTTCTCCCTCCCGATCCTATGGGGCATGTTCTTCTCCCTCCCGATCCTATGGGGCATGTTCTTCTCCCTCCCGATCCTATGGGGCATGTTCTTCTCCCTCCCGATCCTATGGGGCATGTTCTTCTCCCTCCCGATCCTATGGGGCATGTTCTTCTCCCTCCCAATCCTATGGGGCATGTTCTTCTCCCTCCCAATCCTATGGGGCATGTTCTTCTCCCTCCCAATCCTATGGGGCATGTTCTTCTCCCTCCCAATCCTATGGGGCATGTTCTTCTCCCTCCCAATCCTATGGGGCATGTTCTTCTCCCTCCCAATCCTATGGGGCATGTTCTTCTCCCTCCCAATCCTATGGGGCATGTTCTTCTCCCTCCCAATCCTATGGGGCATGTTCTTCTCCCTCCCAATCCTATGGGGCATGTTCTTCTCCCTCCCAATCCTATGGGGCATGTTCTTCTCCCTCCCAATCCTATGGGGCATGTTCTTCTCCCTCCCAATCCTATGGGGCATGTTCTTCTCCCTCCCAATCCTATGGGGCATGTTCTTCTCCCTCCCAATCCTATGGGGCATGTTCTTCTCCCTCCCAATCCTATGGGGCATGTTCTTCTCCCTCCCAATCCTATGGGGCATGTTCTTCTCCCTCCCAATCCTATGGGGCATGTTCTTCTCCCTCCCAATCCTATGGGGCATGTTCTTCTCCCTCCCAATCCTATGGGGCATGTTCTTCTCCCTCCCAATCCTATGGGGCATGTTCTTCTCCCTCCCAATCCTATGGGGCATGTTCTTCTCCCTCCCAATCCTATGGGGCATGTTCTTCTCCCTCCCAATCCTATGGGGCATGTTCTTCTCCCTCCCAATCCTATGGGGCATGTTCTTCTCCCTCCCAATCCTATGGGGCATGTTCTTCTCCCTCCCAATCCTATGGGGCATGTTCTTCTCCCTCCCAATCCTATGGGGCATGTTCTTCTCCCTCCCAATCCTATGGGGCATGTTCTTCTCCCTCCCAATCCTATGGGGCATGTTCTTCTCCCTCCCAATCCTATGGGGCATGTTCTTCTCCCTCCCAATCCTATGGGGCATGTTCTTCTCCCTCCCAATCCTATGGGGCATGTTCTTCTCCCTCCCAATCCTATGGGGCATGTTCTTCTCCCTCCCAATCCTATGGGGCATGTTCTTCTCCCTCCCAATCCTATGGGGCATGTTCTTCTCCCTCCCAATCCTATGGGGCATGTTCTTCTCCCTCCCAATCCTATGGGGCATGTTCTTCTCCCTCCCAATCCTATGGGGCATGTTCTTCTCCCTCCCAATCCTATGGGGCATGTTCTTCTCCCTCCCAATCCTATGGGGCATGTTCTTCTCCCTCCCAATCCTATGGGGCATGTTCTTCTCCCTCCCAATCCTATGGGGCATGTTCTTCTCCCTCCCAATCCTATGGGGCATGTTCTTCTCCCTCCCAATCCTATGGGGCATGTTCTTCACCCTCCCAATCCTATGGGGCATGTTCTTCTCCCTCCCAATCCTATGGGGCATGTTCTTCACCCTCCCAATCCTATGGGGCATGTTCTTCTCCCTCCCAATCCTATGGGGCATGTTCTTCTCCCTCCCAATCCTATGGGGCATGTTCTTCTCCCTCCCAATCCTATGGGGCATGTTCTTCTCCCTCCCAATCCTATGGGGCATGTTCTTCTCCCTCCCAATCCTATGGGGCATGTTCTTCTCCCTCCCAATCCTATGGGCATGTTCTTCTCCCTCCCAATCCTATGGGCCAGGATCTCTGAACGTTTTCTTGATCCATGCCTACTCATGGACCTGGAACCAGAATGCAGTCAGTAAGGTCAGTAAAGTCTGCATTCTTGCTCAATGACAATGACTCCCTCAGTAGTGAAACCAAAGTTAGCCTTGGAGCCTGCACCTTTGAAAACTAACACAGCCACTGCAGCTCCCATATATGTTAGCTTCATTATTTCTATTTGTTAAACACTTGGCCTGTAGTAAGTTATACAATGCATAGTTCTAAAGGGAAAAAAAAAAACACACACACACACACACACACACACACACACACACAAAAAACAAGCCCTGTCCTTTGAGAAGTAGTCATGATAGCACATGTACAGGAACATAAATGTCACATCTTCTGCATGCATACAAACTAAAAAGGACTTGTGAAAAGGAAACACAAAACAACTAAGTCAATACAGCTGAGCCTATAACCCGACAGGCAAAACTAGCAGAGATTTTAGACAGACAAGACAGGCAGACGATGACGCTCCCAACAAAGAAAACTGTGACAGATATATAATGACACAGAATAATCATGATCGCAAAAGCAGATGGCTGGATACAGCTATAAACCATTACACACACACACAGGACAAAAATAGTAAGAATCACATACCACGACGTAAGCAAACTGCTAATTGGATGAACACACCCACACACGTAGATGGAAAATATTCTTTACACACTATCATAGAGCCAACTATACCAAATTTCTTACAAAAAGCGAGAACAGTAGCATTCAGCACACCCTCCCAACTCATGCTTTTCATAGGGATTGTACATAGTAGCTACATACATGAGCTACACATAAATATTAGGCCTATTAAAAACAATTACATCCGGGATCACATCCACAATTATTCTACCATGTATCTGAAAAAACAATGAAATGTCAACTACATTGCAATACACACTAACACATTCTTCTACTTTCCAATATTTTACAAATAATGCTATAGTAATATAAACCTTTATTGCTTTGGCTAAGAGCAACAACTGCCTTCAGTAGACTTTCAAAGCTGCATTCAGTGAAGGCAAAAGAAAAAAAAAAGTACAGAACACACAATCCTTTCTACTGGGGGAAACATACCTTTTTAGTATCTCCATTTTTCTGTTGGTAAATATAGTTACATTTGAATTAAAATTTCTTTCCTACATTATCCCAATCTCAACTGCATAATCAAATAGTGTGTTATGTTAGAACTTGTCTGATCATTATAAGAGCACAAATGTTCACCTAGAGTGGACCTAAACCTAAAAACGCAAATCACAGTAAAATCACACGTGCAAAAACACAAAAGGCATTGCAAACTGCATACATGTAAACGAGCCTAAGGCAATTTGATGTTTTTGAGAGGAGATTTAAAGTGGTTGTAAAGGGAAAAGTTTTTTTTATCCTGATGCATCCTAGTTAGGATAAAAAGTCTTCTGTGTGAAGAAGAGCCCCTAATATTCACCTGAGCCCCCTCTTGATCCAGCGATGTCCAAGAATGCCTTGGTCATCCAGAACTCTCCCTCCTGATTGGCTGAGACACAGCAGTGGCGCCATTGGCTCCTGCTGCTGTCAAATAGCCAATGAGAGAGAGGGGGTGGGGCCGAATTGCGGCTCTATATCTGAATGGATACACAGAGCTACGGCTCGGGTGCCCACATAGTAAGCTGCTAGCTGTGGAGGCACTCATCAGGAGGGAAGGGCTGGTAGCTCCAGCCAGGGACATGAGAAGAGGAAGATTTGGGCTGCTCTGTGCAAAACCATTACACAGAGCAGGCAAGTATGACATGTTTGTTATTTTAATAGAAAATTAAAAAAAAAAAACGATCCTTTACAATCACTTTAAAGTGAGATTTTGTGATGTCATTACTGAGCTGCTCAGCGTTCTCCTTGCTTGAAGCTCTGGCATGAGGAAGCATTGCCCTGCCTCTACCAAGATGTCCGTCTCCACCCAGAGACGCAGCACAGAACAAGGTCAGTCAGAAAAAGTTCAGCTGCAGGGAGACCAATGGCAATACTGGTGACTAGTCCTTTGCCTACCTTTTGGACACAGCTTTCAAAATTTTGTAGTAATATAATTAAAAAAACAAAACAAAAAACAACTATGCCATAATGTGCTAGTGTGCCCTGCGTACTGGGTTGGAGAAGTAAAAACTGGACATTACAACCAGGTGACGTTGCCAGGTGGCCCCGCCCCTTACCAATTTAAGAAATGTAACATGGCAGAGCAGCCAAACAGCGATACCCTTCGCCAAGTACCCCATACTCATTCCCATAGAGGGGGGATATGGGGGCCCCTTTGTTAAAGGGGGCTTCCAGATTCTGATAAGCCCCCTGCCTGCAGACCCCCAAAACCACTGCCCAGGGTTGTGGGAAGAGGCCCTTTTCCCCATGAACATGGAGACAAAGGTGCTTTGGGGTTGGGGGGCAGAGTCCCCTATCGTCCCTCCCCTTTCGTGCCCTGCCAGGCTGCATGCTTTGATAAGGGTCTGGTATGGATTGGGAGGGAGGGGAACCCCACGCCATTTTTTTTTTTCACATTTTTGTATTGCCTGCCTTTTTTTTTTTTTACATTCAGTTTTTAACAGGGAAGCCCACTGACAGCTGATGACTCATCCGTTGTTAAGGATGCGGCAGTCCTCCATTACACCTGTACCAGTGCACAAAACATCTGCAATAGAGCACCATTGTGACAGTGTCCGCTGGTAGCCGATCAAGATCTGTCAGTGTACCAGTGTCCCACCAATATATAAATAAAAACATTTAAAGTGCCCCTATGCTCGCGTGTAAAGGCGAATGCACACATTGGTCCCGTACACATACGTCAACAGCAATAGCACCACACGTGAGGTATTGCCGCGAACGGTAAAGTGAGAGCAATATTTCTAGCACCAGACCACCTGTGAAACTCTAAACTGGTAACCAATAAAGACTTATAAACCTTTGCCTATGGAGATTTTCAAATACAAAAGTTTGGCGCCATTTCACAAGCGTGTGCAATTTTAAAGCGTAATATGTTTGGTATCTATTTACCCAGCGCAACACCATATTTAATATTTTACTGCAAATGTGGGTATTATATTGTCTCTGTGTTCATTAAAAAGTATTAAAATGTATTTATGCATTAGTGTGTAACATTGCTGCGCAAATACCGTGTGAAATAAAAATTTACAAAACCCACCATTTTATTCTCCAGAGCCTCTGCTACAAAAATATAATGTTTAGGGGATTCAAAGTCATTTTCTAGCAAAAATACAGATTTTTACTTGTAAACAAAAAGGGTCAGAAGAAGGCCTGGTCT
This sequence comes from Pelophylax lessonae, assembly GCF_965119305.1. Taxonomy (NCBI): domain Eukaryota; kingdom Metazoa; phylum Chordata; class Amphibia; order Anura; family Ranidae; genus Pelophylax; species Pelophylax lessonae. Next base: position 467,651,260 of record NC_138768.1, on the reverse strand, counting down.
TAAACTGGAGGTGCTATTTGGATGTTGCTGATCTATGTGGCCAGGCTGTGAAAAAGTCTCACACATGTGGTATTGCCATATGCAGGAGGAGCAGCAGAATGTGTTTTGGGGTGTAGTTGCAAGTATGGCAATTCCGTGTGTGAGAAAACTTGTTGATATGACATTTTTGTGAGAAAAAATAAATAAATTTCTTAATTTTCCAAAGAATTGTGGGGAAAAAATTACAATTTCAAAAAACTGGCCATGCCACTTACTATATACCCTGGATGGTCTACTTTCAAAAAAGGGTAATTTAGGGGTATCTGTACTGTCTTGACATGTTAGGGCTTCACGACATAAGATAGGCCGTCAGTACATCAGGTGTGATCAATTTTCAGTAATTGGTACCATGTAGCAGTATAAATTGCGGTCAAAATTTACGAAAAAAAGGTACCCATTTGCAAAGTTCTATGAAGCAAAGAAAACACTTTTTTTCAAAATTTTTAGTCTTTTTTTAATATGTAGTGCAAAAAATAAAAACCCCAGTGGTGAATAAATACCATCAAATAAAAAGCTCTATTATAAAAAAATGATAAAAAGTTAATTTGGGTATAGTGTTGCATGACCGCATAATTGTCATTCAAATTGTAAGAGCGCTGAAAGCTGAAAATTAGCCTGGGAATGAAGGGGGTCAAAGTGCCCAGTATTGAGGTGGTTAACCAGCTATTCACTGGTTAAGGGCACCAACAGCCATGGTCCTTAACGCTGCAGTTACTAAACGTAGCTTACACACTAGGCTAAACACTGCTAAATGCCACGAAAAAAAATGCTTAAACAGTGTTTTTTGTCTGGCGTTATAGCAGTTTTTAGCTTTCTAGTGTGCATGAGGGCTTATGGGGGGGGGGGGGGTTCTTCATGCCCTTTTACAGCAGTTTTTAGCTTTCTAGTGTGCATGAGGGCTTATGGGGGGGGTACTTCATGCCCTTTTACAGCAGTTTTTAGCTTTCTAGTGTGCATGAGGGCTTATGGGGGGGTTCTTCATGCCCTTTTAGAATCCATTTATACCACAATGTGTGTACACATAAACGCATTGACTTTGCATGCTGTACTGCAATACTTTTTTTTTTTTTAATTTTCTAAACTTCAACCGTTTGTGTGTGTTGTGGTGCATTTTAATATATATATATATATATATATATATATATATATATAAATAATTTTATTATAATTTATATTATTTGAAAAAAAAAAAAAAGGGGGGGGGTTTCGTACTTCAGTACAGGGCAGAAAACATCATTGCAATGCTTTGGTGTGAACTGGACCCTTTACAATGTTTATGCACTGGCATATGTTAATCAATGCATGCCATGAACGGCCCCTAAATTTTAATAATGTACTGTGCAGAGTGACTATTTTATTGAAGATTACCTAAAAGCCTGGGTCGTATTTAAAAGGAAGGGTATCCTTATAAATAGTGACAAGAACAGAGTTGCTCTAGGTTTAAAGAATTTATTAAGTGTTGTCTCAATTAAGCTGTCACTTCAGCACCACGGATAGCTCTAATTGGAGACAACACAGCACTATCAGCTGTTTACATGTTGAGTATTACTTCTGTCAGCACCACAGACAGCTCCCTTACCTGTATATTTGTTTAGGTTATCACTACTGCAATTGAAAGACTAACCTGTAGCACATGGAGTTCTATCTTCCAAATACCAATGATTCCCAACAATGAAAACTGGTATAGTGGTATAATGGCCCAAAAATTGATTTTTAATAACCATAATAAAAATATGAATTATTAGGAGGACTGCTTTAATGGACTATCCTAGAGCCAAGCCACATAACATGAAAAGCATTTAGATATTTTTGGTCTTCAAATATTTGTTCTGTTTTTCCACACCTGAACCAATACACCTCACATTCATACAAAAAAATAATAATTTCCTTCCTACTCAAAGGACTGTTGATATTTTAACAAAAGGATATCTACATCATCTATGCAAAAGGATCTCTGCATGTCAAGCTTAAAATACAATATGCCAAGTGTAGAAAAACTAGCAGAGGACACAGAAGTGTAAACCTGTCAGGATGCTAACCCGTTTACTGCACATATACTCTTTAACTTTATCCGGTGAAACAGTGCAGGATACCGGATGGTTTTAATAAGGATTACAGATAATTAGCCCACAAAAAGTCCATCCACTTACAGAGCATGATGCGTCTGGCTGATTATCTGCAAACATACCTTGAGAAGGATTTGTGAATTAAAGACTCTGCTAATCTCAACTGTAATGTCACTTTTGTGCACTGCAAAGCCGAGGGGGTACATATTTAATAACAATACATGGATCCTGAATAGACCAAGTCAGAAACCCAGGTGATACATGGCTGAAGCCTATACTAACATCAAGAACATTGCAACCTTGAACAGCAGCAGGAGAGGGGAGGAGAGAACTGCTAACCCGTTCCATGCTGGAGGAGGCCTTATCTGCAGTAGAGGACCTAGTAAAAGGCACACACCTCCAAATGTGCTCTTTTGTTGTGACTCATACGGCTAAAACTGTACGCCAAACTCAAGGATCTGCTTTCACCTCTGACGCTTGCATCTCATTTGGATGCTGCTGGGAATGACTTTGCTGGAAGATGTCAAGGTGTACCCTGCATGGCTCAAGCAGTGTCTGACCGCTGATGGTGTAACCGCACAAGGACAGCAGTGACAATGAAGTTGTATGTAATGTCACGCACCATTCTCAGAGATGAGGTCTCTTTTGGGGCTCATTTACATTTGAGACTGCCTGTGGATCACTTTTCCAACAGTGGTTGACGGGAAATATGTTGCCTGTTGTCACCCTGAATTGCATGCGGTTGACAGATGGTGAGGAGGTGATATGACCCCTCCACGCTGCTGGTTTTAACCCTGTAAATACTGCACCAACTAGCCACAACTGCTTGTGGCTGGGGGGCATATGTGACATGGCAACTTTTGCTTGAGTTGGCAATGAACGCAACAGAGGGTATACTTTCTGCATGGGTACAACCCCCTCTGGCCGCTGCACTAGGCTAAAACTGCCCCTAAACTCATTTTACTGTGAAGAAATGTCATCAGCACACCTTGAATGCGTCCAAAGCCACTGCTTGTGGCTGGGGGGCATTTGTGACATGGCAATGTTCGCTTGGGTTAGCAGTGAACGCAACAGAGGGTATACTTTCTGCATGGGTACAACCCCCTCCGGCCGCTGCACTAGGCTAAAACTTCTCCTCAACTAATTTTACTGTGAAGAAATGTCATCAGCACACCTTGAATGCGTCCAGAGCCATTGCTTGTGACTGGGGGGCATTTGTGACATAACGTTTGCTTGAGTTGGCAGCGAACGCAACAGAGGGTATACTTTCTGCATGGGTACAACCCCCTCCTGGCCGCTGCACTAGGCTAAAACTGCACCTCAACTAATTTTACTGTGAAGAAATGTCCTCAGCACACCTTGAATGCATCCAAAACTTTATTTTCGTGATCACATGGTAAACATACAGCAACGTTTCATAGCCATGCAGGGCTCCTCCATCGGGCAAGTGAGGCTGCCTGATGAAGGGGCCCGGCGTGGCTCCAAAACTTTGCCATTAGAGATGAGGCCCAGCTCCTGTGATTAGTGGTGTCGTGATCGGGCAGGTGGGTTGGCACCAGGATCCCAAACACATCTGAGATCATCTCTAGTTGCCGTATGTTTACCACAAAAATAAAGTTTTGGACTTCGAGGAATACTTGTTGTGATGACGACATTTCTTCACTTTGATCATCCACAGTTTCCAGCCTATGGCATTACAGCACCCAGCATTACTGAATGTGGAATATTTAACTCAACTAACTTTACCACTCCCCCGACTATAATAGCGAACGACTTCTTAGGCCTCATTGGAACCAGCGTGCCCCCCACACACACACAGCATGATTTCGCCCATTGGCTTGAACTGGTTGACCTACACCCTGGAGGCGGTGAGCTTTGCACGTTTCCTATGCCATTAATTAGTAGCGTGGCGTGTTTGGCGTGAATGTGGCCTTAAAGTGCACCGTGGCTCGTTACGGAGGGGACCACCATACAGATGCCCAGCCCAATGACCTTCTAGTGTCCCTTAAAAAGCAAGCTAGCAGCAGAAGGCATGGGCAGCACATCCATGCTCAGGTAGTCAGATTCAGGAAGATGGGATGGTGGTCACCTGAAGAGGAGCTGTCATGATGTGTGACGATCGAGGTGACCTCTATGTCTCTCTCATACGCACTGCACCTATCCCTCCTCCTCCGTACTACACAATGCAACAAGCAGAGGGGATCTCCGAGTATGCTAGTAACAAGTCATGTTGGTATGTGTGCCCCCAGTGCCCACACCTTACCTGAAGTCACTGTACGGGTGTATGATCCAGGCCCCCGCGGATTTCACCCTCTCCTGTTCTCTCTCCACCGCTTTCTGGCTGCCAAACATCCGGAGGGAGAACTTGTTGACCCCGGGCTGAAGCATGGCAGACAGCTGGCGCTGCATGAAGCCAGACCGGAGCTCCCCTTCCCCAGCCTCGCCATCCTCCGTGTCTTTCCCCGGGGAGGACCCCCGCGGAGGTTCGGTGGAGAAGGACACCTTGTGCTCCCGGGGCGGCGCCTCACAAAGCTCCCGCCTGCACTCTCCGTTCGGGCTACCTTTGCCGGTGCCCGGAGTTCCCGCTGAGCTGCATGGGCTGCGGGTGCCCCTCCTCCCCGCCGCCCGGGGCTGCTGTTGCTGCTCCTCGGGCGTCGCGGCTGCCTCCACTCCTCTCATCCCCGCAGCGATGGAGCCGCCGCTGCCGCCTCCCCGCCCGTCCATGGCAGCGGGGACCTGCGGAGTGAGCAGTGGGAGCGACCGCGGGGCGGGGGCACTCCAGCGGGAGGGTGCTAGAGACACAGAGGTCCAATGGTGGACGCGGTGGGCGGAGGATGGTGTGCGCGTCCAATCGAGGCAAGGAGGAGGCGTTCAAGGAGAAGAGCATTGGCAAGATGCTCCCTCCGACTGAAGGCTGGGCGCAGAGACATGAGGGTGGGGCAAAGCACAAAGAAGCCAATCAAGGAGAATTTAGCACGACTGTCATATTACACAGATGTTATGTGAGGCGGAGTAACAATGCTGCGAGCGAATGAAGAGCGCCGTAAGGGAGTCCTGCTGTTCGGAATTGGAAGAAAGCAAAATGGGCGTAACGCTGATGGAAAGGAATACAAGAGGCGGGGAAGAGGAGGGGCTCGACAGCGAGAATTACACAGGCGGAACCAGAGATTATTGGGCGTGGTGGAAGTGAGGGCGGGGCCTTAAAGGGGCGGTCTGGAAAGCTAGCGGTCACAGTGCAATCTGGATACGGAGGGCCGAGATGGGGGCGATCAGTGGCAGCAGTGATTTCTGCCTGGCCTAGATTTTATGTTGAGACTAATCCCCAGGCCGTGGGTGCATCAGTAATGTTATTTCCTAGGCCTGATCACACCTGAGCGATTTTCAGCTCATGTCTCAAAACGGCCAACAAGAAACATTCTATTAATTTCAATGGCCCCTGTTCACATATGAGCGCTTTGTCGCCTGAAGCTCAAAAAAGTACATGAGCTTATTTTTTGGCAGATTACAGGCATTTTTCTTAGATGTCAATGCCTGCCTCCAAACACCTGCAAAAAAATGCATGTAAAACGCCTGCAAAACTATACGCTCAGGTGTGATTGGAGCCTTTTTGGCACATATTAAGAACTTCTCTAATAGATTCCAGTCTGTGAAATCTTACATCTACATCACTTACTAAAGTTAGGCAACTTTAAACATTTCTCACAATTATTTACAGGATTATGGCTGGTCGCACGCATTACAATCTGATTGTACAATCTCTTTTATGGTGGCCACACACGTCAATAAATATGATAAAAAAGTAGGGTAAATTGGCGCTGCCAAAGATAATTTATCAATCAATAGGTTGGATGTGTTACTATCAATTAGAAACCACATAAATATGGGTAATTGCACTGGACCGATAAATAAGTAATACAATATAAAACCACACAATAATATAAATATCAATAAATATATACTAAAAATCAAAAAGTTACAAGTGATATGGTGCAGTTCAAAGTGACTGTGTGCTAATTAGAAATAGATTTAAATATAGATTGGAGAAGAAATGGTGCATAAATAAGATAAGTTGATAAAATACCCTAAATTATCAGGTGAAATAAATAATAAAAATAAGTTAATAGATATGTCCAATGTGATGCTCAAAAATTATTATTTAGGACACATCTATTAACTTATTTTTATTATTATTATTTGATTGATACATTATCTTTGGCAGCGCCAATTTACCCTACTTTTTTATCATAATTCTTGAATATAGCTTATACACTATATTTTGGGGTAGGCTGCAGCCAACTTTTTATTTATTCTTATCCATTAGCGCGGATTTTTTACATAACATGTCAATAAATGATCAATTTCTTTTCCAATGATAGGAATATTAGTTTTAAAAAATGCACTTACATTTATTAGGTAAAAAACAAGCATATAGTAAAATCAAGCTTCTCACGTGATCCAGTGAAAACTCCCGCTGCCAGGCTCAACCTCTACGCGTTACGCCAACAACGCACGGGGCTTCATCTGGAGGGAAGCCGAGTGGCAGTGGTGGGGTATATTTACATGAAAACGCAATAGTAATGGCTGTGTATCCACTTCCAATTCACGCATGCGCATTGTACGCAGAAATTCGTGATTGCGCTCAGAAATTTGCGAACGTGCATTGCGCGCAACAATTCTCGCATGTGCAATATAAAAACAGAGGCAACCTATAAAACAATGTGCTGCAATAAAAATGTACTGCAATACAAATGGTGCTCAAGTACTGTGCACACGCAATGCGCTCCTGAGTTGGCACATGTGGGATTGTTAAAAAAAATAGATTTTTTAATAAAGACTTACCTGTAAAATCCATTTCTTGAAGTACATCACGGGACACAAAGCCATAAATCATAACATATGGGTTATATAGCCACCTTTAGGTGAAGGACACTGGCAACCAATCAGAAAGGATGCCCCCTATATAACCCCCTCCCACACAGGAAGTACCTCAGTTTTGTAGCAAGCAATAAAGACCGCATAGAAGAGGGGAGGGACCTCTGTGTCCCGTGATGTACTTCAAGAAATGGATTTTACAGGTATGTATTCAAAAATAAATTTTTCTTTTCGTACATCCTGGGACACAGAGCCATAAATCATAACATATGGGATGTCCCAAAGCAATGCATCTGAGGAAAGGGGGACACCAAAAAATACCGCCATCCGACCAGGAAAAGGATTACACCGCTGCCTGCAGAACACTGCAGCCAAATGCAGATTCCTCCTGGGTCCCAACATCCACTCGATAGAAACAAGTGAACATATGCACCGAAGACCAGGTTGCACCCTTGCGAATCTGAGCCATAGAGGCTTAAAGGTGATGTGTCCAAGAGGCACCTACTCCTCTGGTAAAATGTGCCTTTACAGGAAAAGGTGGAACCTTCCATGGGCGTCCGCAGAACTTTTTTTCGGGGGGGGGGCAAAATTTTAAGGTCACCCATGCTCCGCCCCTTTTCAACAATGTCAGGGGCTTAGTCATTATACTTATTTTGAGTATATTCCCTTAAAGCATGTTATACAGCACAGTGCTTTGCTGTGTAATTTGGCCCCTTCTATCACCTAAAATACCTGGCTGATCCTGCCTGGCTATGTCCTCCCCTCCGTAAACTGACCACGGTATACCATGGCTGCTGTGCCCGGACACCGTGGTCAGGTTATGTGCCTCCATCATCCGCAGCCCTCCTGTCCTCCTCTGTCCTCACTCCCCCCCCCCTCCCTCCCTCCCTGCCTGTCTGCTCCTGTGTCAGTGCCCACCCCCCCTCCTCTCCTGTTGCTGTAATTTCATTTAAAGATTCATATCCTGTCTACAGTTTGTTTAATAATCCTGTGTGCCCCTGTGTCTGTTTTTTATAAAAATAAGCCATTCTTTACAAGTATAGAGTGCCACTCGCCGCTCACGTGACCAGCCACCTCTCTCCTCCTCTCCTCTTCCCCTCCTCCTCCCCTCCCAACTGACATCAGTGAGGAATCCTTGGCCCGCCTGCTGCAGGCACCTGTCAGCTGGAGAGAGGAAAGAGCCGACGGGTCACGTGAGCGGCGCTCGGCCCTCTGAAAACTGGTAAAGAACAGCTTATTTTTTTAAAACACAGACACACAGGCACACATGATTATTAAACAGAACAGACAGGATGGTATAAAGTGGCTTAACAACCACTTAAAAGGGGAAGTTGAGATTCCAAGGGGGGGCATTTGCCCCCCCCCTGCCCCTACCTGGGGATGCCCATGCTCCAAATCTGTCCAGGGCCAGAGCAAAAATTAAAAAGGACTGCATCTTTTTCTGTTTTTCCAGACCTAAATGTGAAGGATACAATACAGGTGTGCTATCTGCAAAAAAAAATTTAAAAAAATTGACATTCATCCCATTCTGCTCTGATTCAGCAGGAGATCTGTTCACTGTTCTGCTGAATTGAGCAGAGCTCGCCTCAAGGTGGCCAACAACCCACCCATCCTGTTGGAAGGTGCTACCCGGGAGAAGATACAGATAGATGACCAGGTAGTGGAGCTAGTAGGTGTCATGGTAACTCACAGCTCGGTGCACTCAGCAGTATCTATTGTCCTGGGCATAAATGTCTTGAAAGACTAAAACTGAGTTCACACTGCTGTACGGAGCGGCTCCCATCAGGGGTCCGTTGCGTCCCTGTTCTCCGTTTCAGGGATGAATCAGGCCCGAATTTTTGGCTGAATTCAGACCTGAAACAGACCAGAATACACACAGGACTCTTCTGCAAAATGCTCCGCAGCCGTCCCAGAGCTGTGTGAACCGACTCTATTGAGAGCCGAGCACACTCTCCTGACATACGAATTAGATGCGGGGATACACCCCCTCAAACAAGATTGGAACCCCCTCCAAGAGATAGTTTGGTCTCTGCCCTTCAGTAATGGTGGAGCCCCGCAAAGACCTAACAACATTGAGGGAGTGGCTGGTTGCCCGCACCTTATCCAAGGAAAGGTGTTGGTTCAGCTTATCAATCTGGGGACCTGCTCCCTAAATGTAGCCAACCCCTATGTGGTGCTCGCCACTGCATTTTGGAGGCCCATCTTGGAAGCCGTCTGCGCCCTATTACAGTAAAGTTCATATTCCCATCGCCCTATTACAGACAGCCATGACCTCCTTGAACGAGTCGCAATACAAATCAAGGCTGGAACAGCTGGCCATTCCTTTCCAGGATGTTCCTCTACCCCAAGAGCAGCTACTTTATCAACTACTGGAGAAGCACTACTAGTATATGCCATTAACCCTGAGAACTACAGCTGCACAGAGGCCATTGACCACCCTATTCATATAGGGAATACTCCACCCATCTAGGAGCGCTATCGTTATATTCCCTCATCCCTGTGCCAGGAGGTCAAGGACTTAATCAGCAACATGCTACTGGGGAGGGGGGTAATTCAAGAGAGCCATAGTCTGTGGGCCTCTCCCATTGTCCTGGTGAAAAAAAAAAGATGGGTGTTTGTGATTCTGTATGGATTACCACCAGCGAAATACCGGCACCCACTGGGATGCTTAGCCATTGTCCAGGATGGAGGAGTCGCTTATGGCGCTGGGCCAAGCCAAGTTTTTCTCTACCCTCAATCTGAAAAGCGGTTACTGGAAAGTCCCAGTGAGGGACCAAGCCCCTGAAAGGACTGCCTTTATCACACCCCTGGGACTATACAAATCTAATTGCATGCCCTTCAGACTGAGCAATGACTCCAGTACATTCCAGAGCTTGATCGAGAGGTGCTTGGGAGATTTCGGACTGTGCTAGTCCACCTTAGCAATATCATAATTTTCTCAAAAACATTTGAGGACCATGTCCAAAACCTGGACCAGGTAAAACTCAAGCCCAGTAGATGCTGCTTAGTGCGTCAGAAAATCAAGTATCAAGAGCATATAGTGGAAGCAGGGGGGGTGGTCCCCACAGACCAGGCCAAAGGCCAAGCAGTGCGAGACTGGCACCCCCAAAGACTATTAATGAGCTGCACTTTTTCCTGTGGGATACTATTGGCGATTCACTCCAAAGTTTGCGCAAATCACTTCTCCTCTCGACCAGTTTCTTAGCAGCCATTCAACCTCAATCTAGTTTCAATTGCAAGAACCTCAGCAGCAAACCTTTAAGGCTCTCAAACAAAAGCTGATATTGGCACCCCTACTGCTGTGTGCGGATTACTTGAAACCCTTCTGAGTGTATACGAATGGACGCTTACAGAGTCTGTCCTGGCCCAAGAGCATGATGATGTGAAGGCACGATCACCTACGTGAGCTGAAGTCTGCGGCCCACAGAGAGGAATCCACATAACTATGGTTCCTTCAAACTGGAGTAGCTGGCCCTGAAGTACGCCATCACTAAGAAGTTTGCAAAGTACCGCAAAGTACCCCCCCTTGCCTACCTCGAGACAGCCAGACTTGGGGATTTGGCAGCAGAGGTGGGTCATCCAACTGGCGCAGTTCAGCTACAAGATCCGCTACAAGCCAGGGAAACTTAACAGACTTGCAGATACTCTTTCCTGCTATCCTGTAGAATGTTCAGAAGAGGATATAGATATTAAACAACACAACATGAAGGTAAGCCCCGTCTTACCTCCATCAGCCTCCTCCTGTTCCCTTAAAGAGCAGACAGCAGTAGTTTTCCTAAATAGAAAGACCCTGATCTCATACGGGTGCAACGCTTCCTGTTGCATCGGCACTAGCCGTCTTTTTGTAATTGCCAGAGACTGTCCAACACAGCGAGGGGGATCCTGAGACAATGGGATTGGCTCAAGATGCAGAGCAATGTGCTTTATCATCAGGCACACATTCCTACCGAACAGCGAGGCATACTGTAAATTGTGGTCCCCCAGTCGCACATTCTTCAGATCTGTCAAGTACTGCAGGCCGTAAGTGGACACTTCGGACTCAACCACACTGAGGCCCTGGTCAGGAAGTACTACTTTTGTCCACAAGAAAGGGCTTGCCGGCAATGTTCTTCGTGTTCCTTGCATAAAGCCCCTCCCGAGAAGGCTACAATGGACTTCCTGACGGTCTCCAGCTCCCTTTCAGGGTATAAATATGCCCTGGTCTTTGTTGACCACTTTACCAAGTTCACTGTGGTAGTCCCCACCAAGGACCAGATGGCCCAGACCATGGCTAAATTGTTTTGGTAAGACATGATCCAACCTTATGGCTGTATCAAACATATATTCTCAGACCAAGGCCCAAACTTTGAGTTGCTAATCATATCTGAGCTGTGCCCCCTCAATGATATCCGGAAATCACATTCCACTCCTTACCAAGCACAGGGCAATGGAGCTTCTGAACGATTCAATCGTACCCTGTGGAGCATGTTATGGACTCTTGAGCAAGGTCATTGAAATCATTGGCACCAGCACATGGGGGCTGTGGTGTGGATCTGCAATAACACGGTACACCAAGCCACCGGCCAGATTCTATTCTTTCTGATGTGTGGATGCTACAGCCACCTACTGGTAGACTTACTGGACTCTCCAGAGCATTCTCCATCCTGCACACCTAGCACTTGGGTGTAGGAACACGGGGACCAGCTACAGAGAACCAAGCAGGTGGTACTGAACAGACATAGGGACTTGGCTGAGGATTCCACCCCAGTGGAGCTGCTGTTACGACCAGGGGAACAGGTGGTGGTGAAGAACATCACAAGCGAAAGAGGCAGTAGGTTAGATCTCAAGTAGGAGCGCACCCCCCATCGGGTAAAGCAGCAGCCCTTTCCTACAACTCCAATATACAGTGTCTCAGAGGGACCCAAACCCATTAAGAGATGACTCCACCGCAACCTGCTGTGACCTGTGTGCTAAGTTTCCAAGCCCATTAAAGATAGAAAAAGAACAAGACACTATGGATACTTCCCCAGTTCATTAAGCCCCCGCTTAATGGTACCTACCTTCTGCAGGTCTCGTAAAAGAAGGCCCAGTACAGTGCAGGTGGACCTGATAACTTTCCTCTTCTGAATCAGCCGAAAGCCCTGGTGAAGGGCATCTGTGGGGCCTGGCTGATCCCCAACTACCCGGGGCTCCGGAATCATAAACAGAAGAGGACCACTTAAAACGCGACCCCCGCAGAAGACCATGAGGTTTGCCATCCAATGCAGTTTAACCGTGGACAACTGCTTGGAAAGTACTCTGGTTATGTTGTTTGAGTTGTTGTTACACATGTCTTAAGTTTGTTTATTGTAGTTTTTCATGTTCTTTACTGTGTTTTGATGATGAGGACAGCATCTGTCAAAGGGGGGGGGTATAGGCAGGTGCTCTCTATTTTCTCCAATGTAAGTGGCACTCATCCGCAGGAGCAGAGCAGATGGGGAGGAAGTTGAAAAAAACTCAGGGGAACTCTATAGTTTCCTCAGTCACAGGGAGACACCTATCCTATTAGATGCTGGCACCCCATGTGCCTTTGGCAGCCATCTTGGGTCAGGCAGAGTCTATTTAAGCTTTTAGCTCCTGGGTATGGCGCATTTTTGGTGAGTGGTCAGAGTAGAGACAGGTCACCCGCCTGTCAGGGACAGTATTCAGCATCAAGGAAATGTTCCAGAAGAGTAGGAAAAGTGCGGGTACACGCCATCCTTCCTGGAAGCCTCCCTTATTTGGGTACAGACTGGCCAGGATACATTCCACTTTGCATGTGTTACTTTCGGTTAGGGAGTCTTCAAACAAGACTGTGACGAGCGCCCATTTGCTGGGACGTTCGTCATGGGTTACTGGAGGAGTGTGGAGGCCAGCCTCCTGCATACGGACTACGTCCCTGGCTTGTAGGGGAGCGCGGCTCTGTTTGGGGGTGTATGCTGGGGGACCCTTGGAGTACTGTTACTTTGAATTCAAGTCCCTGTCCCCCCAAGCGACACAGACTTTGGGCCTAAGCTGCATATTACAACAAAGGACTTCACACCATGAGAGACTAAACAGATGCTAATGACATAAGACTCAGCTATGGTATAGTGGGGGGATGTGAATTGACACTTAAGTTATAATAAGGTGTGTTGAAAATGGAGACGGGCAGACAGAGCCTATGTCTTCTGCTTTCATCTGTTTAGAGGTGGAGTGTGTTCACACTTCTAGGAATGCGTATTCGGCTATGTTTTGGGCTTGTTGTTTGTGAGTTAATTATGATAATGTTGCAGTCTCATTCACCTATTGTCTCTTTCCAGATGACCAAGGTATGTTGACTATGTTCTGTACGCAATTGCATTTGCATATGATAATGAAATCAAACACATGAGACTGTATATATTGGAAGTGAGTTGTTGAATAAAGTGTCTTTTGTTTTACCCTTCATCGAGCTTAGGCTTGTGTTTGGGGGGGAATTGAGGGGCCAGGTCACTGCATCACGTGAGATTCTGGAGACCTAAGACAGAAATACTTGGTCCAAGTACTGGTGATCTGTTACAAAGACCTTTAAGATGAGACAGTGAATCAAAATCGATGAAAGAAAAGGTGCATTCATTTACTGCAGTGGAAGGATACAGTTTTACAGAAGCTCAGTTTGTGGGAACTGGGCAAAAGCAGAATTATATCATCTAGATAACAAGCATTAGGCTAACTAATTTATAGTAATGAATATGCATAAGGCGTGTTATAGGTTGTAATCTAGGTGTGATCGTATAATCAATCCACTCAGTGTCCATATCTTCTGAATAGCAAGCTAATAGTTAAAAGGGCGTTAACATCATGTGACTGACACAAAAAGGGAACTAGCAGCAGTCCGCCATGACAGTTGTTGGTTCAAACTGATTCTTACCACAAATGGCTATTCTTTGATCAAACAGGAAGGTAGGTGGTAGGTTTTCATCAGGCGGTGAGTGTCATCACAGGCTCAAACTTTGTTTCCTACAGTTAACAGAAAAGTGTACATTAGCTCTTAAAATAAAATAACAGTGAAAAAGCAGAAGTAACAGTATATATATATATATGCATATATAGAGAACACATTTATCAGACGCCCATGTATTTACTCAATTCCCTCCTCTTGACCCCTATAGTAGGGTCACTACCTTTTTTTCACTACCTAATACAACACCAAGGGTCCACAGTACTACTTCACTGCTAAGTGGAGTAAAGTTCTTCTTAGGGTGTATGTGGATAGTTACTAGACTTTACTAATTTGCATCACCCATCTTGTTATCATAAGTATCTGCTAGATTGACTATCTGGTAACATTCTATCTCTTCCTTGGGGTTCTATTCCTCAGTCCTAACTGCCATGGTAGTATTTTTTTGTATTCCACATTTAGCACACCTGAAAAACAAATAAGCAAGCAATCCTATGACAATAATTGCTACAAGGACAAAAATCATTTTTGAATCCATGAGCCCATCCACCCACCAATGTTCCAACCAGCAAATGGATTCCAATTATTATCCTCTTCAGGGGTGGTGAGATCAATGGCCTGTTTCCACAGTTTTACCATCTTCTGGAGATGGACTTCTATTATGTCTTGTGTCTCAGGGCTTTCAAACCAGGTGCAGCAGGCAGTATCATTTGCAAGCACACATAGCCCTCCCTCTTTGGCTAATAGGTAGTCTAAGGTCAATTTATTTCCATGGTATGCTTGTGTAGTAATCTTAGGTCTGCAGCTATTTCCTTGATTGCACTATCAGTTTCATTAAACATCTGGTCGACCAATGAACTATAATTATAAAGAGCTTTTTCCATTTTATCTACTATATGCCTCCCCCTAATACCAGTAATAAATACAGTAATAAAGTAATAAAGTACAGTAATAAATACAGCTCTGCTCTTTCGTAAGGGTTGATGGCGGTCCTCTAGATGACTCATTGGTACCTTATATACCCTGATGTCATTTTCCTCAACCACAAAGTGGGATGGCACTAATGTCCCAACATAGCAGGAACCATAACTATGGGGAGGTATCCACTTATAAACCTTTTGACCACAGATAAGGTAGTAAGGATCTATTAGTACATATGGTGTAAAAAGTCTGTGACCAGGGCAACGTGTATACTCCCTGGTCTGATGATTGTAACATCTGGCTGCAGAAACGTTTCCCATCCTGGGATATTGACACATTCCAGCATTAGAGAATTAGAGAATACAGATTCTGATCAACCAGTGGGAAATTATCCACTTCAGCTTGAGTATAGCCCCCATGAGGGCAAAATAGGATTTATAGATAAATGGATAATCTTGGCCGCATAGTTTCTGGGTATATGTGTTCTTGTGCAGTCCTTGGGGGCTAGAAACCATTCTGCTGACTTAATGTATTTACCACCTCTATACAAATAGTAATCTGGGTTTGACATATTTTCAATTTTAATACCACTTTGTATACCTTTTGTCTGTGCCAAGCAAAGGGATGTTCCCAAACGTCTTTTGTTATATTTAGCATAAGGTGTATGTTCAAAACAGAAAAACATTTGTGGCATTTCTAGACACACTGGTATTTGGGTAGCCTTATATTCTTAAAATCAGAGTGAAGGTAAATTGGTTTAACATCTGGGGCCCTATCAAGGCCAATTTTTGGTCTGGACTATAGAGATACAGTTTTCCAGATGGTTAAATTAATGGGAATGAGTATCAGGTGTGTATAACTTTTGAACTGTCTGGTTTACGTGAACATATCCAGCAATTGCTCAAGTTACCCCTTATGCCCGCCAACATGTGCAATTTGTACAGGTGGTTTTCTTCTATAGCCTTGACTGCTAAGATCAAGCAAAGACATAACAGCAATTTACTCATCTTTTTAAGGGTGGCTGTACTTTCTTGCAATGGCTGAGATGTATCCACGTCTGTTTTCCTTCCAACTTTACAGTTGTGGCAGTTGTCAGGAGCACTTGGCAGGGCACCTTAAATTTTGCTCCCAAGGGTACTTTCACGGGTTCTTTCACTAGGACTCAATCACCTGGATGTACTGTAAGTCATGTGTTCCAGTTACTTGATTTGGATCTGGAATAGAATCAAAAACACGCTTGTGCATCGTAGTTAGTTGCTTGTGCAAGGCAATTACATAAGCAGCCAGATCATTATACATTACAGCAGTCTGATGTGGAAAATACAATCCTGTCTTAGGTGGGCCCCCAAACAAAATCTCATAAGGGCTCAAATTCTCTGTATATAGGTAGGGGTAGTCCTGATGCTGTAAAGAACCAGAGGCAATAGTTCTGGCCACTGTTTCTTCACTGACCCTTACTCTCTTTCCTGCATTAGTTTAGGTAGCCTGTTCCTAATAATCCCATTGTATTTTTCTACTTTTCCTGAACTCTGAGGATGATAAGGGGTATGAAAGGCCTGCTCAATTCCCAAGTCTTTGCATATATTTTGCATGATCTGTTCAGTGAAATGTGTTCCACGTTCGCTCTCTGTGGTTTCAGGGACTTCAAAATGGCATATTACTTCAGAAAGGAGCTTCTTTGCTGTCGTCTTGGCATTTGCTTTAGTTACTGGCCAGGCTTCCACCCATCCTGAAAACATGTCCACATACACCAAAACATATTGGTATTGGCCTGATTTAGGTAATTAGATGTAGTCAATCTGAAGTCTTTGATAAGGGAATAGTTGCTTGACCAAATGTCTTTGTGTCACTCTAGTTGGCTTTCCTGGGTTATTTTTAGCACAAATTATGCATCCCAAACAAAACAAAGTCTTGACATGCATTCCTAGAGTATTGAATAAACTATCCAGCCTTCTTAGTATTTCTCTCCATGGCTTTAGGGCCTACATGACCTGGGCCATAGGCTAATTGCATGATCATTTTCTCCGTTTGGGGTGGGACACATATTACCATTTTCCTTGCACAAGAGTTGATCTTAGTCTTTCCTTGCTCCATCCCTTTCCATGATTTCATACCAGTTATCGGGTGCAGATTGTTGCAATTTCCTGATCAGTCCTTTTGCCTTCTGTATTCGTTCTCTACTTTCCTTCAATCTGTTACGAGCTTCTTATTCTTCTTTTGAATAATCAGTGACTAGGGTAATAATTTTCTCCATTTGTGTTTCAGCGGTCTACCTGGCAGTTTAATCAACCAACTGGTTTCCTTTTTCTTCCATGGTTTGACCCTCAGGATAGCAACTTCCTTTGGGAAGATGACTGCTTCAAAAAGCTCTTGAACATATTTCCAGTTTTGAATTGGTTCTCCTCCAGCAGTTGTGAATCCTCTGTTTTTCCATATGGGTCCATAGTCGATAACTACACCTAGAGCATACCTGCATATAGATGTTAGATGATTCATCCTTTGCAGTCTCACAATCAATCAATTACTAATGCCTGCAGACTAGGTTTACACAAATGGGTACATTTAACTTATCTCACCTATTAGTCAAAAACAAAACCCCATATCTTATAAGTATATATATATATATATATATATATATATATATATATATATATATACACACATATCTATTTAAAGTTGCTAATGGAGATTATACATAAACTCCTCATAAGGCAACAGACGTTCCCTTGTGGCCTGCAAAGCAAGGGCCAAACCTAAAATAATGGTTTATGTGTAATTAATTTCTGGAAAAAAAAACATTTGGGAAAACCCCTTTACATTCTCCATCTCTACAGACCACATTTCTGGATCCCAGCATCGGCAGTTCATAACTTGTTCTGGATGTAATAACTCCGTTAAAATAATAAGAGACAAAACGACCAAAAAAAAAATGGGGAATTTAATGGTCAAAAGTCCAATAATAACAGTACAAAAGTCTATAATGCAAATCTGGTCATGTTGCTCTTGCTTCTGGGACAAACTTCCATGGGGATTCCAACTGGATACAGCATATTCCGCAACAGACTTTGGACCAGCTTCCCTGGCTTTCTCTGATTATAATTTATTATTGTGGACAAAGGTAGGGGAAGAAAAACGTATACTTCTAAGCAGTGTTGGAAGTAACTGCGTTTAAGTAAACGGCGTTACTTAACGCAGTTACTTTTCAGGGTAACGAGTAATCTATCAGATTGCTCGTCCTGTCCCTGTAACGCCGTTGCCGTTACTTTCGGCTGCGTTACTGCAATTACATCTACCGCCACTAGATGGCAGTAGATGTAATTGTATTTCCTGTCTCCTCTATGACCTCTTGAGAGAGAAGAGGAGGAGACTGTTGAGTGAGTCACACGTCTCGGACAGCAAGCAACAGCACAGTGCGCCATAGGGCAGGCCATAGAGTCCGGTGGATCGGCGACCCGACCCAGGCAAGCGGCTATTGCATTGCCAGCAATAACTTTTGCCAGCCTGGGCTGTATTATATATAATTTAACAACATAGTCCAGGACCAGGACTCCACCCACCCACAGGGCAGCAAGAAGTCCACCACCACCGACTCCACCAAGAGGAGAGGAGAGAGGCACAGACAGGCAGGCCTGAGGCCTGGAGGAGGATGGAGCCAGAGGGACCCGGACCACAGTGTGCCAGTGCCTGCCAGGCCACACCACCACCAGCAAGCACAGAAGGTACCAAAAAAAAAAAAAAAAACCTCACAGACCCAGTCAGTCACAGACAGTCAGGACCCCCACCAGCCACCACCCATCACCAGTGTGCCACGTCACCACCATTGTGCCACGTCACCACCATTGTGCCACGCCACCACCAGTGTGCCACATCACCACCAGTGTGCCAAGCGCCCACACCACCACCAGTGTGCCACATCACCACCATTGTGCCACGTCACCACCATTGTGCCACATCACCACCATTGTGCCACGCCACCACCAGTGTGCCACATCACCACCAGTGTGCCAAGCGCCCACACCACCACCAGTGTGCCACGTCACCACCATTGTGCCACGCCACCACCAGTGTGCCACGCCACCACCAGTGTGCCACATCACCACCAGTGTGCCAAGCGCCCACACCACCACCAGTGTGCCACGCCACCACCATCCAGGCAGCCACCCACCACCAGCAGCAGCCAGCCAGTCCAGGCAGCAGCAGGTACCAAAAAACAAAAAAGGTTACTTAAGTCAGGAGGACTCAGACCCCCACCACCAGTGTGCCACATCACCACCAGTGTGCCAAGCGCCCACACCACCACCAGTGTGCCAAACATAATTGCATTATAGAATATTAAAAAAAAGTCACAGTTACTTTGCTGAGTAACTAATTACTTTTTCTATGTGGTAACTGAGTCAGTAACTCAATTACTTTTAGGGAGAAGAAATTTGTAACTGTAACTAATTACTTTTTTAAACTAAGATGAGCAACACTGCTTCTAAGACATATGCATTAAAGTGAATGCTTATCTTGTAATTCTGAGTAGTAGGAACCTTCGTTTAGCATTGCTATAGATTTACTGCAACATAATATTGAGACCCTCTCCCATTGAAACGTTTAATAATTTGATCGGCTACCCCCTTCAGCTAGGTGCTTCCAGATTTTCATCACCCCTCTTTATTCATCCATTGTCATATGCCTGCAGATAACTCTGCCCTGCCTTATGCTGGTTACCACTGTGTTGTGTGTGACCCTTCAAGTCTCCAGGGGGGATTTTATTGTCATCCCAACTCACCACTGACTCCTTTTACTGAAACTGTGTTCAGTTATTCAAATCCTGATGGGATAAAACCTTGGCTGGTGCCACACATTTGTGCACGTAGTTTCGTCTTTTTCTACCGTGTGTAGCTACTGTAGAAGTCATGCCTTTAGCAGGCTGAGAAAGAGGTCATACTTTTAGTAGGCCCAGAACAGAGTGGGCAGTGTCAACCAAGCAGACAAATAACTTGATTTCAGAATGTGGATAAGTGTGATGTCATCAGTTACTTGTGGCTTCAGGAGTAACCAAACTAAATTACTCTTAAGTACAATTGTACTATACCATGCCTGCTATTTGCCAATCACTATGAGTCTCACAAGTCCCAGTATATCTATATGATATTCAAGCAATGTTTTTTGTACCTAATCTTGGCACAACAAAATTGACCAATGACCACATCAGATGACTGCCACATATCTGGACCATAGAGAGGACTATATGTAACATGTACAAGAAAAAAAAAAAGTGGTGTTACTGTTACTATTGTCCTAGTTGGTAATAGCTAAATGACATAAAGGAGCTTCAATAAATGTATATAAAAACAATTATTCAATGTTGGAAGGGACACGAAAACTGTTGGAAATTGGCCCAAACACAAAATGCTCTATGGAAGCTTTAATATTTTATACCAACATTTTAAATGTTCTCAATATAATGTTCCCCATACTCCCCTCTTTTTTTTCATAGCAAAACCAAACTTGAGAAACACCCCCAAAATTAAGGTGATAAAGGAAAGAAAGATTACTAGTAAAAAAAAAAAAAATTAAAAAGTGAAAAAAAAAAACAAGTACAGATTCAATACTGCCTTAATATGACATTTGCCCTACGTCTTTCTCTTTACATTGTTAAAGAGCATTGAAGCTGTATTTAGTTTAAAAATACGCAATTCAAACTGCTTCCAAACCTTGCAGCTATACAAAAGACAGTCCCTCTATGGCAGGGATTAACATATTAATTGGTTCTCTTTTAACACGAATGTGTAAGTCAGGCAGGCAACAAAAAAATTAATGTACAGAGAAAGTAATATAAACTCTTGTTAATGAAAGAGACAAAAAAATATTGTATTTAAGAATTTAGATAGGCCTGACTGCAATTACTCCATTCAGAGGCTTCTCCTTAAAGTAAACATAAATAAAAACTATGCTTTAAGGTCCTCTGTGTTTTTTTTTTCCTAACGTATATTGCCAAGTCTGGATCATATCTGCCTTATACACTGATGTTTGTTTGTGTATTGTTCCTAAAATCCAAAACTAAGAAATCAATAATAACACCTCACTCTACCTCTCTGAGAGGTTCCTAATGTACTAAAATAGTAGTGGATGCTTGGAACAGACTTCCAGCAGAGGTAACGAGTCAGTCAACAGTAAGTTTATTTAAAAATGTAAAGACACACCCACATACCTATACTCTGGAAAAAAAAAGTTATAGAAAAACTTGGTGGGTTTCTAAGTACTTGGAGTCTGGAACATTCACGTGTAAACATATAAATTTCACACCCATTAAAAGAACATGAGGCAATTTGGAAGGAAAATAAAAACAAAACACAAAACATACTGAATCCATACGGTGCAAGATAATGTATTATGTGCTTCCTGAGTGTCAGAGTAAATGAAAACTTTACTCTGAGCCCCAGGGAAAGAAAAAAAAAAGATTTATACAGTTTCTGCGCGTTATAATGATTAAGATCTCATATCTGTGCACAGGTTATTGAAACAAGGTACCAGTACTGAGCTCATTACTGTCATGTACCTGGGTGTCCTTGAACCGGAAGGTTCCTTGTTTCGTAGCTTGCAACCTTACCTGTTCCTTGTTTCGTAGCTTGCAGCCTTACCTGTTGTGCCACAGAGAAGCTCTGGAGTTTTAGCAGTGATTTTTCCAGCCTGATGTTTGCCTTGGACTCACTAGCCTCCTCTGCTGCGAACAATGTACAATTTAACCAGCTGTGAACAATGTACAATTTACCCAGTCTTTAAATAGCAGCACTTCCCGTTACTGAGTGCCCGTTTGTTTTGGAATATATTCCTGGGTGTGCTGCTTGCTCTTTGATAGACTTTCGTGTATGAACTTTTGCCTGTATTCGTGACCCCTCTTCAGCCTGCCGAGTCTGTACTTCCCCGCCTGCTTGTGTATGACTTCTGCCTGCCTGACCATTCTTTGGATTTCGCTTGGATACCGCTTTTCCTGATCTATTGCCAGCCTGATCTCTCTGACTTTGTTTTCGCCTGAATCCTCAGCACTCAAGCTCCACTTCGGACTTTACCTCACATGTACCTAACAATTACAAACGGAATTATAAGTAAAGGTATGCGTGTTATCGTGATCACAATTCTTATTGATGCCGTTAACCAATGGTATGTTCACACCCCTGGAAAAAAAGTGTTTGTTTATCCATAGACAGTTTATACATATCCATTACATTACACAGACACACCCATTCATTGAGATTGAATCAATTTTGTTATGAATTGGGAAAGCTTATGTAATTATTAACGGATTACTATGGGTTTCCTGCAAATAGGAGACTAAGAAAGTAGAGAAAAGAACAATACATTTTACCAGATTCAACTTTTCTGAAAGAAAGAGAAACAAAAACAAAACAGTCCATAAAACATACAATGAAAGCAAACCATACAACATTCTAGACCACTGAAATACACCTTATATCTTGTATTTCATCCTCTGTTTCCCTATTCCTGTTTGGGAGCTTCCGTTCCCACTGGGCAAGTTCATCCCTCCTTATCTTTCCAATTTAAGGATTCAATAAAAGTTCTTATAAACGTTTGGAATTCTTTGACAAATTCATCTCGTTCCACTTTTAGTTGGTGAATTTTAAGTCATAAAGACTCATTCTCGGCTTTAATAGTTGATGAAGGGATGCCCGATCTAGTCTTTTCATATTTAGTACTCCTAGGCCAGGTTCCCCAGAATGGTAAGTACACTTCAACGTCACGCCTCTTGGTTCTAAATTGATTTTTTTCACTATCTTTTCACCAGAAGACAAACAACATTGGGTAATGTGGCCAAATAATCCACTTGTGTAACATTTTATCTTTTGTAAAGTATTAAAGCGTCTCTTAACCACTGTTGTGGTTGAAGACTGTGAATATTCAATGTCTAAAACCGGATTAGCAACTCTTTCTGGCAGTGTACCAGATAGTGGGGCACTTTCACAAGAGCCCCCCCCCTTTTAATGAGTTGCTCAAACTAGCACATACTCCAGATGATGATAATTTCATGTTGCCTCTAGGAATACCCAACCCAGTTGCATTGCAATCCATGGTATGTGGAAATTGTACCAGCTGCTCCTGACTGGAAGGTGCAGACAACCATTTACATTTATTCTCTGCCTCTGTCTGACTATTTGCCAGCTGGTCAACCTCTCCTGGGCCTTTTTTGTTGTCTATTGTTGTTTGCTGGTGGCTATCATTAGAATTTGTTATAGCAACTTTTAAACCATTAATGGTATTTTTGGCTAATTCCAGATCCTCCTTTAGGGACGTATTTTGCAATATTAAATGTGTGTAATTCTTAGCCAACCAGCAGGCAGCAGAAATTAATGCAGTCTTAAGGGCCATACACATTATACAATTGTCTTTAGACTTTTTCCTTTAGATTTACCAAAACCATATAATATGAGGTCAAATCTAAACACTTTCAATTTTTATGCAATCAGGCAGGCCATTGCACTACATAGTCGAAGGTAAATCTAAAGGAAATCTAACAACAAAAGTTGTATTGTGTGTATCCAGCTTTACCCTCACGTTTGCTGTATTTTTTCTCTGTTAGCTTTACATGTACATACTCTTGTGCCTGGTGCCATGGGCTTTTAGATTCCTCCATTACTCTTATGATTGCCTCACTATCTTTAGTTTTAGCAATCTTGGCCATCAATTTCTCCATGACGCACAAATAGTTCAGTAACACCACAGAAGTTTAACACTAGAATATGTAATGGAGCGGAGACACAAAAATTAAGATAACAATAATATCTTCTCTGATTAGTCTGAGTCTACTCCCAAAACACAATAGACCAAGGAGACAATACAAACAATAGTGCTGAGAAAGAGTGTGCACAGTAAGTACATCATGAACAATAGGGTGGATAACCCTCTAGGTAGACAATAGAAGGGTAAACAATGTGGTGTTTAGACCAATACTGACTACACCCAATTTAGTTTATACCAAAAAAAACTACAACAAATTTGGCTTCTAAACTTAGCAGTATGTATAGCCTTATAAAAAATAGTCTAAACCTAATAAGAAGTAGAGTATACTCAGTGTGGCTGATTTAGAAAATATTAACTCAATTATAAAGTTCAAATAATCTTTATCTGATTCACTAACCAGACCTCCACAGTTACATACCTTAGAACATTTGATCCTTTAACTGAAAGAACAGAACCTATCTTCTTGCAAGTTACTGCTATAAATTGTCGCTTTGCCCAAAAAGGGAATATTACAACTTGTACATTCCTTGAAACTCTCTGTGACTCTTAGTTTCACGTTCCTACACAAATATAATGCCTTTAGTGGACACAGAATCTAACTACCAACCAAAACTTGTTGAACCTTTTCAACATAAAAAAAAAAAAAACACAAGAGAAAACAAGCATATCAAGTTTTTTTGTGTCTTTAAAAACAAAAGAGAAAAAAACAGTGTAAGATTTTTCAACCCAACAACAAAGACCACACTCTTTCAGTTTCTTTCACATAAAACACATATGTACTCACCCTAAAGCAACCTAAAGAAATTAAGCTTGGTAAGCACAACAGAAACAAACGAAGCAAAACGAAAAACTTTCTTGCTCAGTATATCCTCTTAAATACATTGACCGGTTTGTAGTGGTTCATCTATTATACTTTTCAACTATAGTAACGGGGTATATAAAAAAAACAAAATCTGTGGTGTATCCTAGCTCTCCTTTTTTTAGAGTTCTTCTAATACCCACCAATAAAACAAAATGTACCTATTTTTTCCTAGATAGAATTGCTGTGACCTCCAAACTACTGGTAAACTGAAGCAATTTAAACCCAACCCATTAACCTTAATTTGTATTTCACAAGAATCTTGGTATTGCTGTATTAAATACTCTCAGTCCTGGTCTAACAATTCATGGTTGCCAATTATGTTACCCGTAAGCTATATTTTACCACCCAATATAGATCCTGAGTTTCTTTTAATTTGTTAATTTCCTGCATAAAGACAGCTTTGTGTTTTGGGGGATGTGGGATATCCTTTGTAGGTGCGTGCATTCCCCCTGGGGAAAAGGGCTGGTAACTGGTACTTGTTGTAACCATCGGTTGACTATCATCTAGTCCTTGCCTTGTATTGGTAATTACACGAACAGGATATGCATTATATCTTAAGCCAAGTACAGCTTCATTTTCTTCCTTGGCAGCTATACTCTCTAAGTCTCGTATGGCTTTCCTGTATGGAGGCTCTTGTCTCACAACATTAGGCTCAGAGTGTGCCTGATAACTTGGAGGAGGAGGATGTGGACCTGGGTGAAAGGGTGCTGTAGGAGACATGGATACTGAGGAGTGGACTTGGGATGACCTTTTAGATGAAAGAGGGGTCTTTATTTCATTTTGGCTATCATCACTATCCTCATCCTCGCTAGCCCCATTCTCTGCTTTGACTGTCTCATTCTCTGCTTTTTTCTTTTTCTTTTTGCTCCTTTTACTCTGCCTATAACTTACATTGTTCCAGGATAATTGTACCTTATCAACCATCTCTGACAGGTTTTGTTCACATATCTTTCCATTTCTTAAACATTTAGATAACACTTGCATTGCCTTGTCTAAATCTTTCTTACTGGGCCCATCAGTAATACGTATGTGTTAGAAAACTCTTAGCAGTTTCATAACTAGTCAAAATTCCATCACGTTGCATAGTTTCAAAAATCCAAAATTCTACACATTTAATTCCCTTGTCCAATGCTGTCAGTCTGCCATGATAATTAACATACACAGAGATCCAAGTTGCTACATCATAAACTCCTTCTTTTAGGATTGGATCTGGTCTGTTTTTAGTCAAACCTATAATAGTCTTGGTGTCATTCCTTAACCACGGTCCGTATCTATCTGTCATTTCTACCAAAGGACTCAATTTACTCGTGACATTTTTACCTCTCTCTGCATTGAGAGGCCCATGGGTTTGCCACTGTCCCATTTCTAGAGTCCTCCCTGAGTCTCTACTACAATTTGGGTCGTCACCTAAATTGTTTCTCCAGGCCACACACAGTAGCCGTCAAATGGCACTTTATCACACTTGCCACACAGGCTCTTTATACCACTACAGTTCACTGGTCAAACCTTTTCACAAGTATCATAAATCCTTTGACTCCCCAAGCATAAAAACAGAACAATAACAATGCGCTGAAAATATTAATATTAGGTTCTATTATTTCTGTAACAAGTAAAGTAGAGGAGTTATTTGGGGCCGACTGCGTAACATTACCAATATTCTGGCTTACATTCATTATATCTCACCATCTCATCAACAGCATAGGACTCCTCCAGCCAGCAGAGCTCAGACACCAACTGCTACTTGCCACGGAGGGCAGAATAAGTAAGAACAAAAGGTCTTACTGTGGCCACTTGTCTGCCCCGTGTGGATTTCACGTCTCTCCGGTCGGGGGTCCACTTGACTGGATCTGAGTCACATGGCACCAGCTGTTACTTCCGGTTAGGAAGTCTTCAAAAAAGTGATGAAAAGTCATGCTCCAGTCCCAGTAGACGACCCCTTGTGTGGAAACGCGTCAGCAGGAGCTGGTCGCGCTGTCATTTTGTCACGATACCGTTCTGCAGACGGCCGTGACGTTCTTCAGCTTGTTGCATCTTTTTAACTTGGATTGCTGTGAGTGTATTTGCCTTTATTAAATTTGGTTTTAAAGGATAATGCACTATTAGCCCCTTTCTTTCTTTTGGGAATGCATCTTTGGGCCATTTCATCTTGAGCCGCACCAAGTTTTTTTCTGGATGCTGTGGGTGGATGTGATCTGGAGGATCCTCAAGGAGAGTGCTCCACCTCTTCAGTCCTTCTAACACGGGATCATCTACCTACTTTGCTTGAAGTTTTTACCTCCATTATCTCTGGTAAGAGTCCATCTTTATCACTGGGCATTATTTTATTATTTTATTATCACATTGTCAAGTTTATTTGGAGGCTGTAACGCTCCTGCGTTTTACGTATGATGTGGATTTTCAGCTGCAGAAATATTCCACTTCAGTAGTCATGTAGAGAAACGCTGAGACACCAATCCCAACTCTCAATGACTCATCATGTGTGGATGATCTCAATTCAGCAAGTAAATACACACACTCAATAAGATGTTTCCTAGAGTGACTTATGTATATAGTAACACAGTGATGATAGGCTGAAGAGACAGGTTGGGTAGAGATGGTAGATGACAGACACTTGAAAGGAAATGTTCTTGAAAGTAAGATAGTAGCAGATGGGATGCAGATAGGTTTAGCAATCATGTATGGTAGTAGATGATAGAGTAGCAGGTGGACATACAAGAGAGATCAACCCAGTGCAAGAACAGGTGGTAGTAGGCTCAAGAGCTAGCAATCTTAGATAATGCAGATGTAGTAATAGTCCTTAGTATGCAGAGCTAGATAGTGTAAGCTTTAGTATAAAGGTTATAGAGGTTTCCCCTGTGGGGTACTTATCACTAATAGCAATGTAGCAGAGGAGAGGTTCAGCAAGAGCGGATGATCCGGTAGCGGGATACAGGGATCAGCGCAGCGTGGTTCCGACAGCGAGGTATGCTTGCAAGCATGAGAGCTTCAAGACAGGTTAGCATCAAGGCACAAAGCAGTTTGAACGAACACATGTGAGTGAGAGACGGCGATCTAAATAGCCATCCAGTCCGGTGCTCAGTGATGACAGCATCAGTCTTAAAGGTGTATGCACACCTTACCAAAAGAGAATGGTGGGGCGCATACACTTATGAAAGAGTAATTAGGGTACCCAAAGGTACTGGAACATTACAGTACCCCCCCTTAAGGCCGGCTCCTGAAGGCCTCTGGAGCTGGTTTGTCTGGGTACTTCGCATGAAAATTGCGAATTAATCTAGAGGCATGTATGTCAGAGGTGTTTAGCCAGGTGTCGTCTTGGGGCCCATAGTTCTTCCATCGAACCAAGTACTGAAGTCTTCCTCTGTGGATACGAGAATCCAGAATCTCTTTTATCTCATATTCTTCTCCACCTTCAACTTGTACAGGAGGAGGAGGTGGGATAGTAGGCCTTATTCCTTGGTCAGGAACATGGGGCTTCAGTAGTGACACATGGCAAATGGGATGTATTTTGAGGTCTATTGGCAATGTAAGCTGTACTGCAGCTTTTCCAATAAGTTTCTTGATTGGGAAAGGTCCCAAGAACAGAGGTCCAAGCTTTTTGCTAGGGATTTTCAGTCTTAAATTTTTTGTTGAGAGCCAAACGAGGTCCCCGATAGCGTACTGAGGAGAAGGTCTTCTGCGAAGATCATAGTACTTCTTTTGTTGACTATGAGCATGTGCAATGGTAGTATTAAGCAAACCCAGAGAGTCCTTTATTTGGGTAAGATAGTCTGAAGCTACTGGGTTATTTGAAGGAAGGATGCGTGGTGGAAGAATAGAGGGATGAAACCCATAGTTCAAGTAGAACGGACTCTGCTTGGTCGTACTGTGGGTTGCGTTGTTGTAGGCAAATTCTGCCAGAGGGAGAAGATCCACCCAATCATCCTGTTGGTAAGAAGTGTAACAACGTAAATATTGCTCGATGCATTGGTTGACTCTTTCAGTCTGTCCGTTGGTCTGCGGATGGTAAGGAGAAGTGAGCTTCCGCTCGATCCGTAGTATGTGACATAGTTCTTGCCAGAACTTGGAAATAAATTGTGATCCACGGTCAGACAGAAGAGTTTTTGGGATACCATGTAACTTAAAGACATGTTTCATCAGGAGTTCTGCCGTTTGTTTAGACGAAGGTAGTCTGCGAATAGCAATGAAATGTGCCATTTTTGTCAGATGGTCCACTGACACTAAGATGGTATTAAATCCTTTGAAAGGAGGCAATTCCACTATAAAGTCCAAGGACACAACTTCCCATGGAGTTTGGGGTATTGGTAGACTGCATAGTAGACCGGATGGTCTCGTAGTGTCAATTTTGGACCTGGCACAGACATTGCATGAAGAGACGAATTTTTGTATAGATGTTTTCATGTCAGGCCACCAGAATTGCCTGGTAATCAGATTAAGAGTCTTTGTCATACCCATATGTCCTGCCATAGGCACATCATGCGATAATTCCAAGATCTTGGTGCGTATGGTAGGTGGTATGTAAAGTTTGTCGTTGTTGTAGAGGAAGCCTTCTGCATCAGTATTTAGTTGTGGTGGGGGTGAATCCAAACTTATACCATGCAAAACCTCTTCCTTCAAGGAACGGACAACTCCAATAATGCGTTTGTGAGGTATTATAGGAACGGAAGGGATTTCGAAGTAGTTTTCTTCAGTTAGTCGTGATAGTGCATCCGCCTTTTTGTTCTTATCTGCAGGTGTGTAGGTCACTAGGAAGTTAAACCTTAGAAAGAATAGTGACCATCGTATCTGTCGGTGTGAGAGAGTTTTGTTAGTCTGAAGATATTGGAGATTTTTATGGTCCGTGTATATAAGTATTGGTAATTGGGTGCCTTCGAGTAGATGTCGCCAATTCTCCAGAGCCAATTTTATAGCAAGCAGTTCCTTTTCACCCACGGGGTAATTTATCTCTGGACTGCTTAGGGATTTAGAAAAAAAGGCGACTGGATGAAGTGGTGAAGTGTGAGTTGGTCGTTGGGAGAGTATTGCTCCTACTGCCATGTTTGACGCATCTACTTCCAGAATGTATTGGAGGGATGGGTCTGGATGGCGTAGTATGGGAGCAGAAGTAAACCTTGTCTTTAACAGGTGAAAAGCTTTATTTGCTTCATCTGACCATTTGAATGGTTTTTTAATGCTAGTGAGCTGTGTGAAGGGTCTCACAATGGCAGAGAAGTTTCTAATGAACTTCCTGTAGAAATTCGAAAATCCAAGGAATCGCTGTAGCGCCTTGCGTGTGGTTGGTGTAGGCCAATCCTGAATGCAGGATATCTTACTCATGTCCATCTCGATTCCTGTTTTGGATATGATGTAGCCTAGAAACAGTACCTCTTCTTTATGAAACAAGCATTTTTTCAGTTTCACATAAAGGTTGTGTGCAAGCAATCTCGATAATACTAGTCTTACATGTCTTATGTGTTCAGACAGGGATCGTGAATATATAAGTATATCGTCCAGATATACCACAACACAGACATCTAGTAAGTCTCTGAAAATATCGTTTATAAATCGTTGAAAAACTGCAGGGGCGTTGCATAGCCCGAATGGCATTACAAGATATTCAAACAATCCGTATCTGGTTCTGAATGCAGTCTTCCACTCGTGTCCATCACGGATTCGAATGAGATTGTATGCTCCTTTCAGGTCCAATTTTGAAAAATAGGTAGCTCCACGCACCTGCTCAATGAGCTCAGGGATAAGCGGTAGAGGATAGCGATCTTTTATTGTAATAGCATTCAATTGCCTATAGTCGATGATAGGCCTGAGACTTGAGTCCTTATTGCGGACAAAAAAGAGTCCTGCTGCTGTGGAAGAAGTGGAAGGTCTAATAAAACCTTTTTCCAAATTCTCATCCAAATAGTCTTTGAGATGGGAAAGTTCATCCTGTGAAAGAGGATAAACATGACCGAATGGCAATTTGCTATTTGGGAGTAGATCAATGCTACAATCATAGTCTCGATGGGGAGGTAGTGCTTGAGCATTTTTCTCAAGAAAAACCTCAGAGAGATCCTGATAACATAGTGGTGCAATCTCATCTGTCACCACAGACAGGATCTTCCCGAAAGACGGGAGGTTACACGTACCCTCGCAATAGCAAGAGAGGAAGGTCAGGGTCCGTTCCTTCCAATCTATGGTTGGTTGATGTGTGTGCAACCAGGGAAGTCCCAAAACAATGGGAAAGTGGGGTGAAGGTATTAGATCGAAGGTAGTGGTCTCCATATGAGACCCGTTAGTAGTGACTAGGAGTGCCTGTGTCTGATCAGTGATCGGACCAGAGGATAAAGGAACACCGTTAATAAGACTCACTGAGACAGGTTTAAGTTTAGAAATAATAGGAACTTTATTTAAAGCAGCAAAACGTATGTCAATATAATTTCCACAAGATCCTGTGTCAATCATGGCCTTAGTAGTAATCCTGTTCTGGTCCCACTGTAATGTTAAGCAAACAGAAAGATAAGGGTTAGTGATTGAAGTTGTCAATCCCCCTAGGAGGACATGTGAACACTCACCCTTCTTTTTGTAGACTAGGGGACAGACGTTTATCTTGTGATCCGGGGATGCACAGTACAAGCAGAGATTACCAGATCGTCTTCTGGCTCTTTCCATAATTGATAGAGGTGGGCGTATGGTTCCTACCTCCATAGGAACGGGGTCAACGGCCGAAATCCGAGAAGAACTGGATAATGGCATTCCCATTTTCTCAGCCTTTCTTTCTTGTAGTCTTCTATCTATGGTGATACTGAGTTGTATCAATGCATCCAGGGTTTTTGGCAGATCCGCTCGGGCGAGCTCGTCTTTAACGGCCTCTGATAGGCCAAGCCTAAATTGGGTTTTCAGAGATGCATCATTCCATTCTGAATCAAGGGTCCATCTCTTGAATTCTGCGACAAAGTCTTCTACAGGTCTCCCACCTTGTTTCAAGGATCTTAATTGAAGATCGGCAGTACTCTGCCTATTGGGATCATCATATAGGCTAGTGAGTTCTGCTAGGAACAAGGCATAGGAGGTGAGAAGCTGATCGCTTTTCTCAAAAAGAGAGTCTGCCCAGGCCCGAGGATCGCCTGTTAGGTAAGAAATAATAGTACAAACCTTAATGTGATCAGTAAGGTAGGTACGGGGTTTTAGCAAGAAAAGTAACTCACATGCGTTTTTAAATTCGCGAAATTTTTTGCGATCGCCTGTAAATACCAAAGGAGGATTTATTTTGGGTTCAGGGGACTGAGCAGTGGTAAGTTGTGTCAGTCTAATTACCTGCAGCGACAGAGCCTGATTGTCTTCTTTTAATTCAGCAAGTGCGTGTATTAACGCAGTTACTTGCTGTTTTAATTGTGTCATCTGAGTAGTTATTTCTGCTGAATCCATTTGTGGTTCGTTCAATCTGTAACGCTCCTGCGTTTTACGTATGATGTGGATTTTCAGCTGCAGAAATATTCCACTTCAGTAGTCATGTAGAGAAACGCTGAGACACCAATCCCAACTCTCAATGACTCATCATGTGTGGATGATCTCAATTCAGCAAGTAAATACACACACTCAATAAGATGTTTCCTAGAGTGACTTATGTATATAGTAACACAGTGATGATAGGCTGAAGAGACAGGTTGGGTAGAGACGGTAGATGACAGACACTTGAAAGGAAATGTTCTTGAAAGTAAGATAGTAGCAGATGGAATGCAGATAGGTTTAGCAATCATGTATGGTAGTAGATGATAGAGTAGCAGGTGGACATACAAGAGAGATCAACCCAGTGCAAGAACAGGTGGTAGTAGGCTCAAGAGCTAGCAATCTTAGATAATGCAGATGTAGTAATAGTCCTTAGTATGCAGAGCTAGATAGTGTAAGCTTTAGTATAAAGGTTATAGAGGTTTCCCCTGTGGGGTACTTATCACTAATAGCAATGTAGCAGAGGAGAGGTTCGGCAAGAGCGGATGATCCGGTAGCGGGATACAGGGATCAGCGCAGCGTGGTTCCGACAGCGAGGTATGCTTGCAAGCATGAGAGCTTCAAGACAGGTTAGCATCAAGGCACAAAGCAGTTTGAACGAACACATGTGAGTGAGAGCCGGCGATCTAAATAGCCATCCAGTCCGGCGCTCAGTGATGACAGCATCAGTCTTAAAGGTGTATGCGCACCTTACCAAAAGAGAATGGTGGGGCGCATACACTTATGAAAGAGTAATTAGGGTACCCAAAGGTACCGGAACATTACAGAGGCTCTCTTTTGTCTAAAGGGCCGTACACACTTGACGAAAATCGGACGAAATATCCTCAGATTTTCTTCTCAGCGTTCATTACCGTTTTTAGACGACAGTGCATAAATGTTCACAAAATTTCTCGTCCGATTTTTCTTTTTTTTTTGGCACATTTGTTCCTAGACTTCCGGGTTGTCAGCAACTTCAGATCATGCGCGGTCTTTGGTATCCGATTTTTCACGGACGTACTGCATACACATTAAACGAAAATCGGTCGTCTTGGGACGGACGAAAAAAATTTTGGTGTTTGTCCCTCCGTTTTTTTTTTGTTGAAAATGTCAGCATCGGCTGCTGAAAGTTGTGTACACACTAGGCGAAAATCGGACGATTTCACATCGGGCGGGAATTTTCGGCAGATTTTCTACTAGTGTTTGCCCTGCTTTACACATGGTAAGAGGCCATTCACTACGTTGGAATTTGAACACAGTCACCATTTAAATGTGGACTCACCACTGAACATTATTTTCACATTTTTGATTATTGACTTTAATTGATGAACTGTATTTTGTTTACACATGATTTTGAAGTCCTCCAATTTTGTGCACTATTTTTGCACCTACAAGATTTGATTGTTTTACACCTTAATATTGTTGATTTACTATTGAAGCGCATTACTATCCACTTTCACTTAGTCTTCAAACAAGACCTTTAAGATGAGATATTGAGTCCAAATTGATGAAAGAAAAGGTGCATTTATTCACTGCAGTGGGAGGATACAGCTTTACAGAAGCTCAGTTTGTGTGAACTGGGCAAAAGCAGAAGTATATTGTCTAGCTAAGAAGCATTAGGCTAACTAATTTATAGTAATAAATATGCATAAGGCATAGGTGTGTTCTATAATGCAAAAAGTGGTCACCGCCTCCACCTATAACTGGTCTTAGTGGTAAGGAGCACTGAAAGGGCGGACGCAGATCAAAAAAACAAAGAGATTTCCAGTCACAACTTACCAACCAGCCAGCGACCAACCGAATTGACTTGTCTAACAGTATGCGTTAAAAACAGGGGTTTGGTTGCACACATTTGCAAACACATGCGTAAGCTGCAGGCACCCTGTGATCTGCAGTCCCTAACTCTACAATTTAAAGAGTCTCTACAATGAGAGCACATGCATTTAATGGGATAGATGGAGGACAGGTGACTAGAGGGAGCCCACCCCCTCCTTAAAGGCACAGGGTCGCTGGCTGGTTGGTAAGTTGTGACTGAAAATCTCTTCGTTTTTTTGATAGGTGTATTCTAGATTGTACTAGATCTAGGTGTGATTGTATAATCAATCCAATCAGTGTCCATATCTTCTGAATAGCAAGATAATAGTTAAATGGGTGTTAACATCATGTGACTGATACAAAAAGGGAACTAGCAGCAGTCCGCCATGACAGTTGTTGGTTCAAACTGGTTCTGACCGCAAATGTCTATTTAAACAGGAAGGTAGGTGGTAGGTGTTCATCAGGCAGTGAGTGTCATCACAGGCTCAAACTTTGTCTCCTACAGTTAACAGAAAAGTGTACATTAGTTCTTAAAATAAAAAAAACTGTGAAAAAGCAGAAGTAACAGTATATATATATCTATCTATATATATATCTATATATATATATATATATATATATATATATATATATATATATATATATATATATATATATAGATAGATAGATAGATATATACTGTTGGGATACCGAATGTCCCTTTTCCAACAAATGTCTTGCTAATGGCAGTTGTACTAATTTGTCCCTAATTGAGTATTTATGGCGAGCAATACGATCTTTAACTTTTTGAGTTGTTTCCCCAACATAATACAAGCCACATGGGCACTTGATAATATACACAACATATGAAGATTGGCATGTATAATGATTATTAATTTTTATATCGTATCCCCTATGTGGATGTGAAAAATTCTTTCCTTTGATCATTGAGTTGCATTGAATGCAACTCAAACATGGGTATGAACCTGTATTTCTTGTTCCTAAAAATGTCACAATAGGGCTGGGTTCAACATACTGTTCAGTCTTAACTAACCTATCATGTAGGGTTCTATCTTTTCTATATGATGGTAGTGGGGGTGCACGGAATTCGGGAATATTGGGATAATTTTCTCCCAATATAGGCCAGTGTTTCTTAACTATTTTTTGTATATTAGCCGAAAATGGGTGAAACTGTGACACAAATGGGATCCTTTTCTGTGTATTACATAAATCTCTAGCTATCATCATTTGTTTCTGTTCTTTATTTAGTACTTCTAGAGCAGTGGTGTCCAAACTTTTTTCAAAGAGGGCCAGACTTGATGAAGTGAACATGCGTGAGGGCCGACCATTTTGCCTGACATTTAAAATTAAATACAATCATCAGCGCAGTGCCCACGAATGCAGCCTCACCAGCGCAGTGTCCTTAAATGCAGGCTCCCCAGCGCAGTGCCCATATATGCAGCCTCACCAGAGCAGTGCCCATATATGCAGCCTCGCCAGCACAGTGCCCATACATGCAGCCTTGACTGCGCAGTGCCCATACATGCAGCCTTGACAGCGCAGTGCCCATACATGCAGCCTCGCCAGCGCAGTGCCCATAATTGCAGCCTCGCCAGCGCAGTGTCCATACATGCAGCCTCGCCAGTGCAGTGCCCATAATTGCAGCCTCACCAGCGCAGTGCCCATAACTGCAGCCTTACCAGCGCAGTGCCCATAATTGCAGCCTCGCCAGCGCCATTGATATTATCCGAATCATTTTTAAAAAAGTCCAGGAAGCAGCGCCGAGAGGTAGAAGGGGGCGGGCGGGGTAGAGGAGAAGGAAGGACGCGCTGTCATCGGAAAGTCCCGGCGCCTATGATAGACGTCGGCATAGGAGGTGGGACTTCCGATGACAGCACGTCCTTCCTTCTCGACGCCGCCCGCCCCCTTCTACCTCTCGCAGCTGCTTCCTGGGCTTTTTTTACATCGGCATATAACACGCACTGTTGCTTTTTCCTCCATTTTTAGGAGGAAAAAGTATGTGTTATACGCCGATAAATATGGTATATATATATATATATATATATGCACTCCCCCGATTCTGTGCGAACTTGCAGATCGCACTGCGATATGCGATCGCAACTAGGGGTGTCATTAACTTTTAATTGACACCCCCTGTGTATCGCATACGACAGTGTGAGCTGCCAGAGGTGTGGATGCGATGCGGGATCACGCTGCATATTCGCAGCGTTCCCGCATAGCAGAAGTGTGAACCGGCACTTACAGTGCTTCATAAACTGTATGTTATTATAAATAAAAGATGTTTCCACTGTATCCATAAATATGTTTGCGCAACAATGATAACAGTAATTAAAATATGATTAGCGCTTGTGCTTTGGTAGCTAATGAGTGTATATCGTGGCTACCATCATGATAAATGTTTTCTTTTTGTCAATAGGATGAAATAGACTGGAAATTACTAGTTGGTTTGGGGAAAATATTCAACACTTGTAACCTTATCTCAGTCTTCTTAGTGACTGATAGGAGACACCTATTTGAATGAATTAATGATTGATGACTTGGTGGATTCCTGATTGATGTTAAGAATATATAAGTCTTTGTATGTGTTAGATGCTTTAGATGTGTTTCTGTCTGAGGAAGGGTGTTATCCTACTAGCCCAATACTGTTAGGATGAAATGCACTGCAATTGTATTAGTATGCACTTTTTGGATGTTTTTCCAATAAAAGAAAATTCTTTTATTGGAAAAAGCAATTACTTTCTTCTATATACTGTATATATATATATATATATATATATATATATATATGTATACATATATATATAACCGGTGGGATGGCTCGAATGCTTTGCACATGAACCAATGGAACCAATGGTGTACTGCTGCTCACCGCATTTGTGATATATATATATATATACGTATATAGAGAACACATTTATCAGACCACCATATATTTACTCACAAGACAGACACTGTCAGCACCTATGAATCTCCACTCTGTAGTCCACTCTCCCAGTCTGGTTGCCTTCCTGCCTGGTCTGCTTTGTATTGCTGGACATGTCTGTTACAATATAATCTTGTTGCTGCACTTGGACTCCATGTGTTTTTTACCCCCCGCATCACACTGCACCTGCCCACATGCATGCAAACTGGGGCGGATGCAGACGCTAAAACAAACATTAGCCTGCATGTAGAACGGGTGCAGACGTCCATCTAAGCGAAGCTTTACTGACAGAAATCCACACCCTGTGCAGCTGCTTTTGCAATGATATCACTGACAGAACTCTGCAGATACTGTCAGACAGGAGATCACTTCAGCTGGCAGTGCTAGCACAGATCTGGGGCTCTGGGGCATGTCTTGAATTAGCAAAACTCTGAGTGTTAGTTCAAAGCCAGGGCTGTCCCACAGGATCGGTGACCATTGGAGTGGGAGGGGTCTAAGGAGGGTATCTAAGAGCAAAATGAGTTATAGGCAATTTGGAAGCAATATGTAATAATAATATTTAAGCAATATTGCAAAAAGCGCCTAGTGGGTTTTAAAGCACAGTGGCATCACCAGTTCAATTAAAGCCGCCTTTGCTCACTTCTTTTTAAAAGATTCAAGCTCCATGGGTGTCACCCTGAACATACTGTAGCCTACTACTTAGTGAGTCATTGACCTTGAACAAGCATGCAGGACAGAAATATACACTTCACTGATGTGGTGTAGTGACAAATATTTTTTCAGATCAGTTTATAAGAAATTCATGGAGCAAGTGTTTAGCTGCCTGCAGAGAGACATTATTAGCAGTAAGCAAAAATATTATATTAGGCTTCTGTAGTGACTCCTAAATTTCGATAATACATTGTACTGACAAACTGATGAGTTTCTGTAATAAGTACCATAAAACAGGACTAGGGGATTACAAATGGATCATGAAAGGTCATGCCAACATGATTTGACCGTAGAAACTCAGGGGCCTGCGGTGAAACCTGCTGTCTGCAACAGGTTCCTGCTGATGATTGGACTGGAATGATGCTGAGGCTGAAATTTCTGTGACTTCTGTGTTCTGTAGTGACGTGGGGATCAGTTGCAGAAATCACTGAGCACTATGGGGGACAAAGGAGATTAACGCTTCCCCATGTGTCGGTTTCCCAGAAGATGGGACAATTCCTCTTCAATAAAGCGGCGTTTGGTAGAGCAGGCAGCAGGATAGGTAAATATGACATTCTTTTCAGGTGATAGGTTTATTTGGCATTGTAGATTGTTGACTGGGCCGCTTTAAATTGCCACCTGCTTGGAACACAGGGATCATGGTGACAGCTCTTTAAAGTTTGAACCTTATACAAACAAGAAAGCAAAGGAAGCACCAATATCTCTATCCCCAGGTTTCCTTTTTAATGCACAACACTGGCTGTGGTCAGTTAGTGGTGATGGCTGACAGAAAGAATAAAAAGTGACAACTCTTGAAAGCCTCAGGTTTGAGGCAGTGAAAAGCATAGAATAACGTTGCCTATGCCTTCCATGTGTGACAAGTATGACTCCCTCGGAAGATACAGTGGACTAAGCATAGCCACCCAAACAGGAATCATGTTATTTTATTAGAAAAAACTGCAAATGACTCATCTACTGTAGACACTGGAAAAGCTGCAATATATTATGTTTTTTTTTTTAGGGTGTAGATATGCTTTAAATACCTTTTATTATGCACAATGCACAGCTAGGCATTCACACTTCAACACAGCAGATACGCAGAGCAGAGAATAAAGATTTATTTTTCCAGTTTGTTCATCTTAAAATTATTTACACCAAACTAAGTTTTTCATTTTGATGAAGTGGTTCCTAATTTTTCCTTCTGACATTTATATAAAATAATAAATCCTGGGCAGTGAATAAGCCATTCAGCTCTGGCACCAGCTGTGTTACAATGGCTGACTAATGCAAGAATGGCAGAAAATAGCAACTGCTGACAATATTGCCACTCTAAAGTGTAAGCAATTACTTGGATTTTTACTGCATTGTGTTTGAACCAAGTTAATGTCATTGCTTTTTAAATGGAGTTCAGCACTGGATGTAAGGTTCATTGTGCAATTCTAGATATACAGTATCTCACAAAAGTGAGTACACCCCTGAAATTTTGGAAAATATTTTATTATATTTTTTCATGTGACAACACTGAAGAAATGACACTTTGCTACAATGTAAAGTAGTGAGTGTACAGCTTGTATAACAGTGTCAATTTGCTGTCCCCTCAAAATAACTCAACACACAGCCATTATTGTCTAAACCGCTGGCAACAAAAGGGAGTACACCCCTAAGTTAAAATGTCCAAATTGGGCCCAAAGTGTCAATATTTTGTGTTGCCACCATTATTTTCCAGCAGTGCCTTAACCCTCTTAGGCACGGAGTTCAACAGAGCTTCATAGGTTGCCACTGGAGCCTTCTTCCACTCCTCCATGACGACATAACGGAGCTGGTGGATGCTAGATACCTTGCGCTCCTCCACCTTCCGCTTGAGGATGCCCCACAGATGCTCAATAGGGTTTAGGTCTGGAGAAATGCTTGGCCAGTCCATCACCTTTACCCTCAGCTTCTTTAGCAAGGCAGTGGTCATCTTGGAGGTGTGTTTGGGGTCGTTTTCATGTTGGAATGCTGCCCTGCAGCCCAGTCTTTGAGGGGAGGGGGATCATGCTCTGCTTCAGTATGTCACAGCACATGTTGGCATTCATGGTTCCCTCAATGAACTTTAGCTCCCCAGTGTCGTCAGCACTCATTAGTCCCTTTCTTTCTTTTGGGAATGCATCTTTGGGCCATTTCATCTTGAGCCGCACCAAGTGTTTTTTTGGATGCTGTGGGTGGATATGATCTGGAGGATCCTCAAGGAGAGTGCTCCACCTCTTCAGTCCTGCTGACACGGGATCATCTACCTACTTTGCTTGAAGTTTTTACCTCCATCATCTCTGGTAAGAGTCCATCTTTATCACTGGGCGTTATTTTATTATCACATTGTCAATTTTTTTTGGAGGCTCTGTTTTGTTTAACACATGGTAAGAGGCCATTCACTACTTTGGAATTTGAACACAGTCACAATTTAAGTGTGGACTCACCACTGAACATATTACTTGCACATGTTTGATTATGGACTTTATTGATGGACTGTATTTTGTTTACAGATTATTCTGAAGTCCTCCAATTTTGTGCACTATTTTTGCACCTACAAGATTTGATTGTTTTACACATCAATATTGTTGGTTTACTATTGAAGCGCATTATTATCCACTTTCACTCATGCACTTTCACTCATGCAGCCCCAGACCATGACACTCCCACCACCATGCTTGACTGTAGGCAAGACACACCTGTCTTTGTACTCCTCACTAGGGATGATCGAACGGTTCGGGTCGACCATCGGTTCGACCCGAACATTGGCTGATCAAGGTTCGGCCGAATTTAGAACTTTTTGCCCAAAAAGTTCGGAATTCGGCAACCAGAACCGACCAAAATGCAATGGGACAGGAAATGGGATTTAAAAGCTCATGATTGGACCAGAACCATTAGCAAAAGCCAATTGAGGGGGCAGGAGAATGCTAGGAATGTGATTGGAGTGACTAGGGGGTCCATAGACCAATCATTAGTGAATACGCCCCCCAGTATATAAGATAGCCCCCGCCAAATTCCTAGCAT
Source organism: Pelophylax lessonae (assembly GCF_965119305.1). Taxonomy (NCBI): domain Eukaryota; kingdom Metazoa; phylum Chordata; class Amphibia; order Anura; family Ranidae; genus Pelophylax; species Pelophylax lessonae. Next base: position 467,610,926 of record NC_138768.1, on the reverse strand, counting down.
TCTTATATGGGACATGGGAGAGAGTGGAATGCTGTTCTGTGACTTCTGTTACAAAGTGTTATAAAGTGTCATTTAGCAATTTTTAGTGTGAGGAAAGGGATATCTAGTGTAGTTAGGGTGCTCTTTTACACTTTAGTTAGCTTTAATTTATTCAGTTTCTGTAGGGAAAGTGTTAAGTGTAATGGGACGGTAGTGTAGTGTAGGGTTAACTGACAGTGACTGCTATGGCAGGGTGACAAAACCCTTCCATATCAGGGTGACCGCTATAGAGAAAAGCTAGTTTCTCTTGTGTCACTTTCGCTGCAGTAATATGGCTTCGCCGCCGTCAGCATTCTTTTTGGCTGCAGGCGTCCATAGAGATCTTTTTAGCACATGTTTGGAGTCAGACATGACATCTGAACATGTGTATAGGGGGTATATATACACACCCATGTATGTATATATACACCTAGACATCTATAGGTGTGAAAGGAGCAGAAAAAACTACTTGCGCTAATGAAATAATTAACACCAATATAGTTACGCTCCTATCACACCTATATATGTCTAAGTGTAATATACATATAAGTATGTGTGTATATATACCACTATACACAAGTTCAGATGTTTTGCCTGCCTCCAAAGAACCCAAAAAATGCCTGCAACAACACACCTGGGCGTTTTTTTTTTTTTTTACGCTAGCGTTGTTTTGGGCATTTTTTTGGGTTCTTTGGAGGCAGGCAAAACATCTGAACTTGTGTATAGTGGTATATATACACACATACTTATATGTATATACACACCTAGACATATATAGGTGTGAAAGGAGCAGAAAAAACTACTTGCGCTAATGAAATAATTAACACCAATATAGTTACGCTCCTATCACACCTATATATGTCTAAGTGTGAAATACATATAAGTATGTGTGTATATATACCACTATACACAAGTTCAGGTGTTTTTCCTGCCTCCAAAGAACCCAAAAAATGCCCAAAAAAACGCTTGCTACTAAACCGGCAATGTGTGAAAAGCAAGAAGCCACTAACCTGTTCTATAAGTGACAAAATACAAACAATCTTTTTTTTATGGTTCTGGACATGCTACAGAGCTGAGACTTCACAGGTACACTTTTTAGACCCCCTAGATACTAAATCCAAAGACATTTTTTTTTTTTTTAATTTTTTTTTTTCAATAATTGGCTCTCTATCAAAAATGACAATTTTTAAGAACTTTTTTTGTGTGATTTTGTGTCTGGGGGGTCTAAAAGGTGTACCTGTGAAGTTTCAGCTCTGTAGCATGTCCAGAACCATAAAAAAAGGATTGTTTGTATTAGGTCAGTTATAGAACAGGTTAGTGGCTTCTCGCTTTTCACACCTTGCCGGTTTAGTAGCAGGCGTTTTTTTGGGCATTTTTTTGGGTTCTTTGGAGGCAGGCAAAACATCTGAACTTGTGTATAGTGGTAAATATACCCGTATGCACAAGTTCAGATGTTTTGCCTGCCTGAAAAGACCCCAAAAAATGCCCAAAAAAACGCTTGCTACTAAACCGGCAAGGTGTGAAAAGCGAGAAGCCACTAACCTGTTCTATAAGTGACAAAATACAAACGATCTTTTTTTTTTTATGGTTCTGGACATGCTACAGAGCTGAAACTTCACAGGTACACTTTTTAGACCCCCCAGATACTAAATCCAAAGACATTTTTTTTTTTTACATTTTTTTTTTTAAATGTTTTCAATAATTGGCTCTCTATCAAAAATTACACTTTTTAAGAACTTTTTTTTTGTGTGATTAATAGTCCCTGGGGTATGACCCAGAACCCTAGGCACTTTTTAGGGGCATTTATTGGGTTTTAGGGCTTCAAAATGGTGTTTTTTGATTACCGAAGTTCGGGTCCCATTGATTTCAATGGGGTTCTGAAATCCGGGCCGAACTTTCGGGAAGTTTCGGATGTTCTGGCCGAACCGAACTTTTGAAAAGTTCGATCATCCCTACTCCTCACCTGGCTGCTGCCACACACGCTTTACACATCTGAACCAAATACGTTTATCTTGGTCTCATCAGACCACAGGACATGGTTCTAGTAATCCTATGTCCTTACTCTGCTTGTCTTCAGCAAACTGTTTGAGGGCTTTCTTGTGCATCATCTTTAAAAGAGGCTTCCTACTGGAACAACAGGCATGCAGACCAATTTGATGCAGTGTGCGGCGTATGGTCTGAGCACTGACAGGCTGACCCCCCACCCCTTCAACCTCTGCAGCAATGCTGGCAGCACTCATACCTCTATTTCCCAAAGATAACCTCTGGATATGGCGCTGAGCATGTGCACTCAACTTCTTTGGTCGACCATGGCGAGGCCTGTTCTGAGTGGAACCTGTCCTGTTAAACTACTGTATGGTTTTGGCCACCATGCTGCAGCTCAATTTCAGAGTCTTGGCATTCTTCCCATAGCCTAGGCCATCTTTATGTAGGGCAGCAATTCTTTTTTTCAGATTCTTAGAGAGTTCTTTGCCAATAGGAGCCATGTTGAACTTCTAGTGACCAGTATAAGAGAGTGAGAGCGAACGCACCAAATTTAACACACCAAATTTAACACACCTGCTACCCATTCACACTTGAGACCTTTTAACATGAGTCAAATGATACCGGGGAGGGAAAATATCTAATTGGGTCCAATTAGGACATTTTTCACTTAGGGGTGTACTCACTCTTGTTGCCAGTGGTTTAGACATTAATGGCTGTGTGTTGAGTTATTTTGAGGGGACAGCAAATTTACACTGTTATATAAGCTGTACACTCACTATTTTACATTGTAGCAAACTGTAATTTCTTCAGTGTTGTCACATGACAAGATATAATAAAATATATACAAAAATGTGGGGGTGTACTCACTTTTGTAAGATACTGTATGTAAGGTTATATGTAGACATGACATATTTATTGAAAACTATGCTTACTGAACAATCTTTTGAGGAGCAGTTGTGGTATGATCATGCATAACTGTTTATGCCAGTCTCGGAACTACCAGGGTCGCAGCAGTCTCATTTGCAACCAGACCCTGGCGTTCCACCACTGTGGGGGTCCCAAGACCCGGCATCTCCCCCTGCAAGTTTGGCTGTCAGTTCGCTATGCAGTGGAGGGGCGGAAGGGGGCGATCGGCAGCCTTGTGGTGTCCGCGAGCCATGGGATCTCCCTTCGGTTAGTAGTTCACTTTCCTCTATACAGTGGAGAGGGGAGGGGCCTCAGTAGTTGCCAACTGTTCGAATCTGGGGAACAGCGGATCAGGCAGCACTTGGGTACACTCGTTCCTACTCCTTCAGAACTCCTGTTTCCAACAGCTGACCGTCCTTCTCTCTCAGCAACTGGGAGTGAAAGCGAGCCACAGGAGGCATGCGTTGAATCGCGCAGCCAAGGCAGCCTGCCGCAGTAAAACTGTGGTGGGTGGTTGGCAACTGGTTAAAATGGTCTATGTTGAGGTTGATGCAGTGATTATGTTTTTTTCTGTTCTGTCACATCCAGGAGGGGAGTGGGCACTGATAAAGTGTTTATAGTTGACAGAACTGCTTGCAGGGATGGCCATTAGTTATGTAAAATTGAATGACAGATGCCATCCTGTTTCTACCCCTATTTCCCTACCCTATGACATATTACAGAGCTTGAGACACCATAACTGCTACATCATTCTGGCCTTGCAAAATGATTGAGAAATTGTCCTGAAGGTAGAAGTGCCATATTCTTTTTGTTAGAGCATGCTGGGTTATGCATAATTGTTAGATTTCTTTATATATATTTTTTTCCTTTTAAGCAAATTGGCCTTTGTTATGTATCTCAGGTTAATCTACAGAATGGGCCATTGTGTCACTGAATTTTCTTTGTCTTCTGAAGCAGTTGAAACATGAACTGTTTACTTGAAAAGCCTGGTATCAGCTTCCCTAGTAGGTTAACTCACATGGAATGACAAAATAGCTCTGTTCTGCACTCAGTTGTTAAAAAAAGTATTTATGAAAATAAAAATAAAATGTTCATTAATCTATGAGGGCCCTAATTAGAGCTCTCTGGGACTTTAGCTGCAAAGATGTGTATAAACACCACCAGTGGTAAATACTAAATAGATGTTGTATTTCATATTCATTAGATAAAAAGAAATGCAATTAAATGCAAATGAAAACATTTTAGGTACAGAATAAGGCCATTCACGCTTCTTGTAGCGAGAACTCGTGTTCCTGCTCACAATTTTGTATGAGTGATTTTCACGCGATTCCACATGTCATGTATAGGGCAGCCTATTTACTTCCATGGGCTGCCCTCTGTGTGTTTTTCGCCTAAAAGAAGCTTCCAAATTGCAAAGTGTGAATAATGCCCAATAGAACACATTAAATCAGAATAGATTACCTTTTAAAGAAGAACTATGAGTGTAGCACCCTCCTAGGTAGGTGCTGGGGAAAAGCATATACGTGGCCCTGTCTGCTTATCAGGGGGGCCTGATCTTTTAGTTAGGCTGTCACGTGTTTCCAGGTGTGATCTGTTGAGTCTGGGGAGTCTGCCCACTGTCTTCAATGAGGGCTCTTATTGGACAGTAGAAGAAACCTAGGCTGAGCACACCAGGGTTTATGGCAGTCAGTGGGCGGAGTTTGCCACAGTGCACCCTGGGATGAGTTACAAGTCTGAGGGGAGCATGTGACAGGGCATCTTTGGCAGGAAGCAGAGTCCTAGAAGGAGGCTGACAGCTGTCTCTCCTCCTGTCAGAGCTAGAGAAGGTGTCCTGGGCAGTTGGCTTAGAGGATGAAGATTTAGCTGGGCTGCAGAGAGGGATCCAGAGTGTTGTGGACCGAGTGGAGCTGCTGGGCAGAAGTTTCGGGGAAAAGCAGTGTCGTGAGTACTTGAAACCGCCCAGGGGTCTGCCTAGGAGAGGGGACCACTCCAGAAGGTCAAAGGGATCCGGGAGCCAGCTAACCAGTAGAGAAGGCTTAGAGAAATGGGGTGCCAGTGTCCAAGCCCTGAAGATAAGGGAGAGAAAGGGGGCACCGGTGCTGGCCCTTAAGTGTTCAGCAGTGCAGCAGAGTATACATGTAGCTACCTCAGCAAGGAGTACTCAAGGGAGCTTAAAGAGGACTTCTTCATTCAGGAAAGCAGTCAGAAGTCAGTTCAGCGTTAACAGGCAGCAGGCCAGCGTTAACCAGCGTTAATAGGCGTTGACCGGCATCCAGCCAGCATCAAGTCAGCACCAACCGGCATTATTCAATCGTCCCTAGCAATTTGTGCATAGTTGAGCCACAGGAGTATGCCACTCCTCCCTTCTCCTATCCAAGTTACCAAATAAATACAAAAATAACAAAGATACTGGACTGGTCATTGTCTCAGTGCTCCCACTTGGGGAAACATGCTTAAATGTGCTGTTGTTGCTAGCGGTAACTCAGGGAGACCCATATCCAGCAAAATGGCTGGGAATTGTGCTACATTAGCAAAACTTTTTATTTTTTATTTTGGATAGAGTACGTTTTTGCCATCTGTGTCCCATTGGAGAGATTTACCTTCACTTCCTGTACCATAGCCAAAACAGAAAGTGAAAGAAAACCCCTGTAAATTATATGAAAACACAAAACAAAAACTTATAATACAATTTTAACACCTGCAACAAATTAAAGAGTTTCTATCCATTTCTATTCTGAGGGATTAGCTGTTTGCCTGACCACATCCTTTGGCTATGGGTTATAACCAGCTTATGCACTTTCAGTGTTCTGATGAGAAAAGTTGCAGCGTCTGCAGGAAAATGACATTTTTTATGACGTTCAGTACACCAGTGGTACACAGAATGCCTCCAAGCTGCCATATTGCATTGGATTTTACAGGAAATTACAGCAGCTACAGATTGAAATAGAAAGATCATTTTTAATATCACCAAATTACAATATGGCATATGTAGCAATTGTATATGCTAATTTTTTTTATTATTATTTGCATGAAAGTAAAGTTACCTTTTTTTTAATGTAATCTTTATTTGCAGAAATATAAAAGACACATTGGTAAACAATGCCCTACTTATGAGGGTTTTGGAAAACTATAACAGTGGTAAATGCATCAGCACAAATAACTATGAACACATGAGGTATAGAGTGCGAGGAAGGGAAGGGGAAGAGAGAGGAAAGGGAAAAGGTGAAGCATCGTAACTGATAGAGACACCCCTGGTTTGACCAAGGGGTCTCCATAGGCAAACATTTAGGCTGTACAAAACATGGGACCTATGTTGAAGGCCAACTTTAGCACTCCAGGGTGTCCTACCATTACCTGGCCCCGTGGCGACCCCACTGGTCTCTCCACCAGAGAAGGGGGGCTATAAGGCCTCAGGCAAACCACCATCCAGGTGCAAAACCAGGGCAAACACCCAACCAGTATAGGGGAACCATAGCTCAAAAAAATAAACCATTGTAATAGACTTAGCATAAAGGGAAAAGAAACATGAATGTAAACATGTAACAATTAACAAATAATATACAATACGATCGCCCACATAGATCGGACTGTTGGAAAATAATAAAAAAAACACACCTTTGAACAGGAGCAAGAAAGATGTGTTCAGGCAATGACAGCACAATTCAAGTAGGTACTTTCAATGAGGGTCTGCCAGCTCCAACAAAGTAACTTCCAGGCTAGACGGCACTGGGTCAGGATCAGCAGTGTGTTACGATCAAGGGGCCCAAATACTTGTAAAGTGCTCACGCTGTCCTTACACGTCGCCACCCACTGCTCTGCTTCCTTGATCTCAGCCACATTCCTATGCCACTCCTCTCTGTTGGGCACCTGTGGACGTTTCTAGTATATAGGAATAAGTCTTTTAGCCGCATTCAGGAGGTGCTGTAATAGGCTTTTTTTAAAAAGGCTAAACGAGAGGGTAGGAACGTGGAGGAGGAAATGAGCTGGGGACATTAGGATATCTACTCCAAGAACTTCTTTTATTTGAGTTTTAACATCTAACCAGAAAGGGTGAATCCCAGGACAGTCTCACCAAAGGTGTAGGAGTGTGCCCTTCAGTCCACATCCACACCAGCAACGGTCTGTGACCGAGAGGTAGATACGGGACAGAATCGCCGATACCAACGTGTCAAGAGCTTGTAATTGGTCTCTTGTGTCTTGGATTCTATTGAGCTAGAGTGTGTGAGTTTGCATATGAGTGATATTTATTCAATTGAGAATTCTGTCCCAAAGAGTACAGAAATCAAGTGAGGCTTGGGCTCCTTTTCAATGAACAACTGCTCATAGGGGGTAAGAGAAGAAAGCCCCCATGGGTTGCAAAAAAATGGTGCAATTGTTTATAGTGCCACCAGTCCATAGGGAAGCCCCCAAATCTATCTCTGAGGGTCTCCAGGGAATCAGCCTGCCATTCTTCAAGAACTTGCCACAACTAGGGTTACCATCATCAACCCAAGACCCAAAGAAGGTCATGCGTTCCCCAGGTGGGAACCACAGGAAGCCTCCTAATGGCATCAACAGGGATCCAGAGGAAACAACAGAATACATTGCGTTAATGCAGTCCTAGGCATTCAAAACATGGGTTGTCAGTGGAGAAGTCGTCGCTGATAGCCCTCTGTATTCCCGAGGCAGTTAAGGGGTATACGATAAATTGCGGCCCACCAGACTCTTCTCCAAAGAGACCCACACTTTGGTACAGGTATGAAAGTGCCAGTTTAGATTACGTTGGGGGACAAAAGCTTTGTAATAGCATTGTATGTCAGGGAGACCTAAACCCCCAATTTCTTTAGGATCTGTAAAGTAAGGTCATTGCCAACTGTGTTTTTTTTTTTTTTGTTATGCCATACGAACCCAACCAACAAGCTTGAAATTGGGAAAATTTGTTTTTGGGAAGAGGGACTGGCAACATTTGTATGAGGAAGAGCACCCCGGGTAGGATGTTCATTTTAATTATATTGACTCGACCTAGCCATGTGAAGGTCATCTTAGTCCAGTTTTGCAAGTCTCTATGCACCATGCTCAAGAGTGTAGGGTAATTGGCGGAGCACAGCGTCTCAAAATGGTCTGTGAGTTGAACCCCTAGATAGTTGATGGAGATTTTATCCCAGGCAAAAGGGAAGGCCCCCCGTAAGTTTGTAGCCAACTTTTCGGGTAGAGTAATAGATAACACCTTAGTTTGATAATCTCCCGAAGAGTTGAAGTTCCTGCATGAGATTTGGCAAATAGACAAAGGGGTCCATAAGATGAAAGAGGACATCATTGGCAAAAGTTGAGAGCTTGTGTTTGGTGGATCCTACTGTTATCCCCTTAATGTCAGGGCTTTCCTGCACAGTCTGGAGCAATGGCTCCAAAACCAGGGCAATTGGGACACCCCTGTTCTGTACCATTCCATATCGGGAACCCAGGGGAGAAGAGGCCATTTACCCGAACCTTTGCACTAGAAGTAGTATACAGAGACACATGTAGACCTAGGCCCAAGGCCTCTAAAACTGCTCTGAGGTACGACCAGTCGACACAGTCGAATGCCTTTTCGGAATTCATGAACAAGATGAGGTAGGGTGTGAAGTCTTGGTGAGAACATGCCCAGTGGATAAGCTGTGTGGCCCAGATGGAATTGTCTCTAGCTTCTTGTCTCGAAATAAAATCTGTCTGATCTGGGTTTACAATGGATGGTAAGAGGTCCTTTAGGCTGTTAGTCAGAATTTTCGCAAAGATCTTGATGTCCACATTAACCAGTGATATCGGGCAGTAGCTTTGGGGGAGGGTAGGATCTTTACCCTCCTTTCGGAGCATCATGATGTGAGCAAGCAAGGCTTCAGAAGGAATCGGGCTGTTGTTGGTAAACGAGTTGAAGTACCTACATAGAGGGCTTAGTAATAGAGGGAGGAACTAGACATAGTACGCTTTACTGTACCCGTCCGGACCAGGGCTTTTCCCACTCGGCAAAGATTTTACTGTAGCAGAGATCTCTAGAGGGGAGATAGAAGATTCCAGGTCTAATCGCTGTTCAGGTGTCAGGGAGGGAAGGCCTGTCAATGCGAGATATTCGCTAATAGTACGTAATTTGGAGGACTTCTTCGCCGGAGAGACATCTTTGTCAAGATTGTAAAGATCTGCATAGTGAACACTTCTGCCTGCTGTAGAGCAAACCGTACCTTTCCTTTTTGAGTTTAGTTCCCAATGAGACCAGTTCACCGCTTATCATAGCTTTATGGCCCTCCCATACAACTCCCTCGGATAAATCATCTCATGTGTTTTCTGCAAAGTAGTGTGAATGGCTTTGGTCACCTTGGATACCGCTGAGACATCGTCTAACAAATTTTCATTCAATCTATAGGATCAGGCCCTAGGAGATCCATCTGGGACCCGTAACGTAGCAGTGATAGGTGCCTGATCTGAGATAGTGATATTCCCTATCTCCTCTGATTTCAACAACTCCAGGGTGTCATGGTTCACATACAGAAGATCTATGCGCGTATAGACATCATACACGCTGAAATAGTAGCTGTAGTCCCTTTCCGAAGCATGTAGTGGTCTCCAGCTATCTATAAGGGAGGTTATTCTGCAATGCCTTGCGGAAATGTTTGAGAAAGGCATAGAAGTGTAGTGGGCGGCCATGAGACGTGTCTACAAGGGGATCAGGGCTAACGCTGAAGTCACCCCCGTGAATCAGGAGTCCTTCCTGAAAGTCCACTAGCTTTGTTAGAACCATATCTACAGTACAAAAGAGAGCTGTTGGGAATTCGGTGCGTTGAGAGTCGCAAAAGTAAATTTTTTGTTAGCTATTACCCCCTCACAAAAACATAGCGGCCTTGGGGGTCTATGCAGCTATCTGAAAGATGGAACGGGCACGATTTATGGATCACAATTGCTGTACCTCTGGATTTAGCAACGAGGGGGGGGGGGTGCTAAAGAACCACAGGTTAAAGAGGTGGATGGGCATCTTAGGGTGGGATTGCTACCTGAAGTGTGTTTCCTCAGGAACACAATCTGGGCACCTAAGCGTTTCAGTTCTAACCATACTTTGTTGTGTTTGCAAGGAGAGCAGACCCCGTACATTATACACCAGTACCTTAAGTGAAGTCATACCAGAAGCCAATGGTGAACTAGCAGTCTGTTCTTTCCAGCAAACCAAGTGTGGGTGAGGGGAACATGGGATCTGGCGCTCCGTCCAGACCAGTCCTTAAGGTGGAAAGATCAGGGGAGATCTCGACAAGTCCCAACCATAGGCATATGTCAGTAGGCATAGGGTGGTGGCACCCTCCTAGACCCAGGAGGTTAGAAGGAGATTGTCTAAGCATAGAGCTCTGAATAAAGTTGCAAGTTTCATCCCTTTCTGCATGTCAAATCGGTGGGTATGCTGGGGTAGCCACCAGGTCAGTCAATATGCCAGGGGTGTGTACTCTCAGAGAGTGAGAACCAGGGTCTCAAAAACTGCAGGTGAAGAAACAGCATACATCTTCACTCTCTGGGCATCGAAGAGCCAGGGGAAGATCCCGTAGCTTGTCGCTTCTGGCCCCAGGACTGTCACTTGTTGCGTGCAGGGAGCCATGGTTGAGGCAGCGGTGGTATCACAATCTTCGGAGCTCAACGCTAGTCAGGAAAGTCAACAGGCTCCCAACTTAAGAGTTTGCAGGAAGCGCGGAAGATCATCCTTGGTGTGTAGTATGACCCACCGGTCATTTTTAGCAACCTGCAGGCTGAATGGAAAGCCTCATCGGTAAGTAAGGCCTGCAAGCTGGATCACAGCCAGCGGGGGACGGAGGGCCCTGCGATGCATAAGTGTGCATCTGGAAAGGTCTTGGTAAAAGAACAGATCAGCCCCATCAAAATCAAAGATTGGCCGATTCCGCATTTTTTGCATGATGTGCTCCTTAAGTGTATAATTGTGAAGCTTGCAGATAATATCTCTGGGATTTGCAGGATCATCAGACAGAGGTCTAAGTGCCCTGTGGGCTCTGTCAATTTCAATGGGTGTCGAGGCTGGAAGGTCCAGAAGTTCACGAAACACCCTCGCAGCGTGGGAATTATATCCTCAGGAGTTGTGGCCTCAGGCAAGCCGCGAATATGAATATTCGCACGCCTGCTGCGATTTTCAAAGTCATCCAGCTGGCTAAGGAGGGCCTCTATTCTTTTATCCTGAGTGGAGCACTGATATTTAAGCATAGAGATAGCTGGTAAAGCATCATAAAAATTTTGTTCCAGAGTCTCAAACCTGTGACCCATCTCTGTGGTGTCCATTTTAAGTTGCTCAATGTCTTGTTTAAAGGCCCGCTCAATCCTGCTAAGTAAAATGCTCCAGGTCCTCTTTAGTGGGGAGAGACCATAAGTGCTGTCTGATATCCCTTATCTCCAAAAAGTTCAGCAATCTCAGAGCCCTGATCTTGAGATGTAATGGATCAGGGAGATGCAGGAGGGATGGAGTCACTTACCACCCTAGGAGAGGGGATAGGAGACATTGCAGGCTGAGCCTCGTGTTGCTGTGGGGCGACATTCTCCAGGGCCATCTTGGATTTTACACTCTGCTGCTGATGACTTTCTGGAAAGAAAGATTCCAGCGAGCCCCTACGAGAATGGCATGATCGTTGTGGCTGCTAGGATGCCTGCCGACGCTGTGACATAGCACGTGACAGAAGTGGGGGAGAATCACTCCTGTAGCTGGTTATTTAGCTGTGGACTGGACAGAGCTCGAGAGCAGCTTGTCCTCACTCCTCCATAGTCAGACCAGAACCTGTAAGGTTACCTTTTAAGCTAACCTTAAGCCCTTTAAATGCCACTATTGGTGACAGCAGGGGTTTTTACACAAACTAATACTGTATAAACACCACAAGCCAACTGTCAGTTTTCTAATGAAAGCATTTTGGCAGTTGTAAACATGCTAGATCACTCTCTCTGACCCCCAGAATGTGTCCCCCCCATATGCTTTCTGGGCTCTGCTGCTCCATTGTTCCACTTGCAGACCCAAATGGTGGATGTCAATGGGTTGAGGGGAGGGAGATTAGCGAACATCCATTTGCTGATTTTCCATAGCTAGAATGAACGCAGAAGCAATGTTTAAATAGTCCCTTCTGGTTTCTGGGGAACAGAACCTGTCTCAAAAATATTATATCACAAAGGGAACCGCTCGCTCGTTACCCCAGCGAGCGGGAGGGGACGCCCCCCCTCCCGCCGCCTTCCACGGCTCTGCCTGGGTCTCTCGTTCCACCAGGAGACCCGAGCAACCAGCCGGCATGTCCGCCGACTGGTTGGAGTCCCGAACAAAACCGGATTCAGCATCGATCGGGTCTCTGATGATGTAGCCTGGAAGCGGCGTTCATGACATCACGCCCGGGTTACTCGGCGGCTAAAGGCGCCAAATTTAAAAAAGTGACAGTATTCAAAAATGCTGTTTTTGGCATTTTGAATACATTGAAGTGCAGTGGAGGGGTCTGGAGTCTTTTAGACCCCCGATCCCTCTATTAAGAGTACCTGTCACTGCCTGTTGCTGTTACATTGCTTGTGACAGCAATAAAAGTGATCAGATTTTTTTTGTTTTTTTAATCTATGCTAAAGTTCAAAAATAAATAAAATAAAAAGTAAAAAAAAAATTTAAAGCGCCCCCGTCGCCGTGAGCTCGCACACGAAAGAAAACGTATACGGAAGTCGCGCCCGCAAATGAAAGCGCTGTTCAAACAACACATGTGAGGTATTGCCGCAATCGCCAGAGCGAGAGCAACAATTAAAAAAAAAAGAGCTACTCTAACTCTAAACTGGTAACCGTTAAAATTTTTCAAAACGTCGCCTATGGAGATTTTTATTGACCGTAGTTTGTCGCCATTCCACGGGTGTGCGCAGTTTTAAACCGTAACACATTAGGTATCTATTTACTCGGCGTGACATCATCTTTCACAATATACAAAAAAAATGGGCTAACTTAACTGTTTATTTTTTTTTAAATGCAGTGAAATGTATTTTTTCCCAAAAAAATGGTGTTTGAAAGACCACTGCGCAAATACCGCGTGACAAAAAAATAATGCAACGACCATCATTTTATTCTCCAGAGTCTTTGTTAAAAAAAATGATATATTATGTTTTTCTAGCACAAAAATACAGATTTTAACTTGTAAACAACATGTGTCAGAATTGGGCTCGGTCCAGAAGTGGTTAAAGTGATACTAAAGGATCATGTTTTTTGTTTTTAAAATGATAAACATGTTATACTTATCTGCTCTGTGCAGTGGTTTTGCACAGAACAGCCCGATCTTCTTCTCTGGTCTCCACGGCTCTCCTGGCTTCTCCCCCTTGCAGAGTGTAACCATAGCAAGCCAAACGATATAGGGGCACTCGTGTGTGCTTGCTCCTGAGCTGCCTCTGTATGTCCATAACAAAAATATAAAAGTGGTCTAGTGCCATAAGACACACAAAGCACGGCTTGACCTCCACCCCAGCCCCACAACCCCCCCGCTCCCTCGTTATCTCATCACTGGCGGTGATTGACAACGAAAGTCAATATCTCAACCAATGAGGGAGAGACCCAGATGAGCCACTGCTCTCATGCACATCGTGGGATCGAGATAGGGCTCAGGTAAGTATAAGGGGGTCTGGGGCAGATGCTGCACACATAAGGTTTTTTACCTTTATGCATAGAATACATGAAGGTAAAAAACCTTCAGCCTTTACAACCACATTAATGTATGTTTACTGAAACTTTGTGATTGAAAAACTTGCGCAAATTCTGTGCGACATAAAGAATTAGAACGACCGCTATTTTATTTATTGTCTATGATGTTTGCTGCGAATAAATATAATAGGTTTGGGGGTTTAAACAAATCTTCAGACCTGAAATGATTTTTCAAACATGTGTGCAGAAAAAGGTGGAAAACTGGCTTTGGCAGTGAAAGGGTTAAAATAAAAATTCCAAGCATGCATTCTATGTCTGAATTTATAGTTTTGCAGCAGGTTACAATGACCCATTTAAATAGACAAAGTGTGCAATTCATCCTGGATGATTCTGTCTGCTAAGTTATTGTGTGGCTGCCAAATTTTCATTTGCAGTCAAAAGCGGAATACAAACTGTTTTTGCTTTGAATTAGGACTTTCAATAGCACTAATGATAAGCGCTAATGATATTCAGTGCTCCAAGCAGCTGCTTGATGCTTGTCAAATCCTTATTGCACATAGTTTTGTGTAATAAATTCTATTTTTTTTTTTTTATCAACTCTTCAGATCAATCCATTTCTTTATTTGGTCTGCCTATTATGTATTGGATCACAGCAGCAGTAAGAAATACCCTATACGTTTATAAAGTACGTCTCAAACTATATTTGAGAAATAATGATGCCTTCCCCAATTAAATGAACAGTTAATAATTATCAGAAAATTGGCATTCTGCTACCCTCACAGTAATATAGTTCCGTGGCTAAATCACTGGCTGCTTTCCTAATTATTGTCTTGTAATCTTCTAATTATGTTGCCACACAGAGAACGCTACCCGGATGAGCTTGTAATTGGATTTCAAAGAGGAAGAAATTCAGTGATAGAATATCCTGCAGAAATGTTTAGGATGCTGTTACAAGTGTTAAGCCCACAGGTTTTATTTACTATAGTCTGCTCTCGGCTCTATTTATAGCCCAGATAAAATAACTGAGTGCAATCAGCACCGTATGCGGGAAAAAAAAAACATAAACCTGGCTGCTAAAAACTGCTAACGAGCTAATTAGAATGTAAATTGTTTACTATTTGTTCACCAAGTAGTGGGGAACCCTGGAACATACCAAACACATGCTATTTATGTATTTCCCTTAAATAGGAATTTGTTGATGATGTCAGTATCCTCACAATAAATGATTAAGCTATGTGCCATGACACTTGTTAGTGTATACTCATGGCAACATATTCATGGGTTGAGGTTTTGAGTCTTTAACCCAATGGGACCAGCTGCCCCACAAGAGACGCATTTTTTCTGTCTTCACATATAGATTGGTTGCTTTGTGCATTACTTTCATTTTTTTAAAATGTATTTCTGTCTTCATGTTGCTAAAGAGACTTTTTATGAAGAGCCCTGTTCTGGTAGTCGTAAGGGCAGTTTATATATATATATATATATATATATATATATATGTATATATATATATATATATATATATATATACACACACACAGTATCTCAAAAAAGTGAGTACACCCCTCACATTTTTGTGAATATTTTATTATAACTTTTCTTCATGTGACAACACTGCAGAAATTACACTTTGCTCACAATGTAAAGTAGTGAGTGCCGGTTCACATATGTGCGGCTGCGGTGATCGCATGTAATTCGGAGCGCACTGCTCCTTCATTACATGCGATCTCCCGTGCGGATGCAAATTCAGCCATACACTTTGTATGGCTGAAATTCGCACTGCACCCACAGCAAAGACACACAGGAGGCATTTTTTCAGCCGCATCAGGATCGGATCGCACAGTGGTTCACACTTGTGCGATCCGATCCTGTGCGAACTGTCAGATCGCACTGCGATATGCGATAAAACTGGGGGTGTCGTTAACATTTAATTGACACCCCCTGCGTATCGCATATGGCAGTGTGAACTGCCTCTCGTGTGGATGCGATGCGGGAACAGGCTGCGAATTCGCAGCGTTCCCGCATCGCACAAGTGTGAACCGGCACAGCTTGTATAACAGTGTAAATTTGCTGTCCCCTCAAAATAACTCAACACGCAGCCATTAATGTCTAAACTGCTGGCAACAAAAGCAGGGGGGGGCTGGCAGCCTTAGGCCTGGGGGGCAAGTCCAGTCAAGTGGCCCATTGAACCATGGAATCAGCTCACTATCCATGCCCACCTTGTTTTGGACTGACAGCTGTATACAGTGTCTGGCCCCTACATTAATCCAGCCCTGAGTGCAGCCTTTTTACCACTTTTCAGAGTGGCCCGGGGGGCAATTGCCACCCTGTCCCCCTTGTCAGTCCTCCCCTGAACAAAAGTGAGTACACCCCTAAGTGAAAATGTCCAAATTGGGCCCAATCAGCCATTTTCCCTCTTCATTGTCATGCGATTCATTAGTGTACTCAGGTGTGAATGGGGAGCAGGTGTGTTAAGTTTGGTGTTATCGCTCTCACTCTCTCATGCTGTTCACTGGATTATCAACATGGCACCTCATGGCAAATAACTCTCTGAGGATCTGAAAAAAAGAATTGTTGCTCTACATAAAGATGGCCTAGGCAATAAGAAGATTGCCAAGACCCTGAAAACTGAGCTGCAGCATGGTGACCAAGACCATACAGCAGTTTAACAGGACAGGTTCCACTCAGAACAGGCCTCCCCTTGGTCGACCAAAGAAGTTGAGTGCACATGCTCAGTGTCATATCAAGGGTTGTCTTTGGGAATTAGACATATGAGTTGAGAGGTTGAAGGGGTGGGGGGTCAGCCTGTCAGTGCTCAGACCATACACCACACATTGCTTTAAATTGGTCTGCATGGCTGTTGTCCCAGAAGGAGGTCTCTTCTAAAGATGATGCACAAGAAAGCCTGCAAACATTTTTCTGAAGACAAGCAGACTAAGGATATGGATTACTGGAACCATGTCCTGTGGTCTGATGAGACCAAGATAAATGTATTTGGTTCAGATGGTGTCAAGCATGTGTGGTGGCAACCAGGTGAGGAGTAGAAAGACAAGTGTGTCTTGCCTACAGTCAAGCATGGTAGGTCTGGGGCTGCATGAGTGCTGCCGGCTCTGGGGAGCTACAGTTCTTTGAGGGAACCATTAATGCCAACAAGTACTGTAACATACTGAAGCAGAATGATCCCCTCCCTTCGGAGACTGGGGTGCAGGGCAGTATTCCAATGTGATAATGACCCCAAACACACCTCCAAGACGACTACTGCCTTGCTAAAGAAGCTGAGGGTAAAGTGACGGACTTGCCAAGCATGTCTCCAGACCTAAACCCTATTGAGCATCTGTGGGGCATCCTCAAACGGAAGGTGGAGGAGCTCAAGGTCTCTAACATCCACTAGCTCTGTGATGTCATCATGGAGGAGTGGAAGAGGACTCCAGTGGCAACCTGTGAAGCTCTGGTGAACTCCATGCCCAAGAGGGTTAAGGCAGTGACACTTTGGGCCCGATTTGGACATTTGCACTTAGGGGTGTACTCACTTTTGTTGCCAGCGGTTTAGACATTAATGGCTGTGTGTTGAGTTATTTTGAGGGGACAGCAAATTTACAAGCTGTACACTCAATACTTTAAATGGTAGCTAAGTGTCATTTCTTTAGTGTGGTCACATAAAAAGATAAAATAAAATATTTACAAAAATGTGAGGGCTGTGCTCACTTTTGTGAGATACTGTATATACAGTACAGTATCTCATAAAAGTGAGTACACCTCTCACATTTCTGTAATTTTTTTATTATATCTTTTCATGTGACAACACTGAAGAAATGACACTTTGCTACAATGTAGAGTATTGACATCAGGGGACATGGCTCCCAAATCATCACGGACTGTGGAGAATTTTGCATTTCATTTGGAAGTCAGGGTCCCAGAGTCTGGAGGAAGAGTGAAGGGGCACAGAATCCAAGTTGCAAGGGGTCCAGTGTGAAGTTTCCACAGTCAGTGATGATTTGGGGAGCCATGTCATTGGTTGGCTGGTGTTGGTCCACTGTGTTTTTTTTTAAGTCCGAAGTCAGCGCAGCCCTCTACCGGGAAATTCTAGAGCACTTCATGCTTCCCTCTGCTGACCAGCTTTATGGAGATGCCGATTTCATTTTCCAGCAGGACTTGTCACCTGCCTACACTGTCAAAAGTACCAATACCTTGATTAATGATCATGGCATCACTGTGCTTGATTGGCTATCAAACTTGACGGACCTAAGCCACATAGAGAATCTGTGGGGTATTGTCAAGAGGAAGAGGAGAGACCCCAGACCCAACAATACAGATGAGCTAAAGGCTGCTATCAAAGTAACCTGGGCTTCCATAACACCTCAGTAGTGCCACAGGCTGATCACCCCATGCCATGCCGCATTGATGCAGTAATTCATGCAAAAGGAGCCCCGACCAAATATTGAGTGCATACTATACTATACATGGACATACTTTTCAGTCAGTCTAAATTTCTGAATAAAATTCCTTTTTTATTGGTCTTATATAATATTCTAATTTTCTGAGATACTGAATATTGGGTTTTCCCTAGCTGTAAGCCATAATCATTAAAATGAAAAGAAAGAAATGGTTGAAATATATCACTCTGTGTGTAACACATCTAAATACAAATTAACCTAAAAGGATGAAAAATTTAGATTTTTACATTTTTTTTTGGGAATGTTATATAGCACAATGTGAAAAATATTTTTGTTTTCAGAATTGTCGCTCTATTTTTGTTTATAGCGCAAAAAATAAAAAAATCGCAGAGGTGATCAAATACCACCAAAAGAAAGCTCTATTTGTGAGAAAAAAAGGACATACATTTTATTTCGATACAGTGTCGCACGACTGCACAATTTTCTGCTAAAGTAACGCAGTGCCGAATCGCAAAAAATGGCCTGGTCATTAAGGGGGCCAGTCCTTCCGTTCCAGAACTGGTTAATAAACATTTCAACTGCATTGGAAAACATTTCAACTGCATTGGAAAACATTTCAACCGCAATGGAAAACATTTCAACTGCATTGGAAAACATTTCAACCGCATTGGAAAACATTTCAACCGCATTAGAAGACATTTCAACCGCATTAGAAAACATTTCAACCGCATTAGAAAACATTTAAACACCATTAAAAAACATTTCAACTGCATTAGAAAACATTTCACCTGAATCTGTGTGTGACAGATGTTTTGGTGTGTGCGGATACACACAGACAGATGTTGATGGGACACTAGTCGTACAAATGTTTTTGCACACTAGAAAATGCCTGCTGTAACGGCTGCTTGGTTGCACTGGTAAGCTCTGATAGATGTTGATTGGGGAAACACACTAGTACTACTACAGATGTTTTTGGGCACAGGTACACTGACCGATGTTGATGGGGCAACCTGACCTAGAGACAACATTTTTAGAAAGGAAAAAAGATCATAATTTTTTTCACCAGCAGGAATATTATATACTCATTTTGATTTTGTTTTCATATTCAAATCGATTGGAATTAGTAATAATTGAAATTGTGGGGTGTTTGTGAATCACATAATATGTACAATTTTATATCTCAGGACTTTACATTTTTAGTATTCCTTTGTTGCTTTTGCTAGCATACATATATCACCTTTTTACTTAGATTTTGTATGTTATAAATAATTGAATACATTTACATTGAAACAAAAGCATTTGCCATATACTGTAAGTTATTAATCTTCTTTATTTTTTTTCAGGTTCCTTATATTGTGCTGTCAATTTACGCAGCGTTTTACATATATATTGTACATTCACATCATCAGTCCCTGCCCTCAAGGAGCTTTCAATCTAAGGTCCCGAATCAGGCCTTAATATTTACATGCCTTTATCTTGCAACCTTTATCCCAAGAGAAAAGTTAGTTTTGTTCTTGTAGTCTGCCCAAGCTTGCAGACAAATTAGTATATGGAACCTATTTCCCAGAAGTCACCTGAGACCAAGCTGCTGACAGTGCACATAAGGTAGCCCTCATTAAACAGATGTTTCAGGACTATGTCCAAGAACTGTCTGGATATCTTCCAGTCGAGAGATTCCTTAAACTGTCAATCTGATTTCTCCCTTGTTAAGTGATTCATTACATCTAAACTTCATTCTCTCAATCAGCATTGACTATTTTAACCACTTTACCACCGGAGGATTTTGCTGTCTTCCGTCCAGGCCACTTTTTGCGATTCGGCGCTGTGCGACTTCAACTGGCAATTGCGCGGTCGTGCGACGCCGTACCCAAACGAAATTTACGTCCTTTTTTTCCCACAAACAGAGCTTTCTTTTGGTGGTATTTGATCACCTGTGCGATTTTTACTTTTTGCGCTATAAACAAAAAAATAGCGTTTATTTTGAAAAAATAACAATATTTTTAAAATTTTTTTATATGAAATTCCCCCCAAAAAAGATGTAAAAACCAATTTTTTAAAAATTTTTTGGCCAATTTGTTTTCTGCTACCTATGTTTGGTAAAAAAAATCGCAATAAGCGTATTTTGATTGGTTTGCGCAAAAGTTATTGCGTTTACTAACAAAGGGAAAGATTTCTGTCATTTTTGGTGTTTTTTTTTTTTAACGCGTAATGGCGGCGATCTGCGATTTTTTTGTGGGACTGCGACATTGCGGCGGACAGATCGGACCCTTGACTGACATTTTTGACACTTTTGGGGGTACCAGTGACATTACTGCAGTAATCAGTGCTATATATATGCACTGTTACTGTAAAAATGACACTGGCAGGGAAGGGGTTAATTTTATTGGAGAGGGAGGGGTTAATGTATGCCTGGTGCTTACTGACGTGTGGGGGGGGGAGGGGACTGAGTGAGTCATGGACAGATCAGATGTCCAGCTATGCTGAACAGTCCGATCTGTCACTCCCTGTCACTATGGAGATCCGTCCGCTTATGTTTACACAGGCAGGCGGATCTCCACACTAGATCACCGGCGATCGGGGCAGAGCAGCGGCGATTGCCGCTGCTCCTCCCCTGGCCCGACTCTCGCTGTGAATGAAAACAGCGGGAGCGAGCCTCCGGCGGCGCGCAAGCGCCGCCCAGAAGGGGGAGTGTCTGACGACGTTAATACTACGTCGTCAGACGATAACGAACCACTCTGCCGCAGTAGTATTACCGCGAGCAGACGTAAAGTGGTTAAATGCTTATGCTGCTGTATGTTGCTTGAAATTCCCCCCTTTTGCTCCTACCATGGTATGTAGCATTGTATTTTTTACCTTTATGGTTGTTGTCTTGTTCTCTCTTTTCTTTATATTGCAATTTACTTAAATAAAGATTATATATAAAAAAATGCTTATGCTGCTAGCATCAGTACATAGATAGGAAAATATATCATATTTACTTGTCCTAAAACTTTTTTTTATACATTTCTTCAGTTACTTTCTGGTTCCCAAGCCTAGTCTCCAGTAGGGGAGGAGGGTCTTTCTCAGCTAAGCACACTTTCCTTGCATTCATGTCTGAGTTAAGGGCAGATAGATTCCAGGAAGTATCCATCTGTTAGCATTAGAAAAAGCATTCATAAATATATAGGAAAGTATATTATATTTACATATGTTAAACTTTTTTTATACATTTCTTCAGTTACTTTCTGGTTTCCAAGCCTAGGCGAATGATGTCATACATCCCAGGAGTCTTCAGTAGAGGAGGAATGGCTTTCTCAGCTAAGCACACCCTCCTCGCGTTAATGCCTGAGCTAAAGGCAGATGGATTCCAGGAAGTAAAACTACATGAATCATCTGCCGTTACTCAAAATGACCATGGCAAGAAATGCTTGTAAGTTTTTTTCAAAGTGATTTCTCAGCAAAAAAAAAACCAAGGAGATGTGGATGGATGGATGGGTGGGTTTGCTTTTAACATTAAAAGGGAATTAAATAGCGCTTTTGGTTTGTGGTTCTCAAATGCAGTGTAGTTCCACTGCAGTAAGTAGTAAGCCACCAAAGACACTACTGAAGTCTTAAAGAGGAGGTCCAGCCCCCCTACGAAAACATTAAAAGTCAGCAGCTACACCTACTGTAGCTGCTGACTTTTAATATTAGGACATTCACTTACCTGTCCTGGAATCCAGCAATGTCGTCACCCCAGCCGATGTTTCCATCGGCTCTCAGGTGCTGCCGCCACCATTGCCTGTAAGGGAAACCGGCAGCAAAGACTTTTCCACACAAAAGGGTAAGTTAATGTTAATAATGTGGATTTGTACAATTTACAGCTGCTATCTATCTATTGTTTGAAAGCTGTGACCAGTGTCGGAAGAAGGTTCTCCAGTCCCCCAAGGAGAAGATGCTAAACTGTGACTCTCCCATGCCCAATTTGCCACTTGTTGAGTGTCTACTTGAATGTCTATGGCAGAGTTTCTCAACTAGGGTTCCTCCTGAGGTTGCTAGGGGTTCCTTAAGCGATGGGCAATTTCTGCCTCTCAGATAAGTTCCTAATGACACCATTGTTCCTTTTAGCTATCTGTAAGGGGGTAATTCTTCCCAATGATGACAAAAGTAAGGCGCATTCTTCCCACTGACTGTCACACTAATGTGTCATAAGTTGTAGATTTAAAATTTTTAACAGGGGTTCCCCGAGACCAGAAATTTATTTCAAGGGTTCTTCTGTGTTCAAAAGGTTGAGAAAGGCTGGTCTATGGTCTGGCCACGTGCTTTGTAGACATAAGTAATAGGTTTCATGGTGAAAATCGGTCAGTGTTGTAGACAATTGGGGATCTTTTAGCAAAAAAGGATAGCATTGGTTCCGATTCCTAATCAGACCTAAGTTAAAATCGATCTTCAGGGGGGCGCATGCGCGGTGCGGAGCTGGACGGTTGCTAGAAGCGCAGCTCCGTCGGAGGGGAGAGAGATCGGCGTGATCCCCGGGGCCATTTCAACTTACATCAACCCGAAAACTACCAACACCCCCGGGGGAACTCTTTGTGCATGCCGTCAGCGAAGAAGAAGAACCGGGGAGGTCCGCCAAAACGATCCCTGACTACTTATTTGCTGCGCACTAAGGAGATCAGCAGAATGTCCCAAGATGGCGCCCAGGCTTCCCCTCCACCGCAGGCAGAGACCATGCAGCCACCTTCTACTCCCAACACACAGTCCGGGAACCGTGAGTACTCGAGCGGGGTCACTAAGGCAGATTTGGAACAGGGCTTGCAGCCATGTACGAAAAGTTGGCAGACAAATTCCAGTCTGAGATTCAATAATCCACAAATACTTTGACACAAGAAATAGCGGCTTTAGGTGGTCGCACAGACCTATTAGAAGCAAAGCACGATGAACTTTCTATTGCCCACAATGACCTTAGAAAGGACTTTGAGCTGCTTTCAGACAACTACAGTATGTTACAAACACAAGTGGAGGATTTGGACAATAGGAATCGCAGGAATAACCTGCGACTTAGAGGCATCCCAGAATCGGTCACTGATTTGCTTCCTGCAGTTTCTAAGCTTTTCATTGACCTGCTACCTGACAAGCAGGAGTCTGATTTTATCTGTGACAGGATTCATAGAGCCCTGCGGCCTAAACCACCCCCGGATAAGCCTCCAAGAGATGTGATCCTTTGCCTCAAGGACTTCCTGATCAAAGAGGATATTTTGAGGGCCTCCAGAAACACCCCTAATATTTTGATGGAGGGCACACACATTCAAATTTACCCTGACATATCTCAGGCTACACTTGAAAGGCGCCGTAAAATGAAGGAGGTCACCACAGTGCTCCAAGCTGCTAGGATTCGATATCGATGGGGCTTCCCCTTTAAATTATCGGTCCCGCATAATGGTACAGTGTATGTGGTCTATAACCTAATAGAAGGAAAGGAACTTCTATGTAAGCTGGGCCTCCTGGAAGCCGCCCCTGATGCCCGCCCGCAGAACATTCCCAGGCCTTCGCCTACCTGGTCCACTCCAGCCACCAGAAGGGACCAGCGCAGATGGCGTAATCCCTTCAGGGACGGAATCTTCTGAGGAAGCTCATTATGGACAGAAACTTTTTTGGACGCTTCATATAAGGTGGTGCACTGTTAACATGGGTTGCGTGGACGCAGGCAGACCCTTGCCCCTGGGTGGCCGCTCCTTTCCCGTGGGGCGGCTGTGCAGGGGTGAATGTGTCTGTTGATGCGAAAGCAGCGTCACTCAAATGGTTTTTTTCTTCTTTATATACATATTGGTACATATAAGGAATACTGATTACAATGCCGTTCTCTCTCCTCTCCCGTTGGTTTGTCCCCTATGTGCTGTTTTGCGAAGATTCGGGTTCCTGGTTTGTGTGAGCCCTCTCGGGGCCTCCCTCGCCTATGGGTCCCGGGTCTCCGCATTCGGCTGTTGGACGGTTATGTCCAATGGATATTGATTTTTTGGATGGGTTTTTGTTATATGCCCATCTCCAAAAAGTATGTTCATGTTCGTTATTTTTGGTTGATACTTTTTTAAAATTATCAGTTGTTATTTCAGAGAAAATTCGTATAAAAACAGAAAGTCATTTTTTCAGGTCTTTACACTTATAATGCAAGTATATTGGTCAATTTACATTCCTGGTATTCTTGAAGTAGGACCGGGCCCACGGTCAAAGGTAGATGGGTGTCCGACCTCATGTGGATCATGGCCTTATCATGGTATTTTTCAGGAAATTTACATGCTATTACAATCTGGACTGGTTCTGGTCGATTTGTCCTTCAGTTTCATTCTATATCCTCAGAAGCTCAAGTGCGATAGTTGTCCTTTTTATATAGATCATGGGGCTTAAAATCTTGTCACACAATGTCCAGGGATTTAACTCCCCCAATAAGTGGCATAAGGCCTTTAAACAGTACAAAAGATTAGGTGCGGATATACTCCTTTTGCAGGAAACACATTTTGCTGTAGACAGACAACCAACATTTTTTGATAAATCTTTCAGACAGTTTAAATGCTCTTCATTTCATAATAAGACCAGAGGGGTAGCTATTTTTATCAGAAATAATATAATATTTGATATCTCCTCCACGTATAGTGACCGAGAGAGCAGATTCCTGATTATAAAAGGTACGGTTGCAGGCAAATCGATTACTGTTGCATCTATTTATGCCCCCAATGAAGCACATGCCTCCTTTTTCAGGCATTTTTTTGAAGTGTTAGGTAGGTTCGAGTCCCCTCATATGGTGGTGGGGGGGGATTTCAATTTGGCTGCTCATCCATCATTAGACAGGCGTAGTGTTAGAACATCATCAAAAGCCTTTCCGAAAAGTTTGACCCGAGCACTTAGTGATATGCAGCTGATTGACGCCTGGCGCGCCCATAATGTTGGCGTAAAGGGTTACACCTTTTACTCTCACCCTCATGATAGTTCTGCTAGGCTAGACTATGTTTTTTGCACACCGGTGTGGTTGGCGAACTCTTCAGATGCGCGGATTCATGTCTGCCCATGGTCCGATCATCAGATAGTATTGTTTGAAGCCGGAGGAGTGGGACTGGGCAACACAACGTATAATTGGAGGTTAAATGATTCATTACTAAATGACCCTGCACTGGTGGCCCAGATTTCCTCTTCTCTGGTGGATTACTTTGAGATCAATGAAGATGGCGTTTCACCTGCACCTATAGTTTGGACAGCACACAAGGCGGTCATTAGGGGTAAATTGATTGCACTGGCCTCAGCTAGGAACAAGGCTAGACTGTCTGACATAAAATCACTCACAAAAGATTTAGATATATATAACCAACATAGTCTCTCTCCCTCTGCTGCACTCTTGGACCAAATTTACACTAAAAGGAAGGCCCTTGATGATATTCTATCTAACAATACTCAAAAGGCTCTTAGATGGTCCAAAGCCAAATTTATCCTTTATAGCAATTCTACATCCACCATGTTTGCTAAAAAATTAACTCAATCTACTAAGCCCACTCACGTTTACAAGCTCAAAGGGCCTAATGGAAAGGTTGTCTCACATCCTAAAGAAGTGTTAGACATTTTCGAAAATTTTTTACAAAGACCTTCTTTCAGTGTCTTCTTCGCTCCCATTGAATGAGTTCCACCCTTGGATAGATGGTCTGTCAATCCCGTCGCTTTCGGATAGTCAAAAAGAGTTGTTAGACGCACCCTGTACGGTTGATGAGGTTCTAGAAATAATCAAATCACTTAAATCATCTACAGCCCCCGGCCCAGATGGTTTTTCCTCTGCCTATTATAAATCATTTGCCTCAATTTTAGCCCCTAGGATAACTAAGCTATTTAATCATGTTCTTCGGGGGGGGGGGGGGGAGTTTTCCAGAGGAAATGCTCCTTGCGAACATGTCCCTGATACCAAAACCAGATAAAGACCACTCTCTACCACAAAATTTCAGACCCATTTCGGTCATGAACAATGACCTCAAACTCTTTGGCCGACTTCTAGCTAACAGATTATCCACTAACATCCACAAACTGATTCACCCTGATCCGACCGGATTTATTCCTGGGAGACAGTTATCGGATAACTTTAGGCTGGTTGCGAATATTGTCCATGATGCCAACGTTAGCAAATCCCCTACTTGCCTTGTGAGTTTAGATATTCACAAGGCTTTTGACTGTGTTAGCTGGCCTTATTTAGAACACCTTCTTCCCAAGTATGGTCTAGGTGAAAGGTTCATTCATGGCTTTAAAGCCCTGTACGAATCCCCACAAACAAGAGTCCGCCTCCCTGGATGTAACTCCAACTTTTTTCAAGAGGTACAAGACAGGGTTGCCCGCTCTCCCCCCTTCTGTTTGCTCTAGCGATTGAGCCTTTGGCCACGGCCATCAGGAAGAATATTCATATAGCTGGATACAATATAGGGGGGAGAGAATTCAAACTTAGTCTTTATGCGGACAATGTCTTATTGTTTTTGTCTAATCCACATATCTCTCTACATCATCTGCTAATTGAGTTGGAGAAATTTCGGTCAATGTCAGGTCTAGGGGTGAACCTCTCTAAATGTTCACTTATGCCAATAAATTTGCCAAACTGGATGCAGGTATCCATTAGGGAAAGTTTTTCGTTTACTTGGTGTACGAGATCATTTCGCTACTTAGGGGTTCAAATCACTCCTCATTACGACTCTCTTTTCATTTCAAACTTCCCTCCAGTGTTCAAGAAGCTGGGCCTCTTGTTAAAGGCATGGTCTTCGTATCATATTTCATTCCTGGGGAGAGTCATGGCTGTAAAAATGATTATCCTGCCAAAGATCTTGTTTTGTTTCAGGGCTCTCCCCATCAATGTGCCTAAATCACATGTCATCTCTTTCCAGCGTGAGATTTCCAAATTTATCTGGAATGGTAAAAGGTCCAGATACAATAGCCACATCCTTTATGCACCCCAGTCCCGCGGGGGTCTGGGTATCCCAGACTTATGGTCCTATTATATCTCAGCTAAACTCATACAAATTGCACAATGGCATGCTGAGTCTGACTGCATCCCCTGGCTCTCCTTTGAACAAGCCTCAGTCTCCCCGTGCCTCCTCTCGGCTGTTCTTTGGAGTGGTTCAAATCCGGTTAATTATGGCTCATTTGCCAACAAAATTGTCAATCATCTATACCGGCTATGATTGAAGTGGAAAACCCCCCTTAATTTAGTTTCCCGGATCACCCCCTTGACATCCTTTCTAGATCAGATTGGCACCCACTCACTTCAGCTGAACAGAGATGACTTATCTCCTTGGATAACCAGAGGCTTGGTGAATTTTAAGAAGCTCTCAGTTGGTAACATTTTTTGTACATTTGAACAACTGATGGACCTACATAAGTTCCCCAGCTCTGAAAGAAACCACTGATATTCTCAGGGAGTTTTTCCAAGCACAGGGCTCTTTATCACTGAACCCACCATTCACGGTTTTTGAGAACATATGTTCCTCCTCATCTAGGAATAGAGGGCTTATATCATTGTTATATTCACATCTAGTTACACTCACTCTTCCAGAAAAACACAAATATATGCTGAAATGGGAGCAAGACCTTAACTGTGTCTTTTCAGTCCCTGAATGGCATCGCATGCTGTCAAATATGCGTAAATGCTCGCGCTCTAGTGCTTGCAGAGAGTCCCCTCTTAAGCTTCTTACCAGATGGTATATGACCCCCTCCCTAATACACACCTTCTACGGCTCAGTTTCTGCTAACTGCTACAGGGGCTGTAGTGAAGAGGGTGACCTACTCCATATTTTTTGGAGCTGCAATCTATTGCGGCCAATCTTGAATCAAGCTCAACAGCTCATTTCTAAACTGGTGGGTTCGGTGATATCTCTTACACCAAAGATGTGTCTTCTGTTTGTTAAAGTTCCAGTAGTTCACAACTCCACCTCCAATCTGATACACACACTGATGTGCTCCATTCACTGGATGATTGCCCTTAATTGGCGCTCAGACACTCTACTGTGGTCTCAGGTTCTTTCCAGAATGGAATGCATCAAGCTAACAGAAAGAATCTTTCACTCCCTACATGGTTCAACGTTGACTTTCCATGCTAAGTGGGATCTTTGGGATAGATGTGTGTAGATTTCTTTATGCTTCAGGTGAGATGGGATATATTTGGAATGAAGGTTTTGACCCTATGCTAACAACGGTCTGTTTGATTAGCGATTAGCTTTTATATTTTGACCAGTAAATATTTAGTGATTTATGCAATTTTCATGTCTTTTCTCTATGCATTGTATAAGAGAGAAAAAATATTCTTTTTTTTGTAAGATGATACATGTTTGACCTGTATTGTTCTTTTTTTTATGACTTTCTAATAAAATCTTTTGTAAACAAAAAAATGTTTTAACTTTCAGTTAGCATGAAAGGTTTAGAATTTCTCTCAGGGTTTCAATTGCTGTCTGTGACTTCTTTTGAGAGAGTTCCCATCACAATTTATCCCTGTACCAGCAGAACCAGAAATTTGGAGATTAGGAGTCACCAGTACACAAAGCTGGAGACAGCAAAAAAAAAAAGACACACGGGTTCTAACCTTGACTTTCTCTAATAAAATATACTTTTCCTGCTGTCTCTGTCATCATTGGAGTGATTTTCACTCCTGTCCACTGGCCATTTGTAGTCCCACTGGAAGCATGTAGTGTGGCCAAGTAGGAGAACATTTGGGAGAAAGGGATAGAGTGTTGTCAGCCAGTAATAGGAAGTGCCTGAACAAGGACTTCTGTGTCAGGTATTATCAGATATTATCTTTAAACGCTCTGTATATTTAACGTGACATTCATAAAAATTAAGTTGTGACTAAAAGCTCTGCCTGTAGAATAGAATGTATGTACCTCTCCCAATACTCAGGCCACTGAACGTTTCTCAAATGTAAAGAACTCATCTTCTGAGGACTTCTGTGAGTGTCTGATTCTTGGTATCCCACTGCACTCAGTAGTTCTTCCCCAGGAGCCCTACTGCATTTACTATATCCTGTGGTGATGTGGGGGCTGGTGGGAAGAACCACTGGGCACAGCAGGGATCAAGAGATCGGCACATCCAGAAGAGTCCTTTTCTGAAGGGTTTTCAAGCAACAGGTTTTCTTTAATAGAGCGGTGGAGCGGTTTCCTTTACAGAGTGAGTTTTTTTTTTTCACAATTTGATTTTAGCAACAGAGGCAATTTATAAAGAATAGAAATTACTTGAAATATTATCACCATATTAAAGATTATACAACTTCTGCACTCTTTGTAAAGAACGTTATCCGTCACTGCTAGACAAGCTATGGCACTGCCCTCCGGTGTCGTCTTTTTGGGACAAAACGATACATAGCGAGAATGACTGGGGTATCATTACCCAAAGATGTTTATCCCCTAGTGTTCAACTACATGGACTGGGAGCACCTTCAGCAATCAAAGGACTCTAGGAAACCCCTTTCGTTGCACAAACCTTGGATTGTTACCTGCCTAATGTTGGCACGTAGGCTGATCCTACGCCACTGGATGTCAGACTCTGCCCCCACTATAGCGGAACTAACGTCAGACCTGAATGCACTGAAGTCTACTGAATCAGTGGGGCTATCACTTGACCCACGCCTGCCTAGGTCATTCAGGTCATGTAAATGGAACCTGCCCGCTCACGCCCTCTCAACTCCTGCGGGACTGCTACTACCTTCTAAGAACTGACCTGAGACTTCTACACTGCCTTGGTGGAAACTTGCACACCCCTGATATGGCGACACACCGCCCAATCTGCTCTCTTATGCTCATACAGGTGTGCTACATACCTTTGGTGCCTTTAAATGTCTAACATGGGTGCATGTATGTTGTTATGTTTGTTATCTCATTTCACATGGTTCAGCATATGTATCATCCGAAGCTAACTCATTACGTGGTGCTCGACCCCACCACTTCATTCCCCTCTGACCCCCCACCGCCCCTACTACGAGTCCTGTATTTGACAAGACTATGATGCCTTCAACCCCTAGGGGCTTTAGTACCCTTTTATTCTCCCTAATCCTCTGCCCTTTCCCTCCCCTATGCCTCTCCTCCCAATCCCCTTATCTGAAAATGGAAAACTTGGGAATAACCTGGTTTGATTGCACCAGTCGTATTAGCCTACGAAATTCCTCAACAATATGTTTTATGGTGGCAGAGCACTTCGTAAATGCAGAGTACGTTTTGCGTATGTTGTTTGATGATGTGTATCTTGTTAATGTTGCTCTATACTTATTTCTCTGTACTGAGTTGAATTTTAATAAAACGTTGTTAAAAAAAAAGATTATAAGAGATATTTTTGATTGAGTTTATATCTGCTTTAAACATTGTTTTTTCATATATTTATATTTGACCAAGAGTATTTTGGATTACATTGCTCTCATAAGCTAAAAAAACGATGCTACTGCTAGGCTTGCTTTCCCAGACTTGATCTTGCAAAGGAGAACAGCATGTGCAATAGAATTTACAAAGCATTTAAGAAATGTTCAACATCTTGCTATTTAAGGCTAAGTTCACTTTTTTTTCTAAATTCCAGCTTCCTTATGTACCAATAAATTATTACCGTACCTCTGTTGAAGAAAATAAAAAGCTTTCTTTATATTCTAGAATTGACCTTAGCCTCCAGGGTATCCTATAGAAAAGTCCCCCCTCCTCCATTACTTTCATTAGAAATAACAATTTCAGCAGCTGACCTCATTATCACACATCCTGCACATGCCCTCCCCCTCTCGGAGATTGCTTCCACCCACCTCTGCAGTTACATTCTTTTCAATGCAGTCATTATCAGTGAACACCATTCTCCCTCTATACACAGCTAGTGTCTTCCTCTGCTGATCAGTCATTTTGTTTGTTACCTTCATCTTGCATAGATCGTTCATTTGGCAGAGTGAGCAGGAGCTGAGCGATCACATAAATTATGTAGTGCAAGGGCCTAGCTGGTTGAATACAGAGTAATTGGATAGATAGGTATGTCCTCCTATTATATAGTTTTGTTAAATCTAATGGAGATTATACAAAGATTATGCAGAGATCAGATTGTACAGTGTGTTGTCAAAGGAAGAAGAAGGTAAGTGGGAGGAGATAAAAAAAGAGGTGGTATATTATTGATGGAGAACACCCTATTCTGTGATGCAGTAAAGCAGTGCGTGATGAGATATGATGTTTCTGGAAGGTCAAATGATGCCACAGGAAGTGATAGGCTCAGAAAGTATTTTTCAAAATTGTGAACTGAGCGGTGGAGATTCAAAGCTGCCATGGACTAGATAAGTGAGAGATAAGCACATTGGGACGACCTGGGCAGAAAATACATAAGAAAAGGCTTTGTTTATGTTTATTGTGAAAAGTGAAATTCTGCCTGAAAATGTGAACTTAGCTATTAAAGCACCCTTCAGCTTTGGTCTTGAGATGCTGAAAGCAAATTTTAATGGCGACACTGGCTGTTGCAAGACAAGTTTTCAGAACTGCCTGCTAAAAGCTTTTAAAAAATGTAGCCATCAGTCCCATTAAGCCCTGGTACATATTGGTGCAGCTTTAAACTCACGCTACTTCAGTGCGATTTCAAAGCCGCAGATCAGTGCGATTTGCGCCGCTTATTTCATTGTGGCTAGCAACTTCATTGTGAGTCGCAATGAAATCGTAAGAAAGCAGAGCAAGAACCTTTTTCATAATGGCTGCAACATGAGTCGCGACAATATGAACAGTTCCATTGCCGGCAATGGAGTGCGACTTGACATGCGTTTTGGAACTGTCAAATCCAAAGTGTGAACGAGGGCTAAGATTTCATCCAGTTTAAGCTTAGTTGTATTTTTTTTTTTCAAAAACAAATTGCTTGGTCACATGTATAGTGAAGATTTTAAAGCTGATCTCAGGCTCCTACACATAACAAACTGCCGGCATTACAAAAATGCAACCCCCCCCCCCCTAAAAAATGAATGTCACCTAAATGTACGGTCATGTAGTGCTTTAGTACAGAGTTTTCTCTCTTCTGTTGTCAGGAAACAAGGGTCCTTGTTTTATTATTGTCTGTCTGGTGGGGTTCCTTAAGAATCTCAGCAGTGGCATCATCAGGGTGGTCAGGACCAGCTGGTGCTGGCACATCTGCAATGTTGGATTATCATCCACCTGAAATTGACTAATCCTTGGTATACACATGTAGATTTTAAAAATTTTATTTTTCAAATTAAATGATTTTCTAATTATTACTGGGCTGAAATCAATATTCGTTTTCAACCACGGTGACGAGAAAATGCAAAGGAGGATGGAACAGTAAATGTGGTTTGGGTCAGCAAAGTCCATTCACTCCAAAATGGAATATTAAAAGCAAACAAAATGTTCAACTACTTTAAACAGCATTCATCAAGCTCTCGAATTTACTGAAAATTTGCATACAAATTTTGTTTGTTCAAAAAAGTTATTTTTATCTCAGTCCCATAAGATTTGAAAAACTATAGGCACATGGCTAAAAATAAAAGGTCATTATCCATGTGTAGAGCTTTGTGAGCTGAGCCTTTTGTCAGAATGAAAATATTCCTTCTAAGAGCTGTTTAGTGAAGGTTTATATTACTAGATGGAGACATAGATATAGTAATCAATTTTTCTGTCGATTTGGTAATGTAAGCCTGGGAATTTGCCACAACAGGGACAACACTGTAAACCTACTGTATATACTGTATTTCAAGTGAATTGCAAACTAAATTTTATAACTGTAAATGCTTATGATAATATTATGATGTATCTTTTTATCTATAGCCAAAAATCCTCCTCCATCCATACCTGAATATTATAATTAGGATTTTAAAGTGGACATGCTATTTCTCTTGCAATCCCATTCAACAGCATCTGTCCATAGAGGCTTTGATAAGCTTTTTATTTGTATGCAGATGAGATAATTCATTGTCCTTTAGCCTTGATTCACACCAGTGCTTATTTGTCGTGCGATTTGACAGTTGAACTTGTAGGACAAGTTGCACCCCATTGCCGCTTGGTAATGGAACCGTTGAAATCGTTGTGACTCAAGTCGCAGCAACTTTAACCACTTCCCAACCACCCGCTGCTTTTTTACTGTGCAGGGTGGCTCTCCTGCGCAAACCGACGTAGATCTACGTCGGTCATGTGCGGGAAGCTAGGGGGCGAGCGCAGCGGGGAAGCTGATGCACGGGTCAGGCGGCTCCGATTGCCGCCTAACACCCACGATCGCTGCCCGCTGAGAGAGAAGGACAGTCGGCTGTTGTAAACACAGCTGACCGTCCTTCTCCCTGGGATGAACACAGAGCTCATGTGATCCTGCTATATAGGATCACATGTCTCTATGGTCATCTCAGAAGCCACGCCCCCACAGTTAGAATCACTCCCCTAGGGTCACATTTAACCCCTTGATCACCTATACTGTTAACCCCTCCTCTGCCAGTGTCATTATTACAATAACAGTGCATATTTTTAGCACTGATTACTGTAGTAATGTCACTGGTACCCCAAAAGTGTCAAAAATGTCAGTTGGGGTCCGATCTGTCTGCCGCAATGTCACAATCCCGCAAAAATTTGCAGATCGCCGCCATTACTAGTAAAAAAAAAAACAATAAAAATGACATACAGTTAGCTCCATAAATATTGGAACATCGACACAATTCTAATCTTTTTGGCTCTATACACCACCACAATGGATTTGAAATGAAACAAGATGTGCTTTAACTGCAGACTTTCAGCTTTAATTTGAGGGTATTTACATCCAAATCAGGTGAAAGGTGTAGGAATTACAACAGTTTGTATATGTGCATCCCACTTTTTAAGGGACCAAAAGTAATGGGACAATTGGCTGCTCAGCTGTTCCATGGCCAGGTGTGTGTTATTCCCTCAATATCCCATTTACAAGGAGCAGATAAAAGGTCCAGAGTTAATTTCAAGTGTGCTATTTGCATTTGGAATCTGTTACTGTCAATTCTCAATATGAGATCCAAAGAGCTGTCACTATCAGTGAAGCAAGCCCTCATTAGGCTGAAAAAACAAAACAAACACATCAGAGAGATAGCAAAAACATTAGGTGTGGCCAATTCAACTGTTTGGAACATCCTTAAAAAGAAAGAACGCACCGGTGAGCTCAGCAACACCTAGAGACCCGGAAGACCATAGAAAACAACTGTGGTGGATGACCGAAGAATTCTTTCCCTGGTGAAGAAAACACCCTTCACAACAGCTGTCAAAGTCAACAATCAAGAGAAGACTTCACCAGAGTGAATACAGAGGGTTCACCACAAGATGTAAACCATTGGTGAGCCTCAAAAACAGGAAGGCCAGAATGGAGTTTGCCAAACAACATCTAAAAAAGCCTTCACAGTTCTGGAACAACATCCTATGGACAGATGAGACCAAGATAAACTTGTACCAGAGTGATGGGAAGAGAAGAGTATGGAGAAGGAAAGGAACTGCTTATGATGCAAAGCATACCACCTCATCAGTGAAGCATGGTGGTGGTAGTGTCATGGCGCGGGCATGTATGGCTGCCAATGGAACTGGTTCTCTTGTATTTACTGATGATGTGACTGCTGACAAATTCAACTTTTGTCAGCAGGATGAATTCTGAAGTGTTTCGGGCAATATTATCTGCTCATATTCAGCCAAATGCTTCAGAACTCATTGGACGGCGCTTGACAGTGCAGATGGACAATGACCCAAAGCATACTGCAAAAGCAACCAAAAAGTTTTTTAAGGGAAAGAAGTGGAATGTTATGCAATGGCCAAGTCAATCACCCGACCTGAATCCGTTTGAGCATGCATTTCACTTGTTGAAGACAAAACTGAAGGGAAAATGCCCCAAGAACAAGCTGGAACCAGGGGCGGACTGATCATTCGGGCACTCGGGCATTGCCCGAGGGCCCGGCGTCAGAGGGGGGCCCCATGAGAGGGTCAGTCCGTCCGTCCCTGGACGGGAAGTGGCCACTGCATACCTCCTGTCACAAGGGACAGCTGGCGAGAGAGCTGCAGAGTGCAGAAAAGTTTTTGCAGAGCCTCGTGTGCAGCAGGTCAGTCAGTGTGTGTGTACTATCACACACAGCGCTGCCAAAGGGAGGGGGAGGGGGCACACGGGACATCTGCAGCCCGGTGTCCCACTCGCAGCTATCATCCTCCTGTAAGACACCTCTCTCCCCACTGGCAGCCCGCACATCTTACTGAGCATCCCCCGCCCCCTTCGGATGTAAACAGACAGAAGGAACCCGGGAGGAGGAAGATTTCACTGCCAGAGCCGCGCTGAGGATCTGAGGTCTGTGTATA
The DNA here is from genome assembly GCF_965119305.1 of Pelophylax lessonae. NCBI lineage: Eukaryota > Metazoa > Chordata > Amphibia > Anura > Ranidae > Pelophylax > Pelophylax lessonae. The sequence goes on along the minus strand of NC_138768.1, from coordinate 467,575,728 downwards.
GTTATAGATACAGTGGAGGGGGGGTCACGGTAACCAGAAAGGGGGGAAGGGCAAGTAGCACACATGATGGAGTGATGGGGGGGGCTAGAGGATATGTATTGGGGGTGCTTTGGGAGGAGAGAGTACTTCTGCTAGTGGGGGGAGGGGTGTCATCTCTCCTTCCAAAGCACCCCCAATACATATCCTCTTACCCCCCTCTCCCCCAAATCAAAAGATGCTGCATCCCTCTGTGCCCTCCTCCCTCAGTGTCCCTCTGTGCCCTCCTCCCTCAGTGTCCCTCTGTGCCCTCCTCCCTCAGTGTCCCTCTGTGCCAGCGTCCCTCTGTGCCCTCCTCCCTCAGTGTCCCTCTGTGCCCTCCTCCCTCAGCGTCCCTCTGTGCCCTCCTCCCTCAGCGTCCCTCTGTGCCCTCCTCCCACAGCGTCCCTCTGTGCCCTCCTCCCTCAGCGTCCCTCTGTGCCCTCCTCCCACAGCGTCCCTCTGTGCCCTCCTCCCTCAGCGTCCCTCTGTGCCCTCCTCCCTCAGCGTCCCTCTGTGCCCTCCTCCCTCAGCGTCCCTCTGTGCCCTCCTCCCTCAGCGTCCCTCTGTGCCCTCCTCCCTCAGCGTCCCTCTGTGCCCTCCTCCCACAGCGTCCCTCTGTGCCCTCCTCCCACAGCGTCCCTCTGTGCCCTCCTCCCACAGCGTCCCTCTGTGCCCTCCTCCCTCAGCGTCCCTCTGTGCCCTCCTCCCTCAGCGTCCCTCTGTGCCCTCCTCCCATGGCGTCCCCCTCTGCGTCCCTCTGTGCCCTCCTCCCTCAGCGTCCCTCTGTGCCCTCCTCCCTCAGCGTCCCTCTGTGCCCTCCTCCCTCAGCGTCCCTCTGTGCCCTCCTCCCACAGCGTCCCTCTGTGCCCTCCTCCCTCAGCGTCCCTCTGTGCCCTCCTCCCTCAGCGTCCCTCTGTGCCCTCCTCCCTCAGCGTCCCTCTGTGCCCTCCTCCCACGGCGTCCCCCTCTGCGTCCCTCTGTGCCCTCCTCCCTCAGCGTCCCTCTGTGCCCTCCTCCCTCAGCGTCCCTCTATGCCCTCCTCCCACAGTGTCCCTCTGTGCCCTCCTCCCTCAGCGTCCCTCTGTGCCCTCCTCCCTCAGCGTCCCTCTGTGCCCTCCTCCCACAGCGTCCCTCTGTGCCCTCCTCCCACAGCGTCCCTCTGTGCCCTCCTCCCACGGCGTCCCCCCTCTGCGTCCCTCTGTGCCCTCCTCCCACAGCGTCCCTCTGTGCCCTCCTCCCACAGCGTCCCTCTGTGCCCTCCTCCCACGGCGTCCCCCCTCTGCGTCCCTCTGTGCCCTCCTCCCACAGCGTCCCTCTGTGCCCTCCTCCCACAGCGTCCCTCTGTGCCCTCCTCCCACGGCGTCCCTCTGTGCCCTCCTCCCACGGCGTCCCCCCTCTGCGTCCCTCTGTGCCCTCCTCCCACAGCGTCCCTCTGTGCCCTCCTCCCACAGCGTCCCTCTCTGCCCTCCTCCTACGGCGTTATGTGTACACTGCGGCTTTTCCCATAATACTGACATCTGTATACTTTGGTGGGGACAATGCTGCTTACATTGGTGGTCAGTGGGAAGAATGTCCCTTACATTGGTGGTCAGTGGGAAGAATGCTCCTTACATTGGTGGTCAGTGGGAAGAATGTCCCTTACATTGGTGGTCAGTGGGAAGAATGTCCCTTACATTGGTGGTCAGTGGGAAGAATGCTCCTTACATTGGTGGTCAGTGGAAAGAATGTCCCTTCCATTGGTGATCAGTGGGAAGAATGTCCCTTCCATTGGTGGTGAGTAGGAAAAATGCTCCCTACAGTGGTGGTCTTTTTTATTTAACCGTTCAGCTAAGAAGACATTTGTTGCTCTTGTTATATTGTGTTAATTTATGAAAACCTTAATTCTGGAAATGTACCTTTGTTGCACTTTATTTAATGTATGTGACTAACACGTAATATGGACAGTGCAAGATGTAGGCGGGCTTTGTGTAGGTGTGGCTTGAGTGTGGACGGGGACACAGGGGGCCCCATGATCTCTTATTGCCCGGGGGCCCCATGAGTTGTCAGTCCGCCCCTGGCTGGAACTGAAGACAGTTGCAGTAGAGGCCTGGCAGAGCATCACCAGGGATGAAATCCAGCATCTGGTGAAGTCTAAGTGTTCCAGACTTCAGGCTGTAATTGACTGCAAAGGATTTGCAACCAAGTATTAAAAAGTGATTTATGATTGTTAATCTGTCCCATTACTTTTGGTCCCTTAAAAAGTGGGAGGCACATATACAAACTGTTGTAATTCCTAGACCGTTCTCCTGATTTGGATATAAATACCCTCAAATTAAATCTGAAAGTCTGCAGTTAAAGCACATCTTGTTTGTTTCATTTCAAATCCATTGAGGTGGTGTATAGAGCCAAAAAGATAAGAATTGGGTTGATGTCCCAATATTTATGGACCTGACTGTAAATCTTTCTCGTAGTTAGTAGATGCGATAAATTTTGCGCAAACCAATAAAAATACGCTTATTGCGATTCTTTTTACCAAAAATATGTAGCAGAAAACAAATTGGCATAAAATGTTAAAAAAAATTTAGATTTTTTAATTTTTTTTTTGAATGTCATATAGCAGAATGTGAAATATATTGTTTTTTTTTCCAAAATTGTCGCTCTTTTTTTGTTTATAGCGCAAAAAATAAAAATCGCCCAGGTGATCAAATACCACCAAAAGAAAGCTCTGTTTGTGGGAAAAAAAGGACGTCAATTTTATTTGGGTACAGCGTTGCACGACCGCGCAATTGTCCATTAAATGAACGCAGTGCCGAATCGCAAAATAGGGCCTGGTCATTAAGGGAGCAAATCCTTCCAGTCTTAAAGTGGTTAAAAAAGGTTCCTGCTCTACTTTTTTGTGATTTCATTGCAACTTACTTTGGCTTCTGTTAAATTAGGTTGTAAGCCGCAATGAAATGGCACATCAAAATAGCAGCGATTTCTGAAGTAGCGCGATTTCAATGCTGCACCGGTAGGAACCAGGGCTTAAAGAGGGTTAATTTACTAAAGGCAAGTACAGTTGCTCCAGATCTTAGTAAATGATAGGGAGCTCTGCTGACTTCAATAATTTAATCAGATGCAAGCAAAAATGCATTTTTTTTTTTATTTTCCTTGTATGTGATTGGGTATTCTTTGTAAAGTGAAACTGTACATCATTTACTAAGCTTTGGAGCAACTGTACTTGCAAAGTGCACAGCCTGTTTACTTTTCTTTTTTTCAACTATTTTATTGGGTATTCAACAGAGAAATGGAATTACATCGGGAACAAAGTACACAAGATACACAAATCCAAGTTTTGTATATTAGAAGCATATAGCATTTCTCAAGTATCAGATTGAGTAACATAACGTCTAGGAAAGGTCTGCGCACCTGTTTCCGAGGTAATGTGGTGTTCGTAAATATTGCCATTCCCAAAACGGGTAAATATAAAATATGGATCAACCACCTTTCAAAACTAAGCATAGGTCTTGTACTAAAAGGAAAAGAAAGTACACACTTTGGTATAATAAAGGGAACATTACTGAAGTCAGAATAAAATCAGAAATGCTCTTTATGCAAAAAAACACAAAGGGCAATTTGGGAAATCCCTCCACTCTTTACCAACTGGAAAAGGAACACTGGAATCCAGTTCACCCCGTCTCAGTAGCATTGTGCGTTCAAATCTATCTATGGCACCTCTCTATGGGAACTGACCCAAAAAATCTCCCAACAGAGATACTTATCCCCACTATGGATCTCTGCATTTAACTCACACCTCTCACCATTCTGCTGGAGAGGATGCGGGGAAGAAGGGTCCCTCTTCCACATTCTATGGAGCTGCCCCATGCTAAGCAACTTCTGCAACGAGACGTTTAGTCTCATTTCAGAAGTAGCTCAATCCAAAGTTCCTTCAACCCCAGGTCTAGCTTTACTCAACCTTTGTATAGAGAATATTTCCCTACACTTGCGTACAGTAATAACCCACATCCTATTGGCCACAAGACTATCAATTACCAGACTATGGAAATTCACCCCTCCCCCATCAATAGAGAAGATGACCCAGTTGATTCAGACCCACTCTACTTATGAGGCGATGCTGGTTCCCACCAGGGCAGCATACATCCGTTTCCATAATGACCCCATGGATGACCTGGTATTCACATCACTTTCACTCTCATTAACTTACATATTTATTTAAACCCACTCAGTGCAATTCTTACCTCCCCTGTTTGACTCTACCCCTATTTCCCCTCCCTCTCTCTCAAAAATGTGTGATTCCGGATGTATGTTAGAGCAATTCTGAGGTTCTAGTATGTGAATTCCTTTTTGTATGCTGCTCATGTCATGTTGTTATAGGATATGTACCTTCTTGTTAAAGCTCAATATAAACTTACTGATATGAAAAACGCATAGGCCACTCACGCCTCCATTCATGTAATAAATGTAGGTATTAGAACTCAAGTGTTGCACAGGTATCAAAAAGCTCAATTCATGGTCCCCAGATTTTATCTAATTTATGAGGGCATCCCCTCGCCTCATATGTAAGTTTGCAAATGGGTAAGACCTGGTACAGTGGGGATCGAAAGTTTGGGCACCCCAGGTAAAAATTTGTATTAATGTGATGGAAAAACTTTTGCAGACACCATTTTTTTTGTTTTCTGTAATTTTCAAAGTTTCAGTGATGGAAATAAAATCTACCTTTTGTTGACATATTATAAGAATGTCTAATCTGTAATTTGATGCCTTTTGGAGATTTTTCCATCTTTCCTTTGCTTCTTTATGCACATTAATACAAATTTTTACCCGCCCAAACTTTCAATCCCCACTGCAAATCAAATTTTTCCATTTGTTAAGGGGCACGACTGTGTAATGTATAGTTACATAGTAGGTGAGGTTGAATAAAGACAATAGTCCATCTAGTTCAACCTGTGTAGATGTGTGTGGCTGTAATCATCTCACATACCCCTGAATGTTCTGATCCTTGAGATGTAAGTCTAAAAGTCTTTTGAAAGCCACCATACTACCCGCAGAAACCACCTCTTGTGGTAGAGAATTCCACAATCTTGTTGCCCTAACAGTAAAGAACCCCCCGCGTTGCCTGAGGTTAAAACGCTTCTCCTCTAATCGCATTGTATGCCCTCGAGTCCTCATGCAATCCCTTCGAATGAACAGCTTTTTTTCTAAGCTGGGATCCCCATTAAGATATTTATAAATTGCTATCATGTCCCCCCTCAGACGTCTCTTCTCCAGGGAGAATAAATCGAGCGATTGTAGACGCTCTTCATAGTCAAGGTCCTCCAATCCCCTAATTAGTTTAGTTGCCCTTCTCTGGACTCTCTCCAGCTCCAACACATCCCTCCTGAGGACTGGCGACCAGAACTGGATGGAATACTCCAGATGCGGTCGGACCAGAGTTTTATAAAGTGGAAGGATTATAGTCTTATCTCTGGAATGCATCCCTTTCTTTATGCATGCTAATGTTCTGCTGGCTTTGGCAGCTTGACATTGCATGCTGTTTCCTAATCTATCATCAACCAAGACTCCCAGATCCTTCTCCATTTTTGATTCCCCCAAGGGATCCCCTCCTAACGTGTATTGTGTTTTTATGTTTTTAGTCCCCAAGTGCAAAACCTTACACTTCTCCACGTTAAACCTCATTTGCCATGTCGTTGCCCACTCTGTAATTTTGTCCAGGTCATTCTGTAGGATATCTGCTTCATGTTGTGAAGTTATTGCCCTGGCCAATTTTGTGTCATCTGCAAAAACTGATATCGAACTACTGATCCCGACCTCAATGTTGTTTATGAATAAATTGAACAAGGTTGGTCCCAAGACTGAGCCTTGGGGGACCCCGCTTACCACCTTAGACCAGTCTGAGTATGCGCTGTTTATTACTACCCTTTGGACACGCCTTTTAAGCCAGTTCCGTATCCAAGAGCAAACCCTGCTATCGATACCTGCAGACCTTATTTTATAAATTAAACGCTTGTGGGGAACTGTATCAAACGCCTTAGCGAAATCCAAGTACACCACATCCACTGGTCTCCCCCTATCAAGCTCACAGCTCACCTCCTCGTAGAATGTTAAGAGATTGGTTTGACAAGAACGCCCATTTGTAAACCCGTGCTGATTACTGCTGATGATGTTGTTGTCTTTAGCAAACTCTACGATACAGTCCCTTATCATCCCCTCCAGAAGTTTACATACTACTGATGTCAAACTGACAGGCCTATAATTTCCCGGGATATGCCTCTGGCCCTTTTTGAATATTGGAATCACGTTAGCTTTCTTCCAATCCCCTGGTACATCTCCTGTCCTAATACTGTCAGCAAAGATCAGGAACAGTGGTCTCGATATAACTTTACTGAGTTCCTTGAGTACTCTCGGATGTACGCCATCCGGGCCTGGTGCTTTGTTTGTGTTAAGTTTATCCAGCCTTTCCCTGATTTCACCCTCTGTTAGCCATAGTGGCAAGTCCTGTGTATTACTACTAGCCATACAGTCATGGTCAGTGTACCCCTCCGTTTCCTGTGTAAAGACTGACGAGAAAAAAGCATTCAGCACAGTTGCTTTTTTAGTGTCCTCTGTAACCATCCTCCCATCATTGTTAATTATGTGTGCAATATGCTCTGCCTTAGTTTTTTTGCTGTTGATATATTTAAAGAATTTCTTTGGGTTTTTTTTACTATCCTCTGCTATTTGTCTCCCAAAGTTGATTTTAGCCATCTTGATTTCTTGTTTACTTTTCTTATTTGCCTCCTTGTATTGCTCGAAAGCCGATACTGTGCCCTCTGATTTATACTTCTTGAAGGCCAATTTTTTTCCCCTAATAAGTTTTTTGACGCTACGGTTTAGCCAGCCAGGTTTGGCTTTGTCTCTTCTAAATTTATTTCCCATAGGAATGCACTGCAAGATGCCTTTGCTTAATATGTTCCTAAAGCATTCCCATTTTTCCTCTATGGTCAGGGATCCCAGGGTTTGGTCCCAGTTTACCCTTTCCATCAATGAGTACAATTTTGGAAAGTTTGCCCTTCTGAAGTTTAGGGTTCTTATATTCCCCACTTGCCTTGTTATATTGTTATTTACACTAAATGTGATCATCCACTGCAAAATACAATCATTTAACTAGCATAAAACAAGAGAAACCATAAAAATGATAGGAGCCTAGGTCAATTTCCTCCAGAATCCCCAACAACACCATTTTGGATTATAGACATTAGGAAGGTTGAAATTCATGGCTGTAAACTGGGTTACACGGACCAGAATGGCCTTATTTTCCCACAGGTCCAGAGCAGGTGGAGCAGATCTCCTGAACATTTATGCCATTTGTGGTATACACGATTATCTCTCTTATGCACCTGTAATAATCAAAGTGGAGTACAATATATCCTGTGAAAGATACATAATTTAATCAATCTTTCTCTATCCAATATAGCAGTGTTAAAATAAGTATGAAGGAGTTCCTCCTGTTTTCATACGAAAGATCTGGGTTAACGAACGACCATTGAGCTTTCAAGACTTGTATGCGAGTAGATTTGTTTACTATTAGGGTAATATAAAAATAGGAGATCAGCCCCTTAAGCACAGACTGTAACAACTTTTTCTAGGGTAGAGTTCCTGAATTGTACTTCTCTAAAACCAAATTGTGCTGAAGCAGCATGTCTCAGCTGTACGTATCTAAAGTGTCAGGAGTTTTAAAAACCCTAAATTCTTCCCAGATTTGGATAAAGGATTTAAACTGACCTTGATCATATAACTAGTGTACATATTTTAGCTGTAAAAACAGGCATCTGGAAAATTAAAAAAAACTTGGGAGAGTGGGGTTGAACCAGATTGGATGGTTGGGGGAGGTGACCTGTGAGGAGTCAGAAACCAAAGATAGACAATTATCATACATTTTTAAGAAAACTTTCAAAATATCAGTGCCTTCTGAGACCAAGAGGGCTCTCCTATAAATTAAGTTCCATAGGAGGAAACTAGGGCAACCTCAGCCGCCATGACTGCATTATTTATTTGGGGAAAAAGCCACCAATGAATATAAACAAGTCTCAGATTCGGTATTGCTAAACCACCCTGAGAGGTAGGTAACTGCAGTGTCTCATAAGAGATTCTAGGAGTTTTGGGATACCATAAGTATGAGGAGATGAGTGAGTCCTGTCGAATATACACCAGACAATTCGACAGGATATACAAAAACTTGGGTAAGAAAACCATTTTAAAAAGATTACCTCTTCCTATCAGGGTTAAAGGTAATTTATTCCCAGCTAATTTATTCTTAAAGGAGATTATGCAGAGTAGGAGATTATTCTCTACATACAAAGATATTGGTAATTGCACTGTAACGCCTAAGTATTTAATCAAAGAAGTAATTTGCAGAGGGCAATCTGATAGGAGGATAAATGGAATGGTTGGGTCAACAGAGTACATACTCGACTTTCCAAAGTTAACCTTAAATCGGGGGAAAAAAAAAAAAAAACAGTGATTGCTTGCAGTACCCTATATATTGTATTACGAGGGTCAGATAAATGAAACAGCATGTCATCTGCGTAGAGCAACACTCATTTTTCGAAGGAACCAATCCACATACCATGTATATCAGGGGAAGTTCTAAGTACTTGTGCCAGAGGATCTATGGCAAGGGGAAATAATAATAGTGATAATGGGCAAACTGCCTTGTACCACGATGAATAGAAAAGGGTCTAGAATTTTTACTGTTAACCCTCACCCGAGCTTAAGGTTAGTCATAGAGTATATAAAACCATATAATAAACATATTCCCAAATCCAAATTCATCTAATATGTATAACAGATATGGCCATTCAAATGTGTTCTGTGTGTCAGTACTGCACGTGCTATTGAAGCGTAATTTGGTGTCTGTAAATTGATAAATAATCTATGTATATTTGGTGTGGGGTGCGCTAAACAACAAATAAATAATGAATATATAACATATATCTATGTGTGAACCAAATCAACAAAAGTAAATATATATAACATATATCAATCTGTGAAGCCAATTAATAATGCAAATCCATTGGTGCATAAACATAAAAGTTCATAAGTGTCCATAAATATTTTGCAGGTGAGTAGAATTGTATTCTATCCGAATAATACGTGTATCCACCACCGAGTGAAATTCATCCTTACCAAACGGAAATAAATAAGGTGCAACTATATTTTCTTGTGCTGAAAAAATATCCAATCTCCTTGTGAACAAACACCACGTGTAAATCACCAAGAATTAGCCTCTTACCAGATGGTAATAGGTATGCACTTGTTCAGTGAAACCACCGCCTTGCTTCCTCTTTAAAATCCTGAAGTGGGATGTAGAACCGCTCTACCTTTCTTTCTCCACTAGATGGCAACGAGTACCAGCAAGAAACACAGCCTCATCCTTCTTTACAAGCTCACAAAACCACCGTGTATTAAAGAAAAAAAGAGGGCTAATAGTGTATTACCCTTGAGATTTATTCAAAAAACAGTTGATAATGCACTTACAATTAGATGTCTTGTATTCAGCATAAACATAGGCATACGAATTCCTACTCCTGTCTCAGTAGAAGTCCTATGGGAAGAAACCGGTCAGATTAGGAGGCGCACACGTCACACACAACTTGCGGTCCGTGCTGCAGCCGGCCGCAAGCCTTTGCAGGAATTCGTATGCCTATGTTTATGCTGAATACAAGACATCTAATTGTAAGTGCATTATCAACTGTTTTTTGAATAAATCTCAAGGGTAATACACTATTAGCCCTCTTTTTTTCTTTAATACACGGTGGTTTTGTGAGCTTGTAAAGAAGGATGAGGCTGTGTTTCTTGCTGGTACTCGTTGCCATCTAGTGGAGAAAGAAAGGTAGAGCGGTTCTACATCCCACTTCAGGATTTTAAAGAGGAAGCAAGGCGGTGGTTTCACTGAACAAGTGCATACCTATTACCATCTGGTAAGAGGCTAATTCTTGGTGATTTACACGTGGTGTTTGTTCACAAGGAGATTGGATATTTTTTCAGCACAAGAAAATATAGTTGCACCTTATTTATTTCCGTTTGGTAAGGATGAATACAATTCTACTCACCTGCAAAATATTTATGGACACTTATGAACTTTTATGTTTATGCACCAATGGATTTGCATTATTAATTGGCTTCACAGATTGATATATGTTATATATATTTACTTTTGTTGATTTGGTTCACACATAGATATATGTTATATATTCATTATTTATTTGTTGTTTAGCGCACCCCACACCACATATACATTTATCTATATTCAAAAGCACTGAATACCGGGAGCAGCTTCAACGCACTATCAGCGCACCCATCCCCCCTTACAACAATCTATGTATATTACTATGTGTGGAAGGTCCAGGGATAAAGCCCATTTGATCCAAAATAATTATAGTGGTTATCACTGAATTCAGGCAAGTAGCTAGGGTTTTGGAAAGGACTTTGAGATCCATATTTATCAAGGAGATTGGTCCATATGAATCACAGTTTAGTGGATCCTTATTTGGCTTGGGAATCAATACTTTAAGGGCTTCACACATGGACAACGGAAGTTTATGTTGCCGAAAGATAGCTTTATAAAGATTATGTAACCAGGGGGGTTAAAAAGTTACAGTGAACTATATACCATTCAATGGAGAACCCATCAGGACCAGGGGTTTTTTGTTTAGCAAAAGTTTTTAGTGCTTGAGCGATCTCATCTATGGAGATGGGTGCGTCAAGGGATAGTCTCTGAGCCTGCGACAGAATGCAAAAAGGGATGGAGTCCACATATTTACAGAGTTCCGGCAGTGTATAAAGAGCTTGAGAGCTATAAAACTCAGAGAAAAATGGTAAAAAGGAATTTTCAAATCTCATCGTGACAGGAATGGAGTTTTGCAGACTTGTCATATATTCTAGTATCGGTTTGGCTAAGAAGGCAAGAAGATGGCCATTTTTATCAGCCGATTCAAATATCCTTTGATGTTGGTATGGTCGTTTTTGTTTTTTAGCCACCAAAGCCAGCTCATATGCGCTCTGTGTATCCCCCCATAATTGATAAATGAGGGGAGATGGGCTTAAAACATAGGGCTCCTCTACCTCCCGTAGCTTTTCTGCTAAAGTAGATAACTTTTCTATATTAGCTTTCTTAAGAGTTTTCAATCCCTGCATATAAGCACCTCGCATCACCCCCTAAATGCATCCCATGCAGTCAGGTCAGAGACACCCTGGGCCTTGTCCTTGTCCAACCAAAAGTTGGAAATAGCTTATGTTCAAGTATAGAGCACGGTTGGTTCCACCAACCAGTACGGGCTCATGTGCCAGGTTTGATCACCAGGGGATCTAGCAATTTGTAAGGTGAGTTCCAAGGGTGAATGGTCGGAAATCGCTCATGTTAAATAAGTCATGGTAGTGACTTTATGCAAGATGTCTCGGGATAAAAAAAACATATCAAGCCTAGAAAGAGGCTTATGAGATTCAGTATGACAAGAATAGTCCCTACGTTCAGGATGTTTCCATCGCCACATCTCTTCCAGGTTATAGGCCTTCGCCCATTCTTTCAGGAGATAGGACTGGAGTCTAGAACACCGAAGTCTATCCACCGTAGGATCCATGACTGCGTTGAAATCCCCTCCTACTACAAGAGTACCCCATATCATAGGGAGTGTCTTGGCCATACATTCAGAGAGCCTCTGTGGGGGGGGGGGATATATATAATGACTATAGTATAGTAGGCTTTTATGTATTTAAACACCCCAGCATCATCACATCCTTGCCGATCAGTCCTGACCTTCACAATTTGTATTGGAAGAGATACAGGAATTAAAATAGAGACTCCTCTGGAATACGTAGAATAGGTGTAGTGGAAGGCGTGAGCGATCTGGGGTCTTTTCAAAGCCAGCACCCTAGACCCCATCAGCTGAGTCTCCTGCAGCAATAGGATCTGAACTTTTGTACATTTGACGTATTCAAAAACCAGAGACCTTTTCATTTTGGAATTTAGGTCCTTGACATTCCAGGTAAGCAAAGTTAGAAATGAAGAGAAGAGCCGCTCAGGTGAGGCTGTTTATCCTGGTGTAGGTCAGATCCGCCATCCAAAATTGTTGAAACCAAGAAAGTGAGACCGCACTCGAAGATGAAAATGAAATCAACGGTATCCCTTATTCCTCATGAACAAATTCATACAGACAGTGCATCAAAAGACATGTCAGGTTGACGCGTTTCACGATACAGAGGATCGCTTACTCATAACCACACAATGGAATGTTGGTCAACTAGCATTTGTAGGTGGATAGTCAGCTGACGCTGTAACAGTGCAATTAAACACACCTTGGATCAATTACCGAAAAGTCCACAATTGCGAGTCGGCTCACCTTCAAACCATGTGTTAAGACAAATAATCACAGAAAACTCCTAAAAAGGGAACTGAATACAATCAAATAGCTCAGAGACATACTTGACAAGACATATCATGTAAAAAACATGTGCAAATATATCAAAAAGCTGATTTCATAAAACATTCAAAGAATTTTTATCATTATAATATCATATAAATAAAGTCAAGAATAATGAAAAAACTAATCGAAGGTGGATTGTTCATTAATGATAGTATAGATGAATAAAAGTGAAAAAAAAAATGATGAACCTTAAAACATACTCGCTTATTGGATGCAAGTATATCTAGTGTTCAGCAAAAATATGCACCCAAATAAATAAATCTTGATGACCTTAAACCACTATATTGAAAATGTGAAAATATATATGTCAAAAAACATGAATAAATGTATACATATATATGTACACATGAACTGTGAATGTGAATATGTGAATATAATAAACTATATATATAAAAAAAAAATTTAATGAAAAAATAAATGAAATTAAATGATGATGAAAAAAAAGACAAAAGGGAAATGGAGCAAAGGGGGGGAGGGGAGGAGGGGAAAGAGGGGAGAGGGAGGGAAGGGGAAGAAGGGGAATGGTAAAAAGGGAAAGGATAAAAAAGAATAAAAAAATTGGAAAACAGGTCATCAGTGAGGAACCTGTATAGTCGATCAAACTATATATATATAAATATATATAAAAACTTGCATGAGATACAAGAATATTACCGAACGACATAGGACCCACTAACATAATGAAGAAAAGAAGAAAATGTATCTATACTGGAGCAAATGAAAAAAGGCAAGAATATAGTTGTACTTACTATGTGTATGTAAATCTTTTTAATTTTATTTTTATTTTTCTATGCCTGTTTCATATAAAGTTACTTTTTATACATTTTGAATTACCATGAACTATTGCTAGTTGTTGATTATTTATATCAGCTTTAAGGCAAAAAACCTCATAAAAAAGCTGTACAAAGAATGTGAACATTACAAAATACAAAATACAAAGTGTATGTAGATAAAAAATGCTCCATAAAAGAACCCTCAGCAATCATGCTCGTTGTATGTATAAATACAACAGCATAAATGTTTTTTTGTTATACAAAGATATCAACAACCCAACATATATAATCTGAGAATCACAGGGACTAAAGATGGATACATAAATCAAAATTAAGATAAATCGAATATAATATGAACCATATAGTTCCCAAACTCTCATGATTAACATATACTCAAGGACGAGGGATCCAGATTATGATATCGAAATCCGATTATCAAGAAATGAAATTGAAAATGGGTCCCTAATCCATGAGATGGTATAAATGTCAACAACTATAGCAACAAAAAAGACATATGTCAAAAATCCAAAATATGTCAAAAAAATGTGTAAAAAAAACCTCTATACATGTCAAAAAGGGAAAGTACACATTAGTGAGTGTGATGTCACTCATGAAAGTGAGTGACATCCCACTCAAAATGTAAGCCCTGTGGCATGCGTGTACGAAGTCTAAAGACCCAAAAAACATATTTTTTACACAATAAACGGAACATGTCACCTCCTCTTGTTGGTTTTACAATTCTATCTATGACCTGAACTTGTACCAAGGAAGTATCACCTCCATGTTCATTATTAAAGTGACGGGCAACATTCGTTGATTTTAAAGTTCTTATGTCACTAAGATGTTCTCTGAATCGTTCTTTTTTTTTTTTAAATTTGACAATTTTTATTGGGTTTTATTTTTTACAGATACAGACCAATTAAACCATAAAAAAATAATACATACATCAGGATAAACAACAAGAAAAGAGAAAAAAAAAACCCAACATTATGCTCATTGTGAATCCAAACTCAGCATATCACACTTGTGGCAAATCCAAGCACACCCACAAAAAAAAAAAAACCCCACTAAAGAATAATCTAAACAATCGTGCACGTGTTCAAATAATCGCCCCATAAAAGGGGGTAATAAATAAATTGAGAAGACCCTTCCTTGGGATTTAGTGCAAAATGTGTCTTTCCCCCTAATGGGAATATCGTGTATTTAGAGGCATAGCCAGACCTTGTAAGACCCCCTAGGATCTTACATAAAGAGGAAAAAAAAAAAACCCCCCCTTGAAAAATTGACAACATAAAAGGGTAAGGGTCGGGAGGGGAGGAGGGCACATGCCCATGCAACGCAAAATCTACACCTCAATAGAATTGGAGTACACCTCTGACCCAGTGAAAGATACCCACAGCAGCCACTGAGCTCTAGTCACCTCTTCTGAATTTTTTAACACCGATGTCAGTTCCTCCATCTTATGAATCTCTTTAACTTTTTCGAACCACATTTTCAGAGAGGGAGTCTGAGTTTGTCTCCATAAAATAGGTATGCATGCCTTCGCAGCATTTAAGAGTCTAAGTGTCAGAGATTTTATATATTTTTTTGATGATCCCTTTGTAAGATGCAGAAGACATAGAGCGGGATCATCCTGTATCTCTACCTCTGTCAACTGTTTAATTATTACAGCGATTTTCATCCAAAATACCCTTATCAGGGGACATGACCAGAAGATATGGACCATAGTCCCTACTTCCGATCCACAACACCAACAACTGTCCGTGTATTTCTCATCCATTTTATGTAGCACCTCAGGGACTCTATACCACCTAGTAAGTATTTTGTAGCCCATCTCCTGGATCTTACAATTCATAGATGTTTTATGAACTGTAGACAAAATTTTGTTGACTTGCCCAGGGGTTAAGGATATCTCAAGCTCATGTTCCCACCTCTGTATAAACGAGAGGTGTTGATCTTCTTGCTCTTCTGACAACCATGTATAAAATAAAGATATCAAATGTTTGGGCGGGGGCCTTCGAGATACATATCTTTTCGAAGGGGGTTAATTTCCTAGGGACATACCCCCCTTTCTGATATGTCCTCAGGAAGTGTCTTAATTGAAAAATACTGAAATAATCCAGATCAACATCTGGCCATTCCGCAATCTCTTCCTGTGTAGGTATTTGCCCCTTCTTCCATATATCATATATACGAACTTTACTGACATGAGCCAAACTTCGTACCTTTGCGCTTACACATCCCGGAGGGAATTCAGGGTTCCCTAAGATCGGTATCAGTGGGGATGGGCTGGAGGATATCTTAGAGAAATGTTTAATACGTCTGGTTTCCCGTATTGTCATCCCTATAGTTGGATGTGCATACACCTCGTCCGCAGAAGAGTATATTGACCATGGTGCAGGAGGGGTCATTTGGCCCGCCTCGTTTACCTCAAGCCCAACCCATCGTTTAAGGGCCCCATTGCAATTCCAGTCCACTACCCGTGTCAAGTGAATAGCTCTATAATACCTACGAATATCCGGTAATCCTATCCCCCCCCCCGGTCTTTGGGGAGGTGCAGGGTCTGTAACTGGATCCGCTGGGATCTTTGAGCACAAATGAAAGAGCGGAACATCGTCTTAATCTGCTGAAAAAAAGTAGACGGAATTGCAATTGGTAGGGCCTGCATTATGTATGGAATCCTAGGAAAACCATTCATTTTTAGTGCATTACACCTACCAAACCAAGTTAAAAATAGCTGTTGCCAGCTTCTCAGGTCTCCCTTGATCTTCCTCAATAAAGGTAGAAAGTTTTTCCTATATAAATCTGAGGGGTCTGCTGTAATCTGGACCCCCAAATATTTTATCGAGCCCTCAGCCCAACAGAATGGGAATGATGTGCGAAATTGGAGTTCCTCCTGTATTGACATAGAAATGCTCAGTGCCGACGACTTAGTAAGATTAATTTTGTAGTTAGCTAAAGCTCCGTATTCTCTGAGTGCCTCCAGTATATTTGGGAGAGATACTATGGGATTAGTAACGAAAAATATGAGATCATCTGCAAAGGCAGCCACTTTGTGCTGCTCACCAGCAACCCACATCCCTGATATATTGGGAGATCTACGTATTGAACATAGAAAAGGTTCAAGTGTTAAAATGAAAATGAGAGGGGACAACGGGCAACCTTGCCTGGTCCCGTTCGATATTAAAAAAAAGTCCGATCTCCACTCATTCACCCGTACAGCTGCTGATGGATTAGCATATAATGACAGAATGAATGTTAACATCTGTGGATCCAATCCAATATATGACAGGGTGGCCTTGATGAAACTCCAGGCCACCCTGTCAAATGCTTTCTCAGCGTCAGTAGAGAGCATCACCATTTTGTTACAGGAAACATGAGCTGCATGGATAATATCTATGACCCCGGTGGTATTGTCCCTTGCTTCACGCAACGGAACAAAGCCCACCTGGTCATAGTGTATTATATGTGGAATATTAGGAATGAGGCGATTTGCAAGTATTTTTGCTAAAAGTTTTGTGTCGCAATTCAGGAGAGAAATTGGGCGATAACTGCCACAGAGATAAGCGTTATACACGCCCTCAGTGAATCTAAAGGCAATGCCAAGCCGTCCCAAAGAGAATTCATATGCCCCAAAAGGGGGTGTATCAGGTGAGACCTGAAGTGTTGATAATATAACATTGTGAGTCCATCTGGACCCGGAGCTTTATGTGTCTTAGCCTGGGATATTGCAACGGCCAGTTCTGTTTCTGTAATCTCTCCTTCCATTGCGAGTGCTTGTTCCGCAACTAACACCGGCATACCAGAGTTTTGAAGGTATGATTCAATCCGTTCTAACTGTTTATTTTGGTTTACTTTTCCATTCCCTTCACTCTGCAGATTATATAGGATTGATAGAATGTACGAAATTCACCTGCAATTGCCGATGATGTGGACACCTCTCTACCTCCCGCCCCCCTAATACGGGGGATGTGCGTTTGTTGCCTAGGTCCCCTCAGGGCCCTTGCCAACATCATTCCTGGTTTGTTTGCAAATTCAAAGGAGTATCTTTTAAGCCATATCAATCTCCTATTTATCTTTAAGAATAAGATACTATTTAATTCCTCTCTTGCCCGGGTAAGAGGGGCCAGATGTTCAATGGCCAGGGATCTTTTGTGGAGTCTACTTAATTCTTCAATTTGAGAAAGCAACTCGTTCACCTTTTTCTCCTGGATTTTTTTTTGGTGAGAAGCCAGCCGCATAATAACCCCTCGAACCACAACTTTATGGGCCTCCCAAATGATTGGAGGAGATAAAGAGTCATCTTTATTTTCTAGAAAATAATTTTTCAACGCTTCCTCAATTTTCCCCCCCGTCTCTGGATTTTGCAGGAGTGATTCATTCAAACGCCATGTAGTAGGTCTAGGTGGCATAGAATCCCATTCCATGCAGACATGAGTTGGGGCATGATCTGATATAGAAAAATTGTCGATGCTGGAGGAGAATACCAACGGAAGATCTGACTGAGAGACCAGGATGCGGTCTATTCTAGAGTAGGCGTTGTGGATCGGAGAATAATAGGTATAGTCCCTTACATTCGGGTGCATTAACTGCCAAGGGTCGACAAGATTTAAGATAGAAAGTTCACGCTGCAGACGTCGCAGACGCGAGTATGAAATACAGGAAGAAATGAAATATGTTTCCTGCAGGAATGCTATTTGTGTATGGCTACGTTTCAAATCCTGCAGTAGGCGTGCAAAGCTTCTGTGGGGTAGATAGCCCTCTAACATTGAGGGTTGTGACTTTACATCCGATTTCCCCTTGTTTATGGGTATTCGGTGTTGCATGCGGTGTCCTCCCCCCTCCCTCCCGCCTGCCCGCAACCAGGTATTCAGACATAGGGAGGAAAAAAAAAAAACAACCAAAAAAAAAAAAAACAACAAAAAAAACAAAACCCAACAAAAGAAAAAAAAAAAAAGGGAGGAAAGAACTCTACCTTCGCGCAACCAGGCGCGTAAGAAATTTACCTTCGCGCAATGTGGTAGACAAGCTCTGTGAGGTTCCCACAGATCAGATAATAAAAAATAACAAAAAATTAGAAAATTAATTGCCTAGAGCTCCGAGCGCCGCGGGCCCTCCTCTGATCTGAGAAGGAGGGGGGGGGGCGAGAGGACGGACGCAGCCCCCCCCCATAAAGGGAAAAACAAATTAGAGAGATCTAGATGGTTCAGGGGCGCAGAGGGCAGCCGGGGAGGAGACCCAACCCCTCCACCCCCCTCCTGCCCCCCCCCCCAGTCCTCCGATCCACCCCCACCCCACACCTTCAGCAAAGAATGTTTTAACCCTCCGTCACCCTCCATAAAAGAGGGAGAGGGAGAGATCCTTGATACCGGAATTAACCCTTTATAATACCATTATCATGTCAATAGGCCTTTAAAGCAAAGACCCATAGCAAAAAATATATATATAAAAAAAAAGGAAAAAAAGAGAAAAAAAAAAACGCATGCTATCGTCTTATAGTAGATAAATAGTCAGCTTTTGGAGCAATACAGAACCATTAGATAAACCTATAAATCTTCTTAGACGCATATCTTCACTGATCCAAAGAAAGAAGGAAAAACCCTCTCTCCCCTCTTTCCTCCTCAAAACATCATGCGCGAATAGGATCCTCTTCTGTCCCTATTTTCTGAGTGTCTACGTATTGTGGCCTGTGTGCTAGAGTCAAGCCTGTTCCATGTGAGGGCAAAGAATATTTTAACCCTCCGTCACCCTCCATACAAGAGGGAGAGGGAGGGATCCTTAATACCGGAATTAACCCTTTATGGTACCATTATCATGACAATAGGCCTTTAAGGCAAAGACCCATAACAAAAAATATATATAAAAAAAACAAAAAAAAAAAAAACGCATGCTATCATCTTATAATAGAGAAATAGTTATCATTGGGAGCAAAAAAGAACCCTTAGAGAAACCTATAAATCTTCTTAGACATGTGAGGACACAGAATATTTTAACCCTCCGTCACCCTCCATAAAAGAGGGAGAGGCAGAGATCCTTAATACCGGAATTAACCCTTTATAATACCATTATCATGACAATAGGCCTTTAAGGCAAAGACCCATAGCAAAAAATATATATATATAAAAAAAAAAAAGAGAAAAAGAGAAAAAAAGGAAAAGGAAAAAAAAAAAAAAAAAAACGCATGCTATCATCTTATAATAGAAAAATAGTCATCATTTGGAGCAATAAAGAACCCTCAGAAAAACTTATAAATCTTCTTAGACGCATATCTTCACTGATCTAAAGAAAGAAGGAAAAACCCTCTCTCCCCTCTTTTCCTCCTCATAGCATCATGCGCTAACAGGATCCTCTTCTGTCCCTATTTTCTGAGTGTCTACATATTGTGGCCTGTGTGTTAGAGTCAAGCCTGTTCCATGTGAGGGCACCAGGGCCCTCCCCTCCAAACACCCCCAGCCAGTCCAAAATGGGTATAGGGGGGATCCCAAGGAATGTAAACAGTTTTGGGAGCTGATCATGCCACTTAAGAGTAAACGACTTCTTGTCTCTTGTTACCACCAGCTGAAAAGGATGTTCCCAGTGATATGTTGCCTTCATCCTATGAATTTCCTCCAAGAGAGGCTTTAACGTGGCTCTCATTCGTAGAGTGTTATACGAGAGATCAGGTAGTAAGCGTATTTGCAAGCCCTCATAGTCCCATGAACCCTGTTTCCAGGCACACCTCATGATCTCCTCCTTGAAGGCAAAAAAATGTAACCTTATTAACACATCCCGTGGGTTTTCAGAGCCTTTTTTGTATGTGGTTCCAATCCTATGAATCCTATCAATTTCAAAAGGTTCAGTCAGTGAACGCTTCAATAGCCCATTAATGATTTTCATCGCACACTCCCTGAGATCAGGGCCCAATACAGACTCAGGTATCCCTTTAAGTCTAACATTGTTCCTGCGATTTCGATTTTCACTATCATCTTGCTTCAGATGCAGTGAAATAATCTGTTTCTGTAATAACAATTGTGATTTTTTTAAGTCATTGATTATAGAGTCTGTTAGGGATTGTACCTCCTCCACCTGGCCGACCCTGGCGTCTACCTGATCCACTTTTTGCTTGACTGAGTCTATTTCCCCTTTCAGGTTACTCACAATTGTGGACGCCATGTCTGCAATATCTTGCTTGGTGTAATGTTCCGGTACCTTTGGTACCCTAAATTACACTTTTCCACAAGTGTATGCGCCCCACCATTTACTTTTGGAAAGGTGCGCATACACCTTTAAGACTGGAGCTGTCATCACCCAGCGCCGGACTAGATGGCTATTTTAAGCGCCGGTTCTCACTCACATGTGTTCGTTCACACACCCTTACCTGGATGCTAACCTTGCTTGAAGCTTCCATGCTTGCAAGCTTACTTCGCTGACGGAACCTCGCTGCGCTGATCCCTGTATCCCGCTACTGGATCATCCGCCTCTCCTGAACCACCCTTCGGCTGTATCGCTAATAGTGCTAAGTACCCCGCAGGGGAATTCTCTATAAACTTATACTAAGCTTACACTATCTAGCTCTGCATAGTAAAGACTGTTTATCACATCTGCATAACTAGATTGCTAGCTCTTGAGACTACTGCTACTTTTCTGCACTGGGTTGATCTCTTTTGTATGTCCACCTGCTATTCTATCATCTGCTATCATACAACATTGCTAAACCTTCCTGCATCCATCTGCTACTGTCTCACCTTCAAGTGTCTATCACCTACCACCTCCACTCAACCTATCCCTCAACCTTCATCATTGTGTTACCACATACATAAAGTCACTCTAGGAACCAGTTTGCTAATTGTGTGTATTTACTGGCTGAAATAAGACCTTCCACACATGATGAGTCATTGAGGTTGGGAATGGTATCTCAGCATATCTCTTACATGACTACTGACGTGGAACTATTTCTGCAGCTGAAAATCCACACCATATAAGAAACGCAGGAGCGTTACAGATTGAACGAACCCAAAAAATGGATTCAGCAGAAATAACCACTCAGGTGACACAATTAAAACAGCAAGTATCTGCGTTAATACACGCACTTGCTGAATTAAAAGAAGACAATCAGGCTCTGTCGCAGCAGGTAATTAGACTGACACAACTTACCTCTGCTCAGTCCCCTGAACCCAAGATAAATCCCCCTTTGGTATTTACAGGCGATCGCAAAAAATTTCGCGAATTTAAAAACGCATGTGAGTTACTTTTTTTGCTAAAACCTCGTACCTACCTTACTGATCATATTAAGGTTTGTACTATTATTTCTTACCTATCAAACGATCCTCGAGCCTGGGCAGATTCCCTTTTTGAGAAAAACGACCCGCTTCTCAACTCCTATGCCTTGTTCCTGGCAGAGCTCACTAGCCTATATGATGACCCCAATAGGCAGAGTACTGCTGATCTTCAGTTAAGATCCTTGAAACAAGGAAGGAGGCCTGTAGAAGACTTTGTCGCAGAGTTCAAAAGATGGACACTTGATTCAGAATGGAATGATGCATCTCTGAAAACCCAATTTAGGCTTGGCCTATCAGAAACCGTTAAGGACGAGCTCGCCCGAGCGGATCTGCCAAAAACCCTGGATGCACTAATACAACTCAGTATTACTATAGATAGAAGACTACGAGAAAGAAAGGCTGAAAAGATGGGAATGCCATTATCCGTTTCCTCTCGGAGTCTGGCCGTTGACCCCGTTCCTATGGAGATAGGAACCATACGCCCACCGCTATCAACTATGGAAAATGCCAAAAGACGAAATGAAAATCTCTGCTTGTACTGTGCATCCCCGGATCACAAGATAAACGTCTGTCCCCTAGTCAACAAAAAGAAGGGTGAGTGTTCACATGTCTCCCTAGGAGGATTGACAACTTCATTCACTAACCCCTACATTTCTGTTTTTTTGACATTACAGTGGGACCAGAACAGGATTACTACTAAGGCCATGATTGACACAGGATCTTGTGGAAATTATATGGATATATGTTTTGCTGCTTTAAATAAAATTCCTATTATTTCTAAACTCAAACCTGTCTCAGTAAGTCTTATTACCGGTGTTCCGTTATCCTCTGGTCCGATCACCGATCAGACACAAGCACTTCTAGTCACTATTAACGAGTCTCATAGGGAGACTTCTACCTTCGATTTAATACCATCACCCCACTTTCCCATTGTGTTGGGACTTCCCTGGTTGCACACACACCAACCACCCATAGATTGGAAGAAACGGTCCTTGACCTTCCCTTCTTGTTATTGCGAGGAAACGTGTAACCTCCCGTTTTCCGGGAAGATTCTGTCTATGGTGACAGATGAGATTGCACCATTATGTTATCAGGATCTTTCTGAGGTTTTTCTTGAGAAAAATGCTCAAGCATTACCTCCTCATCGAGACTATGATTGTAGCATTGATCTACTCCCAAATAGCAAATTGCCGTTCGGTCATGTTTATCCTCTTTCACAGGATGAACTTGCCCATCTCAAAACCTATTTGGATGAGAACTTGGAAAAAGGTTTTATTAGACCTTCCACTTCTTCCACAGCAGCAGGACTCTTTTTTGTTCGCAATAAAGATTCAAGTCTCAGACCTATCATCGACTACAGGAAATTGAATGCTATCACAATAAAAGATCGCTATCCTCTACCGCTTATCCCTGAGCTCATTGAGCAGGTGCGTGGAGCTACCTATTTTTCAAAATTAGACCTGAAAGGAGCATACAATCTCATTCGAATCCGTGATGGACACGAGTGGAAGACTGCATTCAGAACTAGATACGGATTGTTCGAATATCTTGTGATGCCATTCGGCCTATGCAATGCCCCTGCAGTTTTCCAACGATTTATAAACGATATTTTTAAAGACTTACTAGATGTCTGTGTTGTGGTATATCTGGACGATATACTTATATATTCACGGACCCTGTCTGAACACATAAGACATGTAAGACTTGTATTATCGAGATTGCTTGCACATAATCTTTATGTGAAGCTGAAGAAATGCTTGTTCCATAAAGATGAGGTACTCTTTCTAGGCTACATCATATCCAAAACAGGAATCGAGATGGACATGAGTAAAATATCCTGCATTCAGGATTGGCCTACACCAACCACACGCAAGGCGCTACAGCGATTCCTGGGATTTGCAAATTTCTACAGGAAGTTCATAAAAAACTTTTCTGCTATTGTGAGACCCCTCACACAGCTCACTAGCATAAAAATACCATTTAAATGGTCAGAAGAAGCAAATAAGGCTTTCCACTTGTTAAAGACAAGGTTTACTTCCGCTCCCATATTACGCCATCCAGACCCATCCCTCCAATACATTCTGGAGGTAGATGCGTCAAACATGGCAGTAGGAGCAATACTCTCCCAACGACCTACCCACACTTCACCACTTCATCCAGTCGCTTTTTTTTCTAAATCCCTGAGCAGTCCCGAGATAAATTACCCCGTGGGTGAAAAGGAACTGCTTGCTATAAAATTGGCTCTGGAGAATTGGCGACATTTACTCGAAGGCACCCAACTACCAATAATTATATACACGGACCATAAAAACCTCCAATATCTTCAGACTAGCAAAACTCTCTCGCATCGACAGGTACGATGGTCACTATTCTTTCTAAGGTTTAACTTCCTAGTGACCTACACACCTGCAGATAAGAACAAAAAGGCGGATGCACTATCACAACTAACTGAAGAAAACTACTTTGAAATCCCTTCCGTTCCTATAATACCTCACAAACGCATTATTGGAGTTGTCCGTTCCTTAAAGGAAGAGGTTCTGCATGGTATAAGTTTGGATTCACCCCCACCACAACTAAATACTGATGCAGAAGGCTTCCTCTACTACAACGACAAACTTTACATACCACCTACCCTACGCACCAAGATCTTGGAATTATCGCATGATGTGCCTATGGCAGGACATATGGGTATGACAAAGACTTTCAATTTGATTTCTCGACAATTCTGGTGGCCTGACATGAAAACATCTATACAAAAATTCGTCTCTTCATGCAATGTCTGTGCCAGGTCCAAAATTGACACTACGAGACCATCCGGTCTACTATGCAGTCTACCAATACCCCAAACTCCATGGGAGGTTTTGTCATTGGACTTCATCGTAGAATTGCCTCCTTCCAAAGGATTTAATACCATCTTGGTGTCAGTGGACCATCTGACAAAGATGGCACATTTCATTGCTATTCGCAGACTACCTTCGTCCAAACAAACGGCAGAACTCGTGATGAAACATGTCTTCAGATTACATGGTATCCCAAAAACTCTTCTGTCTGACCGTGGATCCCAATTTATTTCTAAATTCTGGCAAGAACTATGTCACATACTACGGATTGAGCGGAAGCTCACTTCTCCTTACCATCCGCAGACCAACGGACAGACTGAAAGAGTCAACCAATGCATCGAGCAGTATTTACGTTGTTACACTTCTTACCAACAGGATGATTGGTTGGATCTTCTCCCCCTGGCAGAATTTGCCTACAACAACGCAACTCACAGTACAACCAAGCAGAGTCCGTTCTACTTGAACTATGGGTTCCATCCCTCTATTCTCCCTCAACGCATCCTTCCTTCAAATAACCCAGTAGCCTCAGACTATCTTACCCAAATAAAGGATTCTCTGGGTTTACTAAATACTACCATTGCACACGCTCACAGTCAACAAAAGAAGTACTATGATCTTCGTAGAAGACCTTCTCCACAGTATACTATCGGGGACCTCGTTTGGCTCTCAACAAAAATCTTGAGACTGAAGATCCCTAGCAAAAAGCTTGGACCTCTGTTCTTGGGACCTTTCCCAATCAAGAAACTTATTGGAAAAGCTGCAGTGCAGCTTACATTGCCAATGGACCTAAAAATCCATCCCATTTTCCATGTGTCGCTACTAAAACCCCATGTTCCGGACCAAGGAATAAGGCCTAATATTCCACCTCCCCCTCCTGTACAAGTTGAAGGTGGAGAAGAATACGAGATAAAAGAGATTCTGGATTCTCGTATCTACAGAAGAAGACTTCAGTACTTGGTTAGATGGAAGAACTATGGGCCCCAAGACGACACCTGGCTAAACACCTCTGACATACATGCCCCTAGATTAATCCGCAATTTTCATGCGAGATACCCAGACAAACCAGCTCCAGAGGCCTTCAGGAGCAGGCCTTAAGGGGGGGGTATTGTAATGTTCCGGTACCTTTGGTACCCTAAATTACACTTTCCACAAGTGTATGCGCCCCACCATTTACTTTTGGAAAGGTGCGCATACACCTTTAAGACTGGAGCTGTCATCACCCAGCGCCGGACTAGATGGCTATTTAAAGCGCCGGTTCTCACTCACATGTGTTCGTTCAAACACCCTTACCTGGATGCTAACCTTGCTTGAAGCTTCCATGCTTGCAAGCTTACTTCGCTGACGGAACCTCGCTGCACTGATCCCTGTATCCCGCTACTGGATCATCCGCCTCTCCTGAACCACCCTTCGGCTGTATCGCTAATAGTGCTAAGTACCCCGCAGGGGAATTCTCTATAAACTTATACTAAGCTTACACTATCTAGCTCTGCATAGTAAAGACTGTTTATCACATCTGCATAACTAGATTGCTAGCTCTTGAGACTACTGCTACTTTTCTGCACTGGGTTGATCTCTTTTGTATGTCCACCTGCTATTCTATCATCTGCTATCATATAACATTGCTAAACCTTCCTGCATCCATCTGCTACTGTCTCACCTTCAAGTGTCTATCACCTACCACCTCCACTCAACCTATCCCTCAACCTTCATCATTGTGTTACCACATACATAAAGTCACTCTATGAACCAGTTTGCTAATTGTGTGTATTTACTGGCTGAAATAAGACCTTCCACACATGATGAGTCATTGAGATTGGGAATGGTATCTCAGCATATCTCTTACATGACTACTGACGTGGAACTATTTCTGCAGCTGAAAATCCACACCATATAAGAAACGCAGGAGCGTTACACTTGGTTGGAATGCGGGAGACAAACTCCTTCCATTCTGTGACCGGTAGAAGCTGGTGTACTAATGAAGCCTGTGTAGTCCCAAACTCCTCCATAGCCTGCTCCCAGGCAAGGGAACCCTGCGTGGGGGGAGATGATTCTCCCAACCGATCAGAATTAGCCTTAGAGGCTTTTTTCAGCTGCTGCTGTGATGCCATGGTGGCGGTGCTCGTGGCCGAAGGACGCGTCGGCGCCATTTTAGAGGAGGCTGTAGAGCCCTGAGAGGCCGCCGGGCGTCTCAGGAAATATGCGGTGATCTCAGAGCGTTTGGAGCTGTAGCATGGCTGTGTAGACGCCTGGGTTACCGGCATGTAAGCTGCAGGTGTGGGGGCTGGGACGCTGGCTGCAGAGGATTAGGCTCCGCTCAGCTCAACAAGCTCCTGCTGTCTGCGGCCTCACGGAATCATTGCCTAGCCACACCCCCGACACTCATATATTTAACTCAGGTGCTTTCCCTCGTTCTTTTAACTTGCGTGTGGTTCTACCTACATATTGCATAGAACATTGTTTACATGTTATAAGATAAATAAGATACTTGTTACAATTGAAAAATTTGTCTATACAATATGTTTTATTGCATGAAGAGGAAGTGAAAGTGTCATTTAATATGATATGAGGACAGGTAAGGCAGTCCCTCATACCACATCTATAATTACCCTTGCAGTGGAGCCAAGTAGGAGATTTAATTTTGGTTTTGGAGGAGTAAAGACTTGGGGATAAAGAATAGGGCTGATCGAACGGTTCGACCATCGGTTCGACCCGAACATTGGGTGTTCAAACTTCGGCCGAATTCCAAACTTTTTGCGGTAAAAGTTTGGAATTCGGTCACCAGAACCGCCCAAAATGCAATGGGACAGGAAGTGGGCTTTAAAAGCCCGTGATTGGCCCAGAAACGTCAGTAAAAGCCAATAATGGGGCAGGAGTCTGCTAGGAACGTGATTGAAGTGACTACAGGGACCAGAGGCCAATCAGGAGTGAATACGCCCCCCAGTATATAACATAGCCCCGCCTAACCTCTAGCACTGTAATACAGAGGCTTTGGAAGAGAGTGGAAGCATTTGTGTTTCTCCTGCTGTGTTAAACAACGTTGCTGCATAGCCGATTGCTTGTAAAGCTCCATATCAGCAGAAGAGCAGTCAGCTTACAGAAAGATTGTCAGTGTAGTTAGAAATACAGCGAATGTGCTGTTTGAGTTAGAAAAAAAAAAAAAAATTAAAGGAACAGCGTCAGTTAGAAATTATCTTCTGCTGTATGGAGCTGTTCTTTTAGTGTGAGGAAAGGGATATGCAGTGTAGTTAGGGTACTATATACCACTATAGTTAGATTCAATAATCTAGTTTTTGTAGGGATACTTTTAAGTGTCAGGGTTCTGTCTAGTGAGCACGTTGCACTGCTGATATATCTACAGCAGGTATACGTGCTTGCTAGTCAGCTATTGTGCAAAATTAATTTCAGCGATACACACATCTGCTGTATTTAGCGACAACTTTGGGTCTCATAGCAGTGTGCGTTTTGCAGGTGAATTTCACCGCGCAGAGTTGCCAAAGCCTCAGTGACAACTATATATAAATTAAAATTGATCACAAAACAACTGATTATTTTTCTTAGAATTTCAGTAGCGCAGGGATGGTGTTACCCTCCTTTCATAAAGTGCAAATAAATAAAGTGCATAAATTGCATAAATAATCCAAAACATCCAACTAAGCAAGAACAGAGTCCTTCAAAAGTATTTGTTTATGTAGTGCCAGAGCAATACACAGTGCCTTTAATGCAGGGTCATTGGTGTCAGTTATAGGAACCACCGTACAATGTTACCACCACCAGCTCTGGCACTACATAAACAAAGACTTTCAAAGGACTCTGTTCTTGCTTAATTGGATGTTTTGGATTATTTATGCAATTTATGCACTTTATTTATTTGCACTTTATGAAATGAGGGTAACACCATCCCTGAGCCACTGAAATTCTAAGAAAAATAATCTGTTTTTTTTGTGATGAATTTTAATTTATGTATAGTTGTCACTGAGGCTTTATCAACTGTGCAATGTGAAAATCACCTGCAAGACGCACACTGCTATGCGACCCAAAGTTGTCGCTAAATAAAGCAGATGTGTGTGACGCAGAGTAGCAAAGCCTTTTGCAGTGGACTTAAAGCCTCAGTGACAAGTTAACGCCTGTTCTTGTTGTAAGCGTTAAGTCCACTGCAAAAGGCGTCACACACATCTGCTTTATTAGGAGCAAAAGAAAGGCGTGGTTAAGCAAAAAAGTCATTTTTGAAGGTTTGGCATGCTATAATT
Organism: Pelophylax lessonae; assembly: GCF_965119305.1. Lineage (NCBI taxonomy): Eukaryota > Metazoa > Chordata > Amphibia > Anura > Ranidae > Pelophylax > Pelophylax lessonae. The sequence continues at coordinate 467,547,152 of NC_138768.1, read as the reverse complement.
CTGGTTCTGGACATGCTACAGAGCTGAAACTTCATAGGTACACTTTTTAGACCCCACAGACACTAAATACAAAGAAATCTCATTTTTTCCCCAATAATTTTTTCAATAATTGGCTCTCTATCAAAAACGACAATTTTTAAGAACCTTTTTTGCCTAATTCATAGTCTCTGGGGCATGACCCAGAACCCTAGGCACTTTTTAGGGGCATTTATTAGGTTTTAGGGCTTCAAAATGGTGTTTTTTGATTCCCAACGTTCGGGTCCCATTGATTTCAATGGGGTTCGGGTATCCGAACCAAACTTTCGGGAAATTCAGGTGTTCTGGTCGAACCGAACTTTTCAAAAGTTCGATCATCCCTAATAAAGAATTGCCTAAAGAGACCGCTCTTTTAGCTACAATATTAACTCCCTCATCCAGAATATTTGCACAGATGTCATCTGAATATAAAATTGGTAAATGTTTTTGCACAATAGTTTTTATTTTATGAAATTCTGGAAAATCTAAATTTTTTAACATTTTAGGCCAATTTGTTTTCTGCTACATATTTTTGGTAAAAAAAAATCACAATAAGCGTATTTTAGTTTGTGCAAAAGTTATCGCGTTTACTAACTAATATAATATTTGTCATTTTTATTGTTTATTATTTTTACTAGTAATGGCGGCAATCTGCGATTTTTTTGCGGGACTGCGACCTTGCGGTGGACCCCTAACTGACAATTTTGACACTTTCGGGGGTACAAGTGACATTACTACAGTAATCAGTGCTATAAGTATGCACTGTTACTGTAATAATGACACTGGCAGGGAAGGGGTTAACTTTATTGGTGATCAAGGGGTTAAATGTATGCCTCATGATTACTGACGTGTGTGGGGGAAGGGGACTGTGTGACACAGACACAGATCGCAGGTTTAGCTATGCTGAATCCTGTAATCTGTCCCTGCCTGTCACAGAGGAGATCCGCCTGCTTTGTTCCCCGACGATCGGGGAAGAGCGGCGGTGATCACCGCCTCTCCTCCCCTGGCCCGACTCCCGCTGTGTCTGAATACACCAGGCTCCATCAGGTTTTCTTCCAGAATGGTCCTGTATTTGGCTCCATCCATCTGCCCATCAATTTTAACCATCTTCCCTGTCCCTGCTGAAGAAAAGCAGGCCCAAACCATGATGCTGCCACCACCATGTTTGACAGTGGGGATGGTGTGTTCAATGTGATGAGCTGTGTTGTTTTTACTCCAAACATAACGTTTTGCATTGTTGACAAAAAGTTCAATTTCAGTTTCATCTGACCAGAGCACCTTCTTCCACATGTTTGATGTGTCTCCCAGGTGGCTTGTGGCAAACTTTAAACAACACTTTTTATGGATATCTTTAAGAAATGGCTTTCTTCTTGCCACTCTTCCATAAAGGCCAGATTTGTGCAGTATACGACTGATTGTTGTCCTATGGACAAAGTCTCCCACCTCAGCTGTAGATCTCTGCAGTTCATCCAGAGTGATCATGGGCCTCTTGGCTGCATCTCTGATCAGTCTTCTCCTTGTATGAGCTGAAAGTTTAGAGGGACGGCCAGGTCTTCGTAGATTTGCAGTGGTCTGATACTCCATTTCAATATTATCACTTGCACAGTGCTCCTTGGGATGTTTAAAGCTTGGGAAATCTTTTTGTATCCAAATCCGGCATTAAACTTCTCCACAACAGTATCTCGGACCTGCCTGGTGTGTTCCTTGTTCTTCATGATGCTCTGAGACTATCACAGTGCAGGTGCATTTATACGGAGACTTGATTACACATAAGTGGATTGTATTTATCATCATTAGTCATTTAGGTCAACATTGGATCATTCAGAGATCCTCACTGAACTTCTGGAGAGAAAGTAAAGGGGCTGAATAATTTTGCACGCCCGATTTTTCAGTTTTTTATTTGTTAACAAAGTTTGAAATATCCAATACATTTCGTTCCATTTCATGATTGTGTCCCACTTGTTGTTGATTCTTCACAAAAAATTACAGTTTTATATCTTTATGTTTGGAGCCTGAAATGTGGCAAAAGGTAGCAAAGTTCAAGGGGGCCGAATACTTTCGCAAGGCACTGTATACAGTATATGTATACATATTGTATATAGGAGCAAAGTATGGCGCTCAGCGAACCCACAGTAAAAACTTCGCTCACCCGGCGCCAAAGTATTCCTGAACACTAAATAATAAAGTAAGCTGCTGCTATAAATTAATACATGTATATAGGTGCATCAAGATTCAAACAGCTCCACGCTAAAGATTCATTCACGCACTAACAGCGCTAAAGTCCATGAAATAAACCATGAATCAATCTATGAATCTATGGATGAATAAATCAATGAAGGGAAATCCGTGCATGCAGTCCCAGAATGTGAGGAGATGATGTCAGTGGGTATATCCTTGCAGACCCCCAAAAGCCTTCACCACACCGCTGTGTGCACCCTATAGTGGGGACACTTACCAGAACCAATCTGTATGAGAGCAGAATACAATAAGCGGGAATGCCTTTAACGCCTTACTCCTCTGCGTAGAAAACACCAACAGGGACCGCCAGCAGGTATCTCATGTAAATCCCCTCATCAGCATATAGAGCATATGTATGGGAAATGAAAAAGCAACATAGCGTAGTCCAGCTAAAACATGTATGCCTTTATTCCCAACCGTAACCCTTCAAACATTGCACTTACAAAATGAAATTCTTTAAAACATGTCAGCAAAGTCAGCCGTTAGTTCCTACCGCTCTCTCCCGTCCTAGATGAATACAGCCCGATACCTGGCCGTAAGCCTCAGGGGATCGCGTGTCACCACGGCTTCCTGCGTGAAGAATTTGATTTATTGTATTGATGTACCATATTATGCACTTTATATAAGTATAGCCGCATGTCAGCATTAGGTCTGATGTAGTACTGCCTATTGATATTAGGTTTAGTACAGGCTTTATGATCCGCTGATGATCCAGATCTGGATCGTACGGTGTGTGTGGTTACGCATACCTGGTCCCGAACGGTGAAGGTGGTGATGACGTGTGAGGGCAGAAGTGCGGCATACATGATGAATTGTGAGGAAGAGGGCGGAAGTGGGACGGTCATCACCCTACCACGTGATCGGCATACTGCTGTCTCCGCCTCTTTCCAGTCATGTAAATAGAGGTGATTGCGATGCGTCACCACGCCCTCGGTGGAAGTCACTTGATGACAAAACGCGTCAGGGCGTGGTGACGCAACCACGCAGGAAGCAGGAAGCCGTGGTGACACGCGATCCCCCGAGGCTTACGGCCAGGTACCGGGCTGTATTCGTCTAGGACGGGAGAGAGCGGTAGGAACGGCTGACTTTGCTGACATGTTTTAAAGAATTGTCATTTTGTAAGTGCAATGTTTGAAGGGTTACGGCTGGGAATAAAGGCATACATGTTTTAGCTGGACTACGCTATGTTGCTTTTTCATTTCCCATACATATGCTCTATATCAAATTATTAGCTTTTTGATATATTTGCACATGTTTTTTACATGATATGTCTTGCAAGTATGTCTCTGAGCTATTTGATTGTATTCAGTTCCCTCTTTAGGAGGTTTCTGTGATTATTTTTCTTAACACATGGTTTGAAGGTGAGCCGACTCGCAATTGTGGACTTTTCGGTAATTGATCCAAGGTGTGTTTAATTGCACTGTTACAGCGTCAGCTGACAATCCACCTACAAATGCTAGTCGATCACCAACATTCCATTGTGTGGTTATGAGTAAGCGATCCTCTGTATCGTGAAACGCGTCAACCTGGCATGTCTTTTGATGCACTGTCTGTATGAATTTTTTCATGAGGAATAAAGGATACCATTGATTTCATTTTCATCTTCGAGTGCGGTCTCCCTTTCTTGGTTTAAGCAAAGTTAGACTCATGATGGAGAAAACAAGAGTAATGGCCCAGAAAAAATAGCGCACCAGCCCAAAGAGTGGGACAGTGCCAGATTGATTTGTGGGGACATGAGAGCAAAACTTGTCAACCTTTGTAAATACATAGTATATGAAACCTTTGTGATCTTCATAGACCTCTTATGTGAGATTACATGGTAAAACAATGGAAAAGAAACTCCAAACTACTGTAGCGCTACCCCTGCAGGAGCCGCTTGAGTAATGTTGATACCTCACTGTGTTTCCAAACAACCAAGAATAGACTCAACTCCACTGTCACACCTGGTAATATGTGAGTGTATACCTTTAAACGACACACTGACACAATGCAAATAGATTTTTAACTCCTTAGTTCAACTTTACTCAAGGAATAGACTTGGAATAAGTATTATTCACCTAGGCCCTGGATAAACAGCCAGGCTCAGTTAAAATAACACTAAAGAACAGTGAATACCAAGTAAATACATTGAATATACAAAGTGTCTTGCAGTAGGAGAATTAATCTCTCAGGAAGCTATAAATTGCTTTAACCGCTTGCCGACCGCCGCAAGTAGATATACTGCGGCGGTCAGCCCCGGCCAGGCAAAGTGACGTATATATACGTCACTAGCCTGTGACCGGTTTGTGAGCCAATAGCGGGCGAGGCTCGTTTACGGAGGAGTCCGCGCGTGTGACCGGCGGACCCGATGTCCGCCGGTCACAATACGATCGTCGGTAGCGCGGGAGAAAGGCGGGCGGCATATGTAAACAAGCCGCCTGTCATTCTCCCCTGCGTAAAAATGGAGATCAGACGGTTCTACTATGTAGAACCGTTGATCCCAGTTTTTACAATAGTACACATGTCCCATCACAGTTAGAAACACGCTACTAGGACACACTTAACCCCTCCCTCTCCAATACAGTTAACCCCTTCCCTGCCAGTGTCATTTTTACAGTAACAGTGCATATGTATAGCACTGATTACTGCAGTAATGTCACTGGTAACCCCAAAAGTGTCAAAAATGTCAGTCAAGGGTCCGATCTGTCCGCCCCAATGTTGCAGTCCCGCAAAAAAAAAATCGCAGATCGCCGCCATTACTCGTTAAAAAAAAAAACAACAAAAATGACAAAAATCTTTCCCTTTGTTAGTAAACGCGATAACTTTTGCGCAAACCAATCAAAATACGCTTTTTGCGATTTTTTTACCAAACATATGTAGCATAAAACACATTGGCCGAAAATGTTAAAACATTTTGATTTTTACATTTTTTTGGGGGGGAATTTCATATAAAAAAATGTGAAAAATATTGTTATTTTTGCAAAATTTACGCTATTTTTTTGTTTATAGCCCATGATCAAAAAATCGCACAGGTGATCAAATACCACCAAAAGAAAGCTCTGTTTGTGGGAAAAAAAGGACGTGAAATTCAATTAGGTACAGCGTCGCACGACCGCGCAATTGTCCGTTAAAATCACGCAGTAAAAAATCTCAAAAAACCCCCTGGTCAGGAAGGGGGTAAAATCTTCCGGGGCTTAAGTGGTTAAGAAACGATTTTACTAAAGTGGAACCCCAGGTCGGCCTATAATACTTGTATACTAATCAGAAATTAGGTAATCTAGATACCAGTAACGTGTCCCCTTTAAGAACAACAATATAGCAATGTTCTACTTGCGCAGCCTTGCTAAGATCTTCACCGGCAGTTGGTGCTCATGGACATAAGATTCCCAATGTGGCACAATGTGTGACAAGCAAGTCAGAATAGCTGATTCTGATTTGCAAAAGATCCTGTAACTGATCCAACTGGGAAGTGTCTGTGTTCAGTGTATCAAAGAACTGTAGTGACTGGTGTATGAACTCTGGGCAGGTGCCCTCTCACCAAATCCTGATGTTCCGCAATGAGAGTCCTGGAAGAAGAGGCGATGGCAATCCTCCACACTATGTAGCCCCGACATGGCTGCACTCTGCTGTCTCAGCGAGTCCTGCCGACTCCACATGATCAGCGATGCTGCAGGGATGTCTGCGATGCAGCGATGAACATCTGAGACGCCAGGGCTGAGTCTGTATGCAGATGGGCGGTGTGCAGTAGGCCGCAGTCTGCTATCTCTCTATGTTCAGCAGACTGATGGATCCCGGGAAGCAAGAGAACTTGGGCCTGTTCAGCAGAACCCTTTATAGTCTCTCCCACAATCCTCCTCAGGGGCCTAGGGCTTGCTGGGAAGTACAATTCCTAAACAATTCAGCAGTGCAGTAATATCCTTGTAAGAGACTACAGTTCACACGATGCATTTCTTCCAGTCTCAGGAGTATGATGCATGAAACCTGAGACCAACACTAGAGGTATACAGAAACAGCCTGAAGGAGCAGAAAGTAAGTCTGCATTATCAAAAAATGGCAGTCCGCTACACTACAATGAGCTTTGACCCAATACCAGAAACCTGTTATAGTGCACATGGCAAAGCCAGATCCCAAATTACAAGGATAGAAACCCCCTGGTCAACTTGCAATTGTCAGAGAGAGAGTGAAAAAAAAAAAAAAACAACTTACACAAAGATATGTACGAAGATAAAAGTTCAAACAAGTTGAAGAAAAAGAGTATACCGGACACGTGAACATGGTGGGTGTAATTCACTGTCTCAGAAATGAATTTACAAAACAAGTGTCCCGCCAGTACCACCTGCATACATAGCATAGATTGATATTGGGTAGTCTCAGGGATGTTGGTGGTTTCTCTTTCAACACGGGAAGTAATGTTCCTCAGTGAATACTGTAAGGCTTTGTCCCATCCTGCAGCCACAGACGCATAGTTTAACCAGCAAGGATTTAGTCCCGGGTTGAGATCTACTGTATGTAAGCTTCATTAAATTTGTATAGGCCAAAACATCACAAGAAACATAAATTTACATAAACATCCAAGTCTAAGCAACCATCGAAATAGCAGAAAACGTAGCAGAATGGTATGATATTCAAACTGCCTGTCATAACTATGAGGATCAAACATAACATAGAATATCAACCAGAACCTCTAGGCAAACAGAAGAAAATCCAGCAGGTTTGGATTGCAGCTCCACCGCCTTTTAAAGAATCATCCCAGGCCATCAAGCCAGTCTGAGGCCTCAGAAGGAGAGAGGAAAAATTGAGCTTTACCATCACTGATAACTCGCAGCTTGGCCGGGTTCAACATACTGTAGCTAAGTTGCCTGTCTCCTAGACGTAGCTTGACTGCAGTGAAGGCAGCTCTTTTGCTGCTGCTTGTCTCTATGCGGTAGTGGACATGGGGCTGGAAAGCTGGCACCATCTTTAGAGCTCCCTGCAGCTGGCTTAGGCAGGCCCTCATCTGTGAATTTAGAGGCTGTTAGGCTGATTTTCACCATGGTACCGGGCACCTTTGTTACGCTGGAGGGACACCCATGCTGTCTGAGGCCAGGAGAAGGCAGGATATTTGGTGGATGGAGCTTAGGATCACTTGGTGCTAGAGGCGCTCTCACAGAGCCTGCCATCTGACCTACAGAGGGGCTGAGAGGAAGAGTATCAGGAGGCCATGTCAATACAGGAATTACAGCTTGCAATCAGCAAGGTACCATGGGATATGTAGTCTTTAGGAATGCAAAGTAAACAGCAGAGAAGAAGTTGTAAAGCATGCAGGGAATCCTGTTGACTATTCTTTTTTTTTTTTCTATTACAATGCTTATGTTATAAAATTAAAGTGTATGCGGTGACCATAGAACTGCTTTGACCACTTCCATGCAGAGCAGTTACACCCCCTTCCTGCCCAGACCAATTTTCAGCTTTCAGCACTCTCACACTTTGAATGATAATTACTCATACAACGCTGTACCCAATCAAATTTTTTATAATTTTTTTCACACAAATAGAGCTTTCTTTTGGTAGTATTTAATCATCACTGGGTTTTTTATTTTTTTGCGATATAAGTGAAAAAAGAGCAAACATTTTGAAAAAAAAACCATTTTGTTTTAGTTTTTATTATAAAATTTTGCAAATAAGTAATTTTTTTTCATAAATTTGGGCCAAAATTTATACTACTACATATCTTTGGTAAAAAATAACCCAAATTAGTGGTTATTATTTAGTCTGTGTAAAAGTTATAGAGTCTACAAGCTATGGTGCCAATCATTGAAAATTGATCACACCTAATCACACCTGATGTACTGGCGGCCTATCTCATTTCTTCAGGCCCTGAAATGTCAGTACAGTACAAATACCCCCCAAATGACCCCTTTTTGGAAAGTAGACATTCCAGGGTAATTAGTAAGAAGCATGGTGAGTTTTTTGAAGTTGTAATTTTTTCCCACAATTCTTGGGAAAATCAAGAAATACATTTTTTTTTTACACAAAATTGTCATAATAATAAGTTATTTCTCAAACACAGTATATGCATACTTGCAATTACACCCCAAAATACATTCTGCTACTCCTCCTGCATATGGCAATACCACATGTGTGAGACTTTTACACAGCCTGGCCACATACAGAGGCCCAACATTCAAGGAGCACCGTCATAAATTACACATATAATTTCCTAACGACCTATCACATTTTTGAAGGCCCTGGAGCACCAGGACAATGGAATTACCCACAAAATTACCCCATTTTGGAAAGAAAACACCCCAACGTATATTCTATGAGGCATAATGAGTCTTTTGAACATGTCATTTTTTTCCAGAAGTTTTTGGAAAATGTGGAAAGAAAATGAAAACTTTTTTTTTTTTTTTTACACAAAGTTGTCAATTTATAAGATATTTCTAACACATAGCCTGTATATAGCAAAAATGACACCCCAAAATACATTCTGCTACTTCTTCTGAGTATGGCGATACCACATATGTGGGACTTTGTCACAGCATATCCACATACAGAGGCCCAACATGCAAGGAGCACCGTCAGGTGTTCTAGGAGCATAAATAACACATATAATTTCATTACAACCAATCACACTTTTGAAAGCCATGGAACACAGGACAATGGAAATCCTCACAAAATGACCCCATTTTGGAAAGCAAACACCCCAACACATAATCTAGTAGGCATATGCTGCAGATAGGTACTCAGGTACTTTGATGGGCTGCAGACAGGTACTCAGGTACTCTGATGGGCTGCAGACAGGTACTCGGGTACACTGATCGGCTTCAGAAAGGTACTCGGGTACTTGGATGAGCTTCAGAGAGGTACTTGGGTATTCTGATGGGCTAGAGATAGGTACTCGGGTAATCTGATGGGCTGCAGATAGGTACTCGGGCACTCTGGGCTGGAGACAAGTACTCGGGTACTCTGGGCTGGAGACAGGTACTCGGGTACTCTGATGGGCTACAGAGAGGTACTCGGGTACTATGATGGGCTGCAGAGAGGTATTCGGGTACTCTGATGGGCTGGAGATGGGTACTCGGATACTTTGATGGACAGAAGACAGGTACTCGGGTACTCTATTGGGCTGCAGATAGGTACTCTGATACCCTGATGGGCTGGAGACAGGTACTCTGAAGGGCTGGAGACAGGTACTCGGGTACTCTGATGACAGGTACCCGGGTACTCTGATGGGCTGGTGACAGGTACTTGGGTACGCTGATGACATGTTCTCAAGTACCCTGATGGGCTGCAGAGAGGTACTCGGGTACTCTGATGGGCTGCAGAGAGGTACTCTGGTACTCTGGGCTGGAGACAGTTACTTGGGTACTCTGATGGGATACAGAGAGATACTCGGGTACTCTGATGGGCTGGTGACAGGTACTCGGGTACTCTGATGATAGGTACTCTGGTGACAGGTACTCTGATGACAGGTACAGGGGTACTCCCATGACAGGTACTCGGGTACTCTGATGACAGGTACTCGGGTACTCTAACGACAGGAACTCAAATTACCCGAGTACCTGTCATCAGAGTACCCGAGTACCTGTCATTAGAGTACCCGCGTACCTGTCATCAGAGTACCTGAGTACCTGTCCCCAGCCCATCAGAGTACCCGAGTACCTGTCATCAGAGTACCCGAATACCTGTCACCAGCCCATCAGAGTGCCTGAGTACCTGTCATCAGAGTACCTGATGGGCTGGTGACAGGTACTCGGGTACTCTGATGGGCTGGTGACAGGTACTCGGGTACTTTGATGGGCTGGTGACAGGTACTTTGATGAGCTAGTGACAGGTACTTTGATGGGCTAGTGACAGGTACTCTTTATTGGGGGGGGGTCAGTCAGTGTGTTTTGGGATGCACTGTAATCGGTAATAAGCTGTTACCACAATCTCCTCCTCACACAGGATCAGTGTGTGAGGAGGAGAACACGGTAACAGCTAGTTACCGTGTTCTCTGTTGACATTCTGTGACCGGCTGTGATTGGACACAGCCGGTCACGTGGTAAAGAGCCAATTTCATTGGCTCTTTACCCTGATCAGAGATGGACTGTGTCAGAGTGACGCTCTCCATCCCTGATCGCTACTCTGCGCGCCCCTGGGGGGCGAGTGGCGTGCATGAGGAAAGAGCATGTGGCCGGCTGTGATTGGCTACAGCTGGTCACATGGTAAAGAGACATTTTTTTAATGGCTCTTTACACCGATCGGGGATGGGCTGTGTCCCAACGGACACGCCGCATCCCCGATCGCCGTGCTGGGCACCCCGGGGAGGGGGGGGGGGGCTGGAGAGCAGCGGATCCAGGCGGACGTCATATGACGCCCGCCCGGATCGAGGGAGACTTCCTGCCGGCGTCATATTTCTATGGCCCGGTAAGGAGGGCAAGTTCCGCTTTAAGTCCTCCTCTCCACCTCCCCTGCCACATTTGGCATGTTGTTTTTTTTCACAGGTACCCGCTCCCACTTCCACTCGGTTTGCCATTCACAAATCGCAGCACGGCTTGCGCATGTGCAGTGGGCAGCTGGTTGTGGAGGTGCATAGCTGGCTACCCACAGTTAGGATGCTGGTTCCAGGTGAGGACGGGGCTGGATCCCTGGACAGGTAAGTGTAATTTTTTAAAAGTCACAGGATTTGTAGCTGCTGACTTTAATTTTTGTAGCTGCTGACTTTCATTTTTTTTTTTTTTTACAGAGTGGACTTATATAACAAGTGGAAGCAAAAACTGGAGCCACTTTTACCAATACACTAGTGAAATTTAAGAAAGAAAAAGCAGAACAATGGGGATAGGGGGATCAAGGATGGACGGAAATTCCTAATATAGCTAGGGTTGCTCTGGCAGAATATTAATAGTTTGGCTTAATCTTTTATAATTATACATATTCATTTATAAATTAATAGTATAATTTTCAAAATCATTATTCAAGACATTTATATTAGAGGTCAAAACACAACTTTTCAATTTGATGGGGGTGTGAAAAGATGAGAAAGTCTTTGTTAGATTAATTAGAAGTTGGAATTCTGAGAATTATATCCTCTACATTTTATGCTTTCAAATGTTTCTATGAATCCACAAAAACAATCCTAAGTGCGGAAGTTTTATATGGAGTCAGTTCATACAGTGGCGGCCTTGCTCCATCCAGGAGACTATCTAACATCAGTGGACATAAAGGATGAATATCTTTATGTACTAATCTTTCCTCTACACCAGAGGTTCTTACAGTTTGCCGTAGATGACCAGCATTTCCAGTTTGTGACTCACTATTCGGCCTGCTCACAGTGTCCTGGATATTCACAAAGGTTGTAGTTCTGTTTCTAGACCTTTCGAGGGTCTGGGGGGTACCCGTCCTGGGATACTTAGATGATTTTCTGCTAAGGGAACAGTCTGTTCATCACCTGCAGCTGTGTTCCTCCTGCCTCTTGGCATTGTCTGTTTCACTCCCAGTGACACCTGGGCCAAAGAAGCAAGAGAAGCCAACCTCGTCACTTCAGTCATCTATCAGGTACGCAACAGCAATACAATGCATCTCTCATGATATGCACTCTGGAGAGGTTTGGTTGGGTGCTCAGAAGTCAGTTTTAGTGCAAACTCAGTGTTTGGAGTATCTGCTCTTGGACACAGTCCAGGCAAATGTAGGTCTTCCTCCAGAGAAGTGTGGGGCATTGAGACAGGTGGTAGAACTTCTGAAGACACTTCTCAAGACACTGAAATTTTCCTCAATTCCTATGACGGTATTGGGAAATATGGTCGCCTCATTTGAGGCAGTTCCTTTTGCTCAGTTCTATTCCAGACCTTTGCAAAATAATGTTCTGTTGGCAGACAGGAGGACTCAGTGTTTGGACTCTCTAATGTTTCTACGTCCCAACACGCTAAGGTCCTTAGCCTTGTGGATATCTCCTATTTCTTGTAAAGTGTTTATAATGGACACCAGTCTAAAGGGTTGGGGAGGCGTTTTGGGCCACCTTTCAGTTCAGGGTATTTGGGGGAGATTTACTAAACAAGTACAGCTATGCATAGTAACCAATCAGCTTCTACCTTCAGCTTGTTCAATTAAGCTTTGGCAATAAAACTTAGAAGCTGATTGGTTACTATGCACCACTGCACCAGTTTTAGTAAATCTACCCCTTGGTATCCACATGAGAGGTTGTTACCCATCAATATTCTGGAACTATGAGCGATTCACTGGGCTCTTTTGCATTGGACTTTCAGTAAGGATCCGGGCAGACAACGGCATATATTTATAATTGGGCAGCAGCAGGAGCCATGCAGCCCAAGAGCAGGTGAATCTCATTCTGTTCTGAGCAGAACTTGATGTTCTTTCTCTGTCCAGAGTTCATATTCTGGAAGTGTAAAATTGTCAGGCTGACTTTCTAAGCCCTCTGCAGTTGCCAGGGGAGTGGTCTGTCCACTCTTAGGTGTTTAAGGCACTCTGTCAGCAGTAGGGCATGCCAGAAGTGGATCTGCTAGGATGCAGATTCAATGTGAAACTGGACAGACTCATGTCCAGGACCATGGATCCTCAGGTCTTTGCAGTAGACATCCTGGTGACACAATAGGACCAGTACTCTCTGATTTATGGCTTCCCTCCAATGTCACTTTCATCCACGCCTATTGCACAGGATTCTGGTGGAGGGAATAGAGGTGATTCTGGTTGCCCCAGCTTTGCCCAGGAGAACTTGGTATTCTGACAGTAGTCTTCAGTAAAGCAGGCGGATTGGTAGACAGCTGGTGGATGGCAGACTGAAGCAGACTGGTACTGGCGACCAAGGGCAGGTGAGTCATGCACTGATAGCAGACTATAGAACAGCAGGCACAGTAGAATGTTTAAGGAAGCAAAGTCATGCAAGCCAGGTCATACACTGGTAGGACAAATCAGGTACAAAGGAGCAGGCAAGAGCGTGGTCCAGGTACAAACTGGGTCACAAGCCAATCAGTGGAAGAGAAGCAAATGGAGCAGACAGAAGTGGGGGGTTAAGGACAAGCTGGGTCAGCAACTGAAATCAGGATACAGAATCACAGGATATAGGGAAGGCTGAAAGACGAAGCAGGATTGATCCTGAAACAGTTTAAATAGCCCATTTGGCGCCAACATCTTTCACCTGTGCACATATGTGCACACCTCTGCGCATGCCCATATGCCTGCGTCCAAACGCATAAGTATTAGCCATATTGCTACATGTATGAGAAGAAGTATGAATTAGCCTGTGAAGAGGCACAGAAGTCCATCTAGAGGAACCATGATGTCCACTGCCCTACCTGACACATACAAATAGAAAACCTCCATATACACTATTCTATACCCGCAGTTGATCCAGAGGAAGGCAAAATAAAAACCCAATAAAGTGTGATCCAATTTGCTCTAGCAGGGGAAAAAATAATCCTTCCTGATCTCCCAACAGCAATCGGATATTTCCTGGATCAAATTTACCTATAACATATTAGCATCAAGTTATATTATGTGCATTTAGGAAAGAATCCAGGCCTTTGTTTTAAAACAATATTCTGAGCTGAATGGAACCAGCTCCTGAGGGAGTCTATTCCACATTTTCAAGCTCCTAATGTGAAGAAGCCTTTCCGTTTTTGAAGATTACATTTCTTTTCCACCAGAGGTAAAGAGTGCCCTCTGTGATGATCTTAAGGTGAATAACGCTACATTGAGCTCACTAGATTGACCACCTTTGTATTTATATATGTTGATCATATCCCCCCTTTATCTCCTCTTCTCAAGAGAGATTACATTCAGTTCCTCTAATCTTTCCTTATAGCTATGCTTCTCCTATGCCATCAGTTTGGTTGCTCTTCTCTGCGTCTTCAGTTCCCCAATAATTTTTTTGTGAACTTGTACCCACCAGTGAACTGCATATTCCAAATTAGGTCTTACTAATGATTTGTACAGGGGCAAATTGATATCTCTCTTTCTTGACACAAGCATGACAGCATACACGTTTGGGTATAGGCTCTGCCCCTCGCCCAATCAGGACTGGTTATACTATATAAGGGGGCATTCTCTTTTTGTTCCTCAAATGCTCAACCGGTTATAACTATGGAAAGAAGATTTTTATTTTTACCCTCACCTTGCTGGATTTATCTGGCCAGCAGCACTGGTTCAGCCTTTCTCCTGTGACCAAGCTCCCTCCGTTTGGGTGTAAACTGCCCATACGAGGGAGGCCTTCCCCAGATCCAGGGACTGAGGTGCAGGATACTGGCCTCTGGATGCAAGTAAAACCGGTCTGCCTTGTTGTTTGTTGGGACTGGTCCAGTCTCTCCTTCCTGGTGAGTTGTGACCCCACACACTATTTGGTTAGTCTGGTGCTCTGTGTATGTTTTGTTTCCCTTGCAAAATGCTGGCATTGTTGTTAGGGCGGCTGCCCCCTTCAAAAATGGCTCCTCGTCTACTTCCTGTGACTGTACTGTGGGCTGCCCTTTTCAGATGGATGTGTGGATGGGGACGGCGCCTGGCAGACTTGCAGTCGATAGGGAGCAGTAAGATGGCGCTGGGATAACGCCAGTAGTAGCAGTAGTAACAACCGGGAGCCCCGGGCGGCTGCCTGGAGGTGTATTGGCGGCCACCTGTTCAGGAATAAAGCCTCTCCCATCACCTTAGAGCCAGTCAGGGATATGTGCTTCACAGGTAGGTAAGCTAAACCATAGGCTGTCATTGTTTGTCATGATAATTATGCAGTTAATATGTCAGGCTGCCAAAAGTAGATTTATTTGCTGTTTATAGTTCTGTTTGTTTCATTAAATGCCTTACAGGTTTTGTTTTGTCTGCAGTACTGCTAATGCATGGCCTGATATACAGGTGTTGCTGTGCAAAGCTGAGTCTTTCCTATTAACTCAGCGATGCCTGGCTCTGCAGGTTTGGATTATTGTTTATGCTCCAATACCTGGGTTTGCTGTTTTTAACCTTTGCAGACCAGTGGCCTAGTGTAGGTTATCCTGCCAGGGCTAGTAGTCTGAGGTATATTAACCCTTCCTTGTGCTGCTTATGATATAGTAATGCTTTAGCAATAATTACTGCTATGCGTTGTATGGCTACTATGTGTTTAAAGCGGAGTTCCGGCCACTAAAATATTTTTTCAATAAAAATACCCCCGGGACAGTCAGGGCTAGTACATTCCACAATGGGTAGCCTCTGTACTGTCCCGGGTCGCACTTACCTTTTAGAAGAAATACTTACCTTGAAAATTTCTTCTCCAGCGCAGCCATCTCAGGTGT
The DNA here is from genome assembly GCF_965119305.1 of Pelophylax lessonae. Taxonomy (NCBI): domain Eukaryota; kingdom Metazoa; phylum Chordata; class Amphibia; order Anura; family Ranidae; genus Pelophylax; species Pelophylax lessonae. The sequence goes on along the minus strand of NC_138768.1, from coordinate 467,531,685 downwards.
GGGCAGCTGAAGCCAGCGTGTCCTCTTCTGCATCCTCTTCCGTGTCCTCTTCTCCCAGAATGTGCCTGCACCGGCCCCGCTCGTCACTTCCGGTATGGGCGCGTCATCCCTCCACAGCTTCTGGGCATGCCCAGAAGCTGTTTAGCAGGGAATGACGCGCTCGCACCGGAACTGACGAGCGGGGCCGGTGCAGGCGCATTGATTCCTGGGAGCGATGACGTTCAGCTCCCAGGAATCAATGCAAAGAGGAAATGATGGCGTGGGCCGCGGCCACAGAGGGAGGAAGTGGAAGAAAGGTGAGTATATTTTTCTTCAATAACAAGGTAAGTAAACAAAAAAAAAATCTTAACTATCCATTTATTTTTCAGGTGACCATAAGCAAGCGGATGGCCCAAAATCGACTATGTCAATTTTGTGGCCGGAACTCCGCTTTAATGCCTACTTTCGGCTGCTAAATGTGGATGGCTGCTATACGTTAGGGGGCTGTTATGTGTTTAATGATTGTTATGGAGTAACCTGTTATGTCTAAATGCTGGAGTGAAGTTCAGTAATTTGTCTATTGGTAATTACTTTTTCTAAGGGGTTAATGCCAGCTCACAATAGCATATAGATCCATTTGCTGTTTCAATGTCTGCAGATGAATGTGTGACCGGCCACTGAGAGTGTATTAATGCTAATGTCCTAGCCAGTACTTCCAGGTATTTGTTATGATCACAAACCTGCAGCTCATATCTTTGAGGTATGAGCAGGGCCAGATTAACGTAGGGGTTATTGGAGCTGCAGCTCCAGGCCCCTACCTTAATATAGGCCCCGGGTTGGCCATATTCACTGTTACCGCTCTTCTGTCACTTGTAAACACAGAAGTCTGGCTTCTATGCTCGCTTCCCCAGGCAGCTCCCTCAGAACCTCCCCACACAGCACGAAGGCCGGACAAGGAGGGACAGTTGCCGATGCATGGATGTGTTTATGGGCTTCAGAGACAGCATCCCATGTTGAATTAGGCATGCATGGCTGCACCCTTCCTCCTCTGGGTGCATGCCAAGGCACGGCCCTTAAGGCCCTTCAAAATCCTCAGCACCAAGCCCATGATGCTCTTAATCCGGCCCAGGGTATGAGTTTACCCAGAGACCAGCCATGATCATAAAGGTGAGGGTCAGGTAGGTAAAAAAAAAGAGTCCTCAAGCAGTATGGCTTAACCCACTGACTGCATATGCCTCTTTCTAAAGTGAATCGACTTCTATTCAAGATAGAATCAGTGCTGTCTAGATTTGGGACTAATCCCTTATGCTAGTCACCTAGGCCCAGAACAAAGAGTTGGTGACAGGACCTGAGAAGAGCTATAGAAGAGATTGAAAGATCCACAATTGTCTTTCTTTGGTTGCCTAAAGCCCCGTACACACGTACCGATCGTCGGCTGAACGATCGGCCGTCTTTTGTCCAGGGCTGTCGTGTCTGTTGAAAACTGCAAAAGACTGCACACGAATTTTGTCGGCCAACAACAGCCGACTGCAGAAGTGATGTCATGTGATGGTTAACTTTCCATGTGTTTTTCTTTTCTGAGCATGCCCAGTCTTGCAAATCTGCTGATTGTCGGCCGAATTCTGTACTGACTGACGCACAATCGGCCGTTCTGTTGTCGGCCTACAAAAATTTTAATGCCTGCACGACAGATTCTGTTCGGCCGAAAATGCGCTGTCGGCTGTCGGAAGCATCATACTAACAAGCCTACAATCGGCCGATCGAATATTTGCGGCCGACAATCGGTACGTGTGTACGGGGCTTAAATCCAAGTCTGCTCCTCCCTAGCAACAAAGTTCCTTTCACTCAAATTTTCCCAGCAGGTGTTGTTGCAGGAATTATCGCAAATTTGGGCAGAGGAGTCTCCGGAACAGTGGGGCCTGTGCAGTAAGAAAGTCTTTGGAATTTTCTTTCCACTCCTCCAACTCCTCTAATTCCCACTATGCTTTTTCAAAGCTTTAAGCAAATGTTACTAAATCTTGTTCCAACAGTGAGCCATCGATCCAGTGTCCTTAGTTAAAAAGCAGATTTCGGCAGGAAATAGAATTAAGAATCAAAATCTAAAACTTCATATGGAGTTATTTAGAACAATCACTCAAACCATCAGATAAAGCAGCTGTAGTTTTTCTCTAGATCTAGCTGATGCGTACATATGCTTTCGGTACACCCATGCTTCTAAGAGTTTCACTTCAGGTTCATTCAACAACCTTTGGCCTTTCCACATACTCCAGACATTTTTCCAGAACATTGCTTCCAGTAGTGGCCATCTTGCAAGGGCAGCAGGTTCCATAGCTGGACAACAGCCTGCGGGTGGCTCAACATCCTCCAGCTCCTGGCAAATTCTGATTTAGACTCAAATTTGGATGGATCATCAGCTGGGTAAGGCCAACTTATCTCATTATAATAATGACATTTTGGACACTCAGGGGAATACTGTAGAGTTTCCTTCTCAGAAGGGGACAGTATTAGGTTCTCACTTGGGGCAAGTCATAGCTCTAGCACATCTGCTCATATCCCATGGTCTCAAATGGTCGAGAAGTAGTCTGCAGTAATCCATGCAGTTGGTTGGACTCACTGGAAGATTCAGAACATTATAATCTGACCTACTATGGTAATGGAAGATTCGCTTCCTACTCCAGAGAAGATAACCCCACATATGAGAAAAGTCCCGTTGGTGGTGGCTAAAGATAGTTAATCTTTTCAGCTTTCATCAGCTTCCTGGCATACCAATCATCATAATCTATTCACTTTCTTGGTATTCACCTCAGTGACCTCCTAGCTCAAGGTCAATGACATAAGCCAATGGAGGATGAATTGGCTAACATTAGGGGTGCAGTGATTCCCAAGTGTTGAAGTTGTTTGGGAAACACAGCCTAGGAGGCCTCGGTTATGCTTCAAACAGATGGTAATGGTAATCTCCTATCTTCATGGCAAGAAGGAATACAATATTATTAAAGTTATGTCAAAGGTATCTCCCATTCAGGTTTGCCAACAGTAGAACCTGTCTCATCTCATCATTCTTTGTGTTCTTGCTTCCCAGAATTTCCTGTCAGACACTGTAAGATATAAAGTCTTGGATGTCAAGAGTGTGTTCCTAGACCAACAAGCAGTTCAATAAATCTCAACTTGACAGTACCATCTATGGTCATGAATGGAAGTTATTCCTGCAAGAAGAAGCTTCCCAGAAGTTGAAGCAGTGGATCTACTAACATCCAGTTGGATGGGCAGGTTAGCTTATAAAGCCACCAGACCCAGTGGTCTCCAAGCTCCTCTTCAGGATCCGTAGTCATCCAGCTGTGATGAGGGCAATAATGTCCTGGTGACCTTGCAGGCCACGGTGTCCTCAAGTACAGTCCTTGGCCCAAGAACCTCCTATTCTCCTTGCTGAGATTTCAGACCTTACACAGTGTGGCCAAGTGTATCCAAGATCAGCCAAGTTAGATCTAGCAGCTGGGAGACCAAGTATGGAAGGCTCATCTAGGGGTCTCACCTTCAGTATTTGAAGCCCTATGCAAGCCAGGGCATCTGCTACAAACTTCAGGTATATGAGAACATGGGAAACCTTGCAGAATTTAAGGATGGGATCCTCTGCTCCTGACTGTAAAGATTAAGAGCAGGGATCCTCAAACTACGGCCCTCCAGCTGTTGCGGAACTACACGTCCCATGAGGCATTGTAAAACTCTGACAGTCACAGACATGACTAGGCATGATGGGAATTGTAGTTCCTGAACAACTGGAGGGCCGTAGTTTGAAGACCCCTGATTAAGATGTTTTCAACTAAGCCGAGATCAGGGATTAAGTGGTATTCAAGTCTTGGTCAGGCAGACAGACAGTGGCCTCTTCAGGATTGGCGGCACCAGAAGAAGACTTTCACTGTCCCCTAGGACAATGGCATCATCTCGGGTCAAAGTAGCCTAGGGGGCTTATAAGGCAAAGATGAATGTATCAATCTAGTGAAGAGCCCACTTTACCAGACGGGTGGCGTGCTCATGGGCAGAATTCATAATACCAGAATCATTTCTACAGGATACCAACTAGGTTCATATACTACAAACCATTTTCAGCACTGTTCTTTGCCCATTCATGCCTCATTTATGCGCACCAATGCTCATCCATGCCTCATTTATGCTCATCCATGCCTCATCTGTGCCTCATCCATGCCACATATGTGCTCATCTGTGCCCATCCATGCCTGATCCATGGCACATCAGTGCTCATCTGTGCCTCATCAGTGCCTCATCTGTGCCCATCCATGCCTCATTCATAACACACCAGTGCTCATCCAGGTCTCATCTGTGCCACATCATTGCTCATCCGTGCCATATCAGTGCTCATCCATTCCTCATCAATGCCACATTAGTGCTCATCCGTGCCTCATCCATGCCACATTAGTGCTCATCTGTGCCACATCCATACCAAATTATTGCTCATCTGTGCCTCATCCATGCCACATCAGTGCTTATCCGTGCCACATCAGTGCTAATTTGTGCCCCATCATTGCCACATCAGAGCTCATTCATGCCACATCAATGTTCATCCATGCCACATTAGAGCCACTACAGTGCTCATCCGTACCATACAGTGCCTCACAAAAGTGAGATAGGTCATCAGGAAATTATATGTGTAATTTATGCTCCTAGAACACCTGCCAGTGCTCCCTGCATGTTGGGCCTCTGTATGTGGAGAGTCTGTGTAAAAGTCTCACACATGTGGTATTGCCATACTCAGGAGGAGTAGCAGAATGTATTTTGGGATGTAATTTTTGCTATGTATATGCTATGTGTTAAAAATATCTTATAAATTGACAACTTTCCACATTTTCAAAAAACTTGTGGAAAAAAAATGACATGTTATGTGTTGGGGTGTTTTCTTTCCAAAAGGGGGTAATTTTTTGAGCGTTTTCATTTTCCTGGTTCTCCAAGGCCTTCAAAAGTGTAAGAGGTAGTCAAGAAATGAAATGTGTAATATACAGTATGTCCCTAGAACACCTGGGCCTCTATATGTGGCCAGGCTGTGAAAATTTGGTAAAAAATAAATAAATAAATATTTTGCAAAGAATTGTGGGAAAAAAATTACAACTTGTATTTACAAAAAACTCACCGTGCCTCTTACTAAATACCTTTTAATGTTTACTTTCCAAAATGATATCATTTGGGGGGTGTTTGTACTGTCCTGGCTTGTTATGCCTCGTACACACGTTCAGATAATCGGGCGATTTATCGTTCGCATTTTGTTGCATGATACTAATATCGAATTCAACAATGCATATAAACGTAGGATTTTTTTTCGGTTCTGGAAAAGCTTCCTGGTTGCTTAGCTACATATCAGATAGGGCAAAACAAAAACAATGGCAACCAGGATTTTTCCGTGCTATTTTAGTGTTTCTGATCATGCGCAGTCTTTGTCAATCGATTTTTAGCGGACACATACTGTACTGATTAAACGATTGTCGTTCACTAGGCTATCGTAAGACAGAAGTTTTCGTGTTTGTCCCATCCGATTTCCCCCATAGAGATGCATGGGGAACTGAAAGCTGTGTCTCCGCACACAGCGCGGAGACACAGCTATCATCCTCCTGCTCAGCGGGGGATCGGCGGCTCGATCCCCCGCTGAGAAAAACGGAATCCGTCCGACGGACGGATAGTGTGAAAGGGGCCTTAAGCCCCGTACACACGCGTCGATAATTGGCCGTGAATTTGCGGCCAAGGTCCGATCGGCCGATTTTCGGCTTGTTAGTATGATGTTTCCGACAACCGACTCCGACTTTTCGGCCGAAAAAAATCTGGGGTGCAGGCTATAAAATTTTTGTTGGCCGTCAACACAACGGCCAATTTTCCATCAGTCAGTACAGATTTTGGCAGACAAAAATCTGATGAGCAAGACTGGGCATGCTCAGAGAAGAAAAAACACACGGAAAGTAAACCAGCACATGACATCACTTCTGAAGTAGATTTTTGTTGGCCGAGAAAATTCGTGTGCAGTCTAGGCACATTCCAACCAACAAAACACCACTCTGGACAAAAGTCGTCCGATAATCGTTGCATGTGTACGAGGTTTTTGTGTCTCAAGAAATGAGATAGGCCGTCAGTACATCAGGTGTAATCAATTTTCAGTGATTGGCACCATAGCTTGCACCAATATAAATAACAGCATCATTAAAATTTGTTATTTTGTTTACATTTTAAAAAAACAGCGTGAGTGCCCCACATTGCTTATTGCATCTGTTACCTAATCACTTTTAGGATAATTTTTCAGTCAAAAACAGCGCAATGTTTTTTGCTCCTCGCTATTCAAAGAGATTGATTGCAGCAGTTTTTTTATTTCACAAATTGGCAGCTGAGCGCACCTTTTTGTATTGTTTTTGTATTGTTTAATGGTTTTTAAAGATGCCTCAGTTGACTCTCCTCTTAACAACCAGCTTTTCTTCACACAGCATTCAGATTGGTCGATTAATTTTCAACCGTTTTGAATTGTAACTGTTACGAAAATTTGGAATTTGTTTGAAAATGAATAAATAAAACAAAACTAAATGAATTCCAAAAACAAATAAAAAAACAAAATTAGTAACATAACAAATCTATCTGAAACTAAATGAAACATTTTTTTCCGTTCCGCAATATCTAGTTGTGTGATATTCTGCAAGAAATGGATTCTACAGTAAATAAAAAAATCCAGCTATTTCCTGTTGTTTGGAATTCAGGTCAGAGTGTGTCTGAAAGGCAATACTGGCTAAACATACCAGAAAATGATAAGGAAACAAACATGGAAGCAGAAGTGCCTTTTAAATGTGTAAAATCTACCTATTAACTTCTCGCTAACCGCTCCTATTAATTTGCATTGGAGTGGTTGAAGTAACCACAAGTGTTGGAATACTCCCAAAGGCCTGAAAACAAGGCACTTATCAATTAACTGGCTGACTATGCCTTCACCAAAAACGATTGATGTAATTTTGTTGTGCATTATGCTTAAACCCTATTAACCAAAATGTGCCAAAGTGAAAATCCAAGATCACTGGCAGCCAGTTGTGGGTACACACACATTTGTGCCAGCACGCTAATTCACAACAACGTAGCACATTGCGTAGATATCTGGCTGTGCAGGCAAACTACAAGGGATACTGAATGCAGATATCCAGCATGGATTACCAAATCAGTGGGCTACACTGATTTAAAGAACAGAGCTAAACTAGGTAACTGATTACCTGTTGCTGACACAGCATGACCTTGGATTTGTCTCTACTCTGTATCCCTGCTTTGAACAAAAAACCTCCCTCAAACTATACCTGTATATTATGATGAAGATATTTAAAATGGCCGTGCTATTCCTCTTGCTATCTAATCCAAAACATATGTGCATAGAATGTTTGACAGCTACTTAAAATTATACCCCAGTTCATTTAAAAATGATCAAGCCACTGATCAACTGCCTATGATATTTTCTGATGTTTTGTAGGCAGGTAAGAGTGAAAGGCATTCCAAATAATGGCTAAACATTCACATAACAGGAAATAAGACAAAAGACATTAAGTGCTTTTTAAATATGTAAAATCTACCTACTAAGTGGTTGCTAACTATTCCTATTTTTATTCAAATGAGAGTGGTTGGAGTAACCACAAGTGCTTAGGAGCAGTTGACAACAATAGAATACTCCCAGAGGTCCAATGACCATCTGAAAACAAACCACTTATCAAATAACTGGATGACTATGCCCTCACCAAAAAAGCTTACATATTTTATTTTGCACTATGCCTAAACCCTATTAGCCAAAATGTTCCTGTCAGAATGCAACCAGCACATGTGTCAATGCAAGATCCAGGGTCATTACCAGCTGGTTGTATGTGCATGCACATTTGTATGCGTGCAAATCCATGTAGGCACATTGCATGGAAAGAACAGAGCTGAATTAGGTAGTTGCTGGATAGTCTTTAGCTGTTATCCTACAATGTGCATACCTCCCAACTTTTTGAAGTGAGAACGAGGGACAGCTATTAGCAAACCTATGCCTACAGGACACACCCCCTGTCACGCCCCATAAAGGAGAATTATACAAAAAAAATTATTAATAAAATCTACAAGTGCTTTTGTTTACCGCTACTATTTCTTTATACTGGCTTTTGAAATTTACAATTGCAGCAATTCAGAAATTGGGTGAAAGGTTTAGCCCTGGGAAACACTTTTTGAAAGATAAAAAGTGCATTTTATTTACAACTGTATAAATCAGACAGAAATGAAAGACAAATGAGGAGGAAAGGGGGACAGAGGGACTTTGTTCCAAATCAGGGACAGTCCCTCAAAATCAGGGACAGTTGGAAGCTATGAATGTGTACCCAAGCCTGCTACTGGGATCTGCTTACCCACTGTTGACCTGGCTTGCCCTTGTCTCAGCTTTGTTATCCTGAAATGGACCTTGACTAGTCCCTGAATACGGCTTGTCTCTGCTAATTCTTGGTGTGACCTCAGCTAGTTTCATAATTTCTGACAAAGGCTTACCTCTGCTTATTCTTGGTGGTACCCTGGCCTGCCTCATGAACCCTCTTGCCATCTAGTCTTCTTTAATTAGGTACCTGGTAGTACCTCATTCCTTGTTATCTCTTTATATGCACCAGTAACACAAACACTTTAAACTGAAAGCAAACATAAACTCCATGCACCTGGGCATTCCTTGGTTTGTCATTGGGAGAACACTGGGAGCCCCAAGACTCAGAACTCAAGACACACAATAACAGCCTTTTTCAACCAGGGTGCCCAGCCACCCTGAGGTGCCTTGGGGTCTCTTCAGGGGTGCCTTGGCAAAATGGCTAAAAATTGCCCCAAAAAAAGCCGGTGGGTGTATGAAACCTGCCTTTTAGTTACACAAAACCAATGGTTTTCATTGTACACTCTTAAAACCATCTAATGACCAAAGACATTATCAGTTGAAAAGGAGGATGTTGGTTGCCTGCATATCATCCTTGTTTGACCCTCCCTTGCCTCTCTCCATCAGCTTTGGGGTCTCCTTAGCTAAGTGATGGAGAAAAACTGAGGGAGAAAACATTGGAATACCAGTTTGCAAAAGTGTATTTGCTTTCGAAGAATAAATCAACCCTAATGTTGGGTGACCTACCTGTATAATTGTTGCTGCATTATGTACAATTATTAGAATAGTTTTTACATTTAGAATGGGGTGCCTCAAGACTGTCCATAATTTTGGAGGGTGCCTTGAGATTGTCTATAATTTTAAAGGGCACATTGACTGAAAAAAGGTTGAGAAACACTGGACTATAATACAAAGTGCAGCTTCACCTTTAAAGCTAGAGCTCTGGTATTCTCCTCCCACATTCTAAATCTCAGGATCAGTTAGTATTGATTAACATAGTTCTGTACAAAAAAAAAAGTGAGGAACAGGAAGTGGGAAAGGGCAGGTCAGATCTCTGATTTTTGATATGACACCTCTGACTGTTTAACAGAGGGTACCTTGACTTTCAGGGCTCCCAGAGAACTCTGGAAGGCAACTCAAGGTACAAGATACGCATAGCTTGATTTTGCCAAATTATGTTCTAAAGGGTAATTCAAAGTGAACATGTCAGGTCCTAGTGATAACAAGTAATAAATATATCCAGCACTAGAAAAAGTGATCAAATTACATAAAAAAATTAGTGTTAAATTATTGATTGCAGCACTAACTGATCTCTACACATAAATATCCAAAACATCAATTCAAAAATAAAGTTGCACTGTCAAACAAAATCAGTAGGTACAATAAATAATATACAGTGCAAATATTTTAATCAATAATAAAGTCCAGTGTTAAATCAATTCATAAAGTCCACCAACAGTGTAAAAAATCTTCATATTTCCAGTGTGCACCAACCACCATGTGATTATAAACCAGCTTATCAGATACTTAGACCCCACATCTCAAGAGATCTAAATCAGCATTTACTGTAAATCGTAACAGATCCCACATGGATGGATGGCTCCAAGCCTCTCTCACATTATTACACTATATTACCGAAAGTATTGGGGCGAATTCCTTTACATGCACATGAACTTTAATGGTATCCCAGTTTTAGTCTGTAGGGTTCAATATTGAGTTGCCCCACCCTTTGCAGCTATAATAGCTTCAACTGCTGCACGCTGGAATGAGAGAAAACATTTCTAGGGTAATTAGCAGTGGCGGCTGGTGCTCAAAATTTTTTGGGGGGGTGCAAACAGAAAAAAGTAATAGGCATTGCTTTGCGGCAAAACAAGCTGTAAAAAATTGCGTGACTTTGAGGTCGCAAAAGTGTGAAAGGGGCCTTCAGTATTTAAGGTATAGTGTGCCCCCTTTCAATGCAGAGAGACCAGCGTGCCCCCTTTCAATGCAGAGAGACCAGCGTGCCCCCTTTCAATGCAGAGTGACCAGCGTGCCCCCTTTCAATGCAGAATGACCAGTGTGCCCCCTTTCAATGCAGAGAGACCAGCATGCCCCCTTTCAATGCAGAGAGACCAGCGTGCCCCTTTTCAATGCACAGAGACCAGCGTACCCCCTTTCAATGCAGAGATGGCAGCGTGCCCCCTTTCAATGCAGAGAGACCAGCGTGCCCCCTTTCAAAGCAGAGAGACCAGCATGCCCCCTTTCCATGCACAGTGACCAGCGTGCCCCCGTTCAATGCACGGTGACCAGCGTGCCCCCTTTCAATGCAGTGACCAGCGTGCATGCCCCCTTCAATGCAGTGACAAGCGTACATGCCCCCTTCAATGCAGTGACCAGCGTACATACCCCCTTCAATGCAGTGATCAGCGTACATGCCCCCTTCAATGCAGTGACCAGCATACATGCCCCCTTCAATGCAGTGAACAGTGTACATGCCCCCTTCAATGCAGTGACCAGCGTACATGCCCCCTTCAATGTAGAGACCAGCGTACATGCCCCTTCAATGCAGTGACCAGCGTACATGCCCTCTTCAATGCAGTGACCAGCGTACATGCCCCCTTCAATGTAGTGACCAGCGTACATGCCCCCTTCAATGCAGTGACCAGCGTACATGCCCCCTTCAATGCAGTGACCAGCGTACACGCCCCCTTCAATGCAGAGATCAGCGTGCGTGCCCCCTTCAATGCAGTTACCAGCGTACATGCCCCCTTTAATGCAGAGATCAGCGTGCGTGCCCCCTTACTTACCTGGAGCAGCAGCGGCGGCTTCTCCACAGTCCCCGGCGGCGCGTCTCCTCAAGTCCTCCAGCTCCCGCCTCCTCCTCGGCCAATGGCATGGGGTTTGCCTTGCAGCCAATCAGAAATCAGGTATTAGACCCGCTTCCTGATTGGCCAGGAGGAGGATCCGTGTGACAATAGCGAATTTTCATTTGCTATTGTCACACAATAGGTGGAGTCGGGCGCACTGCTCTGCGCCCCGGGTCCACCCATTGCTGCAGCCTATTAGAGCCTCTGGCTCTAATCAGGTGATGCAAAAAAAAAAAAAAAGAAGCCCCATTGAACTCCATGTGTCCGGCGCCCCTGCATGCAGATTAGGGGGCCGGACGCATGGATAGGGGGGGCGGCGCCCCTGCGCCCCCAACACACCAGCCGCCACTGGTAATTAGTCAAAATTAACTCAAAACTGATGACCTGAAAAAGCTTTTAAAGCATCGCCTACAGAAATTTTTTAGGTACCAACGATTGTTGCCATTTCACAGGCACAAACAATTTTAAGGATTGACATTTTATATGAGATCGTGAGGTTGTGTTTTCTGTTTTCTTTTTTATTGGTTGAGCTAGATGGACTTGTGTGGATATCTATACTGTTGTGAACTGGGTAATGTGTTAGGAACGAAAAGATTACATCATTTGATGGAAATGAAAAATTCTCAACCTAAAAGAGCTAAATTCAAAGACACCCCGAAAATCAAAGTGAAAAAATGACGCCGCAAGCTAGTCCATTTTGCTGACATTTCATTGCAGAAACTGAAAATGGTACTCAGTAGTTTGTATGGTCCCCACGTGCTTGTATGCATGCCTGACAATGTCGGGGCATGCTCCTAATGAGACAACGGATGGTGACCTGGGTCATTTCCTCCCAGATCTGGACCAGGACATCACTGAGCCCCTGAACAGACTGAGTTGCAACTTGGTGGCGTCAGATGGACCGAAACATAATGTTCCAGAGGTGTTCTATGGTATTTAGGTCAGGCGAGCGTGGGGGCTATTAGATGGTATCAATTCCTTTATCCTCCAAGAACTGGCGGAATACTCTTGCCACATGAGGCCATAATTGTCTTACACCAGGAGAAACCCAGGATGCAGCGCACCAGCGTAGGGTCTGACAATGGGTTCAAGGATTTTATCTCAATACTTAATGGCAGTCAGGGTGTCATTGTCTAGCCTGTAGAGGTCTGTGCGTCCCTCCATGGATATGCCTCCCCAGACCATCACTGTCCAACCATCAAACCGATCATGCTGAATGATGTTACAGGCAGCATAACATTCTCCATGGCTTCTCCAGATCCCTTCACATCTGTCATATGTGCTCAGGGTGAACCTGCTCTCATCAGTGAAAAGCTCAGGGCACCAGTAGCAGACCTGCCAATTCTGGTGTTTAATGCCAAATGCCAATCGAGCTCCACTGTGCCAGGCATTGAGCATAGAGCCCACTAGAGGACGTTGGGTCCTCAGGTCACCCTCATGAATTCTGTTTCTGATTGTTTGGTCAGAGACATTCACACCAGTGGCCTTCTGGAGGTCATTTTGTAGGGCTCTGGCAGTGCTCATCCTGTACCCTCTTGCACAAAGGAGCAGATACTAATCCTTCTGATGGGTTAAGGGCCTTCTACGGCCCTGTCCAGCTCTCCTAGAGGAACTGCCTGTCTCCTGAAATCTCCTCCATGCTCTTGAGACCTTCTGGCAATGGCACGTGTTGATGTGCCATCCTGGAGGAGTTGGATTTACTGTGCAACCTCTTTAGGGTCCAGGTATTGCCTCAGGCTGCCAGTAGTGACACAGACCCTAGCCAAATGCAAAACTAGTAAAAAAAAGTCAGAAAACATGAGCAGTGAAAAAAATATCAGTGGCCTCCATCTGTAAAACCATTCCTGTTTTGGAGGTTGTCTCATTGTTGCCCATCTAGTGCACCTGTTTTTAATTTCATTAGCACCAAAGCAGCTGAAACTGATTAACAACCACCTGCTACTTAACGAACCAGATCAATATCCCAGGAGTTTAATTGACTTGATGCTATACGCTGATAAAAAAGTGTTTGTTTAATTTTTTTGAGCAGTGTATATTGTGTGTACTAAAATGAACTGCTTTCTATTTTATTACTGAAAATTTTAACTAAATAAACCGCTGCGCTATCATTTTGACATAAAAACAAAAAAACTACAACCATTTTATTCTCCAGGATCTCTGCTTTCAGAAAATATATAATTTTTGGTGGTTTGAACTATTTATCAGGCCTGCTAAAAAAGTAAAAAATGTATCTGGCAGTGACATGGTTATTTGGTTATGTTGTTGCTGTTTTTATTATTTGTTCGTTAAATTTTTAGGTCATATTCCTCTTGTTAAAAGTATGTTTAATATTTTGGTGCATTTGCACAGCAGCTTTGTCAATCTGAGGAGTAGTGTTAGACGCACTAACAAATTTAAATTAATTTGACTAATTCGACAAATTAAAGCAGAACTCCCGCTAACACTTTTTAGGCAGCTATAGCAAAAGTGTTTTCCCTTTGAAATAAAGGTTTTACATTAATAAATGTTGACCACTATAATCCACCCTGTGATTGGTAAATGTTTTTTCCCAACAATCTAGCTGCCACTTTTCCTGAATAACTAAAGCCCAGTACACACGATCAGATTATTGAACAATCTATCGTCTGTTTTTTGTGGCATGCTAGTCTGATGTGGAAAGTGAAGAGGTTATTTTCATATGAATTTTCCCGTACGACAGAATTCTACTTCAGAAGTGATGTCATGTGTTGGATTGTTTTGTATGTGTTCTTTCGTCTCTGAGCATGCCTAGTCTTGCTCTTGAGATTTTTTTCAGTCGGCTGTCGAAAGCTTCATTCTAACAATCCGAAAATCGGCAGATCGGTCCTAGGACGAATTTTCCCTACAGGTTTTCTTATCGTGTGTACGGGCCTTTAGTCTGTAGCGGGCAGTGTTTGTTTGTTCCATATGGGGAGCAAAGATGAGCTTTATTAGCTGATGCCTGAAGCCACAGAGATTGAAGGATTGTGGGCTGCTGCAAAGTCAGCATGTTTGCATTAAAAAATAAACTATAGTTCTGTTTTAAATTGTGTTTGGACAATGACTTAAACAAGGAATTTATTCTAATTTACTTCCTAGGCAAAACCATGGCCTGAAAAATTTTGATGGGCATAGAGTTTGTTTCCTGAAATCTGTAGAAAAATAGGAATACTCATTTCGGTTTAGCTAAAATGATGCAAAGGTCTCTTGGCAACCCACGGTTAAAAAAAAGCTAACTGTCCCTAATAATAAAAATCATGTTAATAATGTCAATAGGATCAAGGACTTGGAACATATTTAACCTCAGCTTCAGGGATTGCTTCTAATTTTGAAATGGGCTAGCTCTCATGAGCTGACTGTGCATCTGCTTAGTGAACAAGCTGCAAATCTACTGTAACTGTTATGTATCAGTTTACTATTATATCTTGTTTATATTTGTCTTAGGTTCAGTGCGGACAAGTCTTTTGATGGGTCTATGCCAACAATAGACAATATGCAAGACATATAATAACAAAAAAGTCCTGCGTCACTTAGAACAATAGTGCATGTAAAGTGTGTAGCAGGATTTCCAGGCATTGGGCCCTGATGTGGGTCTGCCATTGTTACCGGAAACGCCAGCAGCCCCTTTAGGCTGAATACCCAAGTTTGAGATCAAAGACCAGTCCGGCATCTTTGGTTTGTTTGTTTCTTTTATTTGATATAGGGGATGGGAGAAGGGGATGAGTGGCATACTCCTCTGGCTCAACTAGGTACAAATGGGACACTTTGAAGAAAAAAATGCCTTTCAGCGCTGCCTTGAAGCCGGCTGGATGCCGACCAACGCTTGCTGGCGCTTGAAAAACGCTGACTTGCTGAACTCTGCTTGAACTTGACTTCTGACACTCTGGTTAGCTCAAAAGTCCCGAACACTGCTCCCTCCAGTCCTTGCTGACTGAGGTAGCCTCTGTATACTGCTTCTGCTGCAACTCTCAACACTGTACACTGCACGCTGTACACTTTAGCACTTCAGGGCCTAACCGCTGGTGCCCGCTCTGTACTTCAGGGTCCTCTCACTAGGCACCCCCTCTACACTTCAGGGTCCACACACAGGCACCCTCTCTGCTTCTCTTCAGGGTCAACACTGGCACCCCTTTACTTTTGCTCCTGCACCGGCTAGCTAGCTCCTGGATCCCGGCGACCTTCACTGGAGTGGTCCCCTCTCTCTCTAGGCAGACCCCAGGGGCAGTTTGCAGTACTCATGAACTGGGAATGCTTTCCTGAAACTGGACCCCTCTCTTCTCCGCTGGTCCCCCTGCACCGTATCCTCTCTGCAGCTCAGCCTTCTGTCCCCTCAGGCAAGCCGCCTGGGACACCCGATTCCTCTCACAGGAGGAGAGACAGCAGCACTCTCCCTCCTGGGACTCTGCTTCCTGCCAAAGATGCTGCGTCATGTGCGGGCCTCCGGACTGCTTCGTGCCAGCCAATGACATCATTGGTTGCTATGGGAGGAACGGCAAGTGCTTGCTGGTAGGTGAGAGCCGCGGGTCCCGGGAGCTGCTGCTGGCTGGCGCGCTTTTCGAGTTACAAAAGAGAAGAGGAATAACAGGGAGGAGGCTCTTCAGTGACTCCTGGCTTTGTGAGTTATGAAGTTACATGAGAATTACACGGACTGTCATTAACTTTACCTGGTATTGCTTTCACCAATTTTTTTTTTTAAGTAATATAAATATACATAGGTTTTAAATACTGTATTATTTATAATGGAAACTGCACTTCTTTTTTTATGTTGTATTCCACTTGCACATCTGTTTCTGTTTGGCCTTAGCGCAGGTGTAGCGCAGAATACCCGCTGTTTTCATGTGGGTTACCTGTGGCTTCTCATAAACTTCAACTATGTCCTACATTTTTGGTGCATTTTCTGAAAGCACACCAAAAATGAGGGTCATAATAGAAGTCTATAGGAACCACAGGAAACGCACATGAAAACCGCAGGTATCCTGCGCTACACCTGCGCTGCGGCTAAACTGAAGCAGACGTGCAAGCGGAATACAACATCAAAAAAAGAAGTGCAGTTTCCATTAACAATAATACAGTATTTAAAACCCACATATCTTATGTATATTTATATTACATAAAAAAAAAAAAAAATGGTAAATAATTTTAAAAGCAAAAAAAAAAGCAAACACCAATTTTTTTTTTTTCTTTTATGTAATATGAGATATGTGGGTTTTAAATACTCTATTATTAATGGAAACTGCACTTATTATTTTATGTTTATGTTTTTTTTTTTTTTTTTGCTTTTAAAAGTAAAGGAGAGATTTTGGGTCTTTTTGGCTCAAGTATCCCATTGACGTAAGTAACAATTACATTTCTTCGACATTTTTGGTTGGTGTGCCTCGAGATTCTGCCAGATTGCAAAGGGTGCCTTGGTTGAAAAAAGGTTGAAAAACACTGCCCTACACTACCTCACCTGTTTAAACTCCCTGAGCCTGTGACCTGGACTAAATTTAACATCAAATTAGTGAAAGTTGCCACATTACATCTATTGACTACTTTGTTTCTAACTACAATATTCCCCCAACTTACCTTTTTAGAAAGAATTTGGAAAGAATTACAAGTTATGAATGCTCGGAGAAGCCCACTTCTGTCCTCTATGCACATGTTCCCAGGGTATCTTCTCCAGAGCTATCTTCACTTTGTCATTGACTGATGTTCCTGAGCTGGATCCTGAGGACTGGATGGATATATGGGACTTTTCATTTAAAATGTTAGTCTCTTTACGTGACCGTCTCATCCAGTTCAAGATTGTCCACAGAGCTCACCTTACACCCTATAGACTACAAAAAATGGGAACTGCCTACTCTCCAGCATGTTGGCACTGTGATCATCCTCAAGGGGACTCTATCCACATATTCTGGTCCTGTCCTGCAATAGCTACATTTTGGAAACAAGTACTCTCAGCAATCAACTCTTTGGCTGACACCCCCATTGCTCTCTCCCCAAAGGTGTGCCTGCTAGTCTTGCCAGAGGATGTAATCCCCAGGGTTACAGAGAAAACTATGACTGGCCCCCTCATATTTTATGCCAGGAAAGCTATAATCAGCGGCGGCTGGTGCTCCATGGGCCGGGGGGCGGCAGATGGACCACACCATGCCCCCCCGACCACACCAGCTCCAGCCCCCACTGTCCTCCCCCCTGTTCGCCGGTCCCCCACCAGCTCCAGGCCGCACTGTCCCCCCGCCAGGTTGCCAGTCCCGGGTCCCCCACCAGCTCCAGCCTACACTGCCCCCCCCCCGGTCGCCGGCTTCCCCTCAGTCTCCTCCCTCCTCCTCTCCTTGGCTAATAGCATGGCATTTCCTTTCGGCCAATAGGGAAACGGGTCTCAGGACCCACTTTCTGATTGGCCAGGAGGAGAATCAGTGTGGCAAAAGCTAATATTCATTCGCTATTGTCACACAACTGGGTGGACTCGGGGCGCAGTGCTCTGTGCCCCGAGCCCACCCTTTTTTGAAGCCTATTAGAGCCTCTGGCTCTAATCACGTGCTTCAAAAAAAAACAAAAAAAACCCATTGGAATCCATGTGTCCGGTGCCCTGCATGTAGATTAGGGGGACGGACGCATGGATAGGGGGGCGCCCCAAATGCACCAGCCGCCACTGGCTATAATGCTCAGCTGAAAAAAACAATCCCCTCCTCTCATTTCCTTCTGGAAACTGCAAGTTAATAATGCCCTACCCTACTATAAAGATACATACCTTCATAGAGGTTGTCCCAAGAAATACAACAAAGTCTGGGCTAAGTGGCTAGCGGAGCCTTCTACAGTGGTAGATAGATAAATACCTATACATATTATCTAATGATTATTGCTTAGCGGGTGCATAGGGTCCTTTTACACTCCTGAAACTGTTATTTAGAATGATCTGTTATACACCGGTTTCTCAAAATGTTTGTATTATAGGTTGTACAGTCCGTAAGGCCACCATCTACCATGTTGAATGCCCTTGCCTTAAGATTATATGTGCCCCTGCATGGGCTAAGTGCCTGAGACCGGAATGTTGTGTTCTGTTTAAGTGCATTTGTATTGTATGGTTTTGATAAAATTCAATAAAAAGAGTTCTAAAAAAAAAAAAAAGTGACGAGCAGCTGTGAAGCCACGTATATAATTTTTTTCTGAAAGCCAACCACCAGGGCGTGAGCACGCAGTTACCCAGACCACTGGACACGGTACATGCTACCCGGTAATCACTGCGACCTACATCGACTGACATCGAGCAGGACGTGCGGTGAGAGCGGTACGGCTGTACCAGTCAGCAACTTGCTAAATGATTCGGAAAGTTTACCTGGATGGTATATTTCTTTCATGCTTGGAATTTGTTCATATTTGTATGCGCATTTTATGAGGGGAGAAGAGGATTTTATATACAATAAATGTGTTAGCAATATTACACTATTAGTCCCCCCTTTTTTTCATGATTACTTTATGGGAGCCTCAGCTGTGGAAGGAATACAGATTACTTACTTTGAGTGGCAGTCTAAGGGCGATTAAATTAATATAAAGCAGAGGATTCAAAATTCACTCTGGAAGTTCATGACGGCGTGCAGGCTGACACCTAATTGTGATGTTTAATTAAAGGCGCAGTATACTGTTTTTCTGGTGAGTGTCCATTACCTTATAAATCACGAGAGGTGCGGTGAAGGTGCATGGTGTGAGCATTGATTTATAAGAACACCGGGGAAGGAAAGAACTATTAGATTGGACTATTAGATTGTTTACTTCATATAAAAGCCTTTTAGAAACAAGGAAATCTTTGTAGCGCTGCTAATGTTATTTTTACTTATATATTGTCTCTGGGGTGCCTGCCATGACCATAACATGACTGAGCGTGCGGCGATAATGTTAATATTCCCATTGTACACATTCCTGGAATAGGCTTGGAGGTAGCAGGTTCTGCAGCAACAGCCAGCTGGAGACATCACAGGTCAACGTACGTATTTGGCAGTACACCAAAACATCAAGTGTCATGCAAAAGCTTTACTGAAGAATGATCACATCACAAAGGACAAAGTGCAAAGTTTTGGAGCCACGCAGGACCTCTTCATCAGGTATGTGATAAGTGCATACAGTAAGGCCCCTTTCACACATGCGGACCGTTCAGATCTGCCTGTCAGTTTTTTAGGCGGATCTGAACGGATGTCCCATGCATCTCTATGGGGCAACCAATGTCAGCGGAGACATGTCCGCTGACATCCGATCCTGTCCGTCAAATCTGGATGGATAGAAACCCTATTTTTCCATCCGTCTGGCGGATGGGATCGGATGAGAACGGACAGGCGGTCCGTTCTCATCCGATTCCCCCATTCCCCCATAGAGGACAGCGGGGACCTGACCGCTCTGTCTCCGCACACAGAGCGGAGACAGAGCTGCCATCCGCCTGCTCAGCGGGGGATCGGCAGATCAATCCCCCGCTGAGAAAAACGGAGTCCGTCGACGGAGCGGACAGTGTGAAAGGGGCCTTAAATATTTAAAGTGCTATCCACCAGTCAAGTACAGAGAAAAAGGTGAGACCCGCCCTCTGACCTCATATGACATCATAATCCCACCAAATCCACTCAGCAAACAGAAACACTTTGTGACTGAGAGTCATAATGGAATATGCTGCCATCAAAATCTTTCCCATGTACTGTAAATACAGTATGCTAAATCAGTGATTCAGAATAGATGCATGGGAGCCATCCCTCTGATCCATAATTAAAGGACAGTCAGTGAACATAATGATTGATCAGGCACATCTGCCAGATGTGCCCAATTATTAAGAAAGTAAAGCCAGTGGGGTCCAGTGTTCCCTTTGCTAGGCAACCCGGTCTCTCGTGCAATCAAATAGAACCACATTGGCCATGTATGCGCAGTGTGGCATGCCATTGCATATTCACATAGGACTCTCAGCCACAACGTTTTTTAAAACTAAATAACTGGTATATAACTCAAGTGAAATAAGTGAGTATACTGAAAATGTGATATATAGCACATAAACAAATATACACTGCTCAAAAAAAAAAAAAAAAAAAAAAAGGAACACTTTTGAAAAACATCAGATGCTAATGGGGAAAAAATATAATGCTGGAGTTGGAATGGGTAATGTGTTAGGATCGAAAGGATGCCACATTGTTTGATGGAAATGAAAATGATCAACCTACAGTGGGCTGAATTCAAAGACACTCCGAAAATCAAAGTGAAAAAATATTTCCTTCCAGATCTGGACCAGGGAATCACTGTACACCTGAACAGACTGCGGTGCAACCTGGCGGCGTCAGATAGACCGAAACATAATGTCCCAGAGGTGTTCTATTGGATTTAGGTCAGGCGAGCGTGGGGGGCATTCAATGGTATAAATTCCTTCAACCTCCACGAACTGGCTGCATTCTCTCGCCACATGAGGCTGGGAATTGTCGTGCACCCGGAGCAACTCAGGACCCACTGCACCAGCGTAGGGTCTGACAATGGGTCCAAAGATTTCCTCCCGATACCTAATGGCAGTCAGGGTGCTATTGTCTAGCCTGTAGAGGTCTTTGCATCCCTCCATGGATTTGCCTCCCCAGACCATCACTGACCAACCACCAAACCGGTCATGCTGAGCAATGTAGCATAATGTTCTCCACAGCTTCTCCAGACCCTTTCACATGTGCTCAAGGTGAACCTGCTCTTATCTGTGAAAAGTACAGGGCACCAGTGGCAGACCTGCCAATTCTGGTGTTCAAGGGCTAATGCCAATCCAGCTCAACAGTGCAGGGCAGTGAGCACAGGTCCCACTAGAGGATGTTGGGCCCTTAGGCCCTTAGGCCACCCTCATGAAGTCTGTTTCTGATTGCTTGGTCAGAGACATTCACACCAGTGGCCTGCTGGAGGTCATTTTGTAGGGCTCTGGCAGTGCTCATCATGTTCCTTCTTGAACAAAGGACTACTACAGCCCTGTCCAGCTCTCCCAAAGTAACTGGCTGTCTCTTGGAAAATCATCCATGCTCTTGAGACTGTGCTGGGAGACACAGCAAACCTTCTGGCAATGGCACGTATTGATGTGCCATCCTGGAGGAGTTGGATTGCCTGTGCAACCTCTATAGGGTCCAGGTATCGCATTATGGTGCCAGTAGTGACACTGGCCTTAGCCAAATGGAAAACTAGAGAAAACAGTCATAAAAGATGAATAGGGAAAAAAATGTCAATGGCCTTTACCTGTAAAACCATTACGGTTTTGGAGGTTGTCTCTTTTTAATTTCATTAACACCAAAGCAACTGAAACTGATTAACAAACCGCTCTGCTACTTAACTGACCAGATCAATATCCCAGGAGTTTAATTGACTTGATGCTATAATCTGATTAAAAAAGTGTTCCTAATCTTTTTGAGCAGTGTATTTATAGTGCAAAAAGAACACCAAAAAACTGCAAAAAAAGAAAGAAAGTGCCCTATGTGCAATATCAAATAAACTTAGCACATTTGATACCAAACAACACTTCTAAACAATTTCATATATATATATATATATATATATATAGTCAAGTCCATAAATATTGGGACATTGACACAATTCTAATCTTTTTGGCTCTATACACCACCACAATGGATTTGAAACAAATAAAATGTGCTTTAACTGCAGACTTTCAGCTTTAATTTGAGGGTATTTACATCCAAATCAGGTGAACGGTGTAGGAATTACAACAGTTTGTATATTTCCCTTCCACTTTTTAAGGGACCAAATGTAATGGGACAGATTACCAATCATAAATCAAACTTTCCCTTTTTAATACTTGGTTGCAAATCCTTTGCAGACAATTACAGTCTGAAGTCTGGAACGCATAGACATCACCAGATGCTGGGTTTCATCCCTGGTGATGCTCTGCCAGGCCTCTACTGCAACTGTCTTCAGTTCCTGCTTGTCCTTGGGGCATTTTCCCTTCAGTTTTGTCTTCAGCAAGTGAAATGCATGCTCAATCGGATTCAGGTCAGGTGATTGACTTGGCCATTGGATAACATTCCAGTTCTTTCTCTTAAAAAAAACTCTTTGGTTGCTTTCGCAGTATGCTTCGGGTAATTGTCCATGTGCACTGTGAAGCGCCGTCCAATGAGTTCTGAAGCATTTGGCTGAATATGAGCAGATAATATTGCCCGAAATACTTCAGAATTCATCCTGCTGCTTTTGTCAGCAGTCATATCATCAATAAATACAAGAGAATCAGTTCCATTGGCAGCCATACATGTCCACGCCATGACACTACCACCACCATGCTTCACTGATGAGGTGGTATGCTTTGGATCATGAGCAGTTCCTTTCCTTCTCCATACTCTTCTCTTCCCATCATTCTGGTACAAGTTGACATTGGTCTCATCTGTCCATAGGATGTTGTTCCAGAACTGTGAAGGCTTTTTTAGATGTTGTTTGGCAAACTCTAATCTGGCTTTTCTGTTTTTCAGGCTCACCAATGGTTTACATCTTGTGGTGAACCCTCTGTATTCACTCTGGTGAAGTCTTCTCTTGATTGTTGACTTTGACACACATACACCTACCTCCTGGAGAGTGTTCTTGATCTGGCCAACTGTTGTGAAGGGTGTTTTCTTCACCAGGGAAAGAATTCTTTAGTCATTCACCACAGTTGTTTTCTGTGGTCTTCCGGGTCTTTTGGTGTTGCTGAGCTCACCAGTGCGTTCTTTCTTTTAAAGGATGTTCCAAATAGTTGATTTGGCTACACCTAATGTTTTTGCTATGTCTCTGATGGGTTTGTTTTTTTTTATTTTAGCCTAATGATGGCTTGCTTCACTGATAGGGACAGCTCTTTGGATCTCATATTGAGAGTTCGCAGCAACAGATTCCAAATGCAAATAGCACACTTGAAATGAACTCTGGACCTTTTATCTGCTCCTTGTAAATGGGATAATGAGGGAATAACACACCTGGCCATGGAACAGCTGAGCAGCCAATTGTCCCATTTGGTCCCTTAAAAAGTGGGAGGCACATATACAAAACGGTTGTAATTCCTACATCTTTCACCTAATTTGGATGTAAATACCCTCAAATTAAAGCTGAAAGTCTGCAGTTAAACCACATCTTGTTTGTTTCATTTCAAATCCATTGCGGTGGTATATAGAGCCAAAAAGATTAGAATTGTGTCTATGTCCCAATATTTATGGACCTGATTGTATGTATATACTACTGTGACAGGAAGTCAGGTAAATCTGTGGATGTTGTCACAGACAGGAGATACACTTCTGCTTGGTTTAGACAATTCACCAATTACTATAGGGTGTCAGCTGCAAAGGCAGCAGGAAGGTGTAAAGAAGTTGAAAACCATTCAGCTATTCAGAATGAGGAAATTAAGGCCTCTATAATTTGTCCAGAGGAAGTCCTATTGATTGCTGCCTCCTGACGCTGTGTGAGCTGGGGAGAGGAGGACAGTCAGATGTGTGCCTCCCGACGCTGTGTGAGCATGGGAGAAGGATTGCTGCCTGCTGACGCTGTGTGAGCTGGGGAGAGGAGGACAGTCAGATGTGTGCCTCCCGACGCTGTGTGAGCATGGGAGAAGGAATGCCCCCTGAAGCTGTGTGAGCATGGGGAAGACCTCCTGGAGCGATGTGCACTGAGGAGGGTAAAAAGTGTGAAGACTTCTCAAGGTGAGAAAATGAACTATTTCTATGTGAAGAGTGTGAAGAGAAAAACCAATGGATGTTTTCTATGTGAAAGGAAAGTCCAATGAACATGTGCTGTGTGAAGAGAAAAGGCACATTCTCTATGTGAAGAGATAATAAATGGACTATTGATAGTCTGCTGTATGATCAGCCAAGTCTGCCCAACAGTGGGTTGGGGACAGACTTCCGTAGGTAGGTTCCTGTGTGTGAGAAGGTAGCCGCCCACAGTGGCAAGGATTTATTTTGTGTTTTATTTTATTTTGGATGTTTTTGACACTTGCAGTCTGGTGAAGAAAATTGCATGAATAAACCAAACTGTTGTTTGCAACCACTTCTCGGCTATCTCCTTGTGTAACGAACCCCCCCCCCCCCCAAGGGGTCATCCACACCCGCCACCGAGCTAATCCCCACACTAATATATATATGTGTGTGTGTGTGTGTATGTATGTATATATACACACATACAGTATCTTACAAAAATGAATGAGTGAGCACACCCCTCACATTTTTGTGAATTTTTGATTATATCTTTTTATGTGACAACACTGAAGAAATGACACTTTGGTACAATGTAGAGTAGTGATTAAAACAAAAAGGGGGTTGGGACTTTAAATGAAACCGCCGAAGCAATCAGGGGAAATAGGTAAAATAAATAAATAATATCATAAGTATGGTTGGTGTGTTCATGTGTAAGGTCATAGCACAAAAGATATGTTTAGAGAGTATTACATAAAGTTGATAACAAAACAGAATATACAGATAATAAAGTATAAAATATTGCATTTAATTCATGGGTAAATGAAATCTACAATGGGGTAATATTATATACAAGTTACAGTTCCTTACATAAATAAACGCACATGGTACATAACATAACACGATTGCACATGTATTAGTCAATATGGACCTTGGTGTCTACCTAGGAAAGTAGCAGCATAAAAAATATAAATAAATAGATAATGAAAATATGGTAGAATAAATGTATAATAAAGTAGCATGGCATCTATAGATGCTCTACGCGTTTCGTGAATAGGTTCACTCGTCAGGAGCAGATGCGATGCGTACAATATCTGAAAATGATGTAAACAAATTGGGTAATTAGTTAAAAAGGCATAGGACTGACCCCCAATGATACTCACAGAACTACTAAGGCTAATTAAGGTAAAATATGTAGAAACATAAGGGAATGAATGGTACATGGAGATCGTCTTTTCCGGGAGCTGTGGTATTGGGGTACATGGAAGTCACTCCATAATGGTGACACATGGTGGATAGTAAAAGGAAAGGTGAACCCTGTAATAAAAATAAAAAATGGGAGTGAATGTGTTAGGATGAATAGAATGATGAAGGGATAGATAAATATATAATGATATATATACTCAATAAAAGAGAGTAGAGAGAAATGAGTATAAAAGTGAATCCCAAGTGAAACACATGAAAAACTGAAAAAGCATTGCATACCCCAGTACAAAGTAACCGACCAATAATAAAAGTGAGGAAAGAGAGTAAAGATATAGCGTGAGAAAGAGTGATAATAAAGTAATAATACCTTGTGTAACAATGTATAGATCATATAAAAGATATTGCAAGATTCCCACAGAAGGATCAATAGGTATTGATTCCAAAGGAGTGATGCCATCATTAGAGAGCACAATCCAAGGGACCCCCCAACGTCACGCCAGCATCACACCTGAAGTGGGGAGACTGAGGAGAAAGCCATGCCAAACGGCGATTGGCGCCAAAAGACTCCCCTGCATGGACGCAGATGGATAAATACTTTCCCGGCGTGCAGCGTCACACGTCATGGGTGTAGGGCGTGGCGTCGATGCACCAAGGGTCTCCGCCCAACTCCCCACAGCCGAAGGGTGGAGGGAGAAGGGAAAAGACCCGTTTTCTTTGGCCCATTTAACTAATTACCCAATTTGTTTACATCATTTTCAGATATGTACAATTGTACGCATCGCATCTGCTCCTGACGAGTGAACATATTCACGAAACGCGTAGAGCTACTATAGATGCCATGCTACTTTATTATACATTTATTCTACCATATTTTCATTATCTATTTATTTATATTTTTTATGCTGCTACTTTCCCAGGTAGACACCAAGGTCCATATTGACTAATACATGTGCAATCGTGTTATGTTATGTACAATGTGCGTTTATTTATGTATTACATGTAAGGAACTGTAACTTGTATATAATATTGCCCCATTGTATATTTCATTTACCCATGAATTAAATGCAATATTTTATACTTTATTATCTGTATATTCTGTTTTGTTATCAACTTTATGTAATACTCTTTAAAAATATCTTTTGTGCTATGACCTTACACATGGACACACCAACCATACTTATGATATTACAGTATTTATTTATTTTACCTATTTCCCCTGATTGCTTCTGCGGTTTCATTTAAAGTCCCAACCCCCTTTTTGTTTTTAATCAATTGATAGAGAAGTTAAAATGTCCAAATTGGGCCCAAAGTGTCAATATTTTGTGAGGCCACCATTATTTTCCAGCACTGCCTTAACCCTCTTGGGCATGGAATTCACCAGAGCTTCACAGGTTGCCACTGAGTCCTCTTGCACACCTCCATGATGACATCATGGAGCTGGTGGATGTTAGAGACCTTGCGCTCCTCCACCTTCCATTTGAGGATGCCCCACAGATGCTCAATAGGGTTCAGGTCTGGAGACATGCTTGGCCAGTCTACCACCTTTACTCTCAGCTTCTTTAGCAAGGCAGTGGTCGTCTTATAGGTGTGTTTGGGGTCATTATGTTGGAATACTGCACTGCGGCACAGTCTCTAAAGGGAGCGGATCATGCTCTGCTTCAGTATGTCATAGTAAATGTTGGCATTCATGGTTCCTTCAATAAACTGTAGCTCCCCAGTGCCAGCAGCACTCATGCAGCCCCAGACTGTGACACTCCTACCACCATGCTTGACTGTAGGCAAGACACACTTGTCTTCGTATGCCTCAGCTGGTTGCCACCACACACGCTTGACACCATCTGAACCAAATAAGTTTATCTTGGTCTCATCAGACCACAGGACATGGTTCAAGTAATCCATATCCTTAGTCTGCTTGTTGTCAGCAAACTGTTTGCGGGCTTTCTTCTGCATCATCTTTAGAAGAGGCTTCCTTCTGGGACGACAGCCATGCAGACCAATTTGATGCGATTTGTGTACGGCATATGGTCTAAGCACTGACGGGCTGA
The DNA here is from genome assembly GCF_965119305.1 of Pelophylax lessonae. NCBI lineage: Eukaryota > Metazoa > Chordata > Amphibia > Anura > Ranidae > Pelophylax > Pelophylax lessonae. The sequence goes on along the minus strand of NC_138768.1, from coordinate 467,504,588 downwards.
CCCCCCACCCTTTCACCTCTTCAGCAATGCTGGAAGCACTCATATGTCTTTTTCCCGAAGACAACCTCTGGATATGACGCTGAGCACATGCACTCAACTTCTTTGGTCAACCATGGCGAGGCCTGTTCTGAGTAGAACCTGTCCTGTTAAACCGCTGTATGGTCTTGGCCATCGTGCTGCAGCTCAGTTTCAGCGTCATGGCAATCTTCTCATAGCCTAGGCCATCTTTATGTAGAGCAACAGTTCTTTTTTCAGATCCTCAGAGAGTTCTTTGCCATGAGATGCCATGCTGAATTTCTAGTGACCTGTATAAGAGAATGAGAGCGATAACACCAAATTGAACACACCTGCTCCCCATTCACACCTGAGACCTTGTAACACTAACAAGTCACATGACACTGAGGGAAAATGGCTTATTGGGCCCAATTTGGACATTTTCACTTAGGGGTGTACTCACTTTTGTTGCCAGCAGTTTAGACATTGACTGTGTGTTGAGTTATTTTGAGAGGACAGCAAATTTACATTGTTATACAAGCTGTACACTCACTACTTGACATTTTAGCAAAGTGTAATTTCTTCAGTGTTGTCACATGAAAAGATATAATAAAATATTTACACAAATGTGAGGGGTGTACTCACTTTTGTGAGATATTGGATGCAGTCTACTGTATAGTGAATGATAATGAGAAGCTCCATTGTGTAAATATAGAGCCAATACAAAAATGTCTCTCCACCTCTAAAAAATGAAGAAATAAACTTTGTGTCATAAAAAAACCTACCGTTAGTGTACCGGTAACAGACTTTCTGTAGAGCCTTCCAGGACGGCAACATGTGAGAGATAAGAGGCTCCACCCCTACAGGAAACACAATCAACCAAGGCTCGTTAAAAGGCCCCACCCTTCCCCTTGTCCCTCAGTAATGGAAAAGTAGCTTTCCAACCGATTTACAAGGGATACTTGTCACATAGTTATTTACTATATAACTTAACATTTTTTTATTTTTTTTTTATATATATATCCCCCTTTTTCCAGGGTGGAAAGTAGGCCTGCCGTCCTGGAAGGGTCTACAGAAAATCTGTTACTGGTACACTAACGGTAGGTTTTCTCATATACCCTTCCAGGACGGCAACATGTGAGAGGATAATCAAGGAACCCATACAGGCCTACCTTAGGGCGGGACCACTGCCTGTAAAACCTTTCTGCCGAAGGCAAGTTCTTGTTGCGACAGTACTTACACATGGTAGTGCTTCAGGAAGGTGTCCTGACTAGACCAGGTAGCTGCATTACGGATCTGTTCCCAGGACGCTCCGGCTCTCTCGGACCAGGATGTTGCCAGGGCCACTGTTGAATGTGCCTTCAGCTTTGCTTGAGCAGGAAAACTTCGTAAGACATGGTAATGGCTTGTTTGATCCACCTGGAGACTGACGGCTTTGAAGCCTGCAGACACTTCCTTGGTCCAGAGTGGAGAACCAGTAGGTAACTAGATTTCCTAAACTCCTTAGTTCTCTCTAGATATGTGAGGAGGCATCTCCTGACATCCAAGCAATTACATTTTTCTTTTTCATTTTTTGGATCATCACAGAAGGAAGGTAGGACTAACTCTTGCTTTCTGTGAAAAGATGAAGCTACTTTGGGCAGATACAGTGGGTCTGGCCTAAGAATAATCCTATATGGCAGGACCAACATAAAAGGTTCTTTTATGGACAGACTTTGCAGATCCCCAATCCTTCTAGCTGTAGTGACAGCAAAAAGGAAGACTAGTTTTAGGGACAAAATGTTTAGGGGGATTTTGTCTAAGGGTTCAAAGGGTTTATTAGATAATGCCTCTAGTACCCTAGTTAGATCCCAAGGAGGGAATCTATCCTTCATTATCGGGGTAATTCTCTGCCTTGCTAACAAAAATATTTTAATTAAGGATTCTTTTGCAAAATTTTTATCCAGAAAAACTGAAAGCGCTGCTATCTGTACCCTAAGGGTGTTAACTGCCACACCCTTATCCACCCAAACTTGTAAAAATTCCAGGATTATGGGGACGGAGGCAGAGGAAATTGCTTTCTGACTCTGCCAGGTACAGAACATTTTCCAAACCTTGAAATAAATCTTCCTTGTTACAGGTTTTCTGCTCAGAAGAAGTGTGTCTAAGACTCTATCTGAGCAGCCCTTGTCTTTTAGGATTTTACGCTCACTAACCAAGCCGTCAATTGAAAGAATTGTGGCCTGGGGTGACAAACTGGTACCTGTATTAGCAAGTCTGGAATCTCTGGCAATTTTCAAGAAGTTGCTACTGACAGGGTATCACGTTCCTGGTGCTGGAGGCCAATGGAGAGAGAGGGCTTCCCTTGCGGCTAAGTTCCAGACCCCCCTGAGGATGAGAACAGGAGAGGTCAGGCCCAAAGTAGCACGGGTTGCCTGCTGGACTGTGTGCAGAAGGATCCAGAGTACAGCTGGAGTGCTGGAGTGGAATCAGCAGACAGGTGGCGCCCGTGAGGTGTTTGCAGGACTTGGATATAGCTAAGACTGGAACGTGGTTAGGTGGATAGCCAAGATCAGGAGCCAGGTGGATGTCAGAGCAAGCGTGGTCAGGTGGATAGCCGAGGTCAAACACAGGAAGCAATCAGGAGACAGGTCAAGGACAAGCCGGGTCGGTAACAGGAAACAGGAACTGGAATATCACAAGGATAACACACTGGAGGAGCCGAAGATCAACCAGCAACTAAAATCACTGGCAGGCTTCCTTATATAGGCCCAGGTAAATTGCTGGTAGTGATGCTGGGTCCTAAAGTCCTTCTCCTGCTAAGTTGCTGATAGCGCTGCTGGGTCCTAGAGCCCTTCTCCTGGTGTTTGTGCCCTGACACAGGGTCTTTAGGGTTGCGAACCAAGTCCTCTTTGGCCACCAAGGCGCAATCATGATGAGACGCAGGCCTGGAAACCCACTGAGTTTCTGTAAAACCCTGGGGATCAGTCTTAGAGGAGGAAAGGCATACACTAGCCTGAACTGCCATGTTTGTGACAGAGCATCCAGACCCAACACCCCGTTTTCTTGTGACAGGGAAAATAATTTTTCTACTTTCCTGTTTAGTCGGATGGCAAACAAATCCACTTCTGGTTGTCCAAACTTTTGCACTAGCATTTGAGTTGGGTTTAGCTTCCACTCTGTTTGTCTTATGGCCTGGTGACTGAGGAAGTCTGCTTCCCAATTGTCTTTCCCTTTTATATGTACTGCCGACAGTGAGATCACTCTCCCTTCGGCCCAGTTCAGAATGTCCTGAGCAGCTCTTAACAGGGTATCGGATTTTGTTCCACCTTGGTGGTTCAAATAAGCTACTGTCGTAGCATTGTCTGAGCAGATCTGAATTTCTTTTCCTAAGACAAATTTTTCAAAACTCTTTAGGGCTTCTCCTACTGCTCTGAGTTCCCTGTAGTTGGATGAGGTTTTTGCTATCTGAGTATCCCAGGTGCCTTGAGCGTGCGCTCCATCTAGGTGAGCTCCCCACCCCCAGGTACTTGCATCCGTGGAATGGAATTCCCCCCAAAAGGGCTTCTCTTTTATGTGTATCCTTTGACGGATACGTCAGGGTTACCTCCAGTACCGGCTGAGACAGAAATTCCAGTTGGTATCCCTCCTGAATAATTTGGGGAATGTAGGGACTGGCTGATATCTTTTGCCACTGGGGAACAAAATGGGATAACCTGCCTCCCACCCTGATTTTGGCATCACTTAAGCTCTTTAGATCCATAGGAGGGGAAAAGCAAACTACCTCTTTGCCTTCCCCTTCCCAGCCCCCCCCCCCCCTGTTGTTGATCTTCTAAAAGGTCTTTGTTGATTTTTATCTTGGGGGGGCGCGAAAAACGTTTTTCTTTTGTCTCTCTCTTCTAGTCTTGCTAGGGAATTTTTTCCCTTTTTCTGAAGACCTTGATAAGGCTTCATCCAAACTGGGACCAAATAGCAGGGACCCCTCAAAGGGTAATGCACATAGTTTTAACTTGGAGGTAATATCCCCTTCCTAGGTTTTAACCCATATAGCCCTCCTGGCTGAATTAACAAGCGCCGCTGTTTTAGCCGAGGCTATTACGGACTCTACTGCTGTATCTGCTAGATAAGCTACAGCTTTTCCAATCACAGCGAAAGAGTCTAGGATGTCTTGAGACCCTCTGTTTATTGAGACATGCTTGGTAAGTTTTCCAATCCAGAAATCTGTGTTTCTGGCCATACACGTAGCTGGTAGGGCTGTGGCCATATTATGAGAATTAGCATTCCGGGCCTTTCTTAATAGGGACTCTGCCTTCCTATCCATTACATCCATAATATTTCCAGTGTCTTCAAAAGATAAATCGGATCTTTTTGATACCTGGGCTAGAGGAGCGTCTAATTTTGGATTTTTTGTACATTTTTCTAGCTCCTCTTCATTAAAGGGATATCTCCTTTTCCAGGCCTTTGGCCTGGATAGTGTATTCCCGGGAGTTCTCCATTCCTTTAAGGTTATATCTTTTAGGGATGGGTAAATGGGAATTACTCTAGACTGTGCTCTAGTTAGACCTTTGTACATTTTGTCTTGTAAAGAGCATTCCTTTGATGGTACTGGGATCCCCTCAGTAGCATACACTGCTTGGAGGAGCCCCTCCATATCCTCTAGGGAAAAGAGGTTCCTATTTACCGTGGATACCTCTCCTTCAATTTCACTGTCCCTGTCTGAGTCCTCACCTGAACTAATCAGGGATTTTTGCTGACTCCCACCTTCCCCTGGATCCTCCTCTTCCCTGACCTGAGCCAAAGGGAGAGCCTGTGACCCTGGTCGGAAGATAGAAGGACTAGCTTTGGACAGCGAGCTTTCTTGGGAAGACGGGTTTCCTTTTGGGACTATTTCAGGTGACTCTGTCATCTGAGGGGTAGCCACTGCAGCCCGAAAGGAGTGGATGGTGGCCAACATTTCATCCTGAATGGATTTTAGAAAATCTACAGTATCTCACATGTTGCCATCCTGGAAGGGTATATGAGAAACAATCCATTTAAAAATGTGCTGCTCAAACGAATACCTATCCAAAAACACTCCACCATGTGATATCCACCCCCAGCGATCCCATGTACTCACTTCCATATTAGACCTCTGAGGGTGACTGCACGTCTTTCTCACCCTGGGGGCAAATCCACTGGTATAGAATATATGCTTCACTGGCTGCTTCTGCTATAAGAAGTTGGATCTTCCAGCAAACAAGGAACAAATAGAAAAAAAGTCATCATGTTTTACCAAACTTTTGAGAATTTGTTTTTTTAAATGGGCCACCCCAGAGTTGGAGGTTGTGTCACCTATAATTAGCGCCCCTTGGAGGTTTCTAGGGACACCTCTGTTTCACCTGACGCTGTTGCTAGGGAAACTGGTCACCCCTACCACATTTACATCAGCACTTTTCTTAAATGACTGTGTATACACACACACACAGAGGTCCCTACATCAAACACCACATATTTTACAGATTCATAGTGGACACTGCTTCTGAGGTCACACCCGCAGTTTTACTGCCAGTCTCTGACATATAATTTCCAGTACAATTCCCCTTCATTTGGGAGTGCAGGGGTTAAAACAAACTGTCAATCCATCTTTCTGTGGGTCTGTACTTTTACCTATACAGCCACAACAAAGCAACAACTTGGATCTCGTCCATGATTGCTAGGGGAGACTGCAAACGCATTATCAACACAAACCTGGTGAGCAAACGTAGACCTCTCCCTGGCCAGGTTAGCAGAAATGGAGAACATTTGGCTACAGCATGCTCCCCTTCACTGCATCTCAGCAATGCCTTTTCCCCCACTTGTCAGGGATTTTCATGCAACATTTCCCTGGATGCTGAAGCCGATTACCATTCTTCCAGGAGCTCTGGTATAATTTTTTTTTAAATTTAGCTTTTTTAAAGAACCATGCAAGTCTATTGCTTAGCAAGACAGGTTTTTCCCCAACTGGGGCTGAAGCTTGCACAGAGAGTCACTGAGAGTTTATAAAGCCACAGAATTAGCTCTATCTACTTGGCTTGAGGGTCAAGCATGCGGTACAGGCAGTAAAGCTCTTTACTAAGCACCATACACAGGATCATTTTCTCTTTTTTTATTGTCCATAGAGTGACACAGGATTGTAATAATTTGTAACATTTGGGTGACTAAAGAAAAAGTTAAGTCAGCCCCCATATAACCCCTCCCTTCAACTATCATGGCCAAAATGTTTGTTAGTGCCCTTGGAGGTTGGACTCCTTTTTCGGAGCTCTGCTGTGGAAAACTCTAATTATATTTTTTACTGTGCATTATCTCTTTAATCAAGATAGTTATTACACCATGGATAATTTTTCTTTGGTACTTTGAATCAAGATCTCAAATATGCTCCTAGAGCTAGTCTCTTTTAGGCAGCTGTCTGAATCAGCGTATCCTCAGCTTTGGAATTCATACCCATACCCCATTGGACCATGGAATGTGGATCTAGCCTGGAATGTGACCTTCACTTACTGGGTTCTTGTTTTTGGCATTTTTTAGACCTTTAAGTGCTGTGTTAGTAGCCCCAAGGCACTCTCCAGGCCCAGGCCTGTGATACAGCCTTTGGTGTGACTCAGTTTCTGAAGTCCCATTTTGTGAGTATGTGGACGTGGTGAAGATTAACCTGTACCTTTAGATACTGAGCTCTGCATTGTGGCGCTTTCCAAATCTTCTGTACTGTGTCAGTTAGCCACAGTGTTTTCTCCAGATTCAGAACCATGGCACAACCACTAATGTCACCCAGTCTCTGTGGACTTAAGCCTAATACACACTACTAGTTTTTTTTTCATTCAACCCAGTCAGCAGAACGAAAAAAAAGTGACAGCTCAGGTTGGTGCCGCTGTACTAACTATCCAATGTTAGTACAGTGATTCCCCCTGCTGTTGTATAGTGTTCTGACAGGGGGGCGGCCCCCCACCCGAACACTCCGGTCAGTGCCTTTAGCCATTGGCTGACTGGGAGTTAGTCGCCAGACCTTTTTCGGTCATGTCCCTTCGACAGAAGCCAGGTCCCAGACTTGACTGGCCTGCACAGAGTTCTGACGTCAACCCAATAGAACACCTTTGGGAGGAATTAGAGTGCAGACAGTGAGACAGGCCTTCTCTCCAACACCAGTGCCTGACCTCACAAATGCGCTTCTGAAAGAATGGCCAAACATTCCCATAGACACACTCCTAAACCTTGTGGACAGCCTTTCCAGAAGAGTTGAAGCTGTTATAGCTGCAGAGATTGTGCCAACTTAATATTGAACCCTATGGACTAAGACTGGGATGCCATTAAAGTATATATACGTGTAAAGGCAAGCGTCCCAATACTTTTCGTAATTTAGTGTATCTTCACAAATTCTCACAGAGAACCGTCCAGCTCCTATGGATGACCTTTTACCTCTATTGTTAACAGCAGCAATTTCTTGGTTTACCCAGAAGGGTTTGAGGCCTGCAATAAAGATTCTGGGATCTCTACTACTATGCGGTTGTCCTACCTGTAGTCTTTTATAGCTCTCCATTATGAGCTTCAGCTCTCAATGGTTCTGAGCCCACTCTGGTGCATTGTACCACTGAACCTGCTAATGCACCTCCACCCCTAAGTGGGCATGAGGTTTATATCATTATCTCTGATTTAAATTCAATCTTCACAGCCTATTCCAGAGGAGCTTTACAATAAATTATTGATCCTATGATTGATGCTAAGAATTCTACCCTGCAATTAGGGGATCAGTTTGCTATTCTAGGCAGAATCTTACAGAGCTGTGGCTGCAAAGACGTTTCTATCACATTCAGTTTATTAAACGGTTCTTTATAAGAGCTGGAAACAACTTGTGGAGCCCTGGCTATGTATGGACAAGGTCGGTGAGCTTTTTTCTCTTTCTAGGGGAATTTGTTGACCAGTGGCCTCTGTTCACTGTATACTCTCCAGTCATCTGCCTTAACAAACATATCACCAAACAGGTTCTAACCCATAAACATTTCACTAACTTTTCCCCGGGGGTTTTTTCCAAGATGGCAGCTTGACACTGCAAAGAGACTGCACTATTTTGAGGTCAGACCTTCATATCCTGAAACTTTTGAAACAAATGCCTAAGGTTATGCTTTTCAGCTTAGTGGTCTCTCCAAGCTTGTCTCTCCAATGGGTCTAATGTCTAGTCATATGCATAGGGTTTTTTGGCTTCATGGCTGGAATGCTAAGAATACCCTTAAGAAGCATTTCATGTACTCTTCTATTCAGTTCTGCCCTTGACCAAGTCATTTTTGATACAACTGGTGGTCAGACTGCACCACATTCTCAGCAGACAGAACAGCATGAGCTGGAAAACCCAATTCTTCCATCCCTTCTAAAGTTTCCGCTTGACATTGCATGCTATTGCTTAGTCTATCCTCTACCAGGACTCCCAGATCTTTCTCCATTTTTGATTCCCCCAAAGGTTCCCCCCCTAAAGTGTATTGTGCTTTTATGCTTTTAGTCCCCAAGTGCAAAACCTTACACTTCTCCACATTAAACCTTATTTGCCATGTCGTTGCCCACTCCGTTATTTTGTCCAGGTCATTCTGTAGGATATCTGCTTCATGCTGTGCAGTTATTGCCCTGTCCAATTTTGTGTCATCTGCAAAAACTGATATAGAGCTACTGATCCCGTCCTCAATGCTGTTTATGAATAAATTGAACAAGGTTGGTCCCAGGACTGAGCCTTGGGGGACCCCACTTACCACCATAGACCAGTCTGAGTATGCTCTATTACCACCCTTTGGACATGCCCTAATCTAATAGTTTTTTGAAACTATCGATGCTCCCTGCAGATATGACTGCTTGTGGAAGAGAATTCTACATCCTTACTGCTCTTACAGTGAACAACCCTTTACGTATTTTGAGGTTAAACCGCCTTTCCTCTAGTTTTAGTGAGTGGCCACGTGTCTTATTGTATTCCCTTTCTCTGAATAGTTTGTTCCTTATGCTAGGGTCGCCAGTAGAGTATTTGTACATTGATATTATACCCCCCCCCCCCCCTCAATCGTCTCTTCTCCAGAGAGAATAAGTTCAGTGCTTCTAGTCTTTCCTCATAGCTGATTATAGTCATAGCTCATAGTCCTCCATTCCCCTAATTATTATTGTTGCCCTTCTCTGGACTCTCTCCAGTTCCAGCACATCCTTCCTGAGGACTGGTGCCCAGAACTGGACAGCATACTCCAGATGTGGCCGGACCAGAGTCTTGTAGAGAGGGAGAATAATCTCTATTTCTGGAGTGAATCCCCTTTTTTATGCATCCCAGTATTCTGTTGGCTTTGCTTGCAGCGGCTTGGCATTGCATGCCACTGCCAAGCCTGTTGTCTACCAGTACCCCCAGGTCTTTTTCCATCCTAGACTCACCCAGAGGTTCCCCCCCTAGTGAGTAGCTTGCTTTCTGGTTTCTGGCACCCAAGTGCATTACTTTACATTTTTCAACATTAAACCTCATCTGCCATGTAGTTGCCCACCCCATTATTTTGTTCAAAGACAACGTCTGGCTATGACGCTTAGCACATGCACTCAACTTCTTTGGTCGACCATGGCGAGGCCTGTTCTGAGTGGAACCTGTCCTGTTAAACCACTGCATGGACTTGGCCACCATGCTGCAGCTCAGTTTCAGGGTCCTGGCAATCTTCTTATAGCTGAGGCCATCTTTATGTAGAGCAACAATTATTTATTTCAGATCCTCAGAGTTCTGTGCCATGTTGAACTTCCATTGACCAATATGAGAGAGTCAGGGCGAAAACACCAAATTTTACACACCTGCTCCCCATTCACACCTGAGACCTTGTAACACTAATGAGTCATATGACACCAGGGAGGGAAAATGGCTAATTTTTTGCCAGTCGGTTAGACATTAATGGCTGTGTGTTGAGTTATTTTGAGGGGACAGAAAATGTACACTGTTATACAAGCTGTACACTCACTACTTTACATTGTAGAAAAGTGTAATTTCTTTAGTGTTGTCACATGAAAAGATATAATAAAACAGTGGCGGCTGGTGCTCAGTAATTCGGGGGGGGCGTCAAACCAAGGCACTCCCCCGACGGACAGACGGACGGCAGGCAGGCAACACATTCCCCAGGCAGGCAACACATTCCCCCTGCCCCCCCCCCCCCAAACGGCCTGCCTCCTTACCTCCTTCTTCCTCCTGCCCGAGCCGGGGAATGCTGGATGGCTGAGCCGCTGTGCTTCTCCTCCAGCCGTGTGTCTTCTGCCTCTTCCTGGCCACTGGCCAGTAAGATCGCTTCTCCTTTTGGCCAATCGGGAAAGGGGTCTCACAACCCGCTTCCTGATTGGCTGGGAGGAGAGTCAGTGTGACAATAGTGAATATTTATTCGCTATTGCCATACAACTGGGTGGGCTCAGTGCATAGTGCTCTGTGCCCTGAGCCCATCCTTTTTTGAAGCCCATTAGAGCCTCTGGCTCTAATCACGTGCTTCAAAAAGAAAAAATCCCATATTGGAATCCATGCATCCAGCACCCTGCATGTAGATTAAGGGGCTGGACGCATGGATTGGGGGGGGGGGCGGTTCCCCTGCACCCCCAATGGACGGGCCGCCACTGTAATAACATATTTACAAAAATGTGAGTGTTGTACTCACTTTTGTGAGATACTGTACCTACCACACCAAGCACTAAGGTGTGTAAGGGGACACTGATGGAAGGTGCCACTCTGGGGGCTCTACCGTAGGCTGCACCTCGGCCTGACTGTCTGCAGGTCCCAGATGAGTTCTGGCCCAGAAACCCGGTCCTCTCCCCCTTCCCGGGGGGAGACTGCATATGGCTATGGAGATCGCTAGGATGTATGGGATATTGATTGTAAATTCTAAAGATTGTAAATGTCATGCGTGGGGGTTTGGGGGGGCTCCCTTTTATACCTGGTTGATTGAAGGCCGGTTCGCACCAGCACATGGTTGGTGTGGCTAAGGTGCATTGTGTGCGTGTTTCCCAAGTAGCAGGTGAACACACTACCTTTGCGCTCTCCTGCATGTGGGTGCCACTGTATTATTAATAGAGAAAGAGATGTACATTGCTCAGGCAGTTTGGAATTTCACAGCCAGCCTTGGGTGCAGGACCTTGGATCGCCACCGCAGACAGGATACAAGAGAAATGGCCGCACACCAGGCAATAGCTCACGGTGAAAGGCTTTATTGAACAAGGATGCAAGTTACAGCAAAATGTATGGCAGCCATGTTTCACATGACTCGCGAGCTACAGGTGTGTCCACTCCACTCACTTAATTGGAAAGTCTGTTGCTTCCATTCTGCTACATAAGACAATCAGATAAAAGCAACATAGCATTTGGCATATACATTATATATATATATATATATATATATATATATATATATATATATATATACACACACACACACACACACACACATACATACATACATATAGCACAGGCACATATCTATATTTAACATATACCCATATTTCACAGACATGAGAACAAAAAATCAATAATCATTTATAGTGACAAAAATAATTTATCTGAAAAAATGTATATATGTAACAAAATGAATATGTGTACATGTATATAAAAAATGATGAAACCAGCGTCCATTGGCTGGTGAAATGCGTCAGCATCGCGTCATTCCGATTGCACCAATCAGGGACACCGGTGTAAGTAAGCCTATCTGCTTCGGAGGCCGCAAGCACGGAGTCACACTGCAATGAAGGATTGCCGCCAGCCCGCCCCCTCCTGCACATGCTCAGTGGAGCCAAGGAGACAGCGAGGAACATCCAGGCTGGGCAACAACACCGGCATACTACAGACCAACGCCGAACACCCGGATCCCCAATAGTGCGGTGCCAGATGGGACAATTCTGCAATACAAGGAGGTATCGTATCCCTTCCATGAAATATACAGAGTCTCTGTGATACCTTACAAATAACTGACCAAGTTAGCCTCCTTTATACCGGACTGCTTGTATCCCTAGATTTCTAGACTGCCTATTCCAGGACCTTACCACTGGTCAGTTAGTGGGAGGATTTCCACATACAGTTCAATTGGACTGTGTCCATTCAATCTGGACTGATCCTGGATGTCCTAAGGATCCCTGTTTGTTCAAAAATTAAGTTATTTATGAAGTTCAATAACTACCAGGGACGGCATGTACCCCCAGGGATGGAATAATTTTTCTTGTGTCCTTAATTGACCCTTTTTGAGGAGAGTCTTTTTCCTCTCTTTTTTCTTGTTTATACAATAGATAAGCAATATGTAAAGTGACACTACAGAAAGATTGAATAAGTATAGGTTGGGGATACCAATACTGAAAACAACTGAACTCTAGGTATTTATAAAAGACATATGGCAGCTCTGCATTTATAAATACTAAGGCCAGTGTTGATGGCTATGTTTGCTTCAGAACAGTTTACAAGTCTTTTGGAATGAAAAAGTACCTTGAAACAAGTCAACTGCACCTGCAAATAATATGGTATGATCTCAAAAGCACTTCAAACTTTGCTTGCTGCTCACTTTCCCCATTTTTAATTGTTTGGGTACCTACTATTTAGCATAGATATGTAGAAATACAGCAATTTTAAATTCACGTTATGGACTCAAATAGTGATAACCTGTATTTGACCAACACACCACTTCTTGCTGATGTCTGCATACATGGGACATGATCTGTTAAATCTTTACACTTTGCCCATTCTTTGTAAAACCAGTTTGCTAAATGAAACCTCTATGGGGGCTGAAAAAAGGAATACTATTGCCACAAACCTTTGGGAGATTCAGGACATAGCCAGACTTTCTTACTACCTTTCTTACTCTGATTCTGAAATTTTTACATGTCAGAAATCTTAGACATTCTATAAGTGTATGATAGGAATCTCACTGTCGTGATATGAAAGTGTAATACCAAAACTGACATTGGGAAAGTCAACCCACCACAGGATATGGAGATCAAATGCCTCTTATATGCAGATTAATGGCTTATCTTATTTCTTCTAGCAGAATGCTGGCGACAGATGCTGGACCTTTAGCAGACTTTAAAATAACTACCTGAATTTTAAAACATCAGTCTACAAAATATGTTTTTGCAAAATCAGACCACAAGTTATCTTAGCTGCTTGCATACGTGTGCACAGCCTATTGCATTAAGGTGTGCACCCCAAAGCTCAAACTTATTTGTGTGTGTGTGTGTGTGTGCGCATGTGTATATATATACTTAGTTTTATTTATTTTTTTTAGAATTTTTTTTAGGAGCCCCATTAGAGGGCTTTGGTGAAATATCAGGGGTTTACACAGAGGCAATCTGTGCCACACAGGGCGATTAGGGTGTGCCCAGGCACATCCTGTGTGCACCCCTTTGGCTGCTTGTATGCAGAGGCATGACTAGAAATCACAGGTTTCTGTAGCAAAATTTTTTTTTTATTGGGCCTCCTTTTATGTAGCTGGTCTACATTGCGTCCCATTTTAAAAAATTTTACATTTGTTCTTAGCAGCCTATAATGCACCTGTATTTAATCCCACCTGACAGTGGTTGTTAGATTAAAGCAGCATTAACTCTGTTTAAATCCTCTTGGCGCTGGTGGTCATAGGTACAATAGCATAAGGAACAAACTATTCAGAGAAAGGAGATACAATAAGACACGTGGCCACTCACTAAAACTAGAGGAAAAGCGGTTTAAGCTTAAAGTGCGTAAGGGGTTCTTCACTGTAAGAGCGGTAAGGATGTGGAATTCTCTTCCACAAGCAGTCGTATCAGCAGGGAGCATTGATAGTTTCAAAAAACTATTAGATGGGCACCTTAAAGACCACAACATACAGGGGTATACAGAAAAGGAGCAAGAATGGATGGAAACGGGGGACTATAAACCTGCTCACCCGGCGCTTAAATTAATGTTTTAAAATGTTTTAAAATGACAATGTAAAAACATGCATCAACACATAAATGAACACATAAAAGTGTAAGCAGCTACTATAACATAAAATCACATGAATAAGGTGCATATAAAGATTGCAAAGCTCAACCGCAGCAAACTGAAAACGCACTAGCAGCGCTGAAATAAAGTGCAACCCAAGTCACTGGGGAATAAAGTCATTAAAAGTTCATGCACAGTGCCCGAATGACCTCCAGATAAGGCAGTCCAAAGCAAGTGGGTATCCTTAGAGGTTCACCACACAGGACCCTTCACCTCACCACGGTGTTCACCCTTAAGGTAATACACTCACCAGACACCAGGTCAAAGTAAGCCCAACACACATGCCGATCGCCAGCTGGGAAAGGACCACCTCTGAACCGACCTCCACCAGACAAGCTCCTGACTGGTCTCGGATATAGCCGTATGTGTGGTGATCTTGGTGACCTGAGCCCCGGCTCTGTGCAGGCTGGAGGAGGCACAGCAATGATCAGCACTCTGCAAACTCCACACACAGCACTGTGAAAGAAATGTGCAATCCCCAGAACAGCTCAGCCCTTTCCACTTCCTGGGGAGGGGGAGGGATCACCGTGGTGAGGTAAAGGGTCCTGTGTGGTGAACCTCTAAGGCAGTGGTTCTCAACCTTGTTGGAGGTACTGAACCCCACCAGTTTCATATGCGCATTCACCTTCTTAATTGGAAAAATAAAACATGATTTTTTCAAATTCAAAACATAGGTATATATTATTTTAGGTATATATTTATACATAGGTGCCCAAAATGAACAAAACCATTAAGAACAAAGAACAAAACCATTAAAACATGATTTTCACACAAAAACAAAAACATAATAATGAATATTTACTGCAAATTAGTGTGACTTCTGCTGTTGTCTTTCAGAGACCAGTTCAGACCAGGTCCCCCATATAGATCCCCCCTTACAGCAGGCCAGGGTGAGGTCCCCCATATGGATCCCCCCTTACAGCAGGCCAGGGTGGTATGAGGTCCCGTCCCCCATTTAGATCTCCCCCTTATAGCAGGCCAGGTTCCCCATAAAATAGATCACCTTTACATAGTTTTCTCAGTGTTCTCACACAGTCAGTCAGTCACTAGACTAGTACAGCCAGAACTACTCCAGTCCTACCTTTTTTTCACCTCTGTCCCAACTCCCGATCACAGGCTAGGTTTTCCTCCTGCAGGCTGCAGCACCACTGTCACCACTGGCTCTCTGGCCTCTCACCTGCCGGCTTCTTCTGCTGCTGCGGCTGCCTGGCCTGGTGGTTCTCTCCCGCACTGCGCGGGGCGGCCGCTGCACAAGTTAGTCCCTCCCCCAGACAGTCCCCCAGACCGCACGCCTGGCCTATCTCCCCCCCCCCCACCACTCCACAGTGGGCGACACCGGCTCTGGCTTGATCGGATTCGGCCGGGAGCCGAGCTGCACAGCCAGCAGTGAGAGTGAGCCAGGGGCAGAGAGAGCTGCGAGTGCGAGCAGACTTAGCGGGTGGCGGCGGCCAGCCTATCATGACAGAGTGAGTGACACTATGGAACGGATGCTCCCCACCCCCCCAGATGTTGCGCGCGGTGCGGCCGCCCCCCACGCTACGCCACTGGATGTTATGTATTTCCATGATGACGGCACAGAGCGGGAGCGGAAGGACATGCCTGAAACTGGAGAAATAGTCCCTGACAGCAAAGTGGTACTAGGGGAGGGTGTGCCGAACCCTCGAGACTGACCCACCGAACCCCTGGGGTTTGATCGAACCCAGGTTAAGAACCACTGCTCTAAGGATACCTGCTTGCTTTGGACTGCCTTATCTGGAGGTCATTCGGGCACTGTGCATGAACTTTTAATGACTTTATTCCCCAGTGACTTGGGTTGCACTTTATTTCAGCGCTGCTAGTGCGTTTTCAGTTTGCTGCGGTTGAGCTTTGCAATCTTTATATGCACCTTATTCATACAGGAGTATACAATGTACGGTTAACAGCAAATACACACACACATCATAGGTTGAACTGGATGGACGGATGTCTTTTTTCAGCCTCACTAACCATGTAAGGTGACCTATAAAATGGGTCATTCCTATTAATGCTCCAACACTGTTAGCTACTGTATCTTAGCACTTACAAGTTGCAGTCAAGGAAATCTGAATGGCTCACTCTATAGTCTGCAGGTGCAGACATAATTACCCAGCTGCATTCTCTGAAGCTGTGCTCTGGAGAAAAGTTATCCAGAACTAACTTAGTTCAAGCAGTTAGATCAGTTTATTGTAAGTATTTTGCAACCAGAGCAGATAATCAGAGGTACATAGGGGTTAATTTACTGAAGCTGAAGAGTGCAAAATCAGGCTCATTTCTGCATAGAAATCAATCATCTAACCTCAGCTTGTTCAATTAAGCTTTGGCAATGAAATCTGGAAGCTGATTAGTTTCTATGCAGAAGTGAGCCTGCTTTTGCACTCTCCAGCTTTAGTAAATAAACCCCATAGCCTGTTATGGCTGTAGTTACCCGTTTGCCTGCAAGTATTTTATAGTGAGAGAAATATATATATGATTTGCCACATAAAATGTCTAATTGCCTTCATCCCATATATTCATTGCCTCTATTCCATATATTCAGACAAGTAAGCCCACTTTCTCTGGGCTTACTTGTCTGAATATATACATCTCATTATTTACATGTATCTCAAGATTGATTTTCTCAGTATATTCATTTAATTTTTATATACACTTTCAGACTGCTTTTGGCCCCAACGTGCCTTTTAATATTACTTCCTGGAGTGTTAGCCTTGGAGTTTTTAAATTTGTATTCCACTCTGTCTATGGTCCTCTCCTCTCTGCTGCCCCTATGTGCTGGATGTTATCCATGCCTCAGCCCCGGGTCAGGCATTCCCTGGATCGGCTTTGGTCTCCCTTTCCAATACTAGATTGCTCATGGATCTATGACACTGCTTAAGGTAGTGTTTATTCTATCATATCCCCCATCATAGTTTCAGAGATGTATAGTAACTAAGTAAAGCTACTTCACTACTGTACTTAAGTACCGAAAGGCGGTATCTGTACTTTCCTAGAGTAGAATTTTTTTCTCCTACTTCCACTTTTACTTCACTACATTTTTTCAATGATTTCAATACTTCTACTCCGATATATTTTTTTTGTGCTGCATAGTTACTCGTTACAATTATAAAAATTACCACTGCCAGAACAGTAGATGGCAGGTTTCATGAAGCTCAAAACGTGTATTATCAGCACACACGAAAATAAATGCTACTTTATGTATAAATAAAAGCTGCATTTGAAATAATAAAAAACAATATGATGTTCAAACTTTTGACTTCTTTCTTTAATAACTACATAACACAGTACTTGTACTTTTACTTTCAGTACTTGAGTAGCAATTTTTTTTTTCAAAACTACTGGTACTTTTACTTTCAGTACTTGAGTAGCAACATTTAAAAAAAAAACTACTTGCAATACTTAAGTACAAAAAATGTTGAATACTTTAGTACTTCTACTCAAGTCACATTTTGATTGAGCACTTCCACTTCTACTCAAGTCACTTTTTGATCGAGCACTTCCACTTCTACTCAAGTCACTTTTTGATCGAGCACTTTTACTCAAGTATGGGTTTTGAGTACTTTATACAACTCTGCATAGTTTATTATTTTATAAAAGTATATCACAATCCATATTTTTATTTTTAGACATATAATGTATATTCAAGCTCCTGATGAATGGACGGAGGTCCATGAAATGCGTCAAGCCTACAAATAACTCAGATGTTTTATTAAAATGTGATACATTTTAAGATTGTGAGCACACAGAGATTTTGATGTCTTATTGTATTATATTCTTGAGTGATCCATGTTTGATCCTAGAAATATTGTATTTATTCTTGATTCAATATGTACTGTTTAATCTACTGAATGCTTTATCCCTGTATGTGTCTATGTAACATTGTCCTTATATTATATGTATTTATTAATAATAATAATGTACTGCAAAATTGACACTTGATCAACTGTGGGTATAGAATGGTATATATGGGATTGTATGGTAGTTTTTTTTTTTTTTTTTTTTTTTAGACTGAACAAGATGGAATTGTGTCGTTTTTCAACCTAACTATGTAAATATGACACAGCGATGTCATATAGGTAGTCAGACCAGAAGATTTAATAAGTGATAATGGGGACCAAGAGCCAGTTGAAAGATAAATTAAAGAAGCAAGTTCTCTTCACACCCAACCTCCCCTCTCTCTAATCACTGTGAAAACATTTTTTTTTTTTAAATACTTACTCTTGCCACTAGAAATTTGAGGTTAAATTTGGCTGAAATCACAAGTCTCAGTACAGTCTATTGATCTACAGACCTGTATCACACCCCAGTCCCCTTTGGAAAATAATTGGTGCAGTGGGCAGAGACACCAGGGGATGATTGATCACATCCACCCATTAGAGGCATCACTGACAAAAGGACATTGGCATTGCCTTGCAAGAACTACAGGGGGCAGTAAGAAGACGGAGAGAAAGCAGCCCTGACTGGTGTACCACCTGGGAACACTACAGCATTTTGCATGGCAACTTTGCAGCTTGATCCATTTTAGGAAAATTAAAAAGAATAAGGGATTAGGGTAAAACATTACTTTAGTAATAGTTTAACATTTCCAATGACCACAACAAGTTTTGCTTTAACCACTTGCCGTCCACACCACGTATATATACTGCAGGGTGGCAGCTGCTACAGGAGAAATCATGTACCTGTACGACATCGCCTCTTACACGCGCACTGCCAGCGACCATCTCCCCTTGTGATTGGACACAGCGGGAGCCAATCAGCAGGTCTGGTGGACCCAATGTCCTCCGGGACCCACCGATCGTTCCTGAGAGAGGCAGAATGGCGGTCTGCCTATGTAAACAAGGCAGATCGCCATTCTGTGACAAGGGAAGACAGAAATCCTGTGTTTCTGCTAAGCAGGAACACGGATCTCTGTCTTCCCACAGTATGAGCACCCCTCAGAAGGAAAGCACTCCCTAGGGACACATTTGACCCTTTTGCTCGCCCTTGATGTTAATCCCTTCCCTGCCAGTGTCATTAGTAAAGTCACAGTGCATATTTTTTTAGCACTGGTCTCCAAAAAGTGTCACTTGGTGTCTGATTTGTCTGCCGCAATGTCGCAGTCCCGCTATACCTTGCCGATCGCTAGATTATTAGTAAAAAAAAAAACAGTTAGGTACCTGGTAATTCTTTTTCTAGGAAGTCTTCCAGGGTAGCATCTGAGAGATAGGTCATCTCCCACCTAAAACAGGAAACACATCATCCACCATTTTAAAAGGCTGTTACATACCTCAGTGCCTCAGTAATATACAAGTACTGGAGGAACAACAGGCAAATATACACAATCCTTCCATAAAACTTCCACCTACAAGAATAGGGATGGGTACGAGTGCTGCCCTGTAAAACTCTGTTTTTCTTAAGTCATCTTCCAGGGCAGCATCTGAGAGGATTTAGCAAGTAATACTACCCGGGGGTCTACAGCCTGAAGGACCTTTCCACTGAAAGATTGGTCTTAGCTGGACAGGAAATCTATCCTGTAATATTTTGTAAGGGTACTGAAGCTCAACCAGGTTGCCACCTGGCAAATCTTGTCTGGCGTAACTCCTGCTTTCTCCACATATGAAGATGGTCAGGTCCTGGTAGAATGAGCTGTGATCCCCTTGAGTGGTACCTGGTTGAGATTGGTAGATGCAAGAGATGCTAGTCTGATCTAACTGTCAGCTCTGTGGAGCTATTGAGGTAAACCCCTTCCTCTGTCCATACTGATGTCAATAATTTGGGAAATGACCACTGACTCCACTGAGAGGTTCTATCTATAACTATGAAGAGTAGCAGGGAACCCCTAATTAAATCAGTTTTAGGAATCATACTAAAATGAGTTACTCTATGGCCCATTGGAATAATGCTCCATGCACTGGAGACAATAGAGACCAAAAACCCCCTAGAGCGGTAAACAGAATGCCACCCTAAAAAATGGCCACAAAAAAACATTGCAATGATGCAATTTGGTTTGCGAAGTGTCATTGGCCCTGGGATAACCCAGGCACCATCCAACGAGCAGCCAATCAGGCACTGTAAGCATGGAGACACTGCATTCCATCCCTGGTTGGGTCTGAAAATAGCAAAGAGATCACCCATACCTGAATCAGAGTGAACTACTGTAAAGACTATAGAGACTGGAGCATAAAACAGAATAGTAGAATTCCATGATACCTAGACCATAATTACCACTGCAACTCCTGATGTGTCCAAATAGCTACTTTAACCCCTTCCGTACCGCGTCATGTAAAATGACGTCGGCACAAATCCTTTCTCGATCCGGGCGGACGTCACATGACGGCGCCCGGATCTCTCCGCTACTGCGCGCCCCCGGGGGCGCGCAGCGCGGCGATCGGGGGTGAGGCTCGTCCCTCGGACTGAGCCCAACCCCGATCAAGGTAAACAGCCAATGAAATTGGCTGTTTACCACGTGATCGGCTGTGTCAATCACAGCCAATCACATGAGCGGCTCCAGCGCGAGCCGCTCGTTCCTTCCTTAATGCGCGCCCCCGGGGGCGCGCAGCGCGGCGATCGGGAACGAGGCTCGTCCCTCGGACAGAGCCCATCCCCGATCTAGGTAAAGAGCCAATGAAATTGGCTCTTTACCACGTGACCGGCTGTGTCCAATCACAGCCGGTCACAAATGTCATCAGAGAACACGGTAACTAGCTGTCACCGTGTTCTCCTCCTCACACACTGATCCTGTGTGAGGAGGAGATTGTGGTAACAGCTAGTTACCAATCATAGTGCACCCCAAACACACTGATTGCCCCCCCCCCAATAAAGAGCACCTGTCACTAGCCCATCAAAGTACCCGAGTACCTGTCACCAGCCCATCAGGTACTCTGATGACAGGTACTCGGGTACTCTGATGGGCTGATGACAGGTACTCTGATGGGCTGGTGACAGGTACTCGGGTACTCTGATGATGGGTACTCGGGTACTCTGATGACAGGTACTCGGGTACTCTGATGACAGGTACTCGGGTACTCTGATGACAGGTACTCTGATGGGCTGGTGACAGGTACTCGGGTACTCTGATGATGGGTACTCGGGTACTCTGATGACAGGTACTCGGGTACTCTGATGACAGGTACTCGGGTACTCTGATGATGGGTACTCGGGTACGCTGATGACGGGTACTCGGGTACTCTGATGACGGGTACTCGGGTACTCTGATGACAGGTACTCGGGTACTCTGATGACAGGTACTCTGGTACCTTTGAGTACCCGTCACCGGAGTACCCGAGTACCCGTCATCGGAGTACCCGAGTACCTGTCATTTATCCATCAGAGTACCCAAGTACCTGTCACCTACCCAACAGAGTACCCGAGTACCTTCCACCTGCTCATCAGAGTACCTGACACCTGAAGTACCCGAGTACTTGCCACCTGCTCATCATTACCCATCACTACTCATCAGTACCCATCAGTACCTATCACCTATTAGTATCAGTACTGATCATCCGTACCCATCAGTACAGTATCAGTATCACCTATCAGTATCAGTACTACTCATCAGTACCTATCACCTGCCTGTCACCTGCCCATAAGAGTACCCGAGTACCTGTCACCTGCCTATCGGAGTACTCGAGTACCTGCCACTTGCTCATCAGTACCAGAGTACCTGTCACCTGCCCAGCAAAGTAGCCGAGTACCTGTCACCCTTCATACAGCCACCATGTCTAAGTCCAAAAAGGTTAACATACGTCGTCCGTTTAAACCTAAATACCGGTGTTATGGCAGCAGATAGCTGCCATAACCCTGGTATTTTTTTAAATGGTGGACGGTTGGCTTTCCGATAAGGGTGGTCCCAGCGGCGGATTCGCCGCGGGATCACCCTTCCGGGGTGGCGGAAGAGGTGCCCCCCCCTCCCGCTGCATTCTGGTCCTTTTCCCCGCTTACCGGACCCGCCGGCAGCGGGGAAAACGATCCGGTCCCAGATCCTCACAGACAGGATGTCGAGTGAGGGCAAGCTTGCCCTCACTCGACTCTATGGTCTTGGAGGACCGGAGCTACGGCAAACGTCGTTGCCTAGCAACCAGTTTAAAGGTTCCTTTTTTTTTTCATTTTATTTAATTTTTTTTTTATTTTTTTTTTTATTTTTTCTATCTTTTAGTGTACTTGTGAGATCTGAGGACTTTTTGACCCCAGATCTCACAAAAAAGAGGTCCTGTCGTGCCTTTTTCTATTACAAGTAATGTTTACATTTCTTGAAATAGAAATAAAAATGATCAATTTTTTTTTTTAAAAAAACAGTGTAAAAATAAAAAATAATAAATAAAATAAATAGTAAAAAAAAAAAAAAAAAAATTAAAGCGCCGTGTCCCCGCAAGCTCGCGCGCAGAAGCGAAAGCATACAGAAACCCCGCCCACATATGTAAACAGTGTTCAAACTACACATGTGAGGTATCGTCGCGATCGTTAGAGCAAGAGCAATAATTTGAGCCATAGACCTCCTCTGTAACTCTAAGATAGCAACCTGTAGAAATGTTTAAAGTGTCGCCTATGGGGATTTTTAAGTACCAAACTTTGTCACCATTCTGTGAGCGTGCGCAATTTTGAAGCATGACATGTTGGGTATCTATTTACTCGGCGTAACATTATCTTTCACATTATGGAAAACAATTGGGCTAACTTTACTGGTTTCTTATTTTTTAATTAAAAAAAGTGATTTTTTCCCCAAAAAATTGCGTTTGGAAGACCGCTGCGCAAATACGGTGTGATAAAAAATATTGCAATAATCTCCATTTTATTCTCTAGGGTCTCTGCTAAAAAAAATATATAATGTTTTGGGGTTCTAAGTAGTTTTCTAGCAAAAACAACTGATTTTAGCTTGTAAACACCAAATGTCAAAAATAGACTCAGAAGGAGTAGCAGAATGAATTTTGGGGTGTCATTTTTGCTGTGTACATGCTATGTGTTAGAAATAGCTTACAAATTGACAACGTTTTGGGAAAAAAAAAGAAAAAAAAATGTTTTCTTCATTTTCCCAAGAATTGTGGGAAAAAATTATAACTTCAAAAAACTCACCATGCCTCTTACTAAATACCTTGGACTGTCTACTTTACAAAAAGGGGTCATTTGGGGGGTATTTGTACTGTCCTGACATTTCAGGGCCTCAAGAAATGAGATAGGCCGTCAGTACATCTGGTGTGATCAATTTTCAGTAATTGGTACCATAGCTTCTAGACTCAATAACTTTCACACAGACTAAATAATATACACTAATTTGGGTTAAGTTTACCAGAGATATGTAGCAGTATAAATTTTGGCCCAAATGTATGAAGAAAAATTAATTTTTTGCAAAATTTTATAATAGAAACTAAAAAAAAGTGTTTTTTTTGCAGAATTTTTGCTCTTTTTTTGCTTATATCACGAAAAAAAAAAAAACCCCAGTTGTGATCAAATACCACCAAAAGAAAGCTCTATTTGTGTGAAAAAAATGATAAAAATTTTGTTTGGTTACAGTGTAGCATGACTGAGCAATTGTCATTCAAAGTGTGAGAGTGCTGAAAGCTGAAAATTGGTCTGGGCAGGAAGGGGGTCTAACTGCTCTGTATGGAAGCGGTTAAAGCATGGACTAACAAACAATGCCCTTGACCAACAGTGTAGAAAGAGGTGACCAGGAAAGTGCTCTGACCACAAAAGTAAGAAATACACAGAAACTTCTAGACTGCCAATCAGTTACTATGCATATGAGCAATATGTAAGAACAATCATACAGTACATTCTTGAATACGCAATATAACTGTCCCCTAATCTGATTGCAAATGTCAGGTGTTCTTCCTGTGTATTAAGTCTGAGTCCCTCAAGGACTCTGGCGCTAGTTGTGATACTGGTATGAGTAGAGTTGGGTAGATCCCTGCTTGAAGAGACTGAGGGGGAGATTTACTAAAACAGGTGCACAGAGAACCTGGTGCAGCTGTGTATGGTAGCCAATCAGCTTCTAACTTCAGCTTGTCCTATTCAGCTTTGACAATGAAACCTGGAAGCAGATTGGTTTCTATGCAGAACTGCACCAGATTTTGCCCACTGCAGCTTTAGTAAATCTCCTCCACGCAGTGGCGGCCCGTGCATAGGGGGCGCCAGGGCGCCGCCCCCCCTAAAAAAAAAGAAGAAAAAAAAAAAAAAGACAAAAAGAACAATAAAGTTCGGAAAAAAAAAAAAATCGGTTCGCCGGCCAATGTGGTGGCTAAAGGGGGGTGGGGGTTACGACCCAGAAGAGGCGCCGATTGGCTGCCTTCTGGGGGCGTAACCTGGGCGCAGGAAACAGCGCTTGGCCACCCCCACCTTCGTGATATCCTGGCTGTGATTGGTCCAGTCTCCAGCCTGGACCAATCATCATCCAGGATATCGCTGACGTCGAATGGGGGCGGTGCCGGTGCGTGCGTCAATCACTCACCGTCACCGCCGCTCAGAGAAGAGGAGAGGCCGCCCGCCGGTTCCCGCCGCGAGACGAGGGAGAAGGACCCGCCGCAGAAGAGGAGGAAGAAGCTGAGCCGCGCCGCCGCCAGGTAAGTTTGAAGGGAGCACGCACGCTGCACTCTGCATCGATTGGGGTACACTGCTGGCACTCTGCAATCATTGGGGGACAATGCTGTGGCACTCTGCAATCATTGGGGTACAATGCTGTGGCACTCTGCAATCATTGGGGGACAATGCTGGCACTCTGCAATCATTGGGGGACAATGCTGTGGCGCTCTGCAATCATTGGGGTACAATGCTGTGGCACTCTGCAATCATTGGGGTACAATGCTGTGGCGCTCTGCAATTATTGGGGGACAATGCTGTGGCGCTCTGCAATCATTGGGGGACAATGCTGTGGCGCTCTGCAATTATTGGGGGACAATGCTGTGGCGCTCTGCAATTATTGGGGGACAATGCTGTGGCGCTCTGCAATCATTGGGGGACAATGCTGTGGCACTCTGCAGTGATTGGGGTACAATGCTGTGGCGCTCTGCAATCATTGGGGTACAATGCTGTGGCGCTCTGCAACCATTGGGGTACAACGCTGTGGGCGCTCTGCAATCATTGGGGGACAATCCTGTGGCGCTCTGCAATTATTGGGGGACAATGCTGTGGCGCTTTGCAATTATTGGGGGACAATGATGTGGCGCTTTGCAATTATTGGGGGACAATGCTGTGGCGCTCTGCAATCATTGGGGGACAATGCTGTGGCGCTCTGCAATCATTGGGGGACAATGCTGTGGCGCTCTACAATTATTGGGGGACAATGCTGTGGCGCTCTGCAATCATTGGGGAACAATGCTGTGGCGCTCTGCAATCATTGGGGGACAATGCTGTGGCGCTCTGCAATTATTGGGGGACAATGCTGTGGCGCTCTGCATTGAAAGGGGCATGCACGCTGAACTCTGCATTGAAGGGGGCACAGCACAGTGTTTATTGCATTGAAGGGGGCACAGCACATTGTTCATTGCATTGAAGGGGGCACAGCACAGTTGCATTGAAGGGGGCATGCACGCTGAACTCTGCATTGTTGGGGCACAGCACAGAGTTCATTGCATTGAAGGGGGCACGGCACAGTGTTCGTTGCATTGAATTGGGCACAGCACAGTGTTTATTGCATTGAAGGGGGCACAGCACAGTGTTTATTGCATTGAAGGGGGCACAGTGTTCATTGCATTGTGGGGGCACAGCACAGTGTTCATTGCATTGAAGGGGGCACAGCACAGTGTTTATTGCATTGAAGGGGGCATATCACAGTGTTCATTGCATTGAAGGGGGCACAGCACAGTGTTTATTGCATTGAAGGGGGCACAGCACAGTGTTTATTGCATTGAAGGGGGCACAGCACAGTGTTTATTGCATTGAAGGGGGCATAGCACAGTGTTCATTGCATTGAAGGGGGCACAGCACAGTGTTTATTGCATTGAAGGGGGCACAGCACAGTGTTTATTGCATTGAAGGGGGCACAGCACAGTGTTTATTGCATTGAAGGGGGCATAGCACAGTGTTCATTGCATTGAAGGGGGCACAGCACATTGTTCATTGCATTGAAGGGGGCACAGCACAGTTGCATTGAAGGGGGCATGCACGCTGAACTCTGCATTGTGGGGGCACAGCACAGTGTTCATTGCATTGAAGGGGGCACAGCACAGTTGCATTGAAGGGGGCATGCACGCTGAACTCTGCATTGTTGGGGCACAGCACAGAGTTCATTGCATTGAAGGGGGCACAGCACAGTGTTTATTGCATTGTGGGGGCACAGCACAGTGTTCATTGCATTGAAGGGGGCACAGCACAGTGTTTATTGCATTGAAGGGGGCATAGCACAGTGTTCATTGCATTGAAGGGGGCACAGCACAGTGTTTATTGCATTGAAGGGGGCACAGCACAGTGTTTATTGCATTGAAGGGGGCACAGCACAGTGTTTATTGCATTGAAGGGGGCATAGCACAGTGTTCATTGCATTGAAGGGGGCACAGAACAGTGTTTATTGCATTGAAGGGGGCACAGCACAGTGTTTATTGCATTGAAGGGGGCCCAGCACAGTGTTTATTGCATTGAAGGGGGCACAGCACAGTGTTTATTGCATTGAAGGGGGCATGCACGCTGAACTCTGCATTGTTGGGGCACAGCACAGTGTTCATTGCATTGAAGGGGGCACAGAACAGTGTTTATTGCATTGAAGGGGGCATAGCACAGTGTTCATTGCATTGAAGGGGGCACAGCCCATTGTTCATTGCATTGAAGGGGGCACAGCACAGTTGCATTGAAGGGGGCATGCACGCTGAACTCTGCATTGTGGGGGCACAGCACAGAGTTCATTGCATTGAAGGGGGCACAGCACAGTGTTCATTGCATTGAAGGGGGCACAGCACAGTGTTTATTGCATTGAAGGGGGCACAGCACAGTGTTTATTGCATTGAAGGGGGCACAGCACAGTGTTCATTGCATTGTGGGGGCACAGCACAGTGTTCATTGCATTGAAGGGGGCACAGCACAGTGTTTATTGCATTGAAGGGGGCATAGCACAGTGTTCATTGCATTGAAGGGGGCACAGCACAGTGTTTATTGCATTGAAGGGGGCACAGCACAGTGTTTATTGAGTTGAAGGGAGCACAGCACAGTGTTTATTGCATTGAAGGGGGCACAGCACAGTGTTTATTGCATTGAAGGGGGCATAGCACAGTGTTCATTGCATTGAAGGGGGCACAGCACATTGTTCATTGCATTGTGGGAGCACAGCACAGTTGCATTGAAGGGGGCATGCACGCTGAACTCTGCATTGTTGGGGCACAGCACAGAGTTCATTGCATTGAAGGGGGCACAGCACAGTGTTTATTGCATTGAAGGGGGCACAGCACAGTGTTCATTGCATTGAAGGGGGCATAGCACAGTGTTCATTGCATTGAAGGGGGCACAGCACAGTGTTTATTGCATTGAAGGGGGCACAGCACAGTGTTTATTGCATTGAAGGGGGCATAGCCCAGTGTTCATTGCATTGAAGGGGGCACAGAACAGTGTTTATTGCATTGAAGGGGGCACAGCACAGTGTTTATTGCATTGAAGGGGGCCCAGCACAGTGTTTATTGCATTGAAGGGGGCACAGCACAGTGTTTATTGCATTGAAGGGGGCATGCACGCTGAACTCTGCATTGTTGGGGCACAGCACAGTGTTCATTGCATTGAAGGGGGCACAGAACAGTGTTTATTGCATTGAAGGGGGCACAGCACATTGTTTATTGCATTGAAGGGGGCCCAGCACAGTGTTTATTGCATTGAAGGGGGCCCAGCACAGTGTTTATTGCATTGAAGGGGGCACAGCACAGTGTTTATTGCATTGAAGGGGGCATGCACGCTGAACTCTGCATTGTTGGGGCACAGCACAGTGTTCATTGCATTGAAGGGGGCACAGAACAGTGTTTATTGCATTGAAGGGGGCACAGCACATTGTTCATTGCATTGAAGGGGGCACAGCACAGTGTTTATTGCATTGAAGGGGGTACAGCACAGTGTTTATTGCATTGAAGGGGGCACAGCACAGTGTTCATTGCATTGTGGGGGCACAGCACAGTGTTCATTGCATTGAAGGGGGCACAGCACAGTGTTTATTGCATTGAAGGGGGCACAGCACAGTGTTTATTGCATTGAAGGGGGCATAGCACAGTGTTCATTGCATTGAAGGGGGCACAGCACATTGTTCATTGCATTGAAGGGGGCACAGCACAGTTGCATTGAAGGGGGCATGCACGCTGAACTCTGCATTGTGGGGGCACAGCACAGTGTTTATTGCATTGAAGGGGGCATAGCACAGTGTTCATTGCATTGAAGGGGGCACGCACGCTGGTCTCTGCATTGAAAGGGGGCATGTACGCTGGTCTCTGCATTGAAAGGGGGCATGTACCATCTCCTGTACCATGACCTGTGACATGCTTATACCATATCTGTGCCATGCCTATACCATCTCCTGTACCATCACCTGTGCCATGCCTGTACCATGACTTCAAAGTCACACAATTTTTTACTGCGTTTTTTGACGCGAAGCAATACCGATTACATTTTTCTTTTTGCGCCCCCCCAAAAATTTTGAGCACCAGCCGCCACTGCCTCCACGGTCTGTAGCATTAACAGAATAACCTGTCCATGTTGATTGTTACACCACATTCTGTTAAGGAGGACCGTCAGAAAACAAATTCCTGCTAGATCACCTCAGGCTGGCCCCTTCTGCAGGTATAGCTATGTAAAACGCAAAAAATAAGGGTCTCTAATGTGTAAAATTCAGTAATACACTGACTCATCCTGCTTTACACATGCTCAGTTGCCCCCCTATGTATGCATTTTTAGGCATTGCCGAGATTGTAGACCGATCTGCTGACAGCCTTAAAGCATGATTAAACCCTATTATCCTTTAACACCAAGGACGCTGCTTCTGTCTGATCTGCAACTGTCATGGCGCTGCACATACGATGCGAGTTACGACACCAGCCACTAGGCGGCTTAACAGCTCAGTTGATGCAACAAGCACGTGACAGCATGTGACAGTTAGCAATCCAGGCTTTCAGGAATGGGATTTGTTCCACTTTCAGTCCCCTTCGCCCTTGTGCGACCTAAAAGTTGCACGATTTTGAATGGATTGAAGCAATTCCTGTGTAATCTTGAGGTCTATAGGGGGACTACTTTGAAGTCGCGCAGATATGAACGTTACTCATTGGAAATCCAGTATGACTTGCAGTCCCAAGCAGCAGGACAAGTCACACAAGTCTGAAAGGGGCATTATGATTCACTTCTGCTCAGTGGCCATATAAAAAGATACATACTGACTATATTTGAATATAGTGCCATAACAACCCAAGCCAGGTATGAGGTCCGAGTGATAGCAAATAATGATAGGCTGAAACATCCATAAACACTGCACATAAAATTTGCTACAGATTATCATGTGAATGACCTAGTGCCATAACCTGAAGACCATATCTACTGTAGGGATATCTGCATAAACACAATTGCTTTTGAGGAGATAAGTGATATACTATATTCCCCTGAAGCTAGAGGACTGAAATCATGTCCTATCGGCAGGGAATGTGTCTGGCAATCAGTGGTGTATTTTGGTTTTGTGCTGCCCTAGGCAAGACTAAAATTGGGCGCCCTGCTTCCCCCCCCCCCCCCATGTAAATTTGCCCCACTTCTTTTTTAACGGAGGTGACTCCTTCCAAAATTGAAGGACTACAAGTCCCATGAACCCCTGAGATCTCACGAGAGGGGGGGGGGTGAGAGGGGGTGGGAGAGAGAGAAGGGTGAGAGAGAGGAGGGCTGGGTGATGGAGGGAGGGAGAGATGGGGGGGTGAGAGAGAGGGGGAGAGAGAGAGGGGGAGAGAGAGAGGGGGAGAGAGAGGGGGGGATGATAGAGAGAGGGGGTGATGAGAGAGAGAGAGGGTGATGAGAGAGAGAGAGGGTGATGAGAGAGAGAGGGGATGAGAGAGAGAGGGGATGAGAGAAAGCGGGGATGAGAGAGAGCGGGGATGAGAGAGAGCGGGGATGAGAGAGAGGGGGAGAGAGAGAGGGGGGAGAGAGAGGGTGATGAGGGAGAGGAGGGGGTGATAGAGAGGGGGTCAATGAGAGAGAGGGGGGTGAAGGGGGTGAGAGAGGCAGCTCTAGCAACCAGTGGCCAATAGAGTCTCAGGTAGGGGGGGGCGGCTTTTTTGCTGCCCCCCTGCAAAGTGCCGCCCTAGGCCTGGGCCTTGTTGGCCTAGGCCAAAATACAGCACTGCTGGCAATGCCTGAATGTGTGGAATATGATTGTCTGCTGGATGAAGCCTCAGGTGCTAGGTCTCCTGGGCAATCCGTATACATGGACAGATACAGATACAACCCAGTCAGGCTCCTGCCCAGATACCTGATCTCCAAATCAGGCACAAACACACATTGTCTATGTATAAAGACAGCCATATTGTCAAGTGCATATAGTCAGAGTTATAGCAGTATGGGTATAATAAAAGCTTCCCTAATCATGGCCCATTTACGGCTGAGACCCATGCACAAAGTAGACCATCAGTAGTATCAATGAAAAAGAGTCACAGATAATTGGCAAAAGCTTTAATATGCGACAAGGAGAACTTAGTTGAACATTCACAACTAGATGTCCAGTACCTAATAGTCTACTTCATGTCCAAACAATATCATAAATGTAGACAAAATAACATACTGAGACATAGTATACTGCAGAACCACCAGAGAAGTTTTAGCAGCCAAGACTCTTGGACCCTCCATGTGTAATTACCATTTGAATATATTCAAAGGGATGCAGCGGAAACAACTGAACCCCTATGTCATTATATAAAATACATAAGGATAAAGTGTTCTGTATAGTGCAACATCATACAGAAACTTCTGGAAAAAAAAAACTTCTTCTAAAAGAAGGCTAATTAGAAACACAGCATAGATGGAGCAATAGTAGATGAAATGCACAGTCACAGATATGGAGTTTCACATGAAACGTTAATTTGCAAACAAAGGAAATCTAGTTAAAACTACAGCCACTAGAGATCCTGCCCCCAATATATCCACTTTATGTGTATGTTCAAGATAGACATAAAATACTAGCATACTGCAGAACCTTGACGACAGACATGGTGCATTCAACTGAGAGATACAGGGGGTACAGGGTACAGGGTCTATAATGCATACACAATTGAGCTTTATGCCATCAAGCAGATAGCAGAATCCAGGACCTAGGTAAAAACTTGCTCTGTGGCTACCAATGCATTATATATCTATCCAGTGGAAGTACTGGGGGCTTTGGGTAAAAAAAAGTGTGAACGCACCAAGTGGTGTGTACAGTATCTCACAAAAGTGAATACGCCTCTGACATTTTTGTAAATATTATATTATATCTTTTAATGTGACAACACTGAAGAAATGATACTTTGCTACAATGTAAAGTAGTGAGTGTACAGCTTGTATAACATAACAGTGTAAATTTGCTGATTCCAGTAATCCATGCCCTTAGTCTGCTTGTCTTCAGCAAACTGTTTGCGGGCTTTCTTGTGCATCATTTTTAGAAGAGGCTTCTTTCTGGGACGACAGCCATGCAGACCAATTTAACGCAGAGTGCGGCATTTGGTCTGAGCACTGACAGGCTGAACACCGGCCTAAGGACCGAACCAGTCACAGTAAACATATGGCGGACCAAAGTCTCGGCTCTCCTATGAAAAGGATTTTTTAAAAAACAGAGACTCCTCCATCTGAATTATGGTGGATTTATTCAGCCTGGAGACCTGAGAGTTCACTGATGGTAGGACTGCCCATGTACTCAACAGAGACTCCTCGAGGGATACTGTCTATCGAAACGTTTAGGCACTGCCATATTGCGTTTAGAACAACTCTGTTGATTCGTGACAACTTTGTCACAGTAGGCGGGAAAAAAGGGAATACCTTTGCCACTTTAGAGGATCTGCAGGCCCCCGAGGCAGCGGCTGCATCCCCCATATTTAAAGTTTCCCGAACCGATACAATCAGTGCATCCATCAGTGCCTTTTCATGCGCATATGCAGCAAAAAAGGAATCATCCTCACTGTCAGAGCACTTGAAGTGTGTGGAAGCAGACCCAGTAGGGTTGCTTTAAACTGTGCTCACCATGAAAACATAACAAGAGGGGAAAGCCACAGATCTCAGTCCCACAAGAAGACGCCGGCCAAAGGTCCACAAAAGGACCACCTATTAGACCCTGAAAAAAGCAAGAGGGTCGCCCTCCATAGAGGACATAATATGACATAGCCCCCCTTAAAGGGGGCGGGGGCACACTGTGACGTGGACGCGCAGGTGACGTGGACGCGCAGGTAGAGTACCCTCGCCCACACAATAATGGCTGCTACGTTTCATTAAAAATGAAGCGCCACCCAGTTCAAGGGAGGCACCAGGCTGAACATTTGGCAAAACAGGTCACAGGCCGCGGCCTAAATTTCAGTGGAGGGCCCAGCCACAATTGCCCGGATCCACAGTCTGGCAGATGCCCAGGGAGAGAGTTGGGAGACTCAGCTAAACTCACTATGACTGCCCCCCGACGGCCCCCCAAAGTGGCCACATAGTCCAGTAGGCTGCAAGCGGGGGGGGGGGGGGGGCGGTTGTAGGCAGATGCCCATCAGCATCTCTATTAACTCGGTCAGCAGCTCGGACAGCTTGGCCAGCTGTGAGTAGGCCTGCAAAGCTGCAGCCTAAATTTTTGGCCCGATCCAGCCACGTGAGGCGTGTGCCCATCGACAGCTCTGTCAGCTTGATCAGCAGCTCGGGCAGCTTGGATAGCACTTCAGACAGTTTGGTCAGCAGCTTGGACAGCTTGGTCAGTCACTTGAACAGCTTGGTCAGTACGCCCATGAGTAGGCCGCAAAGCCGCAACCTAAATTTTTGGCCCTATCTGGCCACGTGAGGCACGTGCCTGTCGGCAGCTTTATCAGCTTGAACAGCAGTTAAGACAGCTTGGTTAGCAGCTCGGCCAGCAGGTTAGACAGCTTGGTCAGCCACTCGGACAGCTTGGTCAGTAAGTCGCGAGTAGGCTGCAAAGCCGCGGCCTATATTTTCGGGCTTGATCCGGCCACGTGAGGCGCAAACCAGCGAATGATAAGTCATCCACTCCCCCCTAGCGCAACAACCACTGCAGGGAGCCCAAAGGACATCCCTGCCCCAGTCACTAACCCCCAGGAGGAAGGGAACCCGCTCAAAGCTCCCGTTGTGCAACCCGGTAAGCAACAACCACATCCAACACATCCAACACACACATCCATCCACACTGCGACACAGGTCGTGACCAGGGCTATGTGTCCTCGCGAGACGTTTAACTCACTGGCCAGCCCCTGTCCAGTGGGGCTATGTCGCTGCCAACCTAGCGCAGGGCTAAGGTCAGGTCGCTCTCCCTGGCCAAGACAGTAAGGATCTAGGCTATACAGTCTGTCGCCCAGTCTGGCAGTTGATTGCAGTTCTCACAGGAACTGAAAAAATTCAGTTTAACCACTTGCCGACCGGTCACGTTGACCGTACTGCGGCAAAGTGGCTCGATATCATCCAGCGACATAGACCTACGTTGCTGGACTCCCCCCCTTGTGGGCGACGCGTGCGCGCCGCCGGAGGCTCGCTCCCGCTGTATTCAGTCACAGCGGGAGTCGGGCCAGGGGAGGAGCGGCGGTGATCACCGCCGCTCTTCCCCGATCGTCGGGGATCGAGTGTGGAGATCCGCCCGCCTGTGTAAACAAAGTGGGCGGAACTCCTATGTGACAGGCAGGGTCAGATTGCAGGATTCAGCATAGCTGAACATGCGATCTGTCCCTGTGTCACTCAGTCACCTCCCCCCACACACGTTAGTAAGCACCAGGCATACATTAACCCCTTGATCACCAATAAAAGTTAACCCCTTCCCTGCCAGTGTCATTTTTACAGTAACAGTGCATATGTATAGCACTGATTACTGTAGTAATGTCACTGGTACCCCCAAAAGTGTCAAAAATGTCAGTCAAGGGTCCGATCTCTCCGCCGCAATGTCGCAGTCCCGCAAAAAGAAAAAAAAATCGCAGATCGCCGCCATTACTAGTTAAAAAAAAAACAATAAAAATTACATAAATTTCCTGTAGTTAGTAGCTGTGATAACTTTTGCGCAAACCAATCAAAATACGCTTATTGCGATTTTTTTTACCAAAAATATGTAGCAGAAAAAAAATTGGCCTAAAATGTTAAAAAAATTTGATTTTTACATTTTTTTGGGGGGGGGGGGATTTCATATAAATAAATGTGAAAAATATTGTTATTCTTTCAAGATTGACGCTCTTTTTTTGTTTATAGCGCAAAAAGTAAAAATCGCACAGGTGATCAAATACCACCAAAAGAAAGCTCTGTTTGTGGGGAAAAATGTTTTATTTGGGTACAGCGTCTCACGACCGTGCAATTGTCCGTTAAAGTAACGCAGTGCCGAATCATAAAATATGGCCTGGTCAGGAATGGGGTAAAATATTCCGGTCTTAAAGCGGTTAAAAATAAGCTCATTGAGAATTTTTTTGTCAAAGACATGTAGCTAAATACATTTTGGCCTAAATATATGACAAAAATTGAATATATTGGATATTTTTTAACTGTCAAAGTAGAAAAATATTGTTATTTTTTCAAAATTGTCGCTTTTTTTATTAATATCACAAAAAATAAAAATCGCACAGGTGATCAAATACCACCAAAAGAAAGCTCTGTTTGTGAGAAAAAAGGACTTAAATTTCGTCTGGGTACGGCGTTGCATGACCGCGCAATTGTCAGTTAAAAGTCGCACAGTGCCGAATCGCAAAAAGTGGCCTGGACGTAGGACAGCAAAATCCTCCGGTGGTAAAGTAGTTAAAAAAGGAAAAAATGCTAGGACCTGAGATCCCAGCAAAGAACTAGGTCCTTACTCCTGACTAGGCAGAGAAGGATACTGAAGATCTAGAGCAGGAAGTGGGAGTATACCCCCTGGGACTGCCCTATGGGTGTAGTCAAACTTTTTTCCGCCTAGTGTACTACTCCTGTAGGGGGCAGCATAAACCCAAGGGTCAAGAAGATATAGAGCTGTGTCTGTCAGTGAACGAAAGAGAAATGATTATTAGCCACACAAAGGTTTGGCTTTAGACAGCTGCGGCCTGATCACCCTTGTAGGCTTCTATTCGGGCTGACACCTCTGCTAAGGTCATAATAGTTTTTATGGCCATATTTATGGCCATGTTGTACAGGAGCAACTTCACAGAATTATAATATTTCTAACCAGCAAATACAGTATATTTCAAATGTAGCTATTTCATAGATAAAAGGACCTAGGGAATAGTAAATATAAAAACAGATATTAGAATAATGTTATAGTAGAACATATAAAGTTTAAGAAGTCTTTTGAAAATCGAACATGTACTGTATATTGCACAGCATTCAGTATGATAACACACTGGGCAATTTACCTCACAACTCAATCATCTGTAAATGTGTAAATGTGCCCACTAGGGGGCTCTACAGCACTCTCCTTGACCTAGATATTTCTTACATTACAAAGTGTGCCAGTGCATACATGAATAGGCCCCATATTAAGAGTGTATACATTTCTCCATAGCCAACATGCCCCACTGTAGGTTTAGGTAACATTACAAAAAAGTAGAACAATTGATATTTTCCCAAGTCACTGATGGGCTTTTCAGGCTGGAAAATAGATGTGTGGATAAATAAAGAAAAAGTCCTATTAAAACTAATTATTAAGGGCTCTTTCACACGGAGCGGACCGTATTGCACTTTTTTTTTTTTTTTTTCATGGACACGGATGACACTCATGTCATCCGCTCCGTATGTACGCATATCATCCCATCCGTTTGCGTATAATGTTGACATAATGTATGTCTATGGGCATTGCGGATGTCAGCGGATGACACCGCTGACATCCGATTTTGCATCCGTTCCGTTTTTTAAACGGAAGAAAAATAGGGTTCTGTACAGTTCCAGAAAATGGAACAGAACTGAAAGGAGGAAAGTCGGATGTCAGCGGATGGTCATCCGATGACATCTGCAATCCCATAGACCAGGGGTGTCAAACTCTCATCAAAGGGCCGCATAAGCAGTATGATTGCCCTCAAAGGGCCAGTTGTATCTAGGGTGCGCTACATACAGAGTGCAGAGTTCAGGAGTGCATTAGGTACAGAGTGTAGGGTTTAGGGGTGCACTATGCACAGTGTGCAACCCAACCCCCCCCCAAACCTTTTTTGCATCTCTCTCTTCTACCTGGCCTGGCTCTGCCTCGCCTTTCAAAGAGGTCATTCTCTCTCTCAGCTTCTGGAGATCTGTCCCTGCCATTAGTGTGTGCAGGGATCTGTTACTTCAGAGAGGCTGTATTTGTAAGTGACATCGGGGAGCGGAGGGCCAGAGCCAGAGGTGGTAGAATGGAGTTTCACCATGTTCTGACTGCAGAACTGGGTGCGAGGGCCACTTGATAAGGCCTGGAGGGCCAGATTCGGCCAGCGGGCCTTGTGTTTGACATGTGTGCCATAGACATTCATTATGTCCCTATATCACCCGCAAACGGATGGGGTGATTTACGGACATACGGAACGTCCGTGTGAAAGAGCCCTAAGTGTTTTTTGTCGACCATGCTGCAGAAGTTTTTATGTGTCTCAGGGACTTTTTTGGGGAGTTTTCAACCCTGTCAACTTGTAGATTGGAATCTCAATGCTCCAGCTTAAAGTGGATGTAAACCCAACTTTATAACTTGTACCTATAGGTAAGCCTATAATAAGGCCTACCTATAGGTACTGTAAATATCTCCTACACTTGCACCATTTAGGAGATATTTACATTGCATGCAGCCAGTGACATCATCGGCGCATGCGCTCTGAAGAAATGGTCGTCCCTGCCGTTTCTTCAAAGCCCTGTGCAGTGAGCTGCGGCACACGCGCGCTTGCGCAGGAGTGATGTCACGCGGCTCCGGCCAGTAATACAGCCGGAGTCCGAGGACCCGGAAGGAAGACAGGCGAAGGTGGCTGCGGCTGCCAGCAGGGACAACGCAGGCTTTGTTTGCAGGTAAGTATCACATAATGTGGTAGTATGCAATGCATACTAGCACATTATGCATTTACTTTGCAGGGAAGAAAAAAAAAACTGAAGACTTTACTTCCTTTTTGAAGCCCAGCTCTGGGTAGAAAACAAAAACCCTCTTACCCTTCCCTTTGCCTACCCAAACCTGCAGTCAGGTGACTTTCTCTTGATCCTACACTCCTTTCCTGTTTTATTCCATCAGGGTCCTTCTTCGGGTGTCGACATCACTTCTTGCTTGATGTGGGCACTTTCTAT
Source organism: Pelophylax lessonae (assembly GCF_965119305.1). Taxonomy (NCBI): domain Eukaryota; kingdom Metazoa; phylum Chordata; class Amphibia; order Anura; family Ranidae; genus Pelophylax; species Pelophylax lessonae. Next base: position 467,467,309 of record NC_138768.1, on the reverse strand, counting down.
TGGCTGTTCAGTGCCAGGGTTCTCTCAGAATTCCAAAAAAGAGTGAAGCCATCACTAAGTGCCGGTTCACACTGATGCGGCTGCGGCGATCGCATGTAATGTCGTAGTGCTCCTTCATTACATGCGATCGGCTGTGCGGTGCGAGTTTAGCCATACACTTTGTATGGCTAAATTCACACCGCACCCGCAGCAAAGACGCACAGGACCCTTTTTTGCAGCCACATCAGGATCGGATTGCACAGCGGTTCACACTTGTGCGATCCGATCCTGTGCGAACTGCAAGATCGCACTGCGATATGCGATCAAACTGGGGGTGTCGTTAAGATTACATTGACACCCCCAGCGTATTGCATATGGCAGTGTGAACTGCCAGGGGTGCGTTTGCGATGCGGGAACAGGCTGCGAATTCGCAGCCTTCCCGCATCGCATAAGTGTGAACTGGGGCTTAGGGACGATAGAGGACAAGATGCCAGGGGATAACCTGCACATCTGGATTGGTGGTTGTCACAGTAGGAAAAAGTGGCAGTGGGGGACAGTAGATTTAGGCAAGTATATCTTGTTTCACCAAGTAAGCCAAAATTACACTAAATTACTAAATTAGCAGTTATATCTGCTGGCAATAATCGCATGAAAAATCCAACACGCTGGTTGTACATCGACTTTGGTACAAACAACCTGCCCATACATGTTCAAATCACGACCGGTCCCTGCTAAACCGTCTATGGCTGGCTTTAGTCTATTTTTTTTTCATCTCACTGGGGTGTTGGATGGAAGAGCAGACAGGGTAAGTCCCGGTTCACACTGGGGCAACTTGTCAGGTGACTTAGCCGCCTGACAAGTCGGGCTCCATTCAGTGCAATGAAACCATTCAAACCGAGCAATTCAAATTGCCCTGACTTAGAAAAAGGTTCCTGCACTACTTTGGGATCGACTTGCATTGACTTCTATTAGAGAAGTTGTTTGCAAGCCCCGCTGAAGTCGCACTGCACGGGGCAGGTTCAGAGTCGGGTGACTTTAAAGTTGCCCCGGTGTGAACCGAGCCTTAAGGCTCATCGTACACATTATAAGAAAATCAGCCGAACATTTTTTGTCCAAAGAATTTTCATACGATTTTGTATAGTGTGTACAGAACTTTCTACAGATGATTTAGAATTTTCGTACAAAAATTCTTGAAGGGACAAACTCCAAAATTTTTCTCGTACGGGGAAAAAACAAACAATTTTCTTTTTTTTTTTTTTTTTTTTACTTTCAAAAATTTTTATTTTGTTGTAATAATAACAAGAACAAAGGAAATACAGCAAACACAGTATGCGTGAACAGGGTTACAATAAAGAAGAATAACAAAAGTGTGCAGACTGCTTGGATTGTGCCAACAGTACAATATCTAAATAGAGCTTTTCCAAGAGTTTATGATACCGGATATGAGCAGGAAAACTGGTTCCAAAAAAAAAGAAACAGATAGGTGAAGGAAACATCCAGTATACGTGTAGTCCGGCCTAGGCTATGAGTCAAAAACCCCAAGAAGACTGCAACAGCCTTTCCATGACCCTCCCTTCCCCAACAAGTTTAAAAGAGGGGGGAAGGTGTCATGTGACCTAACTTAGGGGAACAAATTGTGAATAATAAACAACCCCGTTCATAGTAATAAGAAGAAATAGGGAGAGAAAGAAAGAGGTAAAGAGCAGGGAAGGAGAAGAAGAAGAGGGGGGGGGAAAAGAGAGTTCAGCCGTGAACCGGAGAGGCACGCCCAGAGAGTGTAATCTAAGACAGGCCCGGAACTAGTGAAATTCCTGAGTAGGCAGCCCAAGGTCCCCAAACCATTTCAAATTTAGTTACCGTATCCGTTAGGGTGGCTACCATCTTCTCTTGTGACATGATCCACGTAATTTTATTTCTAATTTTCCTGATAGACACCGTGCGTTGTTTCCATGCTGCCGCGATAGTCATTTTGGTCCCCAGAAAAATAAAGAATATCAGTTGTTGTGTATATTTGGGCGTTGTAGGTACTTTAGCGTTTAACAAAGCAATGGCCGCCTGTCTGGGGATTCTAAATCCAATGACTTTAGAGATCATGTGGAATACTCTATTCCATGTGCCCCTCAGTTGCGGACAATCCCATCACACGTGGAGCATATTACCAGGATTTTGGCATCCCCGGAAGCAGAGTGGAGAGGAGGAGGGAAACATTTTATGGATTCTCGTGGGAACCAAGTACCAGCGAGTCAGAACTTTTATGTTCGCCTCAATCAAGGACATGTTTCTGATGCCCTTAAAAGAGCGAAAAAACATGTGTCCCCACTCCTCTACCTCCCATGACTCCGTTAGATCCTTTTCACATGCTTCCATGTAGGGTAGTCTAGTTCCATCAGACATAAGAGATAAATATATCAATGATATGCCACCCCTTTGTGCCTCCGAGTTTCCGCACCACGTCTCATACTCCGTAAATGCCATAGGGGGCACCATTCCCACAGAAACCGATTGTAGAAAATGAAAAATTTGGCGAAACCTGAAGGTTTCCGACTTGGGCATCTTTAGCTTGTCAATGCAATGTTTCAGTGAGTACGGGCGCCCAGGCGTGAAAAATTGCCCTATACGGTATAAGCCCTTATCTAGCCACCAACGAAATGCCGTGATGTTCATACCCGGTGGGAATTTCGGATTATTGAATATATGGGAGAGCGGTTGAATGGGGGAGATCAGGGCCGGCAGAGTTTTCAAGGTATCCCAAAGTGCAAGAGACGCCGAGAGCGTAGGGGCTAGGATAGGTGGTCTTACTTTAGAGGGGATCCACAGAAGGAAATCCAAAGTATACGTTGGTACCGCCTGTCTCTCCATTCGAACCCAGTCCGGTTTTTCAAACCGTGAGTACACAATTGAAAGTTGCGCTAGCCTCGCAGCCTGATAATAAGCCCAGAAATTCGGGACACCCAGTCCCCCTTGTTTCCGCGGCTGAAATAGTATCTTGCGGTGCAGCCTGTGGCCCGATTTTCCCCAGATAAATTTTATTACTGTATTTTGGAATTTTTTCAGTTGATCCCTGAGTACCGGGATAGGCAATGCTCTAAAAAGATATAATAGTCTCGGAAGCACGTTCATCTTGATCGAGTTGATTCTGCCCAGCCAAGAAAGATTATGAGAAGACCAGTCCGCCAGTTCCCTCCCCAAGGATTGATAGATTGCTGTGTAGTTCAGTTTATGGAGATGTTCTATTCTGGACGATAAGTTTATACCTAAATATTTAATATGAGACTCACTCCACTGGAACTTGAAAGAAGATTGGAGAGAAAGGACTTCCTGGGAGTTGACCGAGACATTAAGAATGGAGGATTTGTCATAATTTACCTGTAGTCCCGAAACTTTCGCAAATTTGTCTAGTACTGAACAAATGTTTGGTAGGGTGGTTGTAGGGGATGAGACAAATAAGAGAAGATCGTCCGCAAACAGAGCACATTTGTGTTCAGAAGGCCCGCAAAAGACTCCTTTGATGTTGGGATCCGCACGGATGGCCAACGCCAAAGTTTCAATGGCGATTGCAAAAATCAGAGGTGATAGGGGGCATCCTTGCCTTGTGCCTTTTGAGATTGGGAAAGGGTCTGAATAGAACCCCTGATACCTAACCTTAGCTGTGGGCGTGGAATATAGTGAGCGCATGATACCCATAAATTTACCACCAAATCCCCATCTGGTTAGGAGCGTGAAAAGGTATGACCATTCTACAGAATCAAACGCTTTCTGCAAGTCAACCGAAAGCAACAGTCCCTCCTGGCGCCTCGAACCATCCCACCCTGATTGGAGTACCGTGATAATATCCACTGCCCTTCTAATTTGGTCTGGACCCTGCCTACCTGGCATAAAGCCCACCTGGTCTTTATGAATATATGTAGTTATAAAAGAGGATAATCTATTAGCTAGGATTTTAGTTAGTATTTTCAAATCGTTATTTATCAGGGATATGGGTCTATAATTGCTAACCTCTCCAGGATCTTTGTCGGGCTTGGGGATAACGGAAATGAAGGCCGAGTTACTGTCTCTGTCTAGTGGGTTGCCCGAGCGTATTTCGTTGAAATATCTGACTAAGTGGGGGGTTAACGATGGTTGGAAAGTTTTATAATATAGGTTAGGGAAGCCATCCGGGCCAGGTGCTGAATTCAATGTAAGCGATTTAATAACCTCTGTGACCTCAGACTCTGTAAAGGGCGCATCAAGCTCAGCTCTATGGTCAGAGGATAGAGTAGGAATATCGAGATCCGAGAGAAAAAGGTCCAGTTCCAAATCAGCCCCTACCCTATCTGAAGAGTACAGGTTTTTGAAATAGTCTGCAAAGGCCGGCAGAATGCGTTTGGGGTTTTGAGACTTTTGACCCCCTGGAAGAGAGAACTTGGGGATATGGGTCGCACGAACTTGAGGTTTCAGTTTAGATGCCAACATGGACCCAATTTTATCTCTGTGGTGATAAAACTTGGCTCCCTGCCATCTCAGATACTTTTCCGCCGAGCTGGTGAGGGCAAGGTTAAGTGCAGCCCTGGCCTCATCCAACGTACGTATGGGAACAGAGGAAGGTTTAGCCTTATGTTTAGTGAGCAGGGCAGAATAGTCCTGTTCCAATTTATCAATATGTGCCCGTCTTTCCCGTTTAAGTTTTGAAGACATGCGGATCAAGGTGCCCCTAATGGTGGATTTATGAGCCGCCCACAACATCTCCGAGGACGTGTCCCCGGTATCGTTGAGAAGAAAATATTCGGAGATAGCCTTTTCGATTTCGGATACCCTGCAGGGCTCGCTAAGCATAGATTCGTTAAGTCTCCAGTGGAAAGTGGCATTAGCGGGATGGGGTCGGGAGATTGTTGTCACAACCATGGAGTGATCCGACCACACCGCGTCTACAATGGACGCGGAATGGACATACGGCAGCAAGGTAGTAGACATGAGAATGTGGTCGATGCGTGCGTAAGTCTGGTGTGGGTGGGAGAAGTGGGTATAATCTTTGGTTGTGGGATTGAATTCCCTCCAGCAATCTATCAATCCGGTTTGTTGAAGCAACTTGGCAATTTTCAGGCTGAACTTAGTGGGTCTTATTGACTGGGCTCCCGGGGGTCTAGACTTATCCAGGCTGAAATCGAAGGCTGTGTTGGAATCCCCCCCAAAAATGATATGGCCCTCCAAATGGGGGAGAAGTATTTTAAACATATTTTGGAAAAATTTTAATTGATTGTAGTTAGGGGCGTAGTATGATACGAAGGAGTATAATTGGCCATCATTCGTGCCCTTAATTAGCAAAAATCTACCTCCCTCGTCCGCTAATTCCAGAGTACAAGTGAATCTACAAGACTTGGCGAATAGAACCGCAACTCCGCAAGTTTTGGTGTCCGCACTAGCTAAATAAAAGGTGGGGAACTTGGCATGTAGGAATCTGGGTTTATACGATTTCGGGAAATGAGTTTCCTGAAGTAGCAAAACGTCTATTTTCCTATGGTGCATCTCCTGAAATGCTTTCCTACGTTTCACGGGAGAATTGAGACCCTGAGCATTATGTGTAGCTAAGCGGAGACGTGGAGCGGAGACCTTAGAAGAGGACATTTTGTCCGAAAGAGAGAAGCCCATGGAACTATAAACCACTTACCCCATTAGTAGTGTGTATATCATAGATAATGCTGAGGCCTGATGAGATGGTACCTGGCGTGGTGCGAGAGGCAGCAGAACCACTCCAGAGCACGGCTGCAAGAAAAGGAAGAAAGAGAAAGATTAGAGAAGAAAGAAGGCGCAGATCAACGTCCAAAAAGGACATTCGGCATCGGATTGCGATCTGCATCAATCCGAACCGGTAGGTAGTCAATGTCCCGTCCCCCTGATGTGGGAAACGGGGTCTGTCACACCGGGAAGACCAGAATATAGAGTTCCCTGGTGACAGGTGGAGGCGTCATCCGACCACTCCGACAGGGTCCCGCCCATCTGAAACATAACAAAAAAGCATCAAAGTGCGCATAAAAAGGTGAACCAAGTTAACTAAACAGAGAGAAAAAAAAAACCCCAGGCATAGAGATCGCCATAACTGTAAACCAATATGAGTTCCGGTTGATTTAGGCATGCCTCATGGGGGCATGGTGAGATAAGCTACATATTAAGATGGAACATACGTTGTGGGAAAAGCTCCTGACCCCACTTTAGGAGAAAAAAAAAAGGAACTATTAAAGTCACAGCAAGTCATGTATAATCAGATGTCAAATGGACCACAAAAAGAAATGTCCACAGAGAACCACGTTCTCAAGGTTGAGAAATCTGAAAAAAAAATATAAAATGACCAGAGATTTCACGGAGGATTACTGTCCTTGGATCGCTTGAATTTGGTTTTGGTCCACACGGGCGTCAGAGGACTCGTTGGGATCGGGCGTTTAGAGGATCCTGGGTTGGTAGACGGGTGATGTTGTTCCGGGGATTGTGAGAGAATATTGAGGTGAAGGAGCAGTCTTTCGCCGTCTTGAAGACTGGAGAAGGAGTATGTTTTATTCTTTAGGGAAAACTTCAATGCAAAAGGAAATGCCCACCAATACTTGATTTCTTTTTGTGTCAAGACGGTAAGTAGTGGTTTCAATGCCCTTCGTCGTTGAATGGTAGACGGAGCAATATCAGCGAAAATTTGCACTGGGTGTCCGAGACATGTGAGCTGAGGGGCATTGCGTGCCCTTTTAATGATTTCCTCTTTAACTGTATAAAAGTGAGGTTTAACTACCACGTCTTTCGGGTTACCGTCCTTTCTAGGAGGGCCTAAAGCCCTGTGGGCTCTATCCAATTCAAGTTTGTGATCCGGTATCTCCGGGATGAGATCCTTAATCAGACTGTGGATGGCAGCAGGGATATCTGTGACTGTGTCTGGAAGTCCTCTCAGTCTGAAGTTTTCCCTGCGCGAACGATTTTCCAAATCTTCTGCTTTAAGCAAGGCAGAATCCACTTGCTCCTGCAGGGTGTGTATTAGGGTGGAATGTTGATTAGTTTTTGCGGTCGTCATGTCCAATTTATTTTCGATCGCTTCCATACGCGATCCCAGATTCTGGAGATCCATTTTGAGATCAGAAGTGATCTTAGATGCGACTTGTGTGAGACCATTGTTCAGGAGGACCGACATCCTAGAGATGATATCATCTGAATGTGAGGTGTCAGGCTTGGCGGAGCACAGTAGGCCAGAACTGTGCTGAATAATGGCGGGAGAATCACAGACTGGGGACAGTGAGTAATCCGCCGCCATCCGTCCCAACAGGGATTCCGTGGATGCCGGGGATGGAGTAAGAAGCAAGTGAGTACTCACTGCGCCCTTTGGGGTGAGGTACTGTGCACCGCCGATGTCGAGATGTGCCTGTGAGGGTTCCCCTTCCTCCATCTCTGCTGTGTGAGGCGCCGGATCCGCCATCTTGGCTCGAGCGGTCTCCGACTGTGCAGCCTGGTATTCCGGTCTGAGGTCTCTCCTAACTCTGCTGTGTGGCATGTACCGGTTCCGGGGATCGTAGGGAATCGGGCTGGCATCTCCGGGTGCAGATAGGTGTCCGTTCACCGGCTCGGGGCGGGAGACAGTGTCGGGGTGGCGAGGAGCTCCGGGCTTAAGCGGCCATCTTGGAGAGCTCCGCGCATGCGCCTCCAACAATTTTCTTTTAATGTGTACCGCTGTGTGGGTCCTTTCACACGGGCGGTCTGATCAGATCCGACTGTCAGTTTTTTAGGCGAATCTGATCAGATCCTCCATGCATCCCTATGGGGCAGCGGATGTCAGCGGAGACATGTCTGCTGACACCCGCTGCCATCTGCATCCGATCCTGTCCGTGAAATCCGGACCGATGGAAGCCCTATTTTCCATCCGTCCAGGGGATCAGATTGGATGGTATCGGATGAGAGCGGACAGGCGGTCTGCTCTTATCCAATTCCCCATAGAGAGCAACGGGGCTCCGATACCTCCCTCTCCCCACACAGTGCGGAGACGGAGCTGTCATCCGCCGGCTCAGCGGGGATCGGCGGATCGATCCCCGTTGAGCAGAGCACGGTCCTCAACGGAATGCGGACCGTGTGAAAGGACCCTTAGGCCCCTTTCACACATACGGTCCGTTTGTCCGTTTTTCATCCATCCGTTGATGGATGAAAAATGGACATCAATGCATCTCTATGTAAAAACGGATGACAATGGATGATCATCCGTTAACATCCATTTTCATCCGCTTCCGTTATTGTCTGTTTTTTGGAACGGAAGAATGCCCTATTTTTCATCCGTCAAAAAAATGGATTGGACGAAAAACGGATGTAAACGGACAAATGGTCCGTTTTTCATCCGTTTTTGCATTGGTAGTGGATGTAAAAAAAAAAAAGGGATCAAAAACAGATGAAAACGGACAAAAAAAACAGATGAAAATGGATGAAAAACAGATGGAAAACTGATATATTTTGACGTGACTGAACTGATGAACTGAATGGACCGTATGTGTGAAAGGGGCCTTAGAGTGACATCCCAGCTGTTTATTTCCTTCTGACAGGTTAGATAGAGAATGCTAACAACACTTGATTTCAATTTTCAGTAATGAGCCCAAATGCAGCAGATGTATGAACTGCACCTGCTAATGAGAGCAGCTAGGCATAACAGTTGTTACCTTTGCCACAAATGAATGCTGAGCTGACACAAAGTTTTATATGATTTGTAACTTTGCAGTTAAAAGGGAGTAAGCTGAATGGAAATGGATTTCTTGGGTCATTAATTTAAACTGGCTGACAAAGGGAACTCCACTGTGGCAGTCATGGGTGCAACAAGGCTTACATATTCTGAAGTATAACAATTAATTTATGACTGTAGGTTGGAAGGGAATTACACAGAAAATGTGTGTGTGCGCTCAGAATATCTCCTTTAACCAGGGACTGGTATAACATATTAAATAGGCCATTGAATTTATTTTTTTTTTTTTTTTAACACAAGCACAAATGCCTGTGTTTTAGGGGGAAAAAATATTTTTTTAGGTTTGTATACTTTCAGTACATTTAATGCTTTTTTGCAAAGCATGTTTTGGGAGTGTTGTGTAGGGTTGTTGTAGGGCAGGCATGTCCAACCTGCCGGCCGGAACCTCAGGCAATGCAGCCCACTGCCCCCTGAGAATTTATTTTTTTTTGCTGGGGAGGAAAGAAGTCAGGTCGGGGGCACGGCCACAGCAGCTGCCAACTAACGGTAGGCAGAGGCTGCCTCAGAGGGGGGGGCATGTGCAGTGTTTCTGACTCCTACCACAATGACCACTTTAAATCACTGAAGTGGTCATGGTGGTTAGAATGTTCCTTTATTATCTCTCAGAAGAAGCAAACCTCTGTATACTGATTCCATTTCATTTTATCATCCTCTAGTTGTGTTAAATTAGTGCAGGGGCGTGGCGGCACGGGAAGGGCGCAGCGGCATTTTACTACTTATATATCTTAACTATAGTATATATTTTATATGTGGCCCGAGAAAATTTCTCTACACTCAATGTGGCCCAGAGAAGCTAAAAGGTTGGACACCCATGTTGTTGGGTGTCCCTAAAATCTGGATCTGTCAGCAAAAATATATTTAAAAGTTTCAGTACTGTAAAAGCTCAAATTGACGGCCTTGGTTTTCGCAAAACACTTGTTTATATGCTGAATGCAAGACTTTTGAACATTTCTTAATGTAGCAGAACTTATATTGTTACATGCAGAGATTATTTCCTTATTTAGTGCAATGATTCTTCTGAACCGATTCCAATAGACTACTGACTTCAGATGATGCCAAAGAAAAAAGTGGTGTTAGGACTGGAAACCTAGGAGGCCATTCAACTGGACATTTCCATCTGATTCACCTGTTTGGAAACATTTTTTCACAGAAACAACAAAGTGTGATGGGCAGTGCCGGGACAAGGTCATCCAGCATCCAGGGCAAGGACGCAAAACTGCACCCTCCTTCCCTTAGGTTTAGGGTCAAGTGCCCCCCCATCCCTGCAATAAACCATTGAGCTCAAGGCAACCGTTCCTCCTGCCCACCCCTTGTCCCGGCCCCGGTGATGGGGCACAGTCTTGCTAAAACCACATTTTATGTCATTCCAACAAATGAATGTCATCTAATTGAGAGATGAGAAAATATGGTAACAAGCAGAAATACATTTCTACTGTTACATTACTGTCAAAATATCTGTCCCAACTAATCTGTCACTAAATATTCCCACCCACTCCATAATTTGTAGTTCAGTTTGAAAATGGCTTCCAGTCATCCAGTCTGGGCTGTTTTCAAACCAGTAACTTTCAGTGTGACAGTTGACGCTACCTTTGAGATAAATGGCTGTCACTGTAACAAACCATTCATTGCCACAGTTGTAAGAACCACTTACAATATTTCATATGCCAGTGCTTTTTGGACACCCTCTATATCAGGCATGTCCAACCTGCGGCCCGGGGGCCACATGCAGCCCAGAACCTCAGGCAATGCGGTCCACTGCCTCCTGACAATTTTTTTTTTGCTGGGGAGGAAGGAAGTCGGGTCGTGGGCATGGCCACAGCAGCTTCCAACTAACGGTAGGCAGAGGCTGTCTCGGAGGGGGGGGGGGGGGGGGCGGGTAAGCGAGCATGTGCAGTGTTTCTGACTCCTACCTCTTCTTCAAATCGCTGAAGTAGTCATGGTGGTTAGAGTGTTCCTTTAATATCTCTCAGAAGAAGTAAACCTCTGTATACTGATTCCATTTCATTTGATCATCCTCTAGTTGTGTTAAATTAGTGCGGTGGGTGCGACGGCGCGGGAAGGGCGCGGCGGCATTTTATTACTTATATACCTTAACTACCCTGAGAAGATTTCTCTACACTTAATGTGGCCCAGAGAAGCCAAAATGTTGGACACCCATGCTCTATATATAAAGCCTGTGTTGATTTACTAACTATGGCAACTGTAACTGCACGGTGTTGCATGACATAACAAGCCTATATGAAGTGGCTTAAATGAAAAATGTTCAAATTATCATTTGTGTCACAGGACCAGATAAGGACCACTCAAGCCTGCTTGGCACCCAAAGCAACTCCCTACTGCTATGATAACCCATTTACACCAAACATTGTCTTGTTTATTGGCAACAACCTGGATTAGAATAGTGTTACGGTGTGTAATAATCTTATACATTATGAGTTAAATTATTTTCTATTTATGATGGGAAAAATGGGTAAGCAATATCTATACAGGGAAAAGACACTTCCTTGCCACTGCCACCTGGCACTTTTTGTGACTGCCATGGTCCAGCACTAAAGCCAAGCAATGGATTGGTTTGGCTTTTAATTACTGCTACTTTGGAAAAGTAGCCTGTAGCACAATTATATATATATAAAAAAAAAAAAAAAAACAACCCTCTCTTCATTAACCCCTTGGACCCACTGAACATTTCAAATGATTTTAGTGACGTTTGCGCTCATTAAGTTTGAAGTTTTCATGCAAGCCTGTGCAATATCATTTAGTCATTTTGTGATCTCAAACACACACAGACAATTCTGTTATGCCAGCTCCCATCTGCTCAGTCCTGACTTTACTTCTTATCTTTTTGCTGCACTAACAATTTATGCAAACAGATTCTTTTAAGCTGTGAACAATGTAACGTTGAAAGGGAAAAAAGCTGTCATAAATGAAAAAGCAAACTTTGATTTTCTGCTTCATTATTTTACGAAGCAAAAATTCTCATTATGTCGTATCCTTGTAATCAGAAAACTTTGTTGCTTATATTTTTGGGGTAAATGTCTAGGGCTGCTCAACATAAACACCGCACTTGCAAAAATCACTTTATTTTATAAAAAAAATGTATTCAATCTTCCTAATAATACCTATCAATAAAATCTATGAATCCAGATCTGTTACAAAATAAAGGTTCTATCCGTCTCAAAATATGATTTGAGATATGTTAGGCTAGACTATAAAAGCAAGTTATCTGGTGAAAAACAAATACATCTCTTAAACCTTAAATAAAAAATAAAATAAAAATAAAAAAACACACCTCCAGGATAATGGGTTTAAAGCAAGTATGTCTTGATCAGTTCCAGATACCTGTACTTCATACTTGACAACAGCTTGCTTTTTTTAATCCTACAAATTTTCTGTCTGGATCATTTGATTCTCAGATCAAAGAATGGGAGAGTGCTGACAGGACCACTCTTTGGATCTAATTTTAGCCAATGGTTCAGGAACCAATCTAAATTCACACCACATATGGCCAGCTGTAGGACACTAAATTCACAACACATATGGCCAGTGAGGTAGGACAAAGTAGGATTTTCATAGTCATGAATCCCTTGTTTTGATGTCACTCCTTTACTGTCCTGACTGAATGGGGCAGGTCTTTGACTAAAGCTAGCCACACATGCATACATTTCTTTCATTCTGCCTGAATTGACTGGAATTCAGCATAAAGCAGCTGAAATCTTAACCATGTATGGCAGCCTTAAAGAGGTTGTAAACCCCACATTTATTTATTTTTTTTTTCAACCTGCAAGAGAAACAAATAATGAGCTAGTATGCTTCGCATACAAGCTCATTATGAAATACTTACCTCAGAACGAGCCCCCGCCGTGCCGCCCGCTTACCTCTATGACGGGCGACATGTCCAGTCGCCCGTCTTCCGGGATCCCAGCATCCGGCCATCTGATTGGCCGGAGCCGCTGTGACGTCACTCCCGCGGGGCTCTGAAGGAACGGCACCAGCGGCCGTTCCTTCAGAGCGCATGCGCCAGTGACGTCACTGGCTGCATGTAAGGTAAATATCTCCTAAACAGTACATGTTTAGGAGATATTTACAGTACCTATAGGTAACCCTTATCATAGGCTTACCTATAGGTAAAAGTGTCAGAGGAGGGTTTACTTCCTCTTTAATGTATACAGATTAACAGAAATAGAGAAACATGAGGTCAGGGACCTATATCTATCAGAATTGCTGGATAGTACAAGAGCCCCAAACTCCTAGAGAATACAATTCCAATATACTGTGTCACGATCAGGGGTCAGGCTCGAAGCCCAGTAACTATAGCAGTGGCAGCTCACACAGGAACCAGCAAGATAGGAACACAGGCAGGTCACTCTGGCAGATGACGTAGGCTCACCTGAGGTGTGGAATCTAAGTACTAACCAGTGTTCACCAGCGCTCCTGATGGTGGAGATAGATTTTTCTGCGTGTTAGTACCAGGTTGCGGTCCTCAGGATCGCCCCACCAGGAGGTGGGCAAGCCAGGGTTCGGTAGCAGATATAGCAGGTAGGAATCAAGCTGAAGCGTAGTCAAGGAGTAGCCAAAGGACAGTAATGAGTAATTGCAGTTTGGGATTAAGCAGAAGCAGAGTCGAGGAACAAGTCAAATGACAATAATGAATGGTAGCGAAGATATTGGCTGGTGAAGGCACAATATTCTGGCAAACAGGAAATGCAGAGACATGGCTTAAATCAGGAAGTTCATGGGAGGAGCGAAGGGTTCAAGGTTCAAGGCAATTAAGATTAATGGCAGGATCATTCAAAGATTTGACCAGGGAGCTGTCCAGCATTCCAGTAATTTCCAGACACAGTGAAGGTCCCAGGTTCAAGTCCGGGCCCTGACACACTGCTCACCAGACAGGTAAGTATGCATCTTTCACAGGATATTTTTTCTTTCAATTCAGAAGTGACAGGGTCTCGTTTGAAGTGGTTCTATTCATTACCCAAGACTTTAAACATACATGCACTTCTTTTCCCAAAGTGTAAAGGCTAAGTGGCACTTTCACTAATATGCAATGACTTGAAGACAAACTTGGTCTCCCGGAACAGACTGGAGCAGAAAAAAACTCATTGATCATTAGTTGGTCATTAATTATGCATCACTGAGTTGATATGCCAGAGAGTTCATGATTGGCAGCAGTAGTCCCTGTAAATACTGGAAAAGGAAAAGCACTGATATAATGAACGTTTTTGTTGAAAAGGAAGCCATTTGTCCCATCTATTTCGGGACTGAAGTCTACTCTTCATGAATAATCACTAGAAACTTTAGTTGTGCAATTGTGTTATTTAAAATTGCACATGTAGCTTCAGTTTAACTCTGCAGCTGCTATACACATCTTAACAGTGGCAAAGGCATAGTGCCAGTACGTCCAGTGGTTCCTACACTGGGCAGCCACACATACAAGGAAATTATATTATACAAATGTTAGGGTGTGCTAGCTTTACCAGTCTGGGTTGCTTTTAGAATGTATTCAGTAGCAAAACATGAAATGGAAAAAACACAGCCTTCAAATAAATTTGGGTTCCTTTTCCTGATGCCTTTTGCTATGTTTTTCTAAGTAGACAAATGGAGGAAGGATGGAACACGCTGTGGCGTTGTTCCTTTTATAGTAAGCAGTATAGACAGCGTGAAGCCAAAATAATATGTTTTGCTTAGCAGCTAAATCATCAACTGGTGGATTTACAATGCATAATTTTAGAGGTGAGTGGTACCTTTAAATGGGGACATGTGCTTTGGGCACAAAGAGGGAAATCTACTACTGTATCAAAACAGAAAAGTGTTGGTAATACACTTTAAAGATCATATTAGTATTACTGTGTAAATATATTTTTCAAAAATAAATGTTTTACAAAAAAAAATATTCAAAAGCCATGATTTTAGTACAGTTGACTAACCGTACTTTGAATAAAAGAAGCTGCTAATATATAGGAATTTCCAGATACCTAGGGAACAAGCTGCATATCATTGCCCTAAATACAAAGGACAATAATGAATGATTCATGTAACACATAAGAGACAAAGACAACACCCCCCCATCCATTTGGTTGGTGCCACTGGGAATTACCCTGCAATATACTATTATATCTCCTACTGCTTCACCAGTAGGAAGCAACAAAACAGAACCTATATTAAGTGGGGTCAAGGCTGCAGAAGGCTATGCATTCGTAGTACTCAGCTTTGCAGAGTATCAGGAAGAGGGAAGGTGGTTAATGTACAACTAATTAAACAGAATCCCTCTGAGTTCATTATATCTGCTCTAGAGAATCTGTTTTGCAGTGACATTTTGAAGCCTCCCTCCCAGTGTGTAAGTGTATAATGGTGACCCACATGACTCTGCCCCCCCTTAATCCTCCCTCCTCATCTATGTAATGCTGGCACAGATACTCAAAATAGAAGCTCCATTTTTCTAGTGACACCTACTGATAGATATCAGAACCCAGGCAGGAAAATGGTACACAAGTGACATTGTGCAAAGCATTAGAGGTGACAGGCAGTGTGTCATTGGAGACAGAAATAAATAACTAAGCTCTACATGGGTATGTGGTTAAATGGATTTTATGTTTGCAGGGGATGCATCCTTCTGGAACTACAATGAAGTCTGTACAACAATGCCTGCCTTTAAAGTCAAAGTATATCTAAATTTGTTTGAATTTCAAACAAATGCCTACATACACTATTGAAATACATACCATATTTCCTATAAGTAAGTACACCCCCTCACATTTTTGTAAATATTTTATTATATCTTTTCATGTGAGAGCACTGAAGTAGTGAGTGTACAGCTTGTATAACAGTGTAAATTTGCTGTCCCCTCAAAATAACTCAACACACAACCATTAATGTCTAAACCGCTGGCAACAAAAGTGAGTACACCCCTAAGTAAAAATGTCCAAATTGGGCCCAATTAGTAATTTTTGCTCCCCGGTGTCATGTGATTCATTAGTGTTACAAGGTCTCAGGTGTGAATGGGGAGCCGGTGTGTTAAATTTGGTGTTTTCACTCTCACTCTCTCATACTGGTCACTGGAAGTTCAACATGGCACCTCATGGCAAAGAACTCTCTGAGGATCTGAGAAAAATAATTGTTGCTCTACATAAAGATGGCCTAGGCTATAAGAAGTTTGCCAGGACCCTGAAACTGAACTGCAGCATGGTGGCCAAGACCATACAGCGGTTTAACAGGACAGGTTCCCCTTAGAACAGGCCTCGCTATGGTCAACCAAAGAAGTTGGGTGCACGTTCTTAACGTCATATCCAGAGGTTGTCTTTGGGAAATAGACATATAAGTGCTGCCAGCATTGCTGCAGAGGTTAAAGGGGTGGGGGTCAGCGTGTCAGTGCTCAGACTACAGGCCGCACACTGAATCAAATTGGTCTGCATGGCTGTTGTCTCAGAAGGTAGTCTCTTCTAAAGATGATGCACAAGAAAGCCCGCAAACAGTTTGCTGAAGACAAGCAGACTAAGGACATGGATTACTGGAACCATGTCCTGTGGTCTAATGAGACCAAGATAAACTTATTTGGTTCAGATGGTGTCAAGCGTGTGTGGTGGCAACCAGGCGAGGAGTACAAAGACAAGTGTGTCTTGCCTACAGTAAAGCATGGTGGCGGGAGTGTCATGGTCTGGGGCTGCATGAGTGAAACCGACACTTGGGAGCTACAGTTCATTGAGGGGAACCATGAATGCCAACATGTACTGTCACATATTGAAGCAGAGCATGACCTGGAGGGTGAGTCATTCATCTGACATTTTTGTTTTGTGTGTAAATTTGATTTTGAGTTTGAAAGTTCTGTTTTCAACAGGATTTTTTTTTTAATAGAACAGCTAAGAATATGCAGGTAAACATATGAAAAAGAGCCTACTGCTTTACCGCCTGACTGAAGCTGTACATTTTACTCTTTGGATTTAGCCTGACTTCACTAGCTGCATGCTTATTCTAAGCCAGTGACAAAATATTCAAGGTATAAACAGCCAGGTATCTAGCTTTGTCCCAAGGAGATTAGAAGTGGGAGCCCACATACAGTATATCTCCGGTAGAGTATTGCTTCTAATTTTTATTTATGAAATACGTGTCTCCTCATGAAAGTTTTTCATTAATGAGGAACTAAACCCTCTTATGCTTTACAGCCAAGGAAGCTATCATTATAGCCTTTGTTTGATCTGACATTGCCATGGAGCTAATGTGGCCAGTTTTGATACCAGCAACTTGATGGGCTTAATCATTTGGTTGGAAGCACAGGCAACTGTGCTAAAAACTGTCTTTCCTGCCTTGCATTTACCTGTTTTGGAAAGAGTTAAATATTTGGGTTTAATTCTGTTTTGATGGCTCATTCCCACTGGAATATGTTTCGTGCACGTTTCCTGCACCACGTTCAAAACACATTGGATGTGCCATCTGTTGTGGGTGTCAGTGTATTCCAACTGACATCCCCAAACACAGATTGCAAATGAAGTGTGTTTGCCTGCACCAAAGTGCATGGTACCATGCTACTATGCGATCTGGTGCACAGTATTAATGAAAAGTAGTGCAAGTACTACTTATGGTGCACTCCAGTGCAATTTCAGTCCATACAAATGACCGCATTCCTGTGCGATTCAGGTGTGAACCCATCCTAAGAGTTGGCCTCTTTGCCTTCTGAAAATAAACTTGATTCATTTGGGAGGATTTAATAATCATTTAACCTCTGAAAGGTTTACCCCCTTCATAACCAGGGCATTTTTTTTTACTGTTCAACATAGTGCTACTTTAACTGGTATTTGCTCCGTCATGCAACACTGTACCCAATTGACATGTATTTTTTTTCACACAAATAGGGTGTTCTTCAGGTGGTATTTGATTACCACTGGGTTTTTTATTTTTTATTATATAAATGAAAAAAGACCAAAAATTGTATTAATAGAAAACAACATTTTCTGCTTTCTGTTATGAAACATATTCAATAAAATCAAATTTCCTTAAAAGTTTGGGCCAAAATGTATTTTGTTACATGTCTTTGGTAAAAAAAAAAAATCTCATTATATGTATATTAATTGGTTATAGTGGCTACAAACTATAGTTATAGTATATACTGTATATAGTATATATACTGGAATTTATGCAGCTATAGATGATATACATGGCAGTGATCAGCGACTTCTAGTGTGGCGAACAATATGGTGCTAACTAATAACTAATACTGGCTGGAAGAGACACAAACTGACATTGACGTCACTGACACTAACACAGTGAACAGTAATAGTATTGTACACTGTACTAATGACACTAATGGGTGACAGAAGGCAATCGTAGTTACATAGTTAGTCAGGTTGAAAAAAGACACATCCATCTAGTCTAACCAATAAAAAAAAAAATCAAGGAATTAAGGGCTCTTTCACACGGCCGCTCCGTGTGAGAGCTCCGCTGCGGTCCTTTCTTTTTTTTTTTTCCACGGAGCGGATGACATTTCTGTCATCCGCTCCGTATGCCTGCATATCATCCCATCCGTTTGCGGATGATATGCGGATATAATGTAAGTCTATGGGGGTTTGCGGATGTCAGCGGATGATACCGCTGACATCCGATTTTCCTTCCTTTCCGTTTTTTGAACGGAACAAAAATAGGGTTTTGTTCAGTTCCAAAAAACGGAACAGAACTGAAAGGAAGAAAATCGGATGTAAGCGGATGGTATTCCGCTGACATCCGCAATGCCATAGACTTACATTATGTCCGCAAATCATCCGCAAAAAAATAGGATGATTTGCGGACATACGGAGCGCCCGTGTGAAAGGGCCCTAACTGTATGCCTAAGTGAACGAGTGCTGCTTTTACTTACAGAATATGGCTGTTTTTTCTCCCTGAACTCAAAGTTGATTTCAGGGAGAAGAAACAGCCAGATCGCTGTTCGCTGTTCGATGTTCTGTGTGTTTGTAAACCTAAAACTCAGAGCTGTGATTGGCCACAGCAAATCAGCAGGTATACAGCCAAAATCCTTCGCTGTAAAATACTGACAAACGCATGCTGTGTCCAATCAGAACACAGATCAACAGGGGGCAAATGCACGCACACCCAATAACCAGGAAGTGGATCACAACATATCTGTATGTGGCTCCTGATAGTAGTAAATGTATTATTCAATCAGGTTAAAAGGAAACCCCTGTTTATATATTTCATGTGAAGATTATGGAATAATAAAAGCGAACCTTCACATAATTTATTGTGTGAACGTTGTCAAACTTCTATAGCAAATTAGTCCCATTGTTTATGGTATTGTGTAAAGAGCACATAGAATGCTACTGGAGCACCTCGAGAGATTGCAGGTTATTGGAAATCCTCATCTAAATGTTTGTATATTTCTGTTAATAAAGTAGAAATGAACAAAAAAAGGCCCTTGGCTCTCCATTACTGCCTCATAGACTGTAAAGGGTAGTCATTTGACATGTACAGAATAGTAGATGAACATGTCACATGAATAGAGAATTGCTCAATGGTCCGATCATTAATTTCTGCTTACTCAGTTTCCTCTGTGTATTTGACAGGTTGGTTTGTCGACATGCCTGTAAAGACATGTGTTAATAAGAAAACTTTCACGGCTCATATCACAAAGCTTTAACGTAATGATTTTTGTTTAAAGGAGTTGTAAAGACAGAAGGTTTTTTATCTTAATGCATTCTATGCATTAAGATAAAAAACCTTCTGGGTGTAGCAGCCACCCCAACACCCCCTCTTACTTACCTAAACCCCATCTCTATCCAGCGATGTCCTCGAATCCCTCGACCGCCAGGGACTCTTCCTCCTGATTGGTTGAGACACAGAAGCGGCGCCATTGGCTCCCGCGGCTGTCAATCAAAGTCAGTCAGTCAATCAGGAGAAAGGGGGTGGGGCCGAACAACAGCTCCCTGTCTGAATGGACACATAGAGCTGCAGCTTGGCTCGGGTGGTGCCCCCATAGCAAGCTGCTGGCTGTGGGGGCACTCAACTGAAGGGAGGGCCTAGGAGGGTCCCGAGAAGAGGATGATTCGGGCTGCTCTGTGCAAAACCAACTGCACAGAGGAGGTAAGTATAACATGTTTGTTATTTCCTTTTTTTTTTTTTTTTTTTTTAAATGAGACTTTACAATCACTTTAAGCCATGTGACTGTCATTTTCAAATCACATCGGCCTAAAAATAACTGTTACTTAAAAAAAAAAAAAATAACAAATGTCCTTATTGTGGTGTGTTTGCTTTGTGAAATGAGCCTTATGTGTCCATCTGTAAGCCACAGAACAGTTCCCTGAACAGCAGACCATCACACCTAATTTAACCACTTAAGCCCGGAGGATTTGGCTGCCCAAAGACCAGGGCCAATTTTGCGATTCGGCACTGTGTGAATTTAACGGACAATTGCGTGGACGTGCGACGCTGTACCCAATTGAAATTGACATCCTTTTTTTCCCACAAACAGAGCTTTCTTTTGGTGGTATTTGATCACCTGTGCGAATTTTACTTTTTGCGCTATAAACAAAAAAAGAGCAACAATTTTGAAAAGATAAAATATTTTTCACATTTTTTTATATGAAATTCCCCCCCCCCCCCCAAAAAAATGTAAAAATCTAAATTTTTTAACATTTTAGGCCAATTTGTTTTCTGCTACATAATTTTGGTGAAAAAAATCGCAATAGGCATATTTTGTTTGGTTTGCGCAAAAGTTATTGCGTTTACTAACTACGGGAAAGATTTATGTCATTTTTATTGTTTTTCTTTTTAACTAGTAATGTCGGCGATCTGAGATTTTTTTGGCGGGACTGCGACTTTTCGGCGGACAGATCGGACCCTTGACTGACATTTTTGACACTTTTTGGGGTACCAGTGACATTACTACAGTAATCAGTGCTACACATATGCACTGTTACTGTAAAAATGACACTGGCAGGGAAGGGGTTAACTTTATTAGAGATCCAGGGGTTAAGTGTGTCCCTAGGGGCGTGATTCTAACTGTAAAGGGGTGTGGCTTTTGATGTAACCACAGAGACATACGATCCTACATAGCAGGATCGTATGATCTCTGCAGTTACACCAGGGAGAATGACAGACGGCTTTGTTTACATTAGCCGCCTGCCTTTCTCCCTCTCCAGCGGGAGATCGCGAGTGACCGGCGGACATCGGAGCCGCTGGTCACTCGCGCGTTGATGGCAGTGAACGAGCGGGGGCGGGAGCGCGCCTCCGGCGGTGCGCGCTCGCCCCCTATTGGCTCGTGGGCGAGTGACGTACCGATACGTCACTTTGCCCAGAAGGGGCTGACCGCCGCAGTATATGTACTTGCGGCGGTCGGCAAGTGGTTAATTAGTCTTTTCCTATGAAATTGTTTTTATTAGATGATGGAGTCAGTAATTGTTTGTGCCAAAATGTTTAGCCAGAACAGCTCACTTATGGACAGGCTATAGTCACACACCTTGACAAGCCTTCCTATAAAATACTGTTTGGGTGAAAATGAACATGTCAAATGATTAAAAACGATTTACATTATAAATCCGATGAACCATGGGCATATATTTTTGTGTACAAATTCTGTTTTATTGTTGCGTACCTTTTTTTTTTTTTAAAAAAAGGGACATTTTTAGTGATCCTTCCCCTGTTTTACAGTTATTCCATTAGCATTAACCGATGTCAGATTATATAGGACATTCGGGGGTAGTCCAAGATTAATACAAATTCTTTACAGCAGACCCTCTGGGTAATTCATTTTTACAAGGTTTTTTCCATCATGATTAATGGGGCCTAATTTTAATGTTCCATTTTCCTATACAGTGGAACACCTCCACATTCACTTCAGTGTAGATGAAGGTCAAATCACTTTAGCACCGTGCGTGCCTCCTTATCTTTTATTTCTATACGTCAGGGTGGATACATAGTTGTTAAATTTCAATTTGCCTGGATCAAGATAAAGGTACAGTGTGCTGTGACTGACAGTCATACTTAATCATGCTCCAGACTCCAATACCTCTGCAAATATGTTGAAATGTCCTTAAAACAAATGTCTAAATAAATGATGGCTTTACTTAAAAATCAATCTCTCTTTTAACTCCAAACACACTAGGTCATGCTATACAAATCAGGGCCGTGCAAGGATTTTTGTCTACACAGGCGAAGGTGCATTTTGGTGCCCTCACCTGTCACCTGCATTCCTTCTAACTTTTGAACTTTAGAATGAGGGACACTTGAGGGAGGAAGTGACCTGCGGTGCACATAGCTGAAAGCGGAGTTCTGCCTGGGGAAAAACATGAAAAGTCATCAGCTACAAATACTGTAGCTGCTGACTTTTAATATATATATAATATATATATATATATATATATATATATATATATATATATATATTTAATATATAGACACGTACCTGTCCAGGGAGCCTGCGATGTGGGCACCCCAGACGATTATCAGATCGGCTGTCAGGTGCTGCCGCCGCCATTCATCATAAGGGAACTGGCTTACTGCGCATGCGCAAAGCGCGCTGTGCTTTCTAATTGGCCTGGCAGCAGGGGAAGGAGGAAGGACTGGACTTCCAAGGGATGGCGCTGTCTCCCGGAAGTGGGGAAGAGTACCTGTCAAAAAAAAGGTACCCGCCCCCCCCCCCCTAAAAGGTGCCAAATGTGTCACTGGAGGGGGGAGCAAACAGATAAGTGAAAGTTTCACTTTTGGGTGTGGTTAAACAAAAGCTGGGTTTCCTTGTACCCATAACATATGCTTTTACTGCTATGCTACAAGCAAGAATCTCACAAATACATATAAACCCCAGCAGAATCATCACACACACACAAAAAAAAAAAAAAAACTTTATCTAAGTCTGTCTTAAAGAAGATCTTCTTTAAAATAGTCAGGGACTGCATAGCAACCAGCAACTGTTAAGACAACGAAGACTTTGGTGAGAAGTATATAATGTACAGTAGTGTGTATATAGTGCAGGAGTATGTAAGGCAAGGGGTTGGCGATGTGCAATGCACAGGGTGCTGCAGTTAGTGTTGGGTTAAGGATGGATAACGCCAACTGCAGGGGTCCAGGGTGTGTAATACAATGTGTAACACAAAGAAAGCTGTAGTCAGTGCTGGGTTTAGGAATACATGACACACAGAGAACAGGGTCCAGGAAAACATAATGTACAGAATGCAGGGGGACAGGAGTGTAATGCAGAGTGCAGGGGACAGGAGTGTGTAATGTACAGAATGCAGGGGACAGAAGCGTAGCGTCCCCCCCCCCCAAATTCACCCTTTTAGCAAAAATCCCCACTCCCTCCCATCCAAAGAATAAATAAATTCCAGAATTCCAGCACTAATTTGTACGCTCCCCCCTCTTCTACCTCCCCAGAACCAGCACAATCCTCCCTTCTTCCCCATCCTAGCACTCATCCCCACACCCCTCAATTCCCCTCCCACCAGGAATCCCCCAATATCCCTCTCAGAATAAATCCTCTTCCACCCCCCAAATCCTCCCTCCCAGCACAACCCCCCATTCCAGTACAAATCCCCCCCCCCCCCAATTCCTCCTCTCCAAATACCCCCCAGCACAAATCCTCTTTCTCCCCCCCCCATCCCCCTTCCCAGCACAACAAATCCCCCCCAAATTTCTTCTCCCAGCATTTATAGCCCATATTTGCTCACCCAAATACCCCTACCCGGCACAAATCTTTTTCCACCCCCTAAACACCCCTCCCCAACACAAATCCTTTTCCCCCCAATCCCCCATGCCAGCACCAGTCCGCTGCCCAGTTCTCTCATAAATCCTCCTACCTAAATCCCCCTTCCTAGTACAAATCCTCCCCACTTTTAATACAAATTTAATCAAAAATACTTCCCAACTGTCCTGCTTTTTGTGGGACCTTCCTGAGATAAGAACGAAAGCCCACAAATCCAGACTAAGTGTAGGAAACCTGCCTTGTGTGTGCGTTTCTTGCACCGCATTCTTCAAAACGCACTGCAGTTACAATCTGCCGTGGGTGTCAATGTTAACCTAATGACACCCCAAATGAGGGTTGCAAATGTAATGCGTTTGCCTGCACTGGATTGTACCATGTGATCTGGTCCATGTGTGTCTTAGAACTCTTTGTGTGGTCTGGCATGATTTCAGCCTATTCAAACGAAATTGCACTGCACCTGGAATGCATTTAAATCGCACAGGAACGCACAGTGTGTTTTTCTATATGATTCATGGTGTGAACTGGTCCTAAAGCCCTGTGCCGAAAAAACTTCCACCACCTGGCTCCACTAACTTGCCTGGCAGGGCGGCACTAATGTGGGCACCTAGGGTGATTGACCCACATCTCTAGCGGGTGCCAAGGGTCCCAGATGCCTTGTTTGGCTCCTTTGTAGAAACAAGCATCTCTTTGATTTGGGGGAGGGTGGAGCTAAGTGGATACTGTATGTTCAAAGGGGGCGCTTTGGAGGAAAGAGGTTTTGTGCCGAGGGGGGTGGTGGTCAGATTTAATATCTATCCCCCCTCCTAGAACAAGTCCTCTCTCTCTTAAAACCCCCCCTAGGACATACAGTATCCTCGTCGCACCCCCCTCCCCTCCAAATCACTACAAGTTTTAAATAACAAATTGTCTCCCTCACCCTCCTGCTGGGTTCCCCAGTGTCATCTATACTGTCCCCCCCCCCCACCCCCCCACCATGATCTATATTGTTTTGTGTGTATTAATCACAGACCTCAGATAAGCACGGAGCATGGCATGCTTAACAATACCTCTCCTCCTACCCAGCTCCTCACGTCTCTGTACAGGAATACATCAGAGCCATGGGAGGAGGAGAGGGTGGCTTCAGTCCGCACTCTGAAAGGGGGCCAGTGGGCGGGGAGAGATGCCGTGCGGAGCAGAGATCGCAGCGGGTGGGACAGCAAACACTCCGCACAGGCTGGAGGGGTGAAACAGGAACCCACACTAACGAGTTCCTGCCGGGCAGATGACTGGAGCCAAATGCCGGAACTTGTTCCAACATTTGACTCTGCTCCAGGATTCGCCGGGACTCCAGGACCAATCCAGGAGGCATGGAAATTTACCGCCCCCATCACCCTGGTGCCTTCAGGCAGCTGCCTGAGCTGCCTTATGGTAGTGCCGGCCCTGATACAAATGCAATCCTTTTATGCATAATTTGAACAAAGCAACCTAGATATTACATGATTCAACTTGGATAACATGCCTCCTTATACCTTTATTTGAAACCAGTTCTGTAAGATGGGACTGCCATTGCTGACCTTCTGAAAATCCTAGTTTATTGGCTGTTGCTAGCTTCTATAAGGTCAGAGCCACTGACCTGGAAAAAGTATGCAGTTGGAAAGTCTAGGGTCCGAGCTTGCTTTTTTTTTTTTTTTTTTTTTTTGAGTAGGGAAGTAATGTCAGTTTTTTTTTATTGCTCTCTGTGTCCAATGTACAGACCTTTTCTATTGCTGTTCGTGTCCAATCTGCAGCGATTCACACTCTGTTTGTTCTGGTACCCATTGTCAATTGTTATCACTTTTAAGAACAGGGATACAAATTACTATGAAGGTGGTATAGGGTCCCAGCGTTGCTGAATACATTTTGCCCCCAAGTTTCAAAGATGTTCTGGCAATGCCTTAACGTGTCACTAAACCAACATAGTAAAAAAATATCAATAAATGCAGTGTTACATGCTACTCATACTCAGTCACTATGACATTTATTTTCTGGAAAACCATTTTTTGCAAAAACCTGGTTGATCCCGCTTCTCTTTATTTCCACCTTTTGTTCATGTCCCCAATTCAGCTAGGGATTTTGCAGCTGTAGTGGCAACTCTGTACATGCTCAGTTTTCAGTGAGTTTCTACCCTGAGCATTTCCTCCCCATCACATCTGAGCAGCCCATGTGACTATAGAGTCACACATGTGGGCGTATACACAGTGGTAAATAACAGCCCCCTTTCTCCCTCCCTCCTCCTCCATTTCCACTAACAATCTAAACACAATGGGGGGAGGGATATTACATGTAGATTATTGGAGGCTTCACCTCCAGAAATCCATGCACACCATGTAATTTCCACAAAACAAGATTTCATTTCAAATATATATTTGTATGCCAATTTAAGACAGTTTATTGATGATAATTATTTTTACTCTGCAATCCAAAGCCTGTTTTTTTTTTTGACCATGTGACCAGCAGCAGAGGACTATAAGCTCCTCCTGCTTATATTTCACTGCAGACTGGCTGCGAAAGATATGGGTCATGTGAAAACTGTATATCAAATTAGGAAAAAATTGTATTTTTGTACCTACCGTAAAATCCATTTGTCTGAGTTCATCGACGGACACAGCCTGTCATAAATCATAACTGGTGGGTTATATTGCCTCATCCAGGAGTAGGACTAGGCAGAACAAAAAACATCTGGCTACGCCCATGGGTTGTCTTCAGCTGGTATATAACCCCCTCTCTGCTCTTGGTAATCAGTTTAGTAGCAAGCAGTATTAGAAGTATCAGAACACCATAGAGGAGTGGGTGCTGTGTCCGTCAATGAACTCAGAGATTTTACGTTAACCTTCCTATCGGTATTTCCGAGTGTGGCTCGGGGTTAAATTTCAGTGCCAAAAGCGGTAGCCCCGAGCCACACTCGGGGTACCGCCAGGAAGTTCGCTGGATCCTGGTAGAGGGGTTACTTACCTTTTCCCCGGGATCCAGCGATGTGTCTCGGCGGTGAGCGGCGGCGGAGCTTACTCCTGATCCTCTGTGTGCCCTGGCTTCCGTCTCCTGTGACGTCCGCAGGGGGGTGGAACCGGCGGCAAATTCTAAAAGTAAATGCACAAACACACTGATACACTGTAATCCTATTGGATTACATTACTAAATAAAATAAATGGACCTTTGATTGCCCCCCTAGTGCTTTCTCCATTGCACTTCCTGCATTTTTCCTGCACCTTGTGTCTGGACACTGCAGAGCGACCATGGCATCAAACAAGCGCGCCGCAACCTCAAAAGCGGTATATGACCTGCTGGGTGACAGCGATACAGAATCGCTTGCAGAATGGAGTGACAGCGATTCGTGGGGAAGTTCGTCATTAACAGGGGCGGACTGAGCGGTCGGGCCCACCGCCCAGTACAGAATTAATTCACCGGGCTATCGGTGCTAAGTAAGTAGGAGGAGGAGAGGCGGCCAGCGCTGTACTTTTGTGGGAGGAGGGGCCCGGCACTGCCTACTTCACTCCTGCACCAGATGCAGGGCAGAGAGACAGCTTCAGTTAGAAGACTCTGCCCCCTCTCTTCAGCTGTGAAAGCATAGATCACTGTATCTTGAAAAAAACAATCCCTCCTTTCATCTGGGCGGTGGCAGACAGAGGGACAGGAACGCCTCCAGTTCAGCAGCACACAGACCATAGCCACTGAACTGGAGAGCATGTAAGCTAAGGGTGAGCACGGGGAAGAGCCTGGAGCCGATCTAGATGAGGGGGAGTGTAACGCTCCTGCGTTTCATGTATGGTGTGGATTTTCAGATGCAGAAATATTCCACTTCAGTAGTCATGTAAGAGAGATGCTGAGATACCATTCCCAACCTCAATGACTCATCATGTGTGGAAGGTCTTAATTCAGCTAGTAAATACACACACTCAACAAGCTGGTTCCTAGAGTGACTTTATGTATGTAGTAACACAGTGATGAAGATTTAAGAGACAGGTTGAGTGGAGGTGGTAGGTGACAGACACTTGAAGGTAAGACAGTAGCAGATGGATGCAGGTAGGTTTAGCAATCATGTATGGTAGCAGATGACAGAGTAGCAGGTGGACATACAAGAGAGATCAACCCAGTGCAGGAATAAGTAGCAGTAGTCTTAAGAGCTAGCAATCTAGATATGCAGATGTGATAAATAGTCTTTACTATGCAGAGCTAGATAGTGTAAGCTTAGTATAAGTTTATAGAGGGTTCCCCTGCGGGGTACTTAGCACTAATAGCAATACAGCCGAAGGTTGGTTCAGGAGGAGCGGAGGATCCGGAAGCGGGATGCAGGGATCAGCGCAGCGAGGTTCCGTCAGCGAGGTATGCTTGCAAGCACGAAAGCTTCAAGTCAAGTTAGCATCCAGGTAAGGGTGTTTGAACGAACACATGTGAGTGAGAACCGGCGCTTTAAATAGCCATCTAGTCCGGCGCTGAGTGATGACAGCTTCAGTCTTAAAGGTGTATGCGCACCTTTCCAAAAGAGAATGGTGGGGCGCATACACTTGTGAAAAGAGTAATTTAGGGTACCAAAGGTACCGGAACATTACAATACCCCCCCCTTAAGGCCGGCTCCTGAAGGCCTCTGGAGCTGGTTTGTCTGGGTATCTCGCATGAAAATTGCGGATTAATCTAGGGGCATGTATTTCAGAGGTGTTTAGCCAGGTGTCGTCTTGGGGTCCATAGTTCTTCCATCTAACCAAGTACTGAAGTCTTCTTCTGTAGATACGAGAATCCAGAATCTCTTTTATCTCGTATTCTTCTCCACCTTCAACTTGTACAGGAGGCGGAGGTGGAATATTAGGCCTTATTCCTTGGTCCGGAACATGGGGCTTCAGTAGCGACACATGGAAAATGGGATGGATTTTTAGGTCTATTGGCAATGTAAGCTGTACTGCAGCTTTTCCAATAAGTTTTTTGATTGGGAAAGGTCCCAAGAACAGAGGTCCAAGCTTTTTGCTAGGGATCTTCAGTCTTAAATTTTTTGTTGAGAGCCAAACGAGGTCCCCGATATAGTACTGTGGAGAAGGTCTTCTGCGAAGATCATAGTACTTATTTTGTTGACTGTGAGCGTGTGCAATGGTAGTATTTAATAAACCCAGAGAATCCTTTATTTGGGTAAGATAGTCTGAGGCTACTGGGTTGTTTGAAGGAAGGATGCGTGGTGGAAGAATAGAGGGATGAAACCCATAGTTCAAGTAGAACGGACTCTGCTTGGTTGTACTGTGGGTTGCGTTGTTGTAGGCAAATTCTGCCAGAGGGAGAAGATCCACCCAATCATCCTGTTGGTAAGAAGTGTAACAACGTAAATACTGCTCGATGCATTGGTTGACTCTTTCAGTCTGTCCGTTGGTCTGCGGATGGTAAGGAGAAGTGAGCTTCCGCTCGATCCGTAGTATGTGACATAGTTCTTGCCAGAACTTAGAAATAAATTGGGATCCACGGTCAGACAGAAGAGTTTTTGGGATACCATGTAATCTAAAGACATGTTTCATCAGGAGTTCTGCCGTTTGTTTGGACGAAGGTAGTCTGCGAATAGCAATGAAATGTGCCATCTTTGTCAGATGGTCCACTGACACCAAGATGGTATTAAATCCTTTGGAAAGAGGCAATTCTACGATGAAGTCCAAGGACAAAACTTCCCATGGAGTTTGGGGTATTGGTAGACTGCATAGTAGACCGGATGGTCTCGTAGTGTCAATTTTGGACCTGGCACAGACATTGCATGAAGAGACGAATTTTTGTATAGATGTTTTCATGTCAGGCCACCAGAATTGCCGGGAAATCAAATTAAGAGTCTTTGTCATACCCATATGTCCTGCCATAGGCACATCATGAGATAATTCCAAGATCTTGGTGCGTAGGGTAGGTGGTATGTAAAGTTTGTCGTTGTAGTAGAGGAAGCCTTCTGCATCAGTATTTAGTTGTGGTGGGGGTGAATCCAAACTTATACCATGCAAAACCTCTTCCTTCAAGGAACGGACAACTCCAATAATGCGTTTGTGAGGTATTATAGGAACGGAAGGGATTTCAAAGTAGTTTTCTTCAGTTAGTCGTGATAGTGCATCCGCCTTTTTGTTTTTATCTGCAGGTGTGTAAGTCACTAGGAAGTTAAACCTTAGAAAGAATAGTGACCATCGTACCTGTCGGTGCGAGAGAGTTTTGCTAGTCTGAAGATATTGGAGGTTTTTATGGTCCGTGTATATAATTATTGGTAATTGGGTGCCTTCGAGTAAATGTCGCCAATTCTCCAGAGCCAATTTTATAGCAAGCAGTTCCTTTTCACCCACGGGGTAATTTATCTCGGGACTGCTTAGGGATTTAGAAAAAAAGGCGACTGGATGAAGTGGTGAAGTGTGGGTTGGTCGTTGGGAGAGTATTGCTCCTACTGCCATGTTTGACGCATCTACCTCCAGAATGTATTGGAGGGATGGGTCTGGATGGCGTAATATGGGAGCGGAAGTAAACCTTGTCTTTAACAAGTGAAAAGCTTTATTGGCTTCTTCTGACCATTTGAATGTTTTTTTTATGCTAGTGAGCTGTGTGAGGGGTCTCACAATAGCAGAAAAGTTTTTAATGAACTTCCTGTAGAAATTTGAAAATCCCAGGAATCGCTGTAGCGCCTTGCGTGTGGTTGGTGTAATCCTGAATGCAGGATATTTTACTCATGTCCATCTCGATTCCTGTTTTGGATATGATGTAGCCTAGAAAGAGTACCTCGTCTTTATGAAACAAGCATTTCTTCAGTTTCACATAAAGGTTATGTGCAAGCAATCTCGATAGTACAAGTCTTACATGTCTTATGTGTTCAGACAGGGATCGTGAATATATAAGTATATCGTCCAGATATACCACAACACAGACATCTAGTAAGTCTTTAAAAATATTGTTTATAAATCGTTGGAAAACTGCAGGGGCGTTGCATAGCCCGAATGGCATCACAAGATATTCGAACAATCCGTATCTGGTTCTGAATGCAGTTTTACACTCGTCTCCATCACGGATTCGAATGAGATTGTATGCTCCTTTCAGGTCCAATTTTGAAAAATAGGTAGCTCCACGCACCTGCTCCAAGAGCTCAGGGATAAGCGGTAGGGGATAGCGATCTTTTATTGTGATAGCATTCAATTTCCTGTAGTCGATGATAGGTCTGAGACTTGAGTCCTTATTGCGAACAAAAAAGAGTCCTGCTGCTGTGGAAGAAGTGGAAGGTCTAATAAAACCTTTTTCCAAATTCTCATCCAAATAGGTTTTGAGATGGGAAAGTTCATCCTGTGAAAGAGGATAAACATGACCGAACGGCAATTTTCTATTTGGGAGTAGATCAATGCTACAATCATAGTCTCGATGAGGAGGTAATGCTTGAGCATTTTTCTCAAGAAAAACCTCAGAAAGATCCTGATAACATAGTGGTGCAATCTCATCTGTCACCATAGACAGAATCTTCCCGGAAGACGGGAGGTTACACGTATCCTCGCAATAGCAAGAGAGGAAGGCCAAGGACCGTTCCTTCCAATCTATGGTTGGTTGGTGTGTGTGCAACCAGGGAAGTCCCAACACAATGGGAAAGTGGGGTGAAGGTATTAAATCGAAGGTAGTAGTCTCCCTATGAGACTCGTTAATTGTGACTAGAAGTGCTTGTGTCTGATCGGTGATTGGACCAGAGGATAACGGAACACCGGTAATAAGACTTACTGAGACAGGTTTAAGTTTAGAAATAATAGGAATTTTATTTGAAGCAGCAAAACATATATCAATATAATTTCCACAAGATCCTGTGTCAATCATGGCCTTAGTAGTAATCCTGTTCTGGTCCCACTGTAATGTCAAACAAACAAAAATGTAAGGGTTAGTGAATGAAGTTGTCAATCCCCCTAGGAGGACATGTGAACACTCACCCTTCTTTTTGTTGACTAGGGGACAGACATTTATCTTGTGATCCGGGGATGCACAGTACAAGCAGAGATTTTCATATCGTCTTTTGGCTTTTTCCATAGTTGATAGCGGTGGGCGTATGGTTCCTACCTCCATAGGAACGGGGTTAACGGCCGGAATCCGAGAGTAAACGGAAAATGGCATTCCCATTTTCTCAGTCTTTCTTTCTCGTAGTCTTCTATCTATGGTAATACTGAGTTGTATTAATGCATCCAGGGTTTTTGGTAGATCCGCTCGGGCGAGCTCGTCCTTAACGGCTTCTGATAGGCCAAGCCTAAATTGGGTTTTCAGAGATGCATCATTCCATTCTGAATCAAGGGTCCATCTCTTGAATTCCACGACAAAGTCTTCTACAGGCCTCCTTCCTTGTTTCAAGGATCTTAATTGAAGATCGGCAGTACTCTGCCTATTGGGGTCATCATATAGGCTAGTGAGTTCTGCTAGGAACAAGGCATAGGAGTTGAGAAGCTGGTAGTTTTTCTCAAAAAGAGAGTCTGCCCAGGCTCGAGGATCGCCTGTTAGGTAAGAAATAATAGTACAAACCTTAATGTGATCAGTAAGGTAGGTACGAGGTTTTAGCAAAAAAAGTAACTCACATGCGTTTTTAAATTCGTGAAATTTTTTGCGATCGCCTGTAAATACCAAAGGGGGATTTATCTTGGGTTCAGGGGACTGAGCAGAGGTAAGTTGTGTCAGTCTAATTACCTGCTGCGACAGAGCCTGATTTTCTTCTTTTAATTCAGCAAGTGCGTGTATTAACGCAGTTACTTGCTGTTTTAATTGTGTCACCTGAGTGGTTATTTCTGCTGAATCCATTTGTAGGTTCGTTCAATCTGTAACGCTCCTGCGTTTCATGTATGGTGTGGATTTTCAGCTGCAGAAATATTCCACTTCAGTAGTCATGTAAGAGAGATGCTGAGATACCATTCCCAACCTCAATGACTCATCATGTGTGGAAGGTCTTAATTCAGCTAGTAAATACACACACTCAACAAGCTGGTTCCTAGAGTGACTTTATGTATGTAGTAACACAGTGATGAAGATTTAAGAGACAGGTTGAGTGGAGGTGGTAGGTGACAGACACTTGAAGGTAAGACAGTAGCAGATGGATACAGGTAGGTTTAGCAATCATGTATGGTAGCAGATGACAGAGTAGCAGGTGGACATACAAGAGAGATCAACCCAGTGCAGGAATAAGTAGCAGTAGTCTTAAGAGCTAGCAATCTAGATATGCAGATGTGATAAATAGTCTTTACTATGCAGAGCTAGATAGTGTAAGCTTAGTATAAGTTTATAGAGGGTTCCCCTGCGGGGTACTTAGCACTAATAGCAATACAGCCGAAGGTTGGTTCAGGAGGAGCGGATGATCCGGAAGCGGGATGCAGGGATCAGCGCAGCGAGGTTCCGTCAGCGAGGTATGCTTGCAAGCACGAAAGCTTCAAGCCAAGTTAGCATCCAGGTAAGGGTGTTTGAACGAACACATGTGAGTGAGAACCGGCGCTTTAAATAGCCATCTAGTCCGGCGCTGAGTGATGACAGCTTCAGTCTTAAAGAAGTATGCGCACCTTTCCAAAAGAGAATGGTGGGGCGCATACACTTGTGAAAAGAGTAATTTAGGGTACCAAAGGTACCGGAACATTACAGGGAGAAGCCTGGAAACGAGGGGGGGGGAGGAGCCTGGAGCCAGGTAAGGCCATGGGAAGGAGCTGAGTGAGACAAGGGAGAGAAGCCTGCAGATGAGTGAGACCAGGAGGAAGGGGGAGGGGCGCAGTGGCACTGACCACAGATGAAGATGTCTCCATATCTCTGGGAGTAGGGCATACAAACATTTATCTTTATGCTGTCAGAATCTTGCTGTGAATATCATTGTACCAGCCATTCCTTGCGCCATGCCCTAAGTTTCTGACCACCCCTTGTGCCATGCCCGCAGTCTCTGTCCGCCCCTTGTGCCATGTCCGCCCCTTGTGCCATGTCCGCAGTTTCTGACTACCCACTGTGCCATGCCCGCAGTCTCTGACCGCCCCTTGTGCCATGTCCGCAGTTTCTGACTACCCACTGTGCCATGCCTGCAGTCTCTGACCGCCCCTTGTGCCATGCCCGCAGTTTCTGACCATCCCTTGTGCCATGCCCACAGTCTCGGACCGCCCCTTGTGCCATGCCTGCAGTTTTTGACCGCCCCTGGTGCCATGCCTGCAGTCTTTGACCGTCCCTTGTGCCATGCCCGCAGTTTCTGACCGCCCCTTGTGCCATGCCTGCAGTCTCTGACCGTCCCTTGTGCCATGCCCGTAGTTTCTGACAGCTCCTTGTGCCATGTATGCAGTCACTGACCATCTCTTGTGCCATGTATGCAGTCACTGACCATCTCTTGTGCCATGTATGCAGTCTCTGATCTTCTCTTGTTCCATGTATGCAGTCTCTGACCATCTCTTGTGCCATGTATGCATTCCCTGATCTTCTCTTGTGCCATGTATGCAGTCACTGACCATTTCTTGTGCCATGTATGCAGTCACTGACCATCTCTTGTGCCATGTATGCAGTCACTGACCATCTCTTCTGTCATGTATGCCGCCTCTGACCATCTCTTTTTGCGATGTATGCAGTCACTGACCATCTCTTGTGCCATTTATGCAGGCTCTGATTGTCTCTTGTGCCATGTATGCAGTCACTGACCATCTCTTGTGCCATGTATGCAGTCACTGACCATCTCTTGTGCCTTGTATGCAGTCTCTGACCATCCCTTGTGCCATGTCCACAGTCTCTGACCATCTCTTGTGCCATGTATGCAGTCTCTGACCATCTCTTGTGCATTGCATGCAGTCTCTGTGGACAGTAATGTAAGGGGGAGCTCTATGGACTCTTGTGTAAAGGGGGGCTGTGGGGACCAGAGACTTTTTTACATCAGAGTTTCCCTTTACACCAGAGTCCACAGCAAAGCCTCCTACGTTAGAGTCCTTAGAGTTCTCCTTTACATCAGAGTCCACCATGTTCTCTTTTACGTCAGGGTCCACAGAGTTCCCACTTACACTGTAAAGGAAACCCTGTGTTGGGTTTTATTACCCTGAACTTCATATAAGGGAAAAATATGTTTTTGTTATACCTAAAATACATTGCTAGTCACACTAGTAACATATGCAATTAACACAATATATAACCTAAATATTGATATTTGCACTGTTTTGCCATTTTATGTAATTTGTTTAATTATCTGTTAAAAATGTGGCTCTGTTAGTAAATTTTGGACACCCTCTCAGTAAATTTCACTCAGGGGGTTGGCAACACTGCGCCCAATTATAGTGCCCCCTCCCCCAACTATGTATCCCGAGCGCCGCTTGCCAATCGCCAGTGTCTGGGCCTGGCATAGCAGGTTCCGCCAGATAGAGGGGAGGAAGAAGAGCAGACACACATCCGCCCTCCTCCTCTTCTTTTGGAGGAGGGATGTTGGTGTGGCTGGAGGTGGGGCAAGGGTGTGGCTGGAGGCGGAACATAGGCGGGTCCTGGAAGGGGGCCCTTGATTTATTTTGCCCGGGGGCCCTGAGGGTTCTCAGTCCCCCCCCCCTGGTCATCAGACGCAGAAAGCGATTTCATCGATGAGCCTGCGACTGTGCCCAGCGATGTGCGCGATCGACTGCGGTACGGAGCACGTAGCGCCCCCAAGGTTCCCGTTTACCGGAGCACCTGGTATCAAAGTGGATGTTGAGGATGACAACCCCTTGGTATACCTGCAACTCTTTTTGACCGATGAGGTTATTGAAAAGATTGTTGTGGAAATCAATCGGTACCAGGAGCAACAAGACGCAGCGCATCAGCGGTTTTCAAGGAGCAGGATGTGGGAACCCGTGACCAAAGCAGATATCTGGAAATTTCTGGGCCTAATTATTCTGCAGGGAGTGGTGGGGAAACCCCTGCAGAAGTAGTATTGGACCACCAACAAATTACTGGCCACTCCTTTTTTTGGCACGGTTATGTCGGAGTACAAATTTTCGCTCATTATGAAGTATTTGCACTTTACAAATAATGACGATTTTGACGAGACTTCTCATCCAGCTCCGAAGCCCAAAAAGATTTGGGACGTTTATCAAATCATTTTGAAAAATTTCCAGCAGTCCTATGTCCCAGAAAGAGACTTTGTATAGACGAAAGTCTAATGGCCTATAAAGGGAGACTCAGCTGGATACAGTATATTGTGTCCAAGAGAGCGCGCTTTGGCATAAAGTCATTTATGCTGTGTGAATCCAGCTCTGGATATATTTGGAATTCGGTCCTATACACCGGGAGAGGAACCAAATTCAAAGAAAGGTTCAGCAGCTATGGAATGGCAACCGCTTCAGTTCTGACGCTGATTGAGCCTCTGCTGAATCAGGGGTACTATGTCACCACAGACAATTTTTGTACATCTCCAGAACTGTACGAGTTCCTTCTTCAGAACAAGACGGATGCGTATGGGACCGTTAGAGCTAACCGGCGTGACATGCCCTCCACCTTTGCCAACAAAAAGCTCAAGCCCGGAGAAATAGTTGCCTGGCAGAAAGGAAAAATGTTGGCACTGAGATGGCGCGACAAAAAAGATGTCTGCCTGATGAGTACCATCCACAACACCTCTACTGTCCTGGTACACACAAAAGGTGGAAAAGATGTTATGAAACCACAACTGGTCATGGATTATAACAACACCATGGGAGGTGTGGACAGAGCTGACCACGCCATGACTTTTTATCCTGCAATGCGGAAACAACAAAAAAAATATTATAAAAAAATATTCAGGCATCTCCTGGAACAGTGTTTGTGGAACGCATTTATTCTCCTAAAAAAGAAGAGTGACAGACCTGTGGTTCATGCGGACTTTGTGTGTAAAATTGCTGAGCTCATATTTCTTAGGCACCAAACACCAACGGCTGTAAGTAGATCCGGACGCCGTGCTGCTGGTGTTGTGAACCCTGAACGCCTGACCGGTCGTCACTTTATGGACCACATTCCACCAACGGAAAAGAAGTCTGCACCCACAAGGATGTGTGTGGTTTGCTGTTCCAAACGTGACAACACTGGACGGAAAATCAGAAAAGAAACGCGGTACTACTGTCCTGACTGTGACGTTGGACTTTGTGCTGTACCCTGTTTCAAAATTTTCCACACCCTGGACGTTTATTGAAGCAATATGACCACTAATATTGCATCCTTTTTGGAAAAAAAAAAAAATATTGCATCCTTGTTTGACAAAAAAAAAGGCAGTGTTTTTGATTACATTATTTACTATAATTTATTGAATAAAAAGTGCTATTTTTTGGGAAAAAAAAGTGTTATTATTATATTATTATTTTTTATTATTGTATAGTTATTTATTATATTATAATTTAGGATTTTGTGTTTCAAACATTATCATACCCGGGATGTTATAAAGAAGAACAGTAAAAAGAAATCATATATAAATAGTTGGTTTGGGCTGCTCATTCTTAAGAATTACTAGCAAAATAATGGTACCGCTTTCAGCACCTAAAATCTGAAAGAATCATACCGCCAGGGAGGTGAAGTACAAAAATCCCATTTTCTCTTTCCTTCATCGACGAACACAGAACTCCATAAATCATAGTGGGACGTCCAAAAGCAGTGCCAAAAGGAAAATGAGGGGTGGGGAAAATAACCCAAGGCCAAACATAAGAGCCCTTAACCAGGACACAAGAGCCTTAACTGGGTCACAGGAGCCCGTCTGAAAAATAAAGGTTTAAAGAAAAAACACCCCTCAAGAGGGAACAGCCCCTTTTAAACAACAGCCTGCAAAACTTTGCAGCCAAAGAAGCATCTGCAGATGCCAAAGTATCTACCTTACAGAATTTTGTAAAGGTATGCATGGACGACTAAGTGGCCGCCTTGCAAATTTGCGATATTGAAGCCTGATGACAGAAAGCTCAGGAAGCAGTCAGCGTCCGAGTAGAATGCACCAGGACAGGGAAAGGTGGAACCTGACATTTAATGGAATAGGCCTGAGTCACAGTCTGTCTGATCCATCTGGAGATGGTAGCCAAAGAAGCAGCCACCCCTTTTCTTGGTCTGTCCGTAACCACAAAAAGAGAGTCTGACCTCTGAAAGGACTCAGTAGCTGCCAGATACACCTGAATTGCACGAACCACATCCAAGGTATGCAAGGCAAATTCCTTGGGATGAGCCGGCTTGGGACACAAGGAAGGCAACACAATGTCCTAATTCAAATGGAAGTCCAAGACAATTTTGGGCAGGAATGATGGACGGGGACGAAGAACCACTTTATCCCTATGGACCACTATAGAATAGGAACTGGGGCAGGATAATGCCGCCAATTCCGATACCCTGCAGGCTGAGGTAACAGCCACCAAGAATGTCACCTTCTGGGATAACGTAGGCAAGGGAATCTCCCGAATGTTCTCAAATGGAGGTTTCTGGAGAACCAAAAATACTAAATTTAAATCCCATAGAGGCAAAGGTGATCCTACAGGTGGAGCCACATGTCGAACCCCCTGAATGAAGGTAGGAACTAAAGAGTGCGTGGCTAGGGGTCGCTGAAAGAAGATTGCCAGGGCAGACACCTGGCCCTTGACGGTACTCAAGGCCATATAGGTGTGGGTGTAGCACTGGTCTGAAGACTAATAATTACAAGTCCATAGTAAGTGATAAATATCCATGTGATAATGTAGACCACACCAACAGTCTTGATAGTGCAAAGCCACGCTTCCTTCGCCTCACCCCAGACGTCAGTCTTGCAGTCTCTCTCTGCTCACAGTCTGCTGCTACACAGGAAGAGTGGAGGACGCTGACTCAGTGAGAGTGAGGAGGAGTGGACTGGACGGACGGATCGATTCAGAGGAGAGAGGGAAGCCAGCCAGCAAGAGAGCGGGAGGGAGCCCTCAGCCCAGACGATCCCAGGGCCCAGGCAGACAAAAGGAGACAACTAATATTGACAAGCGGTTCAAGATGGTATGCAGAGAGTGAAGAATTGGGTGATTCAGACCCCTGGTTTTCTGTTACCTACTTCTGCTTCTTATGACCTGTTTGGTCTATTTGTCTGGTAAGGGCATTTAAGGATATTTCTGGTGGCGGATCTACTTCACTGTTTTTGCACTATCAAGACTGTTGGTGTGGTCTACATTATCACGTGGATATTTATCACTTACTATGGACTTGTAATTATTAGTCTTCAGACCAGCGCTACACCCCCACCTATATTGCTATTATTGATTTTTATTCAGAATTGTTTGTGTAGCAGCTTGTACGTTTAACCATTTGATTTAATCTTGTTTTATTAGTGTTTAATAGCGCAGCAAAACTCTATAATATATCTATTGGTACTCAAGGACAACTTCTGATCAACACCCTGTTGAAGAAAGGTTAAGATACGAGCTACCGAAAAGGATTAAGGATCAGCACCAATCGACTCACATCAAGAAATGTACACTTTCCACGTACAATGATATATCTTGTTGGAAGACGACTTCCTCGCTTTCACCAAAGTAGAGATCACTGATCCAGACAGACCTCTATCCCTCAGTACCTGGCTTTCAATAGCTATGCCATTAAAACCAGCAACTGTAAAGCAGGATGGTAGATCAGCCCTTGGGACAACTGGCCTTCTCTGAGAGGAAGCCCTCAAGAGATGTTTACAGCCACCCAGGGCCGGTGCTAGACTATTTTACGCCCTAGGCAAGACCAGCAAAAACTCCTCTATGTCATATCCAGTAACCCTGATCTGATGGTTCCTCCATGTTATGCTGTCATACCCAGTGAACCCCATATTCCTCCATGTCCCACCCGGGGACCCTAATGTCCTTCCATGTCACACCCAGGCACTTTGATGTTTTTCCATGTCACACCCTGGGACCCCAATATTCCTCCATGTCATGCTGTCATACCCACTGACCCTGATGTTCCTCCATGTCACACTCAGGGACCCCCGTGTTCCTCAATGTCATGCTGTCATACCCAGTGACCCCAATGTTTCTCTATGTCAGACCCTGATGTTTTTCCATGTCACACTTGGGGACTCTGATGTTCCTCCATGTCACACCTGGGGACCCTGATGTTCTTCTGTGTCACACTTGGGGACCCCAATCCCCCATGGCACACCCAGGGACCCCAATTCCTCATGGCACACCTGATGACTCCGAACCCCTGTTACACCCAGTGACCCCTATCCCCCATGTCACACATGGTGACTCAGATTCCCCATGGCACACCTGGTGACCCCGATTCGCTTTCATACCAGGGATGCTCCATGTAACACCCAGGGGCCCCGATCCCCTGTTCTGGGGACACTCACTGGACGGTATGAAGAGAGTGGCCCGCACTCTGCCCTCCCTCACTGTGATTCTGCTGATTCCTTCTCCCAGGACGCTCCTCTCCTGGACCAAAGTGCTCACCACAGCTCCAACCGGCTCCTGGTGGAGGGAAAAGCGGCAGTCAGAGAGCTCCGCATGTCCTTCATCACCAACCTCCTCAGACCATTCCGGTGCCTCGTCGCTTCTGCCCCAGTAAAGGTTCTACCCTACAGTGCCGAGCTCTGGCTCAGGTTCAGCTTTCCTCTGCTCCCTGCTTAATACCGACCCAGGGAAATGAACGGCTGCCTACCAACTCAGTGCAGAGAGTCTCTTCCTGCCTGGGGTTAAGGCCGCTCAGCTCCAGCCAAAGAGGATCATCATGCAGGCAGCACTCTGGTGGGCTCCCTTCCTGCCTCTTGGGGCCCCTCTAACAGTGGTGGAAAGCCAGGACCTGGTAGTTCCGCCACTGCCCAAGACACCTGGCTGGCTAGTTTGCCTAGTGGAAGCACCGGCCCTCAGGATGATTGGAAGATTCTCGCTCTTGATTCCTCACAGGAGCTGCGGAAGAAGCCTTAGCCGAGGAAGATACTGGCCTTACCATGGCCCTTGGATGTCTGCGGCATCCATCAGAGGACCCCGTGATCTCGTCACGAACTTTGGTATTTTTCTGTGTAGCCGAACCTGCTAAAGGCGATGCATGTAAGTGTGCAAACAGAACTGTCTTGAAGGTGGATACCACCAGACTCAGAACCTGTATGCAAAATGGAAGAGAGAACTATCTGTGTGACAGCAGCCGGTGAATCACGGCCTGCGGTCCCTGAAGTTTGTGCAGAGGAAGGACCACCCTGGTCAGAAATAGAATCAGACCTAGGAAAATCAATTCCCTGGACAGGGATAGAGGGACCTTAGGTAGTTCAGACATCACCTGAACCTTTGCAGGAATTAAATCCACACAAGGAGACTCAGGACCTAAAAAAAAACTGAAAAGGATAAGCTTTGTCCCCCTTTCTGGGTACCCCCAAAAGAAACATTTTGTGGATCTCCTTGATGATCATCAAAGAGGTCCCCTGGGCCAGAAACCAGCGAAGATGTCCCCCCACTCCAATAATGGGTGGGGAAAGACTTTCATGCTGAAGGAATTTTGTCTGCTGGTCCAGGGAAGCTAGCTCTAGGCTTACCCGACCAAGGTTGCTTGGAACCTCCCAGGGAAGATTTAAAAGCACAAAAGAATTTTGAGAGAAAGAGGACCCCTGTCTGCGGCAAGACTCCTTCCCTTTCCTTGACTGTGGCAGGAAGGTACTCCCCCCCCTTGATACCCTTAATGATGACATCCAGTGTAGCCCCAAACAAGCGATCGACTTGAAAGGGCAGATCAGTGAGAGATTTCTTAGAGGCTTGCTCTGCAGACCAATTCTTAAGCCACAGCACGCTCTTAATCCCCACTGCTAAAACAAAGTTTGAACAGCACAAGAGCTGTATCCAAAGCCGCATCACAAATAAACCATAGCCCATGGACCAACTGGTCCGCTAAATCAACATAAGCAGAGGAGACCTGCTCACCCCTCAAGGCCCTGGCGCAAAAGCTTGGCCCATTCAGTTAAGGTCTCAGACACCAGGGCTGAGGCAAAGACTGGCCGCAATGCCAAACCAGCCATAGTAAACCTGCTGCGAGCCACAACCTCCCCTTTCTTGTCAGCAGCGTCCTTAACCACTTTAGCCCCGGAGGATTTGGCTGCTCAATGACCAGGCCCTATTTTGCGATTCGGCACTGCGTGAATTTAACGGACAATTGCGCGGTCGTGCGAAGCTGTACCCAAACAAAATGGACTTCCTTTTCTCCCACAAATAGAGCTTTCTTTTGGTGGTATTTGATCATCTGTGCGATTTTTATTTTTTGCGCTATAAACAAAAACATTTTTGAAAAAATAACAATATTTCTCACATTTTTTATATGAAATTCTTAAAAAAAAATGTAAAAATCTAATTTTTTTAACATTTTAGGCCAATTTGTTTTCTGCTACATATTTTTGGTAAAAGAAAATCGCAATAAGCATATTTTGATTGGTTTACGCAAAAGTTATTGCGTTTACTAACTGCGGGAAAGATTTATGTCATTTTTATTGTTTTTTTTTTTTACTAGTAATGGCCGCGATCTGCGATTTTTTTTTTGCGGGACTGCGACATTGCGGCAGACAAATCGGACCCCTAACTGACATTTTACACACTTTTGGGGGTACCAGTGACATTACTACAGTAATTAGTGCTATAAATATGCACTGTTACTGTAAAAATGACACTGGCAGGGAATGCACTCGTGGACCTAGGCACAGACCCCCCAGGGTATCTACTACACATTAACCCAGTACCTCTACACGGCTATAAGAACTCACTGACTGTACATTTGTTGAATGCTGCCAGTGTCTGCATTCCTTATCTCTGGAAGAAAACCAGCCACTGGTTCTCTAAATTGAACAAAATCAGAAATCAGGATAAATTTAGGGACACCTGAATGCCGTGGATTGCCTACACATGCTCTTTCCATTATATTGACACATCCTCTGGAACCCTGGTTCATCAACATTGACTGGCTGGGACCTGACTCATAATGGAACTAGTCTGTTTCTTGCTGGACTCCTGGGAAGGGAGGGGGAGTTGGAGTGAAGAACTTTTCCCTTTTCTACCACTCCTACTTCCCCTCGCCTTTATACCCCCCCTTCAAAATCTATGTTCTTCTTTGTTATCTTCCTAGATCCCTATTTTGTAAAGGGAAGGAGGACAACTCTAAGTTACAAAAAAAGAAAATATGTGCACTGTGCTGACCAAATTATTTTCTCTCCTAATTCTGAGCCTCAAAGAGGAGAACTTGGATCACTGTGTGTCCTATTGATTACATGTTACTTTGTGTAATT
The DNA here is from genome assembly GCF_965119305.1 of Pelophylax lessonae. Taxonomy (NCBI): domain Eukaryota; kingdom Metazoa; phylum Chordata; class Amphibia; order Anura; family Ranidae; genus Pelophylax; species Pelophylax lessonae. The sequence goes on along the minus strand of NC_138768.1, from coordinate 467,424,790 downwards.
TCATCATTTATATCACCCTTCTTTTCCAAGAGGACACTACTCCTGTTCATGGCTTCGTGACATGTGACAATATTAGGAACTACTGATGTAACTTATATTTTATGCAATCAGTATTTCTGACTTGGAAAAGCACTGTGTATTAAAAAAAGAATAAAAAAAGGAGAACTTCCTCACCTTGGGGCTATTTCCTTCTGTGCAAAAGAGAAAGGATTGTAAAATCTTCACAATGAGACACAGACCGCAAAAACAAGGTTTAAACTAAATACACACAGTTTTTTATTTTTTTTCAGCCACTGAACTAAAAAACACAAACTAACACACAGGTATGGTGGATGCAGAATCCCTCCCCTTCCCCCCCCGCTAGGACATTGTATTCTGACAGCACAGACTCTCTGCTTTCAGAATACACTGATCAGCACTGCAGCCGCTGCTTACAGAAGGTTTCCCAGCAGGTCTGTTAGACAGGAGTTAATCTAACGATCAGCCAGCTTATGTCAAACTGGGAGGGCTACACACAGATCAAAATGTGGCCAGTCACTGCTGAACTGGCCAGACTTTGATCCATGTGTACCCTGTGTATCTTAACAGGGTTTTTTTTTACTGTTTCCTACTCCAGGGCCAAAATTGGGGAGGGGGAGCAGGGGGGGGGGGGGGGGCATGTGCCCTGCGTTCTGCACTGATAGGGGCGCCACTGCTGACAGGAGTAGTGACATCAGTATCACTACTTCTGTGCCTGGCATGGCCCATATGGAGGAATGCGTGGACAAGCCAGGGCAGCTTTGGAGGGATGCTGGGGATGCTGTGTTTTGCATAGCACCGGCAGCACCTGCAGGGACTTCAGCAAGAGCCAGGCAGTCTGGTGACAGGTACTGCTTCTCTGGAGGGGGGGAGGAGCTGTGTGGACTGAGCTGGGGGGGGATTGTGTAAAAAAAAAAAAACATCTATGGCTAGCGTAACAGACTCCTACGCTATGTAAATTATATTGTACATTACAGACTCCTGCCCTATCTACTGTATACTAAATTGTACACGACAGTCTCCTGAGTTATACACAATATTTTGCACATGACAGACTACTGCACTATATAGAAACTGTATTGTACATTACAAACTCCTGCTCTATATACACTATATTGTACATTACACACTCCTGCTCTATATACACTATATTGTACATTACACACTCCTGCTCTATATACACTATATTGTACATTACACAATCCTGTGCTATATACACTGTGATATACATTACACTCTCCTGCACTATATATACATACTATAGTTAGCATTACATACTGTACATCTTCCCAAAGTGTTAATTGTCCCAACAGTTGCTGGTAGTTAAGCAGTCCCTGACTATTTTAATGAAGCCTTCTTTAAGGCAGGCTCAGATACAAAGTTAGCTCTTTGACTATTTTCAGTGTACACAAAATCATATGTAATGGAAGAGTTTTATTTTTTTAAAACGATTGTGCTGGGGTTTATGCATATCTGTGAGACTCCTATAAAAATAATAAAATTATAAAAAATAAAATATTAACATAAAAAACTACTGATACTGTCCTTTGCCCCACTGACACTGTCCTCTTTGGGAAGGGGGGGTTTGAATCTTTGTTTCGGGTAAAAGGATGTCTAGCTTTGCCACTGCCCTACTCTATCCAAATCTGATAAACAAAAATAATTCTGTCTTTAGATGCATTTTGGGGTTTATTTAGCCGCTTCCATACAGAGCATTTAGACCCCCTTCCTGCCCAGACCAATTTTCAGCTTTCAGCACTCTCACACTTTGAATGACAATTGCTCGGTCATGCTAACTGTAACCAAACAAAATTTTTATCATTTTTTTCACACAAATAGAGCTTTCTTTTGGTGGTATTTGATCACAACTAGGTTGTTTTTTTTCGTGATATAAGCAAAAAAAGAGCAAAAATTTGGAAAAAAAAACCACTTTTTTTTAGTTTCTATTATAAAATTTTGCAAAAAATTAATTTTTCATAATACATTTGGGCCAAAATTTATACTGCTACATATCTGTGGTAAAATTAACCCAAATTAGTGTATATTATTTAGTCTGTGTGAAAGTTATTGAGTCTAGAAGCTATGGTACCAATTACTGAAAATTGATCACACCAGATGTACTGACGGCCTATCTCACTTCTTGAGGCCCTGAAATGTCAGGACAGTACAAATACCCCACAAATGACCCCTTTTTGTAAAGTAGACAGTCCAAGGTATTTAGTAAGAGGCATGGTGAGTTTTTTGAAGTTATAATTTTTTCCCACAATTCTTGGGAAAATTAAGAAAACAAAAAACAAAGTTGTCAATTTATAAGCTATTTCTAACACATAGAATGTACACAGCAAAAATGACACCCCAAAATACATTCTACTACTCCTCCTGAGTATGGTGATACCACATGTGTGAGACTTTTACACAGCCTGGCCACAAAAAGAGACTCCACATCCAAGTAGCACCTTCAGGCGTTCTAGGAGCATAAATACACATAAAACTTTCTTACTACCTATCACACTTTTGAAAGCCCTAGAGCACCAATACAATGGAAAAGTCCACAAAATTACCCCATTTTGGAAAGCAAACACTCCAACTTATATTCTATGAGGCATTATGGGTCGTTTGAACATGTCATTTTTTTCCACAAGTTTTTGGAAAATGTGTGAAAAAAATAAAAACTTTTTTTTTTTTTACACAAAGTTGTCAATTTATAGGATATTCCTAACACATAGCATGTACACAGCAAAAATGACACCCCAAAATACATTCTGCCACTCCTCCTGAGTATGGCAATACCACATGTGTGAAACTTTTTCACAGCCTAGCCATATAGAGGGGCCCAACATCCATGAAGCACCATCATGCATCCTAGCCACTTGCCTAGGTCTATTTTTGACATTTGGTGTTTACAAGCTATTGAGGAGGGAACGAGCGCATTGAGGAGGGAACGAGCGGCTCGCGCTGGAGCCGCTCATGTGATCGGCTGTGATTGACACAGCCGATCACGTGGTAAACAGCCAATTTCATTGGCTGTTTACCGTGATCGGGGTTGGGCTCAGTCCAAGGGACGAGCCTCACCCCCGATCACCACGCAGTAGCGGCGAGACCAGGCAGACGTCATATGACGGCCGCCCGGATCGAGAAAGACTTCCTGCCGCCATCATTTTATTATGGCGCGGTATGGAAGGGGTTAGAAAAGCAGTGGTATGGGTAAAAAGAAAAAGAAACACAGAAGAGAGCCCAGTCACATAACCTGTTAAATTCACATGACCATCTCTCCTCCAATCATGAAGCTCACTCTTCTAAATTAAACAGAGTATCATTTAGTCCCGGTTCACACTGGGGCAACTTGTCAGGCGACTTAGCCACCTGACAAGTTGTGCTCCATTCAGTGCAATGGAACCATTCTAATCAGAGCAACTCAAGTCGCCCCGACTTAGAAAAAGGTTCCTGCACTACTTTGGGGGAGACTTGCATTGACTTCTATTAGAGAAGTCGTTTGCAATCCCTGCTGAAGTCACGCTGCATGGAGTGGCTTCAGAGTCGGGCGACTTTGAAGCCGCTCCAGTGTGAACCCAGCCCTAGGGTACCACAGCCACTTCAAAAATTAAATAGATCTTTATCTCAAAACAAACAAACAAGAACAACTTTCTTCAGTAAAAGTTAAACAGTTCATAGTCCTGGTATAAAGATGACCACACAACACAACTCACTACCAGTATCTCGGGCCCACACTGGGGTTTAGGTTTTTTTTAAATGTTTTGGGATAAAAGACAAGCTACAGGAGCCCAGAAATACAGAGTTTCAGTCTTCTTTACAGCTGTGGTCCACTTCATACTAGCTCATGGGTGCTAATTCCTTCCTGCTGCTTTTCAAGAATCCCTTGGATGTGGCTTAACCCCTTCAAGACCAACGTCCCTGTAATCAGAGTTTGGAGGTTCTTTTCTACTCAAAGTTTCTCCAAGCCTCTGAATTCCAGGTCCCAAATTAGGAATTACCTATCCAGAGAGTACTGCAAATCAGTTCTCTCCTCTCTGACTGGACTACCCCAGATCCCCACACTCTGCATGAGTGAGAACCCCTGAGTACTCACACTGTATTCAAGTTGTCCCCCTTAAAGGGACAACGGCCCAAACAGTGGGGAAATATACCTGCTGTCCAAGATACATCCCCCAGCATGCTGTCATATCCCCCCATCTACCTCGACACAGAGGTATCAGAGGCACTGTGAGCAAACCTACAGTGTACCCTAGTGAGGGGCATCAACATTCTGGTGTTGCTTTTCAGGTTTGTTCTACCACAAATTTGAACTCTTGTAATGCCAAGAACCTCTGAGTATTTAAACTGCATATATGTCAACCCCTAAAGGGCCCACAACCCAAAAAGAATAAAAATATAGCCGCTGACCAGTACAGATTTACTAAAACTGGTGCACACAGAATCTGGTGCATCTGTGCATAGTAACCAATTAGCTTCTAAGTTTTTTTTGACAAAGCTTAATTAAATAAGCTAAAGTTAGAGGCGGATTGGTTACTATGCATAGCTGCAACATATTCTGTGTGCACCATTGTACATACATACACCACTTAGATGGAAGGACTAGTTTTTTTTTCCTGCATAGACTAACAGATGGAGAGCATTTGTGTAGTGCCACAATATGCAAATCCAGTTTCATTAGCTGTCATTAACAACAAAGGTTGCTATCAGCTGGGGTTTTTATAAAGGCAATCCTTGGTTCCAATAATGCAAAACTAAGGCAGAACCCATGTACCAAGGTTTTAAAGGGCAATCTTGGACAAACATTTTGTAATGATGTAAGTCTCTTTTAAGAAAACATTGGCATACTTTCTCTGTGCTAATCTGATTTGCTGCAAGCTTGGCATTGGAGGTCTATAGGGAACCACTCTATTTCGCACAAGCTGGTGATAAGAATAGCACTTTACAGATTCAAAACTGACAAGTAATTGAAATGCCTCTTTTACATTGCATTCAATGTTATTTAGAAAAAAATAAGTAAGACATATAAATTGGAAAAATGACATCAACTTATTATTTACATTGACTATTGTGTCATTGACTGTACTAGCAAATAATAAGTACTAAATTCAGCAGTAGGTAAGAAGCTGTCAAAAGCAAAAGGGTCCTGCTATGCAGGCAATTGTTGATGAGGTATTACTCTAGTATAAATTGCCTGAGCTCCCTCATGACTGGCTGTTTCTCTTCGCCAAACATAGAGGAGCAAGTAGAACACAGCAATACTTCAGCTAATGCCATAATTAAGGGAAATGCATGATTTTTATAATTGATTTTTTGTTTCTTTGGTCACATTTTTTGCAGTTATTGCAAAGGCCACAGTCAATCAAACAAACGGGGTGCTCGGCGGAAAGTTCACCCGCTGATAAGCACCCCCATAATGCACTGTGCTCTTGCAGTTGATTGGCCAAAGCATGCACCTAACCCATATGCTTTGGCCAATTACAGCACAATGTACTGTGAGAGCCATGATTGGCCAAAGGCAGAGTGTCTTTGGCCAATCATGGCTCAGGGGCTAAGTCCACGCCCCACAGTATATAAGGCTGCTGCTTACACTGCAGCCGTGTATAGTATGCGACAATGGAGATTAGGCAGGTAGTTAGTGGATAGTGTGTTCAGTCAGTTTAGTGCAGTCAGTGTAGTGTACATGCATACCCCACTTTTAGTACACAATGGGACCAGAGCATGTATGTAGAATAAAAAATGTACTTAAAGTGAAGCAATTTCTTTTTTCACTTCTCAATGTATGTACTGCATTGCAATAGTCATTTACAGGCATAACTGATTATCTAGGCAAACTGGCTAACCCCAGGATATTTTTATAGTTCTGGGTCCCCTCTTGGTGCTCCCTAAGTTTGGTGTTCCTGTCACTTATGGTTCAGGAGCAGTGCCATGTCAAGCTGACCAAGATTTCCCCTAGACACCAATGTTAAAGGCTGGGAGAAGTGCCATGTCAAGCTGTCCAAGATTTCCTATAGAGGCCAATGAGCACTGAAAGCTGAAAATTTGTCTGGGCAGGAAGGAGGTGAAAATGGCTTGTATGTAAGTGGTTAAGGGGAACCCTATGACAGAATTTAAAAGAAAAACGGCGTGGGGACCCCCCCCCAATCCATACCAGACCCTTATCCGAGCATGCAGCCTGGCAGGCCAGAAAAGGGGGGGACGAGCGAGCACCCCCTTCCTCCTGAACCATACTAGGCCATTTGCCCTCAGCATAGGGAGGGTGCTTTGGGGTGCCCCCCAAAGTCCCTGGTCTCCATGTTGATGGGGACAAGGGCCTCTAACCGACAACCCTGGGCTGTGGTCTTGGGGGTCTGGGGGTGGGGGGGCTTATCGGAATCTGGGACCCAAGATCCCAGCCCCCCCCATGTGAATGGGTATCGGATACATAGTACCCCTACCCATTCACCAAAAAACTGGCAAAAAGTAAGAGCCACAGGACACCTACACTATCCCCCCTACACTGACCCCGTCACCGACACCTAGACTGATCCCCCCTTGCTAATCTTAGACCGATATGTGAGGGTGAAATAAAAGATAGAAGTGTTATCTGGTAAGAGGCTATTTCTTCTATTTGACCCTCGCATATCGGTCTAAGATTAGCAAGATTGAAGATCCACTATTGATGGAAGCTTGATCTTTGGCTATTTGAGATTGTCTGGATCAATTGGAGGACTTTATATTTTTTTTTTTCATGATTGTTATAAAGTATATGTTTTTGCATAAAAAATTTTCACATATGGTTTTTCACACTGTATGAAGATCACCATAATATTTGGGTCTTCCTAGATGTCATATGTTTACAATTTATGATTGTGTTGAGCGGACTATACCTTTTTTAGCATGTTTTATTGCCCGCCAACCGCAAGTGTAAATGAGCCCAAGGCTAGGTTCACACTGTTACAGGTGGTTGCATGTGCGGGACAGCGTGTAAATGGCACCTATTCCCACAACCACATGCAGGAAAAATATCCTGCTCTTTTACAGATGTGTAAGGCTAGCCATTTATTCCTTTTGGCACTCCCACGCATCTGAAAATGCAGCACATTTTTTGGTGCGGGAAATTGCACGGTGCTTTTGCACCATGCGATTTCCCTGCGGCTGTGTTTTCATAAAGGTGCAGGGACCTTTTTCCTGTGTATCCTGCAGGTACAGTAGCCCATTTAAATGAATCGGCTGCTGTGCCTGCGCAAATGTGAGTCACAGCAAAAGCATTAGTGTAAACCTGACATAATAGTCACCTAAAAGGAAAATACATATAGCAAGGTGCCTCGAACATATTTTACTTAATAGCACAAAGTCACTTTAAAAAATATTTCTGCTGAGTACTCCCCTATTTATCAATCATATCCACAGTGCTCAGCTGAAAAGAGCAGAACATCACTGCATTATACCTGTAATTTATCAGTGTTCTTGAGTTTAATCTGGGCATCTTCTGTCTGCTTCTGTCCCCGTCTGTCAGCCCATCCACCACCTGAATTGATTTAGTATTCTTAGCTCTGCCAGGGATGTAGTCCCGACATTTTCTTCATCTTCTGCTGGCCTCTATCCCCGCCCACTGGCCCGCCCACCACGTATAGCACTTCCCTAGACCATTAACTACAGGTCTGATAGGAGGTGGGCGGGGACAGAAGATGCAGAAAATGCCGGGACTCAACCTGGACACAGAGCTAAGAATTCTAAAGCAATGCAGGTGGTGGGCGGGCTTACGGTCAGGGACAGAAGCAGACAGAAGATACTGAGTCTAAACCCGAGTCCTAAGCATACAAAAGTCTTACAGGTGGTGCGCACATTATCAGCACTTCACCTCCGCTGCGCCCCCCCCCCTTCCTACAATAAATTGTTCCACCCCTTGTACCAACCCTGCACTGGACCAGCCCACCAGGAATTATCCCCGTGCTCCCGATTAGTCAATCCGGGCCTGGATGGCACCATCCTGACATTGTGTGACATCATGTGATGTCAGAAGGGGGCGGTCCAGATTCGATAAGCCCCCTCTGCCTGCAGACCCCGACAACCACAGCCCAGGGTTGACAGGAAGAGGCCCTTGTCCCCATCAACATGGGGACAAGGTGCTTTAGGGTGCTTTAGGGTGGGGGGCAAAGTCCCCCCCTGCCCCAAAGCACTCACCCCCCCATGTGGAGGGCATGTTGTCTGGTATGATTCAGGAGGGGGGGCGCTTGCTTGTCCCCACACTTTCCTGACCTGCCAGGCTGCATGCTCGGATATGGGCCCGGTATGGATTTTGGGGGGACTCTACATCTTTTTTTTTTTAGTTTTGACCCTAAGCCTTTTTATTTTTTGCGCCGATGATACAATACAGCTGTGAGCAAGTTTAAATTACATTTTTTCCTTTAGAAATGTCAGTATTGCTGCAGCAGGCTCTATAAATCGTACAGATGGACCACTTTACAGGCACATTAAGGGGACCCCCCAGGCACGATATTTAAAGGAATTTTCTATTTTTTCACATTAGGCATCATTAAAATCACTGCTCCTTTAAAAACGATCGGTTTAAAAAATATTTTATGCATTGATACATGTCCCCCAGGGCAGTACCCAGGTCCCCATACACTTTTTAATAACAATAACTTGCATACAAGCCTTTAACCGGTTGCCAAACAGCCGCAAGTACATATACTGGGGCAGTCAGCCCCGGCCAGGCAAAGTGAGGTACCGGTACGTCACTCGCCTGCGAGCCAATAGGGGGCGAGCGCGCCCCACCGGAGGCGCCCTCCCGCCCCCACTCGCTCACTCTGATCCCCGCGCGTGTGACCGGCGGACTCGATGTCCGCCGGTCAATCGTGATCGTCAGCTACAGAGGGAAAAAGGCAGGCAGCTGGTGTCACTCTCCCTTGTGTAACAGCAGAGATCATACAGTCCTGCTATGTAGGACCGTAGATCTCTGCTGTTACATGAAAAGCCACATCCCTGCACAGTTAGAAGCACGCCCCTAGGGACACACTTAACCCCTCCTTCTCCAATAAAGTTAACCCCTTCCCTGCCAGTGTCATTTTTACAGTAACAGTGCATATGTATAGCACTGATTACTGTAGTAATGTCACTGGTACCCCCAAAAGTGTCAAAAATGTCAGTCAAGGGTCCGATCTGTCCGCCGCAATGTCGTAGTCCCGCAAAAAAAAAAAACGCAGATCGCCGCCATTACTCGTTGAAAAAAAAAAAAAAAAATGACATAAATCTTTCCCTTAGTTAGTAAACGCAATAACTTTTGCGCAAACCAATCAAAATATGCTTTTTGGGAATTTCATATAAAAAAATTTGAAAAATATTGTTATTTTTGCAAAATTGTCGCTCTTTTTTTGTTTATAGCGCATGATCAAAAAATCGCACAGGTGATCAAATACCATCAAAAGAAAGCTCTGTTTGTGGGGAAAAAATGACATCAATTTCATTTGGGTACAGTATTGCACGACCGCACAATTGTCCGTTAAAGTCACGCAGTGCCGAATCACAAAATACCCCCTGGTCAGGAAGGGGGTAAAATCTTCTGGGGCTTAAGTGGTTAAAATGAAAACTTTTGATTTTTCATGTTCGTGTCCCATTGAGTTTGCATGTTCGCTAGAACTTTTTTCCTGTTCGAGATGTTCTGGTGCGAATCGAACAGGGGGGTGTTCGGCCCATTCCTAGTGAGGGATGATGGCAATGGAGAGTTTCCAAACTGGGAGTGTAAGTTGGCAGGTGAAACAATATCTCAATTGTAAGTTTTTGCTTGCCATATAGAGGTACCTGTCCCTACTTGTATAGAGTCATGGCAAAAAATATTGCCACCCCTGTATTTCTGTCAGATAATGCACCACTTTGTACAGAAAATTGTTGCAATTACAAATGTTTAAGCATTTTCATGTTTATTTCTTTGTTTCTTTTGGTATGACACAAAGAAGGTGGAGAAACAAAAGGCCAAATCTGACACATTCCATGCAAAACTCCAAACATGGACTGGTCAAAGTTATTGGCAGCCTTAATTTAATATTTGGTAGCACACCAATCAATTTTTACCTGTGAACATCAATAAGTTTCTTACACCTCTTAGAGGTAAATAAAGGTGTTTATTGACATAGTCAAGGTATAACAAACAGGTAAGAGGATGTACATAGATCATGAACATCATATTAAAGTATAAAGATGTGGTAGGTTACAAACAAAATGTGCTACTTAATATAGCAGAAAGGATGAAGAAGACAGATGGCCTAGGTAGGCCTAGAGGATGGTGAAGAAGAAAAAGACTCGGACATAGCTCTCGTTTCAGGTAAGTGCAAAATCTCCACTTGCAGAGGGACATGCCAAGCACAGATCAAAGCATAGTCCTAAGTTTGGTAGAGGCGGAGAAGCCGAGCCAGGTGCACCACAATAGTGTAAATTTCTCGAAGGTGTCATTGTCAAGTGCAATCGTCTCCTCCATCCTCATAATGTCATTGTAGCGGTCAGAGGAGTAGGGGACTGCGATGCAGAATTCAAGTACGGTACAGCAGACAGAGAGGCTGAAGCAGATACCGGATTTATTAACCAACAGAGTATAATGGCCGGAGAATGATGTTAACAGTAATAACAGATTACATAGGTTTACAGCAAAGTTAACTGCAACGTGATACTTAAAATGGCGCTCCTGCCAACGCACACACAGAAATACAGGCTACTCTGCTATATGATCCTATCTGATTCCCGCTAACCGGGACACGTTGCTGCAACGCTCTGTCTACAGAAACCTGCTCTATGCCCTGCCACAGGTTAGCACCGGTGCACACTCACAGTTCTGTAGGTACAGCTGCTTTATCTCAGTCTCTGTGATGGTGGATGCAGTCGGGTCTCTGGATCTGTCCCTTGCTGTCTGTAGCTGCAGTCTCTTATGCACTGGTCTGGGTTTCTTTGCAGGTTGTTTATCTTGTTTTGTCACGTGGAGGTCACTGCAGTCTGGCCCCTTGCTCTGTAACTTGCTTGAGGTGCTCTGGGATGTTCTCTCCTCTCTTTCTCTGGTTCTCAGCTGCAGTCAGTAGTACCACAGTTCAGCTCTGTCTCCTCTGGCAAGATCCTGTTGCTCTGTCCCTGGATTATACAGTCTATATCCCCTCTCAAGGCCACCGCATGCAGTACCTTTCCTCAGCTCAGCACAGCCATAGAGACGAACACCACACTGTCCCAGGAACTTCCTGCTCCCTCAACTGTGGCTTATTCTCATTAACAACAACAGTGACATCTTGTGGCTGAAAGATGCATGACAGTCTGTGGGAATTTCTCAATAGAAGTACAGTGTAATGGAGTTTAGTCATTCAAGGGGCTGACCCCCTACATCATTAACTGCGGAGACCCATAAAGACAGTGGAGGGGATTTATCCGTTTTCCAAAATAGAGGAATCAATTGTCGTGCTGCAGAAAGAAAAAAGCGGAGCAGTATCTTTTTCTGAGATGATATTGAGCCAGGGAGCATGGACAATAGTGCCACCTCTGGGGTAGGTGCCATTGATTCATGATACATTACATTATAGGTGTAACGCTCCTGCGTTTTTGTTATAGGCTGGATTTACAGCTGCAAAATCTCCACTCAGTAGTCATGTAGAGATGTGTTGAATACCAGATCCAACTCTCCAGGACTCATCACCGTGGGCCTGTCAGCTTCAACATACAGATATATACACACTCAATGAGATGTTCCTGGAGTGATAGGATGTATATGATAGTATGAAGGTGATGTGCTGAAGGGACAGGTGTGAACAGTGACAAGGATGGTAAGCACTTGATAGGTTTGTACAGGAGAGTTCAAGATGGTATTTCGGAAGCAGATAGGTTAGTATCGAGTATGCTAACAGGTGGTGAGGACAGCAGATGACAAATACAGGATAGACTAACCCAGTGCAAGGATAGATAGTAGTAGACAGGAGAGCTAGCAATCTATGCAGCAGTGCAGATGATAGATGGTAGTAGTCTCAAGAGCTAGCAATCTATGTAACAGTGCAGATGATAGGATAGTATGGATAGGTAGTAACAGTCCTTAATGCAATAGTAGTAGTGTAAGTTATGGAGGTTTCCCCTGCGGGGTACTTATCACTATAGTATAGTAGTAGAAGGGTCCGGTGATGAGGAAGTGATCCAGTAGCGAGATACAGGGATCAGTAGCGAGGTTCGGGTCTGAGGAAGTGATCCTGGTAGCGAGATACAGGGATCTGTAGCGAGGTTCCACAGCGAGAAACGCTTGTAAACATAGATGCAAGGCAGGTTGAACGAACATGTGAGTGAGAACGCCGGCGGTTGAAATAGCCGCTCTGCGGCGCTCAGTGATGACAGCATCGGTCTTAAAGGTGTATGCGCACCTACCAGAAGAGAATGGTAGGACGCATACACGGAATGGAAAGTGGAATAAGGGTACCAGAGGTACCAGAACATTACAATAGGCTGCGAATACCTTGGACCGAAAAGGGTGTATCCTGCCGCATTCCCACCAGATATGTAGGTAATTCCCTTCAGAATGTCCACATCTCCAACAAGTGGCCGGAGTGTCCGGGAACATCCTATGTAGTGAAAGAGGATCCCTGTACCACCTGGAGATGACTTTAAAGTTTTTTTCTTGTGCGTAACTGGAGGTTTGTCAGTTAGCTTTAGTTGGCTCTATCCCTAATGCTGTGGACCAGGCTCTGGTGTATGAAGGAAGTTTGTCAAGTAATAGGGTATGGAGTAGTTTATAGATCGCCGAGAGTAAATGTTTAGGTGTCTCTGTGAGTGAGCACAATCGCTCGAATTCAGTTAATTTATGGTGTATTTGAGTGGATGTGAACAGTCTGGCACAAAAGGAGGAAATATGGATGTTTATAAGCCATTTGCTGCCTCTCACAGCAGCGGTGGGTCTTTCAGTTACAGGAAGGACAAAGGAATGTGCTCACAGCCATGTAGAGCGGGTGACCAGCCCAACAGAAGGTGTGCCTATACCCTGGGGAAATTCAGGGTTGTAAATAAAGGGTGTGAGTGGAGATGGGTCAGAAGACAGGAGGGTTTGAAGCCCCTTCCTATACCAGAGATGTAAGGCAGATAACGTCAATGGGGATAAGGATTGAAAATTGTGAAAATTCAGTTTATGACCCCATAGGAGAGCCCTAAGGTCAACCGCAGAAAGATCTTGTTCCACCGCTAAGGGGGTGTTGGTGAAGGGACGAGGGAACCTCTCCAATACTCTTGCCAATATCGTGACCCTATGGTAAAGTTCGAAATCAAGTAGTCCAACGCCACCCTGAGGTTTCGGTAGGGTAAGGATTTTGTAGCGATTGCGGTATAGACCTTTGCTCCATATAAAGCGTATGGACATCGAACGCAGTGATAAAAAAAATTGTTTGGGTAATGATATAGGAATTGTCTGAAAAAAAAAAAAAACTATTTCGGGAGCATATCCATTTTTAGTGCATTTATGCGACCAAACCATGGTAGAGGGGATGATCTCCAAGAGTCCAGGTCTTTGTGGATACGCGTCAACAATAAGGCATAATTCAATGCGTACAGGTTAGTGAGATTAGAGGGGATGGTAATACCCCAAGTAGGAGATGCCTGAATTAGACCACTAAAAGGAAAAGTTGAAGCTGTTTTGGGAAATGGTGGAATCTGGCTGTGATATCTTAAGAGCCTCCGTCTTTGACATATTTAATTTAAAGTTGCTAAATTCCCCGAACCAATGGACTTCGTGTATAAGAGATGGAAGAGATATGTGGGGTTGCACAGGTAAATCAGTAAATCGTCAGCATATAGAGAACGTTTATGATGTGAGCATGGAGTCGGTATGCCGACAATAGAGTCAATTTGTCTAATAGCACGGGCCAAATGTTCGATTACTATTACGAAAAGTAAAGGAGACAGGGGACAGCCCTGTCGAGTCCCGTTTGAGATGAAAAAAGGATCAGAGGATGAACCATTAACTAATACTGCTTCCCAGGGAAGTGAGTAAAGGGACATAATTTTGTTGATAAAGGGGGTTCCCATACCTATCTGAACCAAGGATAAACGTAAAAATTCCCAATTGACCCTTACAAAGGCCTTTTCAGCATCAAATGATAATAAGCAAGCTTTCATGTTGTGACGTTGGATATAGCAGATTAAGTGGATGGTATTTTAATGGTATTGTCCCTTTCTTCTCGCCCAGGAACAAAGCCCGCCTGATCGTTATGGATAAGTGATGGCAGAAGAGATGATAGACGGGTGGCTAAAACTTTCGCAAAAAGTTTAACGTCTAGGTTAAGGAGGAATTAGGGGCGATAACTACTGCATTGGGAAGGATCTTTGCCTGGTTTGGGCAGGATGTAAATTTTAGCAGACAACATTTCATTAGAGGGTGTATGGGAGTCATTATTGGTATTAAAGGCTTTAGTTAATAAAGGGGAAAGTGATGAAGCAAAAAAATCGATAGAACCGCGGTGAAAACCCATCAGGGCCTGGACAATTACCCGGCTTGAGACCTTTTATAGCGGTCAAGAATTCGTATTCTGATAAGGGCTTATCTAAGTCTGCCGAGACGAGGGGGTCTATATTAGGTAGAGCTGTTTCTAGTATGTAAGACTGCATTTTGGAGGTCAAAGAGGCAGACTTACCCTGTTCTGTGGAGGGATGTAGGTAATACAATTTGGAGTATTACTGTCTAAAAGCTGTGGAAATAGCTTGCGTGTTATACACCTTCTGTTTGGCGGAGTTATGAACCATTAGTATAGGGTTGCGTGGGGGACGTGGGTGTAATACTCTGGACAAATGTTACCCGCATTTATTAGCCAGTGAATAGTGATGTTATGAGCCTTATCACATGCAATGAGGGAATGAGAATCAAGGAGTTGGAGTAAATATCTGCGGGCATTCGAGAGGTCAATATAGACAGTAGGACTTAAGTTCTGTTTGTGTGTATTCTCTAAGGTCGCAAAAGTAGAGAGTAATCATTTGATTTCTAAAGATCAAGCCTTCTTTAGTCTGGAATCATGTTGGATAAAAACACCTCACAGGACGCACTTCAGTGCTTCCCATTGCGTTAACGGACTGGTGCCATCAGACCTGTGGTCCAGAACAAAATTCTGTCCCGCAAGCTCGATGTCCGCAGCACAAGAGGTATCTTTGAGCAAATTATCATTTAGCCGCCAAGAGAAATGCCTACGCATTGCAGGCAGGCGGTCTAGTTCGATGTATAGGTGCATGGTCCGACCAAAGGAGATTACCTATAGACGTGTGTATGGGGATATCTAAGAGTGACCGGCATACAAAAAAATTGTCTATGGGAATTATGAGCGGTGGAATAGTAACTGTAATCCCTCTCAGAGGAGTGTTGTATACGCCAAATGTCTACAAGTTGGGCCTTGTGTAGAAGTGATTTAGGTCGTTGTAGTGTGGAGTAGGTTGTTGAGCACTTACCTGATGAAGTGTCAGCAGATGGGGAAAGAGCCTTTATTAAAGCCACATTAAAGTCGCCTCCAACTATGAAACAAGGACCTTCAAAAGATGTTAATCTATCTAGTACTGCAGCCATAAAGAGGCCCTGTTCCTGATTAGGTCCATAGACATTCCCCACTCTAAATACAGAATTTTGATGTTTTAATTTTTAAAATATAAAACGACCGGATGGGTCGATAAGACATTCTATGACTTCCGGGTCAAAAGATTTATGAAAGGCCACGAGACTCCGTTTGATTTAGCCTGAGGGTTGGTACTGGGGTACCAGGTAGGATAGTATAGGTTGCAGATGGAGGGGGTTTTACTGGAGCGCAAATGAGTCTCCTGTAGAAGTAAGATCTTGGTACGTGCTTTATGGAAATGGTATAGCACCTGGCTCCGCTTCTCTGGTGTATTATGTCCCCTGCAATTATAGGATGAAAAGGTAATATGGTTATGTATAGCCATTATGGTGGTTAATAAGAATAATGAAAATGACACAAAGAACAATCCTCAGAATAAATGAAGCATTGTACCCCAGGGGAGTCCCCCAAAAAGAGTCCATGTGAGAGTAAAGAAAGAGAGGGAGTGAAAATAGATAGGATCGAATAGAAAGAAGGATAAAAGAAAAACATGCAAAGGGCGCATGGCATCCGGACACCACCCAGCCACACAATGGAATATGTGCGCTAGTAGGGTACGCGGACACCAAATCTTACACAGAAAAAAAAGGGGGGTGGGCCACCAAGTGGCTCATTAACACTTGAGTTTGTAGTATGTAAACAGCGTATTTCTCAAAACTATCAAAGTAACAGACAGTGCACACAAAGGCACTGAAAGGCCTAGTGGGGATGTTGTGGAGGGTACATAGAACAGCCCCCGGTCCCACCCGGCCACGCGACTTAAAAAACATTAACAAAATGAAGTTAATAGCAACTGAATGGAACCTCTTCAATGAATAATATGTAAATATAAGACCAATAAGGGTCACATCGGCAATGAATGCATAACATGTTGCGCGCGATTCGCCCCAGCCCCCCCAAAAAAGTTGGGGAGGTCAGGGGAGCAGGCACCAAATAGTATCATAGAAAAGTAAGTATGGGCAACAGTAAGTAAGGCAACCATAGTGAGAAACCCTTTGCTTGATCCAAAGATCCGTCAGGGTGATGGATGAGGAATCACAACTCGGCATCAGTTCTTTTAAAGTCCCAGGCAGAAGTGAACCTTCTGAATTCTGTAGAGGAAGCATTGATTCCAAGTATGTCAATCATTAGGGGATCTGTGAGATGAGGATCTGGAACGCTTCTTCTTGCCTTGTCTTTGCCATTGCAGGGTATAAGGGAGGCCAGGTGTTGTAGGGGAGAACAGCCAATCTGGAAGGGACACTTGGGGCAATTCCAGTGTGCTCAAGAAATTTGGTAGGTCGCCCAGTGTGTGGAACAGAGTCGTCTTACCCTCATGGCGAACTCATAGTTGGAAATGGAATCACCACTGGTACTTTATGTGACGGATAAATGTCCAAACAAATGAGTGTCCCAAATAACAGATTGAACGACGTTGAGCAACTCCACAGTCTCTTTAGGAAATGCGCTTACCAAATAGCCACTAAAAATCAGCAAGATTCATGAGCCGAGGTGTAGTCACAAATCTGGGAGATTGGAGTGATCAGAGTCCTCAACGAATGGTGTTAGTAGTAACCATAAAAAGAAGAAAAAAACTTGCATAGTGTGATACCGTACAAATAATGATCAAATCATAGGTTCCACCACCAAGGGAAATCCCTTAACAATTGTGCAGCAGCTCACCAAATGGAAATAGTGATCAGTGAAACCGAATATCAGGGAGCGAAAAATATAGAAGAAAGGACCACCACCAATTGTGAAGCCTCTTACCAGAGTAATTAAATTTGTGCAGACAAGGTCAATCCAAAAGAGAACCAAGAAGCCAAAAAGAGTCACTCAGATGGCACTGCGAGCCTCTTACCAGAAGAAAGAACAATCTGTGCAGTATAATCTCTTATCGCATTCCCTTCACAGGTGTAGCTTCATGACCAACGGCATCAGTATTAATTGCTGTAAACTCAGTACCCGAGTATAATGCACCAGCCAGGGTATAAGAGAAAAACGCCAATAGTGTAATATATTCTGGACAGATTTAATGGATAAAAAAGAATACACTTACAGA
The DNA here is from genome assembly GCF_965119305.1 of Pelophylax lessonae. Lineage (NCBI taxonomy): Eukaryota > Metazoa > Chordata > Amphibia > Anura > Ranidae > Pelophylax > Pelophylax lessonae. Next base: position 467,407,162 of record NC_138768.1, on the reverse strand, counting down.
CAAAGAAGATAAAATCGTGTAGGATGGAAAGCCGCCGGCCGGACGGCAAAGCGCATCCGTTCCTAGGATAACTTCCGGGATGACGTCAGCACGCTGCGACCTGACGGCGTTTCGTCCAAGAAGACGTTATCAAAGGTACGGACGGCGTGCTGACGCCATCTCTTATATACGAGAATAATTGTACAATACCCGGAAGTGTTTGAACAGTTCCGCTCTACAACTCAAAAACCGGACATCATGTGACCGGAACATGGTGAACTATTCCACCATTTTAAATAAGGGCATAAATCAAAAAACGCTCACCCAAAATGTCCCATTCAAGGCAACCACTTTATGCGGTATGCGGAATATACGTTGCTGTATATCACTAAGCATAATCGGGGTGGAGATAAATTGCACTAATATAAGAACAAAGTTTAAAATAAAATTAAAATTAAATTCAATTAAAAGTTAAAAATGAGAACAAGCAGATATGGGCATAACAGCGCCATCTAGCGCTCAGAAAAAAGAGGACAACCAGGGTGAACGGCATTGAGGACCATAGCAAGGGGCCATTGAACATTATTGAACGGTCAATGGTCAGATTACAGCAGAATGTGTTCAAACTACCACCTGAGATCGACATTAGAAACTAGAACACATGTTGATGTTACAAGATAATACAAAATTGCATAGAGGGTGATCAAATGGCTAAACACTTGCATTGTATCAACAATAGGACATAATCCCAACAATTAAATAATAACATAATTGAATGTATATTAATGTATAGTCCACATATGGGGATTCATATAACACATCATCCACATATGTAAATGGTTCAAAGGATTATATATAATGAAAAATATAAAAATATATATAAAAATTTTTTTTTTCTAAATTGTATAAATAAATAAATAAATATAAGATTGTTAATTAATCTATATAGCATACAAATTAATTAATAAAAAAGCCAGAAAATAATAACACAAAGGGGGGGATTAGGAGTTGTCCAAAAATGCATTGACCTCCACATCAACGTTAAGGCCATACGGTACATAACATTTTACCCTATGTATCCAGGACATCTCAAGTTTTGAGATGCCCCTCACAAGAGGCTCCCCCCTCCAATGTGGCACAAAGCGATCTATGCCCAAAAAAAGGGTATGTCTAGGGTCTTTATTGTGTACTGCTGCATAATGCTTGGATACTGAGTGTTTGGGGAAACCTTTCCTTATGTTTGCCACATGTTCGTTTAACCTAACGTTAAGTGGACGTTTTGTCCTGCCTATATACTGGTATCCGCATGGACATTGTAGAAGGTAAACCACCCCAGTAGTAGTACATGATATAAAGGGCTCTATACTATGCTTGCGTCCTGTACTTTTGGATACAAATTCCTGAACCCTTCTTCGTTTGTTAGAACTGAGGGTACAAATCTGACAACGGTTGCATCTATAATATCCAGTAAGTTGTTGCAAAAAACTGGGTTTAGGGACAGGGGGCTCTAAAATATTGGGAGACACCTTGTCCCTCAAAGAGGGAACACCCCTAAAGACCACCTTAGGTTTATTGGGTAAGTTCTCTCGAAGCACTATATCATTGTTTAATATATGCCAATGACGTACAATCAGATTTTTTATAGTCATATGTTGGCTAGAGTATGTTGTCACAAATGGCAGGGTAAAAGGGTCAGTCTGGTCCTGCCTTCTTGATTTGTTCAACAGGACCTGTCTATCAGTTGATCTCACCTCAGACAGGGCATGTTGGAGGAATTCCTCATTATATCCCTTGTCAAGGAATCTAGTTGTTAAAGTATGTGCCTGTCTATCAAAGTCACGAATATCAGAACAATTCCGTCTGATACGGAGGTATTGGCCCTTAGGGATGGCTCTCAACCAAGGGGCGTGGTGGCAACTCTCGACAGGAATATAGGAATTCCTGTCGGTGGACTTGAAATGGGTGGAGGTGACAAATTGTCCATCACGGATGGAAATATTCAAATCCAGGAAGTTGACACCGAGTTGACTACATTCGTAATTTAGGTGTATACCTCTATCATTGGAGTTAAGATCCTCCAAGAATAAAGAAAGATCTTCATATGTGCCATCCCACAGAAGGAGGACGTCATCAATATACCTGGCCCACAGAAGAATCTGTGGGCGATGATATGCATAGATGACGTCCTCCTCCCATTGGGCCATGAAGAGGTTAGCAAGGGACGGGGCATACTTAGCCCCCATGGCCACGCCAGTGATTTGGCGATAGAATTGGCCATTATACCAAAAATAATTGTGTTGTGCTGCAAATTTAAGTAACTCCATAATAAAGGAAATTTGAGCCTCTGGTAAGTTAGAATCTCGAGTTAAAAACATGCTGACGGCATTAAAGCCCACCTCATGCGGAATTATCGTGTAGAGGGATGAAACGTCAGCCGTGACTAACCATAAATGCTCAGTAGGTCTCAAGTCGGCCAACATATTAATGACATGTTTAGTGTCCTTAATAAAGGAAGGTGTGGCCTGAACCAGAGGTTGCAAGTAGGTGTCTATATATTTCCCCGCCCGGGACGTCACAGAGTCAATGCCACTGACTATGGGACGCCCCGGGGGGGAAACAAGACTTTTATGTAATTTCGGCAAATAATAAATCACTGGAGTGCGAGGGCACTTGGGGACCAGGAATGCCTTTTCTTTGTTGTTAAGGATACTGGAATTATAACCTTTCTCTACCAATAGTTGTAAAGTTTTTTTATAAGAGATTTTAGGGTCCTTAGGTAACGGCACATAAGTTTGCCTGTCACCAAGGATACGCTGCATTTCACTCTCATAATCCTTCTTATCCAGTACCGCAATACCCCCCCCCCCTGTCTGCAGGCCTTATCACTAAGTCCTTACGTGCACACAGGGAGTCTAATCCCTTTTGTAAGTCCGATGGCAAAGAAGACTTGTGCACTTGGATGTTATCCAAATCTCTTAACATGACATCCCTAAACACTTTTAATGAAGGTGCTAGGCCGCCTGGGGGATTAAATAACGATGCATTGGCAAGACCAGAATGTTGAAACTCTGTACTAACCACTCTATTCTCTTTAATAGGGTTACTCAAAACATAGCGCTTGATATTGACCTTACGGACAAATCTGTGGATATCCATATAGGTCTGAAACTTGTCCAGCCTTTTAGGCGGGGCAAATTTCAAACCCTTATCCAAGATTAGCTTTTCTTCATTACTCAACTCTGTGTTACTCAGATTAAAGATCCCCGTACCTGCTAGCTTTTTGCTTTTTTTGAGTTGACTCCTCCTACCTCCTCTAGTTCCTCTTCTGGCTCTGCCGGGCGTTTTACTCCCTGCAGAGCCCTGGGAAAACCCCAACCTGGATAAATTGAGCTTGGGCCATTGGAGCTATGGGGTTTGTTGTTATCACCCACTAATTCCCTTGAAGAGTGAGGGGTGGGGTCATTGTAAAAGCCTACTATGTTTGTCTTCTGAGAAGATTGTGTACCACTAGGGGCTTCATTATCCTTAAGTGGATAAAATCTATTCTGTATCGGGACATTATATTGGCGATTGTCTGCCCTATTAAATGAACGATCTCTATCCTGCCACTGACGGTCAATTCCTCTTCCTCGCATAGGCTCAGAGGGAGGGTCATACCATTGAGGGCCGGATCTTGGAGGGCTGTAGTCAAACCGTCCCTGGACCTGTCTCTGTGGACCGTAATCCGGCCCCTGATTCCTCTGTGAGTGGCGAGGGTCTAAATATTGGTCAGGTCCCCGTCTCCATTGAGGTGTATTGGAGTAGGGGGGCTGAGTATAGGTCCCTGATTGATGGCCTGGACCATCATAGTATTCTCGATTCTGGTATTGCCAACTTATATTCGGGCCTGACGGATTATTAGGTCTCCCTTGATATGGTTGGTAATGACCGTCCTTATTCCCATTCTGCCCTCTGAAGGGGGATTTAAAGGATGGACGTTGACCCTTGTTACGGGGTCCTTTCTTTTGTTTTTGTGAAGTCGAGGGGACCATGGGTACTCCCACTACTTGAGTGGCTGATGTATCCATTGTCTCTTCCCCAACATTCAAATTGCCAAGCAATTTTTTCTGCCATTCAAACACAGTACATGTCAAATAATCCTGTAAATCCCTATTATATTTTTTCCGTTTTTTAATTTTTTGGTCTTTTTCCTCTTTCTCTAAATTCTTTAAAAGTTCTGCTGAGGCATTTTTATATTCCTCACTTTCTTTGAAGGGAGTCAATTTTTCTTTGACTAATTTGATCTCCTCATCCAATCTGGAGAGTTTGGCGTTTTTCCTGCCAGTCAAATATCTTAAAAAATTGACTCCAGCTTCGTTAAAATATTTGTACCAATCCTCCAAGTCGACTTCATCTAATTGGGGACTAACCTCCCAACGGAGGCTTCTCGGTACCATAGACTTCTTGGTGTATGTATCCAAGAAGGCGATGTCCCACTGGGTATGTGTTTCTGACACGAGTAGATTCTTCAATCGCATGAATAAGCCACTCATGTCCGTCTCACTAGTGGGAATAGATTCAAAAACTCCATCTGTATTAACAGATCTGGAATCTCTATATTCGAAAATATCCATGTGATGGAAAAACCTAAGCTGCAATTAAAGGTCAAAAAAGCAGAAATTGTAAAGAAGAAATAACTGCGCTAAGGTGAACAAAACAATCAAAAAGCAGCGACTTCAAGTGCGACCACACCCTAAAATAACATATAGAAAAAATAAGTTGCGCTGCGTGATATGGGTAAACAAATAAATGTCCAAACAAATGAGTGTCCCAAATAACAGATTGAACGACGTTGGAAACAGTGAGCAACTCCACAGTCTCTTTAGGAAATGCGCTTACCAAATAGCCACTAAAAATCAGCAAGATTCATGAGCCGAGGTGTAGTCACAAATCTGGGAGATTGGAGTGATCAGAGTCGGAAAAAATAAAAACGGAAAAAATATAATAGGGATTTACAGGATTATTTGACATGTACTGTGTTTGAATGGCAGAAAAAATTGCTTGGCAATTTGAATGTTGGGGAAGAGACAATGGATACATCAGCCACTCAAGTAGTGGGAGTACCCATGGTCCCCTCGACTTCACAAAAACAAAAGAAAGGACCCCGTAACAAGGGTCAACGTCCATCCTTTAAATCCCCCTTCAGAGGGCAGAATGGGAATAAGGACGGTCATTACCAACCATATCAAGGGAGACCTAATAATCCGTCAGGCCCGAATATAAGTTGGCAATACCAGAATCGAGAATACTATGATGGTCCAGGCCATCAATCAGGGACCTATACTCAGCCCCCCTACTCCAATACACCTCAATGGAGACGGGGACCTGACCAATATTTAGACCCTCGCCACTCACAGAGGAATCAGGGGCCGGATTACGGTCCACAGAGACAGGTCCAGGGACGGTTTGACTACAGCCCTCCAAGATCCGGCCCTCAATGGTATGACCCTCCCTCTGAGCCTATGCGAGGAAGAGGAATTGACCGTCAGTGGCAGGATAGAGATCGTTCATTTAATAGGGCAGACAATCGCCAATATAATGTCCCGATACAGAATAGATTTTATCCACTTAAGGATAATGAAGCCCCTAGTGGTACACAATCTTCTCAGAAGACAAACATAGTAGGCTTTTACAATGACCCCACCCCTCACTCTTCAAGGGAATTAGTGGGTGATAACAACAAACCCCATAGCTCCAATGGCCCAAGCTCAATTTATCCAGGTTGGGGTTTTCCCAGGGCTCTGCAGGGAGTAAAACGCCCGGCAGAGCCAGAAGAGGAACTAGAGGAGGTAGGAGGAGTCAACTCAAAAAAAGCAAAAAGCTAGCAGGTACGGGGATCTTTAATCTGAGTAACACAGAGTTGAGTAATGAAGAAAAGCTAATCTTGGATAAGGGTTTGAAATTTGCCCCGCCTAAAAGGCTGGACAAGTTTCAGACCTATATGGATATCCACAGATTTGTCCGTAAGGTCAATATCAAGCGCTATGTTTTGAGTAACCCTATTAAAGAGAATAGAGTGGTTAGTACAGAGTTTCAACATTCTGGTCTTGCCAATGCATCGTTATTTAATCCCCCAGGCGGCCTAGCACCTTCATTAAAAGTGTTTAGGGATGTCATGTTAAGAGATTTGGATAACATCCAAGTGCACAAGTCTTCTTTGCCATCGGACTTACAAAAGGGATTAGACTCCCTGTGTGCACGTAAGGACTTAGTGATAAGGCCTGCAGACAGGGGGGGGGGGGGGTATTGCGGTACTGGATAAGAAGGATTATGAGAGTGAAATGCAGCGTATCCTTGGTGACAGGCAAACTTATGTGCCGTTACCTAAGGACCCTAAAATCTCTTATAAAAAAACTTTACAACTATTGGTAGAGAAAGGTTATAATTCCAGTATCCTTAACAACAAAGAAAAGGCATTCCTGGTCCCCAAGTGCCCTCGCACTCCAGTGATTTATTATTTGCCGAAATTACATAAAAGTCTTGTTTCCCCCCCGGGGCGTCCCATAGTCAGTGGCATTGACTCTGTGACGTCCCGGGCGGGGAAATATATAGACACCTACTTGCAACCTCTGGTTCAGGCCACACCTTCCTTTATTAAGGACACTAAACATGTCATTAATATGTTGGCCGACTTGAGACCTACTGAGCATTTATGGTTAGTCACGGCTGACGTTTCATCCCTCTACACGATAATTCCGCATGAGGTGGGCTTTAATGCCGTCAGCATGTTTTTAACTCGAGATTCTAACTTACCAGAGGCTCAAATTTCCTTTATTATGGAGTTACTTAAATTTGCAGCACAACACAATTATTTTTGGTATAATGGCCAATTCTATCGCCAAATCACTGGCGTGGCCATGGGGGCTAAGTATGCCCCGTCCCTTGCTAACCTCTTCATGGCCCAATGGGAGGAGGACGTCATCTATGCATATCATCGCCCACAGATTCTTCTGTGGGCCAGGTATATTGATGACGTCCTCCTTCTGTGGGATGGCACATATGAAGATCTTTCTTTATTCTTGGAGGATCTTAACTCCAATGATAGAGGTATACACCTAAATTACGAATGTAGTCAACTCGGTGTCAACTTCCTGGATTTGAATATTTCCATCCGTGATGGACAATTTGTCACCTCCACCCATTTCAAGTCCACCGACAGGAATTCCTATATTCCTGTCGAGAGTTGCCACCACGCCCCTTGGTTGAGAGCCATCCCTAAGGGCCAATACCTCCGTATCAGACGGAATTGTTCTGATATTCGTGACTTTGATAGACAGGCACATACTTTAACAACTAGATTCCTTGACAAGGGATATAATGAGGAATTCCTCCAACATGCCCTGTCTGAGGTGAGATCAACTGATAGACAGGTCCTGTTGAACAAATCAAGAAGGCAGGACCAGACTGACCCTTTTACCCTGCCATTTGTGACAACATACTCTAGCCAACATATGACTATAAAAAATCTGATTGTACGTCATTGGCATATATTAAACAATGATATAGTGCTTCGAGAGAACTTACCCAATAAACCTAAGGTGGTCTTTAGGGGTGTTCCCTCTTTGAGGGACAAGGTGTCTCCCAATATTTTAGAGCCCCCTGTCCCTAAACCCAGTTTTTTGCAACAACTTACTGGATATTATAGATGCAACCGTTGTCAGATTTGTACCCTCAGTTCTAACAAACGAAGAAGGGTTCAGGAATTTGTATCCAAAAGTACAGGACGCAAGCATAGTATAGAGCCCTTTATATCATGTACTACTACTGGGGTGGTTTACCTTCTACAATGTCCATGCGGATACCAGTATATAGGCAGGACAAAACGTCCACTTAACGTTAGGTTAAACGAACATGTGGCAAACATAAGGAAAGGTTTCCCCAAACACTCAGTATCCAAGCATTATGCAGCAGTACACAATAAAGACCCTAGACATACCCTTTTTTTGGGCATAGATCGCTTTGTGCCACATTGGAGGGGGGAGCCTCTTGTGAGGGGCATCTCAAAACTTGAGATGTCCTGGATACATAGGGTAAAATGTTATGTACCGTATGGCCTTAACGTTGATGTGGAGGTCAATGCATTTTTGGACAACTCCTAATCCCCCCCTTTGTGTTATTATTTTCTGGCTTTTTTATTAATTAATTTGTATGCTATATAGATTAATTAACAATCTTATATTTATTTATTTATTTATACAATTTAGAAAAAAAAAATTTTTATATATATTTTTATATTTTTCATTATATATAATCCTTTGAACCATTTACATATGTGGATGATGTGTTATATGAATCCCCATATGTGGACTATACATTAATATACATTCAATTATGTTATTATTTAATTGTTGGGATTATGTCCTATTGTTGATACAATGCAAGTGTTTAGCCATTTGATCACCCTCTATGCAATTTTGTATTATCTTGTAACATCAACATGTGTTCTAGTTTCTAATGTCGATCTCAGGTGGTAGTTTGAACACATTCTGCTGTAATCTGACCATTGACCGTTCAATAATGTTCAATGGCCCCTTGCTATGGTCCTCAATGCCGTTCACCCTGGTTGTCCTCTTTTTTCTGAGCGCTAGATGGCGCTGTTATGCCCATATCTGCTTGTTCTCATTTTTAACTTTTAATTGAATTTAATTTTAATTTTATTTTAAACTTTGTTCTTATATTAGTGCAATTTATCTCCACCCCGATTATGCTTAGTGATATACAGCAACGTATATTCCGCATACCGCATAAAGTGGTTGCCTTGAATGGGACATTTTGGGTGAGCGTTTTTTGATTTATGCCCTTATTTAAAATGGTGGAATAGTTCACCATGTTCCGGTCACATGATGTCCGGTTTTTGAGTTGTAGAGCGGAACTGTTCCAACACTTCCGGGTATTGTACAATTATTCTCGTATATAAGAGATGGCGTCAGCACGCCGTCCGTACCTTTGATAACGTCTTCTTGGACGAAACGCCGTCAGGTCGCGGCGTGCTGACGTCATCCCGGAAGTTATCCTAGGAACGGATGCGCTTTGCCGTCCGGCCGGCGGCTTTCCATCCTACACGATTTTATCTTCTTTGTCTGTAAGTGTATTCTTTTTTATCCATTAAATCTGTCCAGAATATATTACACTATTGGCGTTTTTCTCTTATACCCTGGCTGGTGCATTATACTCGGGTACTGAGTTTACAGCAATTAATACTGATGCCGTTGGTCATGAAGCTACACCTGTGAAGGGAATGCGATAAGAGATTATACTGCACAGATTGTTCTTTCTTCTGGTAAGAGGCTCGCAGTGCCATCTGAGTGACTCTTTTTGGCTTCTTGGTTCTCTTTTGGATTGACCTTGTCTGCACAAATTTAATTACTCTGGTAAGAGGCTTCACAATTGGTGGTGGTCCTTTCTTCTATATTTTTCGCTCCCTGATATTCGGTTTCACTGATCACTATTTCCATTTGGTGAGCTGCTGCACAATTGTTAAGGGATTTCCCTTGGTGGTGGAACCTATGATTTGATCATTATTTGTACGGTATCACACTATGCAAGTTTTTTTCTTCTTTTTATGGTTACTACTAACACCATTCGTTGAGGACTCTGATCACTCCAATCTCCCAGATCTGTGACTACACCTCGGCTCATGAATCTTGCTGATTTTTAGTGGCTATTTGGTAAGCGCATTTCCTAAAGAGACTGTGGAGTTGCTCACTGTTTCCAACGTCGTTCAATCTGTTATTTGGGACACTCATTTGTTTGGACATTTATTTGTTTACCCATATCACGCAGCGCGACTTATTTTTTCTATATGTTATTTTAGGGTGTGGTCGCACTTGAAGTCGCTGCTTTTTGATTGTTTTGTCCACCTTAGCGCAGTTATTTCTTCTTTACACTTTATGTGACGGTCCACAAGCATCCGTGAAAGCGGCTTCAAAGCTCGTCTCATAGCCAGAGTCTGTCTGGACAGGTCAGGTAACAGCATGACGGGGGAGTCATTGAAAAGAATGGTATCCTGAGTGTTGGCCGCTCTCATGATGTCTTCTTTAACTTTATAGAAATGTACCCTGCATAATGTATCACAAACAAAGGAAGAGTCAGTGTTCTTGGGACCTGAGGTCCTGTGCACCCTGTCCAGTTCCAGCAGAGTGTCCTTAGGTTTCTGAAGTAGTTGATTAAAGATAGCTGTCACTGCTGCAGACAGATCCTTATGGTCAACTGACTCAGGGATCCCCCTGATCCGTATGTTGTTGCGTCTGTTCCTGTTCTCAATATCATCCTGCTGGTACATTATCTGTTGGATCATATTACTGTGGGCATTTAATGTTTCCTCATGCGATTGCAATGCATTGCAGAGGCCATCAGTTGTATTTTCTATATCCTCCATGCGGACCCCCAAATCCTTCTTGAGCTCACTGACCTCCTGTCTATATGTCTTTTCAATGTAGTGTACAAATTGCTCAAAGTCAGATTTAGTAGGCATGGATCCAACATAGGAATGCAAGGATCGTATTTGTGACTCCAAATCCCATCCATCCCCAGAGCAAAGAGAAGCCTGTGAAAGGCTGTGGGTTCTGCTAACTGGCCATTCAGAGTCTGTTGGTGAGGGAGAGTGATCTCTGGTGCTCACCTGCTGTTCCACTGCTGGCTCAGAGCGTGCTGGAGAGGAAGCATCCGGGGCCATCTTGGAGGCCTGCAGTGTGGCCAAAGATCGTGTAAAAAAAGTGTCCCAAATCGCCGCTCATATGCTTTTTCCCCGACTTCTTAGGTACCTTGGGCTTAGGGTTACCCATCTGTGAGTTTTCAGCGAGGTCCATGCTGTGTGTGTGTGTGTCCTGCTGGCCGTTAGAGACTGGGAGCTGTGTCGAGACACGTCTTGCTCCATGCGCCAAGCCACGCCCCCTCTACTGGAATTTTAGACCATTCTTTTTTCACCAACTGCTCCAGGTCTCTCAGATTGGAAGAGCTCCTTTTCCCAACTGATGTTTTGAGATCTGTCTACAGGTGTTCTATGGGATTTAGATCTGGACTCCTTGCTGCCTAGTTCAGTACTATCCAGCGCTTTGCCTTAAATAATTTCTGAATTTCTGGATGCTTTTTGATGTGTACTTTGGGACATTGCCCTGCTGTAAGACCTGACTTTCTGACATTGGGCACTACATTGCACCCCAGAATTCTTTGGTAGTCTTCAGATTTCATAATGCCATGCACACGGTCAAGACATCCAGTGCCTGAAGCAGTAAAGAAACCCCAAAACATCAGTGAACCTCCACCATGTTTGACTGTAGGGACTGTATTCCTTTCTTTAAATGCCTCTGAAAACAGTAGAATGATGGGCTTTACTAAAATCTGTAATTTTGGTTTGTCTGTCCACATTCTCCCAAAGTGATTTTGGCTTCCTCGGGTAAATTTTGACAAACTCCAATCAGGCTTTTTTATGTTTCTGTGTTAGCAGTGGGGTCCTCCTGGGTCCCCTACCATAGTGTCCCTTTTTATTCAGATGGTGACACAGTTGTACCCTGTGCCTGAAAGTCAGCTTGAATTTGTCTGGAAGTTGATCCACCATTCAAACAATCCTTTGTTGCCATCTTTGATCAATTTTCCCTTTTGTCTACATCCAGGGAGATTAGCTACAGTGCCACAGGCTGCAAACGTCTTGACAATGTTGCACACAGTGGACACAGGAACATTAAGATCTCTGGAGATGGGCTTGTAACCTTGAGATTGTCCATGCTTTTCCACAATGTTTTTCTAAAATCCTCAGACAATTGTTTGCTGCTTTTTCTCTTTCCCATGCTCCGTGTAGTACACAGACACACAACAGAAAGGTTGAGTCATCTTTTCCCAATTTTAACTGGTTGCCTGTGTGATTTCTATATTGTCAGCACCTGTTAATTAATACAGGCGAGTTAATTACAAATTACAGGAGCATCACAAATTTGGAATGCAATTATTTTCTTTTGAGAATGTGCCAATAATTTTGTCCAGTCCATTTTCTTTTTTTGCATTTAATGTGTCAGATTTGGCTTTTTGTTTCTTCACTTTTTGTGTCATACCAATACAAAAGAAATAAACATGAGAACGGCTAAGCTTTTATAATTGCAACAATTTTCTGGGTGAAGTGGTGAATTGTCTGACAGGAGTGCCGATATTTTTGGCCATGACTGTATGCTGTTGCATTTCAGGTCTCTTGTGACGATAATAAAGTAATGTTAAAAAAAAAGTGGAATATGAAAAAATAAAACAAGTTAAACAAAATCATACTAACAACTGACACACATCCACACCCATTACATTTACATACAGTGCCTTGCGAAAGTATTTGGCCTCCTTGAACTTTTTGACCTTTGGCCACATTTCAGGCTTCAAACATAAAGATATAAAACTGTGATTTTTTGTAAAGAGTCAACAACAAGTGGGACACAATCATGAAGTGGAACAAAATTTATTGAATATTTCAAACTTTTTTAACAAATAAAAATCTGAAAAATTGGGCGTGCAAAATTATTCAGCCCCCTTAAGTTAATACTTTGTAGCGCCACCTTTTGCTGCAATTACAGCTGTAAGTTGCTTGGGGTATGTCTCTATCAGTTTTGCACATCGAGAGACTGAAATTTTTGCCAATTCCTCCTTGCAAAACAGCTCGAGCTCAGTGAGGTTGGATGGAGGGCATTTGTGAACAGCAGTTTTCAGTTCTTTCCACAGATTCTCGATTGGATTCAGGTCTGGACTTTGACTTGGCCATTCTAACACCTGGATATGTTTATTTGTGAACCATTCTATTGTAGATTTTGCTTTATGTTTTGGATCATTGTCTTGTTGGAAGACAAATCTCCGTCCCAGTCTCAAGTCTTTTGCAGACTCCATCAGGTTTTCTTCCAGAATAGTCCTGTATTTGGCTCCATCCATCTTCCCATCCATTTTAACCATCTTCCCTGTCCCTGCTGAAGAAAAGCAGGCCCAAACCATGATGCTGCCACCACCATGTTTGACAGTGGGGATGGTGTGTTCAGGGTGATGAGCTGTGTTGCTTTTACGCCAAACATAACGTTTTGAATTGTTGCCAAAATGTTCGATTTTGGTTTTATCTGACCAGAGCACCTTCTTCCACATGTTTGGTGTGTCTCCCAGGTGGCTTGTGGCAAACTTTAAACAACACTTTTTAGGGATATCTTTAAGAAATGGCTTTCTTCTTGCCACTCTTCCATAAAGGCCAGATTTGTACAGTATACGACTGATTGTTGTCCTATGGACAGAGTCTCCCACCTCAGCTGTAGATCTCTGCAGTTCATCCAGAGTGATCATGGGCCTCTTGGCTGGATCTCTGATCAGTCTTCTCCTTGTATGAGCTGAAAGTTTAGAGGGACGGCCAGGTCTTCGTAGATTTGCAGTGGTCTGATACTCTTTCCATTTCAATAATATCGCTTGCACAGTGCTCCTTGGGATGTTTAAAGCTTGGGAAATCTTTTTGTATCCAAATCCGGCTTTAAACTTCTCCACAACAGTATCTCGTACCTGCCTGGTGTGTTCCTTGTTCTTCATGATGCTCTCTGCGCTTTAAACGGACGTCTGAGACTATCACAGTGCAGGTGCATTTATACGGAGACTTGATTACACACAGGTGGATTCTATTTATCATCATTAGTCATTTAGGTCAACATTGGATCATTCAGAGATCCTCACTGAACTTCTGGAGAGAGTTTGCTGCACTGAGAGTAAAGGGGCTGAAAATTTTGCAAGCCCAATTTTTCAGTTTTTTATTTGTTAACAAAGTTTGAAATATCCAATAAATTTCGTTCCACTTCATAATTGTGTCCCACTTGTTGTTGATTCTTCACAAAAAAATACAGTTTTATATCTTAATGTTTGAAGCTTGAAATGTGGCAAAAGCTTGCAAAGTTCAAGGGGGCCGAATACTTTCGCAAGGCACTGTATAATCAAGTAGATGCACATATGTCCACCAATACGAACTACAAACATTAGGTATCCCCACTTATTAGAGTTAGAATAACAATTTTAGGGGATCTGTTTCAGTTTAATTCTTAATGAAAGACTGTCATAATTTGTTCTTTACTGTTTTAGACAGACAACATAAATTCACTTGCCTGGCTAAGCCTTGGTAAATCACCTCAAATGGCCTGTGTGAGTATTAACAGAAAGGCAGAATAAAATCTGGATTAGGAAATGAAAATCTGGTTAGGGTAAATACCTTGGTACACAAATCCTTAACATAATTGAAAAAGTTCTAGTGTAAGGAAGAGATTTTAAGGGGCCTTGTCTTACTGCATCAGTTCCATCTGTTTACTTCTAGAAATGAGCTAAGTTGCTCATCAGTCTTATCCCTCCAACAGTGCAAATTTCAATAACTTATGCAACAGTAAACACTTGTAGACCTGCGCTACTACAAATAAAATGAGTGAGCAGTGAAGTGCTATATTTTAAACACAGTAGGCATTGAATGTTTCAAGAAGCAAAGAATCCCTCTAGTTTTATACATCACCCTAAAATAGCCATAGACCTGGAATTCTCCAAGGGGCTACAGGAGGGTCAGGTCTTCAGTGGCAACAATCACTGGAGACCTGTGAAATGAAAATGAAATGAAATGTGGGCCAGCTGAGCATAACCCATCCTACTCCCAGCATGCTTCAGTTTTGTGGCAAAACAGTATAAAAAATATAGTTATAGCCAGAGAGAGGTGGGACCTAGGTCTTTTAATGAACGTCAAGAAATAAGTACAAAAATCTCACTTTCTTTCTCATCCATTCAAGGGCATAGATATTCAGAGACTCAGAAAAGCAATAGCAACACAAATAAACTGAACTGCGGACAGCCTGGAACCCAAAAAGCCACCTTAAAGACCTTACATCTGAAGATGGATTCAGGAGGCCTGAACACCTGGTACTTAGATAACATATAACCAGGTGGCAGCCTTGCGAATCTGGGAAACTATTGCTTGATGACAAAAAACCCAAGCACTCACAGCTCTAATAAACTGCACTTTGACAGGAAAGGGTGGAACCCAATCCTTTAACCACTTTACCACCGGAGGATTTTGCTGTCTTACGTCCAGGCCACTTTTTGGGATTCTGCGCTGTGCGACTTTAACTGAAAATTTCGCGGCCGTGCGACGCCGTACCGTAACGAAATTACGTCCTTTTTTTCCCATAAACAGAGCTTTCTTTTGGTGGTATTTGATCACCTGTGCAATTTTTACTTTTTGCGCTATAAACAAAAAAAGAGCGTTTATTTTGAAAAAACAATATTTTTCACATTTTTTTATATGAAATTCCCCCCCAAAAAAATGTAAAAATCAAAATTTTTTAAAATTTTTGGCCAATTTGTTTTCTGCTACCTATGTTTGGTAAAAAAAATCACAATAAGCGTATTTTGATTGGTTTGTGCAAAAGTTATTGCGTTAACTAACTAAGGGAAAGATTTCTGTCATTTTTGGTGGTTTTTTTTAAACGAGTAATGGCGGCGATCTGCGATTTTTTTGCGGGACTGCGACATTGCGGCGGACAGATCGGACCCTTGACTGACATTTTTTACACTTTTGGGGGTACCAGTGACATTTCTACAGTAATCAGTGCTATAAATATGCACTGTTACTGTAAAAATGACACTGGCAGGGAAGGGGTTAATTTTATTGGAGAGGGAGGGGTTAATGTATGCCTGGTGCTTACTGACGTGTGTGGGGGGAGGTGACTGAGTGACACAGGGACAGATCGCATGTTCAGCTATGCTGAACCCTGCAATCTGACCCTGCCTGTCACTTAGGAGATCCACCCCCTCTGTTTACACAAGCGGGCGGATCTCCAGACTCGATTCCCCGACGATCGGGGAAGAGCAGCGGCGATCGCCACTGCTCCTCCCCTGGCCCGACTCCCGCTGTGACTGAAAACAGCGGGAGCGAGCCTCCGGCAGTGCGCGAGCGCCGCCCACAAGGGGAGGAGTCCAGGGACGTAGGTCTACGGCGCTGGACGGAATCGAGCCACTTTGCCGCAGTACAGTCAACGTGACTGGTCGGCAAGTGGTTAAAGGAATTTTAAAGGCAGAAGGTTTTTTTTTATCTTAATGCATTCTACTGTATGCATTAAGAATAAGATACCAAAGACCTTCTGTGCGCAGCAGCACCCTTCAGCCCCCCTAATACTTACCCGAGCCTGTTTTTATCCAGCAATGTTGCAGGAGTGTCTAAGCTGCTTGGGACTCCCCTCCTCATTGGCTGAAACAGCAGCGTGGGGTAATTGGTTCCCGCTGCTTATAATCAAAATCATTTAGCCAATCAAGAGAGAGAGGGGACGGGTCACGGCTCCCTGTCTGAATGGATACAGGGAGCTGTGACTTGGCTCAGGTGCCCCCAAAACAAGGTGTTTGTTGTGGGGGCACTCAACAGGAGGGAGGGGCCAGGAGAGCCAAAGAGAGACCCGAGAAGAGGAGAATCCGGGCTGCTTTGTGCAAAACCAACTGCATTGAGCAGGTAAGTATAACATATTTGTATTTTGTTTTTAAAACAAGACTTTACAATTACTTTAAACTACAAGCATTGATGAGGGTCTGTCTGTGGCATCAAGAAATGATGGAACAAGAACCAGGGTACCCTTTCAGGTGGGCACACTACAAGGAAATCAGGCGAACGATCATCCGGTTTTCCTCAATGTTTCACAACATGTCGAAACCAAGGATGGAAATAATGTATGAAAATTCTCGTAACACAAAGGCTTTTTTTTTATCAAAGTACAGTACACATTAAACAAAAATCGTTTGTTCTGTTCACGTACAAGAAACATTTTGGAGTTTGTCCCATTAAAAAATTTTGTTTGGAAAGTTTGAATCGGATGTCGAAAGTTGATGACACTATACAAAAATCGAACGATTGTGCCTTATACTGAATTTTTCTTCCGACTTTATGATGTGTACCTTACTTTACAGGGCTATCAAGAGTGACATAGAAAGTGTCAGACTCCACAGCAGCTGCAAGGTCTGAACTATATCCAGACAATTGGGTGAGATCCCCTTCTGATGAATTGGAGCCAGACAGAGGGATGGAAAAATTATGTTCTGGTTGAGGTGAAAGGTCAAATCTACAGTACCTTAGGAAGGAAGTTCTGTGCCTCCATAGCACCCTGAACCTGTGTAATACCAGAAAGGGCTCTTTACAGGATAAGACACTCAATTTGCAGAGGTGATGGCATCCAGAAATGCAGCCCTGTGAGTGAGAGTGGAAAGGGAAATCTTCCTGATTGGTTCAAATGGCGGTTTCGGTTTGCCAAAACGAACTAAACTCAGATCCCACAGTGTATTCGGAGTGACCAGGATGAACCACAAGGGAGATAGCCTGTACAAAAGTCTTTACAAAAGTCCTAATCAGAGACCTGTACAAAAGTCCTAATCAAAGAATGGGAAGTGGAAAATCTGCACATGACCTGGGAGACCTTCAGTGTGTCAGTGCATGTATGGCATTGCGATTGCACGGTACTTCGTCTCACTGCCTCTCCATGTGATGGGGACAGTGCTGAGGCAGCGTGTGGGCAATTACATCATATGTGCAGAGCCAAGGAATCCAGAAGTGGGGGGGGGGGGGGGGGTTGCAAAAAAAAAAAAATGGAATTTACTATGAATAAAATCTGCAAATGTGTAGGAGGAACATGGGAGGAAGCAGAGGAGAGAAAGTGCATTCTGTGGGAGAAGGGATACTTTTATGTGGTACGTACCGTGTCAATAAAAGTCAAGATGGTTTCCAGTTTCAGAAGTAATGCTCTGTGATTCCTCATATATATAAGGTTGTTAGTTAAAAAGTAACTCCACTATTGTTGAGAAAAAATAATCCCCTCTGAGTGATCAATGTACATTGCAGGGATTTTACAAATGTTGTTGCAGATTCTTACCTGTTTCTGCTATAAAGAAAAAGTTGCTAGTTCCACTTTGTGTTTTTGTTTAATAACTTTTTTTTGAGAAATAAAGGGTTTACAAACATGGTACAACATAAAAAAATACATGAGAAGAAACAGTCCACAACAAATTGTGAGGAACAGGTTGAACAGGTTGAATAAAAGTAGAACGACATTGCACGTCACATGTCAGGTTGAGGAATCATGAAAGCAGACCACTTAAAAGTTGTATTACCTGTATACACAAGAGAGTATAGGGAGAGAGATATTGATAAGGGGAGAGAGGAGGAAAAGATAGAGACAAGGGAAAAAGAGACAACGGGGGGGGGGGGGGGGGGAGAAAGAAGAATCTCTCATGCACATTCACCCAGTGGATGTGCATGAGAGATTGGTACTAGAAACAGTGAGGTAGCAGACATGGCCAAAACCAAACTTACAGACAAGAACTAAGAGGTACTGAAAGAGGATTGAGACATTATGTGAGCATACTCCAAAGAGTAGGTAAAGGCAAGCCAGCAGGCCCATATCTCGTAAAAGATGTGGGCTTGGTCTTTAAGATCAAAGGAGAGGTCTTCCATACGAGTAAAATATTCAACCGTTTGCAACCATAGTCGTATGGTAGGGATAGTGGTCTGCTTCCAAAATTTGGGAATTAGCGATTTCCTCGAAACGCGTCAGCCTACGGGGTCTTCAGTGACTGTTATATCTATATGTGTTGATATATTGGATGGAATGGTGATGCGCAATTTTCTGTTGCCATTGTGAGTACAATACTTACCATGTTTTTATACAATAAATTATTTGTCTCTGGATAATGCACTAGGTCAGTGCACCCTCTGTGTGTTTTGTACAGTTGCAGTTTTAGACCTCCCTAAGTCTTTGAGGGCAGCAAGACCATGGTTAACCATTTCTGAAGGCAATGAAGCTATAAGCACATCCATCCGGAGGGGCCATTTTCCTAAGCGCAGGAGGTATTGTGTGTGTGACAGGGTAAGGAGGAACCTGACCTTTAATGGAATAGGCCTGAGTCACCGTCTGTCTGATCCATCTGGAGATGGTAGCTGAAGAAGTGGCCAGCCCTTTTCTTGGTCCATCCGTAACCACAAAAAGCGAGTCTGACCTCCGAAAAAACTCAGTAGCTGCCAGATACACCTGAATCACACAAACCACATCCAAGGTATGCAAAGCAAATTCCTTGGGATCAGCCGACTTGGGACACGGGGAAGGCAACACAATGTCCTCATTCAAATGTCCTCATTCAAATGGAAGTCAGAGACAACTTTGGGCAGGAATGTTGGATGGGGACGAAGAACCACTTTATCCCTATGGACCACTAAATAGGGACTGTGACAGGATAATGCCACCAATTCCAATACCCTGTGGGCCAAGGTAAAAGCCACCATGAATTTCACCTTCTGGGATAACGTAGGCAAGGGAATCTCCCAAATATTCTGAAATGGAGTTTTCTGGAGAACCAAAAGTACTAAATTGAAATCCCATGGTGGCAAAAGAGACCGTACAGGTGGAGCCACATGTCGAACCCTCTGAATGAAGGTAGGAACTAAAGAGTGCATGGCTAGGGGTCGCTGAAAGAAGATTGCCAAGGCAGACACCTGGCCCTTGATGGTACTCCAGGCCAACTTCTGATCAACGCCCTGTTGAAGAAAGGTTAAGATCCGAGCCACAGAAAAGGATCCAGGATGAGCTTTGGTATCCTCCTGTGGAGCCGAACCTGCTAAAGGAGCTGCATGTAAGACTGTGCAAACAGAACTGTCTTGAAGGTGGATACCACCTTCAGAACCTGTATGCAAAACAAGAGAGAGAGAACTATCTGTGTGACAGCAGTCGGTGAATCACGGCCTGTGGTCCCTGAAGTTTGTGCAGAGGAAGGACCACCCTGGTCGGAAATAGAATCAGACCTAGGTAAATCAATTTCCTGGACAGGGATAAGGGGGACCTTAGGTAGTTCAGACATTACCTGAACCTTTGCAGGAAATAAATACACACAAGGAGATTCAGGACCTAAAAAAACCTGAAAAGGACAAGCTTTGTCCCCCTTTCTGGGTACCCCCAAAATAAACATTTTGCGGATCTCCTTGACACTCACCAAAGAAGTCCACGGGGCCGGAAACCCGGATGTCCCCCTACCCCAATAATGGGTGAGGGCAGATCTTCATGCTGAAGGAGTCTGGTCTGCTGGTCTGGGGGAGCTAGGTCTAGGCTTATCAGACCAAGGTTGCTTGGAACCTCCCGGGGAAGATTTCGAAGATCTATTTCCCTAATTCTCCGTTCCAGAAACACAAAATAATTTTCCAATCGCTGAGGAGGAGGGCCCCCGTGTGCGGCGACTTGAGGATAAAAAATTGGCGCTCAAGGTAAAATACACATAAAGCAGCAATAAAAGCATCAAAATATAAACAAATGTTAAAATATTGTACAGTCCATAAGTCAATGGATAGATAAGTCCATCAGGGGAGATGAATAGACTTCAGATGGATATAACAGGCAACATGCAGCAAGGGCAGGCTCTTCAAAAGAGTGAAGTAAACTCTGTGGATTGAAGTAAGAAGAAAAGACAAGAAGAGCGCCTCTAAGTGCAGTAGATTTAATGATGCATAAAAATGGACAATAGCACACTCACATAAGGTAACGGGATAAAAGCTCATCAAGTAGAATCTAGCATTCTTCCCATTCCTTGAAGGAAAACTTGTCAAAATAAGGCACATAAGGAAACACCTTTGGAGTACGATATGACCAAACGACACAGCCACGTCCGTGGCTACATCAGCCGCATCCTCCATTTTTAAAGTATCACGCACTGCATCTTTTCTTTCGCTGCTGCGACCATGGAGGATTCATCCTCACTATTAAATGGATCAGGGGGTGTGATATTTAATTCCCCTGGACGGGTCGAGTCCACGGCGGCATCAGGCTCAGAATCAGATGAGACAGCCTGAGCAGGGGAAGGCGGACCTCGGACACACCGCACCACAGCACTGCTAGATTCTACTTGATGAGCTTTTATCCCGTTACCTTATGTGAGTGTGCGATTGTCCATTTTTATGCATCATTAAATCTACTGCACTTAGAGGCGCTCTTCTTGTATTTCCTTGTCCCGTGTGCTGCAAGGCTCTTTCCCTTTCCTTGACTATGGCAGGAAGGTGCTCTTCCTTCCCGTGATACCCTTAATTATGTCATCCAGGGTAGCCCCAAACAAGCAATGAAAGGGCAGACCAATGAGAGCTTTCTTAGGGGCTTGGTCTGCAGACCAATTCTTAAGCCACAGCATGCACTTAATTACCACTGCTGAAACAGAAAGTTTGGACAGCACAGGAGCTGTATCCAAAGTTGCATCACAAATAAACTGCAGCCCATGGACCAACTGGTCTGCTAAATTAACATAATAAGCAGCGCGGATCTGCTCACCCCCCAAGCCCTGGCGCAAAAGCTTGGCCCATTCAGTTAGGGTCTGATAGACCAGGGCTGAGGCAAAGACTGGCCGCAATGCTGAACCAGCCGTAGTAAACATTCTGCGTGCCACAACCCCCACTTTCCTGTCAGTCGGGTTCTTAAAGGGCGGGGATTCCTCTACTGGGATCATGGTTGCTTTATTCAACCTGGAAACAGGAGGGTCCACCACTGGTGGACTAGCTAACATTTTTAAAAGTGACACCTCAAAAGGTTAACGTACAGCAAAATGTTTGAGCACCACAAAGGGTAATTTTGGTTGTTCCCATTCCTTAAAGGGAAACTTGTCAAAATAAGGCACATAAGGAAACCTTTGGAGCTCAGAATCAGATGAGACAGCCTGAACAGGGGAAGGCAGACCCCGGACACACCGCACCACGGCACGGCACTACTAGGTTCTACTTGATGAGCTTTCATCCCGTTACCTTATGTGAGTGTGCTATTGTGCAATTTTATGCATCAATATAACTACTGCACATAGAGGTGCTCTTCTTGTCTTTTCTTGTTACTTTAGGCTCAGAATCAAATGAGACAGCCTGAGCAGGGGAAGGCAGTGGACGCTTCCTCCTGGGCCTTTGCCCACACGCCATCTCCACCCGGGACACTAAGGACTGCAGGACTGCCGTCATTGCAACCATGGAAAGCTGGGGTTCCGAGGGACCTACCACCTCCATGAGGGGGTCAGTGGGGGAGATATGACCCTAAGGCTCCATAAGCAAAGGAAGACCTTGCAGTACAAAAACGATCTTTTGGCACCACTAAAGGATCCCCTCAAGGCTCAGGGTACCTATCAGCAGATAAAGAGATAACAGGGACCCCAAAGACTCACCCTACTGACCAAAGGAGCACCAAGAATTCAAACCCAGCATTATCATGGACGCTATCCCTGTTCATATGTCCCAGGCACAGGAAGAGGAAACTAAGGAGGAAGAGGAAGAGGAGGAGCTTTGGCGTCCCCACGAGGCTTCAGTTATCTCCAGCATCTCCCAGACTAAGGGAAAATGGCCCAGTGAAATCATCCAACTACACAAACATGGCTGCCAATCGGAGACCAGTCAGACTAAGAGAAAAAGGCCACCATCAGCTACAAACACTAATGCATGCTAAAGTGATAGTATGTGAAGATTGGTAGGGCGCTACCTGTACGTGTGACTGAAAATCAAACCTTGTGATACACAGTGCAAAATGAGAAATGAAAAGGTGAGTGTGTTTAACAGTGTAACCCAAACTAATTATGGGTGTGATATTGTGGATAAAAAATTACCATAAATAATGCTAGAAAATAATATTGTTTTATTAAACAGTGCAAGTATAAACAATGAAAAAAACTGTGCGTGTGAGTGAAACACTCAAAATAAATCCTGAGGGATAATGCCTCCTCCCAACAGGAGTGGAAACCTGAGTGATGACAGACAATGTCTAGGTCATCGTATAGGTGTCAAAGAACTGGGTCAATATATGCCTGAACCTCAGTTTTATTATCCAATGCTGGTGAACACCACAAAAAATGTATGTATATTAACTAAATAAATAAAGAAAAGTGCATGTGCTCAACCAAACAAACCACTAGGTGGCGTACTGGTAATACGACCTGTGTATGGTCCCAATGGCTTGTATGGCTTTGGGGTTAAAGTTCCGCTTCTGGAGGGCTGTGAGCTGATGGTCTTGCTCTAAAGGCTCCAACAGAGATAAAACCCCATGATATGCAAATTGCCAATGCAATAGTGTAGAAAAGTGATGTGAACTCACTCGTTTAGCTGATCAGGATCAGAGAAAAGCTCGCGCCGGGAAGCTTCCGCGTTCCACGGCCCTCGGCTCCGTACCCGGAAGTGACGTATGACGTTCAGACTCCGCCCTACGCGTTTCGGCAGAAGGACATCTACTGGCCGCTCCAGTAGACGTCCTTCTGACGAAACGCGTATTGTTAGACAGGTTTATTTGGTTTGTTAGCAGACTGGTGGGAAAGTATTTCAAACTAGGGACCGGCTGTTTTTCACACACCTTCATTTATCCCCCTTGCTTTTCAATTGACCATTTACAGGGATGGAGACACTGAGCAGTGCTCGCCAGTTCTCACATAAAGTCCCAAATTGCCCATTTCTTGTAGCTGTCAGCCAAGGGACCGCTGCCACTCAGACCCAAGCCCAGTCATATGCGACCCTACGAGACATTTAACTCGTGGGCCAGCTTCTGTCCATGAGATTGTGTTGCGGCCGACCTAGCGCAGCTCGCTGGCTGGGCTGGGGGGGGACCACTATATCTAGATTATCCAGCCCGTCATCCAGCCCATCAGTTGTTTGTAGATCTCCAAAGAGAAAACAAAAAAGATGTAAGGAAGGAGAAAATTGCTAGGACCAGAGATCCCAGCCGGGAGCCTAGGTCCTTACTCCTGACTAGACAGAATAAAACTGATTAACTAGGGCAGAGAGGGAGGTTATGTATGAGCTGAGGACGGCCCATGGGCGTAGCCAGGGGTTTTTTGTTCTGCCTAGTCCTACTCCTGAAGGAGGAAATATAACCCACTAGTTATGATTTATGGAGGGCTATGTCCGTCGATGAACGAAAGAGTTTTTTTCCTACGCCAGCCACGATCATCATTGAGGAATTTGATTCTAATAGCAGTATATATTAGATCTCCTCTCAAGCATTGCTTCTCCAGGGAAAATAAATTTAGTGCTTGTAGTCGTTCCTTGTAATTGAAGTCCACCAGTCCCCTTATTAATTTTGTTGCCCTTCCCTGGACTCCCTCCAGTTTCATACTTCCTGGGGACTGGTGACCAGAACGGAACACTCTAGATATGACCGAACCAGAGTTTTAAAAAGTGGGAGAATTATAGTTTTATCTCTGGAGTAAATTCCCTTTTTTATGCAAGCTAATAGTCTGCTGGTTTTGCTTGCTGCAGCTTGACATTACATGCTATTGCTCAGTCTATCTTCTACGAGGACCCCCAGATCTTTCTCCATCCTTGATTCCCCCAGAGGTTTTCCCCCTAGTGAGTAGTTTGCATTTATATTTTTAGCCTCCAAGTGCATCATTTTACATTTCTTAAAATTAAACCTCATTTGCCATGCAGTTGCCCCCCCCCATTACTTTATTCAGGTCTTCCTGTAAAATTTCTATATCCTGAATTTAGGTTATTGCCTTGCTTATTTTTGTGTCATCCATAAAAACTGAGAGTGAGCTATTTATACCAACCACTATATCATTTATGAATAAATTCAACAGAATTTGTCCCAAGACAGAGTCCTGGGGTTCCCGACTTAACACTAGACCAGTCACCTTAACACTAGACCGAGTACACGTTATTTATCACCACCCTTTGGACACGCCCCTGTAACCAGTTTTCTATCCAAGCACAAACCCTATGGTCCATGCCTACAGACCTCAGTTTGTAGATTAAGCCTTTATAGGTAACTGTATGCTTTTGCAAAATCCAGATATACCACATTCACAGGCCTTCCAATATCTAGATGGCAGCGCACTTCCGGCCTGTAGTTTCCAGGTATATGTCTCTGCCCTTTTTTTGAATATTGGTACCACGTGGGCTTTTCTCCAATCAGCTGGTACCATTCCATGTCAATATGCTGTCCATATAGAATAAGAATAATGGTCTAGCTATAACTTGACTGAGTTGGTTGATTTTGATCCATGCCCAATCTTTTAAATAAATTAAATGAAAAAACGTTATTTAAATTAGCTGTGGGGTCTGGCCTGGGGCTGACTTGCAAGAAAACTGAAGAAGGTTTATAAATATTTATGTCACTTTCAGCACTTATTGAGTCTTAATAGAGAATTCAGTAAAACATTTCTGACACTTTTCTGGTTGTAACTTCCTAATAAAACTACCTTCTAATGCAGGCTAGCATGTGTGAAAGTTTTGGTAACAATACCAACACAGGTGTTTCCTGCCTGAAATTTAAGAAAGTGTCACTATGGCTGCAACAGATTCTTTAAGAATAAAAGGAGGGTTTGGACTTTGAGTGAGAGACATGACACGGCTTACAGGAAAATCAATCAATAAAAAACATATCAAAAACATGTACCAAAGATGGAGCCCAGACTGCTTGCACGTGTGTTCCATTGCCGCCAATGTGGCCAGGTGCTGTGGTCCCAGCGTCACGCCAGTGCATACTTGGGGTCACAGCAGAGACGGTGAGCATCATGGGCAGACCGTCTCGTGGGCTGCCTGATATACACTGACGTAGAGAGCAGATCATCGGCACAGTGGCGCCAAAAATGACGTCACATTCCGGCGCAGAGTGTAGCGCCGATGCGTGGAGGCCCCGCCCTCCCGCTCCCCCGCGTCAGAAGACGAGGGGAGAAAGGGAGGATGCCCGCCACGCATCGCAACTCCCAAGATAGACGTCCGGTGGCCAGCCCAATAAGCCAGTACATGCCTAAATGGGACATGTCAATGTAAAAAAATGATGGAAATAATGTAATGTAAATATCTATTTAAAACATATGAAGAAGAATCCAAAATCCCCAGCTAATAAAAAGGGGATTTTTGTGGCATAACATATTGCACAAGGGAATAAGTAAGCCAATAGTATGCAAAGGTCAAAGAAATATAAATAAAAACCTGTTCGCCAAAGTCATGTCTCTCCATCCCTAATCACAAGTCAAAAGGAGGGGGAAGTTTGGGACTTTACATGAGATGCACGATGGGATATGTCGTACATCTCCATCCCTAATCGGTAAAAATAAAAGGAGGGTTGGGACTTTGAGTGAGAGACATGACACGGCTTACAGGGAAAAATACCACATTTATTGATGGATACATACAGATGAAGATCAAGGCATACAATATATAATGTTACATGGACAAAGTAAAAAGCTAGTAAATATCCCAATTCCAGTGTTCATAAAAAACCAACATAGCAATTTTCCAGACAGAGTACAGTAGTAATAATTACAACAGCAGTAGACTGTAGTAGGTCAACAACATCAATTGGCGGGTCTGTGCGGGAGAACAGCAGACCAAACAGAAATAAACAAAACCGCCAATCACGTTTAACTTCCGTAAAACTAAGAGGGGTATATGCTAATGCCAGGAGCCTAGCTAATAAGATGGATGAGTTGGAAATGTTAGTACATGAGGAAGACATAGACCTTGTGGGAATAGCGGAGACTTGGTTCGACCCCTCACATGACTGGCTGGCCAATATCCAAGGGTATTCGGTGTACCGGAAGGACAGGGTTGGTAAAAGAGGGGGAGGGGTATGTCTCTATGTCAAGAACAATATAAAGGTGCTAGAAAGGAGTGACATTACGGATGGGATGAGCATGGATTTAGAATCTGTGTGGGTTGAACTCGATAGGGAAGAAGATAAGGGAAAAGTAGTTGTGGGGGTTTGCTATAGGCCACCTAACCAAGGGGAGGAGGTAGAGCTGGAATTTTTAGCACTAATAGGTAAAGCGGCAAAACTAGGATCAGTCATCATATTGGGGGACTTCAATTATCCCGACATTGACTGGGAAGAGGGGACTGCACACTCGCATAAGGCCCGGCTATTCACGGAAACCTTACAGGATAACTACATGTCGCAGTTTGTGGATTCCCCTACTAGAGAGAATGCTATCCTGGATCTATTGATCACTAATGACCCAGACATAATCTCGGAGGTAGGAGTCCAGGACAACCTGGGCTCTAGCGATCACAGGATGATCACATTTAGTATAAATAACAATATAAAAAGGCAAGTGGGGAACATAAGAACCCTAAACTTCAGAAGGGCAGACTTTCCAAAATTGTACTCATTGATGGAAAGGGTAAACTGGGACCAAACCCTGGGATCACTGACCACAGAGGAAAAATGGGAATGCTTTAGAACAATATTAAGCAAAGGCATCTTGCAGTGCATTCCTATGGGGAATAAATTTAGAAGAGACAAAGCCAAACCTGGCTGGCTAAACCGTAGCGTTAAAAAACTTATTAGGGGAAAAAAATTGGCCTTCAAGAAATATAAATCAGAGGGCACAGTATCGGCCTTCCAGCAATACAAGGAGGAAAATAAGAAGTGTAAACACGAAATCAAGATGGCTAAAATCAACTTTGAGAGACAAATAGCGGAGGATAGTAAAAAAAACCCAAAGAAATTCTTTAAATATATCAACAGCAAAAAAACTAGAGCAGAGCATATTGCACACATAATTAACGATGATGGGAGGATGGTTACAGAGGACACTGAAAAAGCAACCGTGCTGAATTCTTTTTTCTCGTCAGTCTTTACGCAGGAAAAGGAAGGGTACACTGACCATGACTGTATGGTTAGTAGTAATACACAGGACTTGCCACCATGGCTAACAGAGGGGGAAATCAGGGAAAGGCTGGATAAACTTAACACAAACAAATCACCAGGACCGGATGGCATACATCCGAGAGTACTCAAGGAACTCAGTAAAGTTATATCGAGACCACTGTTCCTGATCTTTGCTGACAGTATTAGGACAGGAGATGTACCAGGGGATTGGAGGAAGGCTAACGTGATTCCGATATTCAAAAAGGGCCAGAGACATATCCCGGGAAATTATAGGCCTGTCAGTCTGACATCAATAATATGTAAACTTTTGGAGGGGATGATAAGGGACTATATCGTAGAGTATGCTAAAGACAACAACATCATCAGTAGTAACCAGCACGGGTTTACAAATGGGCGTTCTTGTCAAACCAATCTCTTAGCATTCTACGAGGAAGTGAGCTGTGAGCTAGATAGGGGGAGACCAGTGGATGTGGTGTACTTGGATTTCGCTAAGGCGTTTGATACAGTTCCCCACAAGCGCTTAATTTATAAAATAAGGTCTGCAGGTATCGACAGCAGGGTTTGCTCTTGGATACGGAATTGGCTAAAAGGCCGTGTCCAAAGGGTAGTAATAAACAGTGCATACTCAGACTGGTCTGAGGTAGTAAGCGGGGTGCCCCAGGGCTCAGTCCTGGGACCAACCTTGTTCAATTTATTCATAAACAGCATTGAGGAAGGGATCAGTAGTTCGTTATCAGTTTTTGCAGATGACACAAAATTGGCCAGGGCAATAACTGCACAGCATGAAGCAGATATCCTACAGAATGACCTGGACAAAATTACGGAGTGGGCAACGACATGGCAAATGAGGTTTAATGTGGAGAAGTGTAAGGTTTTGCACTTGGGGACCAAAAACATAAAAACACAATACACGTTAGGAGGGGAACCCTTGGGGGAATCAAAAATGGAGAAAGATTTGGGAGTCTTAGTTGATGATAGATTAGGCAACAGCATGCAATGCCAAGCGGCAGCTTCCAAAGCCAACAGAATATTAGCATGCATAAAGAAAGGGATGTATTCCAGAGATAAGACTATAATCCTTCCACTTTATAAAACTCTGGTCCGACCGCATCTGGAGTATTCTGTCCAGTTCTGGTCGCCAGTCCTCAGGAGGGATGTGTTGGAGCTGGAGAAAGTCCAGAGAAGGGCAACTAAACTGATTAGGGGGTTGGAGGACCTTACCTATGAAGAGCGGCTGCAATCGCTCGATTTATTTTCCCTGGAGAAAAGACGTCTGAGAGGGGACATGATAGCAATTTATAAATATCTTAATGGGGATCTCAGCTTAGAAGAAAAGCTGTTCATTCGAAGGAATTGCATGAGGACTCGAGGACATACAATGCGATTAGAGGAGAAGCGTTTTAACCTCAGGCAACGTGGGGGGTTCTTTACTGTTAGGGCTACAAGATTGTGGAATTCTCTACCACAAGAGGTGGTTTCTGCGGGTAGTATGGTGACTTTCAAAAGACTCTTAGACTTACATCTCAAGGATCAGGAGATTGAGGGCTATGTTAGATGATTACAGTCACACACACCTACACAGGTTGAACTGGATGGACTATTGTCTTTATTCAACCTCGCCTACTATGTAACTATGTAACTATGTAATGGTCAACGGTACTAGAGTAATTATATATAATCACACCATCATTGAACTTGACGCGTTTTGTTGACCAAATGTGCCACTTCATCATATTTTTTACCGATTAGGGATGGAGACGCACGACATATCCCATTGTGAGTCTCATGTAAAGTCCCAAACTTCCCCCTCCTTTTGACTACATTCTTTAAGAAATCCTGCTAGTTCACAGAGTAGGAAACTGGTGGCAATTAAGACAAACTCTGAGCTGGTGTACAGAGAGACACCAGTGCTCAGTGTGGGGTGAGATGAACTCTACTGAAGATAGAGTGTCCACTATGGGCAGCCACCTCCTAAGACAGATTAATTTACATGTTTCTAAAATATACAGTACATGAATCTGTTGTGAACACCAATGATTTTTGTGCAAGGGAATTTAAAATAGTGTCTATGACATTATGAATTTCTCCCCAAGGTCTAGTCAGTTAAGCAATAAAAGGGTCAAGGGGTCATCATTACTGGACTGTGCTTAAGTAAGGCATTACTTGCTCTTAATCCAGCCCTAGAAGAGAGCCACGCACACCTTGCAACCTTTGCTGATTTCAATCCCAAAGTGAAAATCAATAGGCAAATATCTGGCTAAGAGTAATTCAACGGTACCAGCCCCACATAATGCAGAACATTTCAGGAATTTACTTGACAAGCATTCTGTAATAAGTTCTGCTGGCTGCGTATCTGTGTGTTCAGAAAATGAGTACATGACCAGTGATCCAAATAGTGGATCTGCCATCTATAAATAATTACAGAAGCCATTCAGGGGGAATGTAAAGCTTAAATTCATTAGAATCCTGCAACCCAAGCTCTTGATTCTGTGGCAAACTACAACTTTGTCACAGAACAGCAGTGCTGATGAATTAAAAAATGACCAAGTAATGGCAGCCCTTTGGTGAGTAAGACAGAACATTTCTGTAAGTGAATAAAACAGCATCTTCAAAAGAAGTGGATTAAGCCATCTACTCTCCCACAGCAATCTGTTTTCAGCATCTGATTAGATTTGTAGCGTGCCATCTGAACTTTTTAAATCAAATTGCCTTCTTGTTTTGGGACACTAGTTGCAAAGACTGAATAGCCACAAGGAATTCTAGAACAAAGCAGTTATAAAAAGAACAGCTTCCTAATTAAATTCAGGGTTTTATTAGTGAGCCAAAGTTTTTTCAGTATGTCAGGAGAAGATGGCCTCCTGCCATCAAACTCAACAGTAGATCTTTTGTACCTTTTCAGGATCCACTCTTCTGAGAAATATTTGCTCTATATACAGTAAGTAACTATCCATTTTGATTCCCCTGCTAAAAAAGAGAAACAATGCTACATTAAATGACAAAACAAAAAAAACTCTTCAGAAAAAAGGATCCACCTTTATCATACTGTAAAAGCTTATGAATGTCTGTGTTGCAAAAGAAAAGCTGCGGTGTATGTATCACGTTTAAATGAAAATTATTCCGAGAAAGTATTTCAGCAACAATAAAACTACTATTGAAAGGTATGCCTCTAATTTGTAGGGCATAGAGCAATTTTACACAAGCAAAAAATAACAGTTTTTGGTTAGGTATTACATTAAAAATCTTTCAAGGTCGCCATATTGCAAAGAAGGGGCATTTTACATTTTCTGCCCCTTTACAGATTTACTTTGGAGTTGATTTAATAAAGGAGTAAAAGCTATTTGCTTTGCAAAATGAATAGACAGGTTGAAAAATGTACTTTCTTTTTGTAAAGCGAATTATAGTAAATAAAATGAACCTGTGTGTTCACATTGAATACCCAATCATGTGCGAGAGAAAAAAATAAAAATAAAAATGCCAGCACTAGTTTATTGAAATGAACACATTTTCACCTTTACCAAGCTTATTGAACATGTGAACCATCCCTATTACTTTAGTAAATCCACCATATTGCCTGCAGACAAGTCCTTTTAATACCATTTCAAAAAATGACTTTCAGAACAAATGACGTTATAAAAGTCATTTTATGAGGTGCAATCGCGGTGGCTCCCTGATTGGACGCTTAATCAGGGAGCTCCGTTCAGCTTCACGGCATTCTCCAGCACCTCCCCGCCTTCTTCCGGGTACCGATCACTACCTAATCGCCCAGTGACCAGGACTGATGCTTCCACTAGGCAAACTAGGCAGCCGCCTAGGGCGCATTGCCACCTAGGGGCGCAGTCACGAGTCAGCACTCACTCTCCGTTATGAATGATCCTTGTGAGCTGAGGGGAGGGGCGGCAGTGGGGGAGGAAGAAGGGACAGAGGAAGATGGCAGGTGTCTGGGGCAGTGGCAGAACTACCAGGCCCTGGCTTTTCACCATTGTTGGGGGAGCCCCAAGGGGCAGGAAAGGAGCCCATCGGAGTGCTACCTGCATAATGATCCTCTTCGTCTGGAGCTGAGCTGCCTAATCCCTGGGCAGGAAGTGACTCTCTAATCTGAGCTGGTGGGCAGCCGTTCATTTCCCTGGGTCGGTATTAAGCAGGGAGTGGAGGAGAGCTGAACCTGAGCTCGGCACTGGAGGGCGGCACCTTTACTGGAGCAGAAGCGACGAGGCAACGGAATGGTCTGAGGATGTTGGTGATGAAGGAGGTGCGGAGCTCTCTGACTGCTGCTTCTCCCTCCACCAGGAGCCGGTTGGAGCTGTGGTGAGCACTGTGGTCCAGGAGAGGAGCGTCCTGGGAGAAGGTATAAGCAGGATCATGGTGAAGGTGGGCAGAGTGCAGGCCACTCTCTTCATACTGCCCAGTAAGTGTCCCCAGAACAGGGAATCAGGGTCCCTGGGTGTGACATGGAGTATCCCTGGTGTGAAAGAAAATTGCGGTCACCAGGTATGCCATGGGGAATCAAAGTCACCAGGTGTAACATGGGGGAGAGGGGTCACAAGTGTAACAGGGGTTTGGGGTCACCAGGTGTGCCATGAGGAATTGGGATCCCTGGGTGTGCCATGGGGGATTGAGGTCTCCAGATGTGACATGGAGGAACATCAGGGTCCCCAGGTGTGATATGGAGGAACATCAGGGTCCCCAGGTGTGACATGGAAAAACATCAGGGTTTCCGGGTATGACATGGAGGAACATCAGGGACCCCTGATGTGACAGAGGAACATTGGGATCACTGGGTATGACAGCATTACATGGAGGAACCATCAGATCAGGGTCACTGGATATGACATAGAGCAGTTTTTAACCCCTTTCCTTTTTCTTTTTTTTGTGGGGGCGCAAGTAGTTGATCTTGCCTAGGGCGTAAAACAGTCTAGCACCGGCCCTGCCGGTGACCTCCACGGGACCCCCGATGCCCGGTTCTCAGGTCCGCAGGGACCTCTCAGGACAATTAAACGCCGCATTCTCCTACCCCTGCATTCCTAAGATGGCGGCCGCTTCTCCTCACGGAACGGGACCTGACGATAAGGGGGACATTGCTGATGCTCCAGCACCAGCCTCGCAGCACAGGTCAGCAACTGACAGCCCAGCAATCCCCCTGGAACTGCCACAGATACTGTCTCCAGCCTCCACAGTCTCCCTCCTTGAGAGAACCTTTGAGGAGCTAACACAGTCCCCGGCTGCGGCCTACCCTGAGCTCCATGGCTTACCATAGAGCCCCCTGCCTTTCCCCCCCTCCCAACCAGCAAGATTTTTCCAATATTATGGCCACCTTTTCCCAGATGCTTTCCAAGGGCCTAGCACAGACTGCTTCCCAGATCACTTCTGCCATCCATAATGATCTCCAGAACCTGGGTTCCAGGCTGGAAGCTATTGAAATCAAAACTGACCAAACCGTTCTTAAAGTTAACCAGAACTCTGCCAGAATGCAAGATTTACATGACCAACTTGACACTGCCCTCTCCAAAATTGATGAGCTTGAGAACCGTTCCAGAAGATATAATTTTAGGATCAGGGGATTGCCTGAAAGTGTTAAAGACATTGATGATGTTGTCACCAAATTTATCTGAGACTTAATCCCTGACATACAACCCCATCACCTTGAGCTAGATAGGGCTCACAGGGCCCTCAGAGCCCCCCTCCCTGATG
The DNA here is from genome assembly GCF_965119305.1 of Pelophylax lessonae. Lineage (NCBI taxonomy): Eukaryota > Metazoa > Chordata > Amphibia > Anura > Ranidae > Pelophylax > Pelophylax lessonae. The sequence goes on along the minus strand of NC_138768.1, from coordinate 467,373,842 downwards.
GTTCTCCACGGGACATCTTTATAAAACCTCACTTTTACAAAGTAAAGGAAGAGGTCATGAAAATCTCAAGACGCTCCGATAACCTGTCTGTCCAAGGCTTCCCCATCCAAATCTTTGCGGATCTGTCGCCCACTACTATTCAAAAGAGGCGAGCACTCAAACCGCTTCTTCAAGTCCTGCAACAAAGAGCGATTAAGTATTGGTGGTCTTTTCCTTTCCGCCTCACTTTTCTTCATCAACAGAAGACCTATAGCTTCTCGACTCTCCCGGACGGGGAACAGCTCCTCCTGAACCTTGATCTCATCTCCCAAGAACCAACCACCTCCGCTCCGAACAGAAGTTCTGGATCTTGCAAACGCCCCTCTCCTCAGAGCCCCCTGGTTCCAGCTTAGGAGAAACAGCACTTCAAACGGGCCAAAGACGCAAGACCTCCCTAAAGTACTTCCTGAACTGGCTGTCATTCTAACTTTAACAGGACTCACACCTGATTGATTACTTGTGGGGCTCCGCCCCCACGACTACAAACCTACACGGTCCCCCTCCGAGGTATTTTTGATTCATGCTTTGTGGTATAATCTCCTTTTTCAAAAGCCCCCCCCCCTTTTTTTTTTATTATATAGGGAAATTTTTGCTGCATTTTAACGTGTCTTACCTCCCCCCCCCCCTTTATTTATAATTTTTTCCCCTTATGTTGTCTTTTTTGGGGCGTCCGGTCACAGCGGGATCTCTGCTGCGCCTCACTCCCTCTCTACCTGGGAATTTTCCCCCCACGTGGACTGGGACTGATGCCTGTGCTCCTCACGGGCATCTATGGGTTTCAGGATGGGGTAGGGCCTGGCCTACCTCTCCTGATTTGGGTTGGGAATTTTTGGTACAGTTTTCGCTGGCATATTGTTATGTATATGTGGCTCTCTTATCTGGTCTTTGCTCTTTTTCTCGCTCTTCCCCCTCTCATTCTTCTTTCCCTTCCCCTGGTCACCGGGGGTCTCCCTAATTTGTTCCAACAGGCTCCAAGCTTTCTAGGGCTGGCTCCCGGTCCGAATCTTGGCTCCCACCTGGTGCGGTGCAGGATTTGTTACTATGCTTCACCTTCAAAGCTCCATGTTCGGCTGACTCGATGAACCCACCGGTTTCCTCATCTCACCCTTGGAAGATTTATTCCCACAATGTGCAAGGGATTAAACTCCCCTACGAAGAGATGTAATCTTTTCAATTCATATCATTCCCACCACATTGATATTGCATTCACACAAGAAACTAATTTTCCAGTTTCTTACAGACCTTTGTTTATCCACCCTAAATACCCACAATTTTATTTAGCGAACGCCACTGATAAAACCAAGGGGGTAGGGATTTTTTTTGCGCGCCATGTCCAATTTGATCTCAAACGTAAAGTGGAGGATCGAGAGGGCAGGTATTTGCTATTGATAGGCACCATGGGAGGTTCCATGTATTCTCTCCTCTCCTACTATGCCCCAAAAAAACGCCAGGACCTTTTTTTTTCAACATCTAGCCACACATGTCAACCCCCAGGCAGAAGGTGTGTTAATCATGGGGGGGACTTTAACATAGCTCTAGACCAGGGACTGGACAAATCGAGACCGGGTAACCCTTCTTCGTGACGCCCTCCCAAGCAGAGCACCCGCATTGCTAAGTTGCTCTTCTCGGAAGGGCTAGTAGATATCTGGAGGGAACTTAACCTAACCGCCAGAGACTATACACATTTCTCAGCTCCACACAATATCTTATCGTGGATAGATCATATCTTTGTCTCAGCTAAGACCATACCACACACAGTTAAGTCTTTCATCAGGGACTCACCCATTTCTGACCATGCCATGGTTATCTTGATACTGAATCGCACTCAGGCACAGGTTGGTACGTTCAGGGGGCTTCTTAATGGAGCGCTTTTGAGCGATCCTGCGCAATGCAAGATTTTGTCCAATGAACTGGAGGAATATTTCGCCACCAATCTTGCTCCAGAGGTCACCGCTGAAACTGTCTGGGCGGTTATCAGGGGGAAGATCATACAAATCTCCACCAATCTTAAACGTCAAAGACGGGCCGACCTCCTTAAATTGGAATCAGACTTTTTGACGCTTAGTAAAGCTCATAAACGAAACCCTACCCCGACTTCCAAAGTGAGTTTGAAAGAAGCCAGACTTCGACTGAACCTCGCGTTGACGACGGAGGTGGAGAAGCAACTGCGAGGTCGGGTGCTAAATTCTACGCCTCATCTGATAGAATAGGTCCCAGACTCGCGGCCACATTGTCCCCTAGACAGCGCTCCTTCACATGCCCCAAAATCAGAACGTCACAGGGAATACTATCCCAAAATCCACAACAGGCATTGCAGTCATTTCACGCTTTTTATACAAAACTTTATGATTCCCAGTCTCCCTCCCTCTCCCGGGACTCTCAGTCTTTTCTGGATGAACTACCACTCCCGCGCCTTTGACGGGAACATAGGGATACTCTTGAGGAGCCCATCTCGGACTTGGAAATCTTGAGTGTTATCAAGGCTTTGAAGACAAGGTCTGCCCCTGGCCCAGATGGGTTCTCCACACTCTACTAGAAAACGTTCGGGCAGACTTTGGCTCCCCATCTCAGCAGGTTTTATAATGCCTTACGAATTGGTGAGGCTGTGGAGAAGACCTTGGACTTAGCATACATTTCAGTCATACCCAAGCCAGGAAAAGATCACAGTGATGTTTAGCAATTATAGACCCATCTCTCTCATTAACGTAGATTTAAAAATATTAACAAAGGTCCTCTCCAACAGGCTCTCCCGCTTCATTAGTACCTATATACATAAGGACCAATCGGGGTTTGTCCCGGGGAGACAGGGCTCCGACCAAATTAGGAGAGCTGTGGATCTTATCTCTCTAATCAACTCTAGGTGGGATGGCAGCTCCCCCAAGAAGCCTTGCTTCTTTCACTCGATTTACATAAAGCGTTTGACTCAATCTCATGGCCTTATCTCTTTGAAACCCTTCAGAGGTGGGGATTTGGCACTAAATTCCTTAATATTTTAAAAGCTCTTTACTCCTCACCATCTGCCCACATCCGTATCTTAGGTCACTGCTCCGACCCTATTGCTATTAGGAGAGGCACCTGACAAGGTTGCTCCCTCTCGCCCCTTTTATTTGCTATCGCTATTGAATCCCTTGCGATAGCAATTCGCCACCATCCAGACATACGCGGCGTTCATTGTGGCCCCACAGAACACAAATGTGCACTCTTTGCAGACGATGTGTTACTTTTCTTGACTTCCCCAGTCATTTTGATCCCGAATGTTATGCAAGTTCTTCGCAAATTCTCGCTGGCCTCGGGCCTCACAGTGAATTTCCCCAAATCCATGGCACTCAACTTATCGATTCCCACATCCTCGTTTGAGGCGCTGAAACCTTCTTTTCCGTTTGTCTGGTGCAAGTCCTCGATACCTTACTTAGGGGTACACCTTACCACATCAATTGACACCTTATACCAAGCCAACTACCCTCCCTTGTATAAAAAATTGATAGCAGATTTGTCGGGCTGGGATCACCACAATCTCTCCTGGTTGGGGGGAATAAACGCCATCAAAATGACCCTATTACCAAAGATTTTGTATTTCTTTCGGTCGCTACCTGTTCCCCTCAATAAAATCCATCTAACCAAATTACAATCCAGTATAATCAACTTTGTCTGGGGCAAAAGAGGCTACCGTTGCTCGCGGTCAGTCTTATTCCGCCTGCGAACGCACGGCGGGCTGGCCTTACCCAATTTATGGAAATATTACCAAGCGGCTCAACTGGCTCAGTTTTCGATGATTTACACTCGTGGACCTAAACCTGATTGGATTCAAATTGAGAGACAGGCGATCCCCCACTATACGATAGATTATGTTGCTTGGTGCCCGATTAAGCTCCAACCCGCAATCTTAGCACCCACCCTTTCACACTCGATCAAAATGTGCAGACAGCTTTACAGCCTCCCCACATTGGTCTCACCTATAAAGCCATTAAATCACCTGGTTTCATCACCCCCTATTCTTACCTGGGCATGATGTCAAAGCATTTCAATGGTGGACAAACAAAGGTCTATATCGTATAGGGCACTTCCTCTCACCATACGGGCCCCTCTCCCTCTCTCACTGCATTAACAAACTAAAGATGCCGACTTCCGAAAAGTTGTGTTTTCTTCAAATTTCTCACTTCCTGCATAAAATGTGGCTGGACAAACGTGTCCCACCCACCTTGACCTCCTACGAACGGTGGTGTTCGGAGTCCATGGAACTACGGGGGGGGGGGGGTATATGGACCATCTATGCTGCTTTAGTGGAACCCTCAGAAAAACCAGCTTATGCGCACAAATGGGAGAAATATTTACAGATGGAGTGCTCTATGGATGAGTGGCATCGCATTTTTAACAGGTCATTCAAGGGCATAATAAACACGACTTTAATTGAAACGAACATCAAAAGCCTGACCCAGTGGTACTTGGTAATGACACGCCTGATGCTCATGTTCCCTAACACCTCCCCACTGTGTTTCAGGGGGTGAGAACACCAGGGATCTTTTACACACTAGAATCCGCTCTTTTTGGAACAAATTTTTCCACTTGCTTTGGCTAGTCACGAGCCTTCAGATTCCCCAGACACCCCAAGTAGCCTTTTCTACATGACTTTACGCACAAATATCCCAAACACAGGTCAACACTGCTATTTTTAATGCTCTTGGGAGCGAAGCTCACACTGGCCAAAGCCTGGAAACAACCTACGGTCTCCCTGACTTCAGCAAAACAGAAGATTTCTTGGATAATGACCCAGGAAAAGATAGTAGCGGTCCTACATAACCGGGTGGAAAAGTTTGAGGCTATTTGGGACCCCCAGGTGCAATATTTATACACTCCAGAGTGATCTTACCTGAAATGCTGCTCCTGTCATACCCCCGGTGACTTCCCCTCTATCCTCTCCCCCTCACCTACTCTCTTTCTTTCCTTTGCTATTCCCTCTCCTCCTTTATCTCTGTCCTCTCCCTCAATGTTGGCTTTCCTAGCCTGATTAAGGCTTCCCCCCACTCCTTCGCGTGGAGCCTATTCCCCACTCGCATGTTTGCTGACATGTCCAGGGTCTCCTTTTCTGTTTGAGCCCGGTTACAATTTGGTGTGCGACCGGTTCCCCAAATGTATCACAACCCTTTGGGTGCTTGGGGACGGGTTTCAGCTCGCCAACCTGAAGTTTGATCTTCTGCACCTCCTTTTCTTGGCTCCCGGAAGGTTCGGGGGAGGTCTCACCGATATCACTGACCTCTTGATATTTAGCGATTTTATTGGGCCACACTTTGGCCAATGTTTTCCAATGGCAAGCTCATCTTCTTTGTATATCAAATAATTTCACTGTTATGCTGCAGTTATACTACCCTGTTTTGAGTTGTCAACACTGACTGTTTGTTACTCTTTTGTCATTTTCAATTAAAAATATTTGAAAGAGAAGTGTTAAAAAAAAAAAAAAAAGTCATTTTATATATAAAATGATACAATTATTTTTATATATAAAAAGTTTTAGAGGGTGGAAAGCAGCAATGGGTAAAGGTAGTAATCTATGCACTTAAAGTGGTTCTGATTTCTACATTTTTTTTTTTTAAAGCCTTCCCTGCATTAAAATAAAAAGCACCCCATTAACTGTTACCTCTGCTTACCTGACACCCTTTACCACTCTAGTGCTGTCCCAGCTGCAGCCCCACACAACATTCCTGGTCTCACAGGAGACTCGGAGAGCAGCAGCAGCCATAAACTCCTGTTGCTGTCAGTTAACCCTTTTAATGCCTAAGCCTTTTTCTGACATTTGTCGCTTAAATGTGAAATCAGCATTTTTTGCTAGAAAATTACTAGAACCCACAAACATTAGATATTTTTAGCAGAGACTCTAGAGAATAAAATTGTGATCATTGCAATATTTTATGTCACACGGTATTTCAAATGCAATTTTTTTGAAAGAAATACATTTGAATGAATAAAAAACAAAACAGTAAAGTTAGCCAAACTTTTTGTGTGAAAGATGGTGTTACACCGAGTAAATAGTGTAGAAAGAAGGGCCTGATGCGCTACCAATGAAGTATGGATTGAGGCTCTAATGTGTAAAAGATATGTAAAATGTCTAATAAAAGAGAGTGGGGAGGAGGTAAGATCCACACAACCACGCCATGGTGGTGAGAGTAAGGCCTCATGCACACTGGACGTTTTTGGAGCTGCTGTTAGCAGCGTCAGACGTTTTTTTTTGCAGCTGCAGAACGCCCATCCATGTTATTCTATGGCCTCATGCACACATAGAGCTTTTAGGAGCTCCAAGTGGCATAGGCGTTTTACAGCTCCAAAAAAAACCCAGGAACTGTGCGTTCTGGAGCTGCAGCGTCAAGCTGTAAAAACGTCTGACGCTGCTAAAGGCTGAATATTGTGGCTTAACGTGCGTTAAGCCACGTTATACGTTTTTTTTTTTCTTCCATTCAAAATCAATGGTTCCCTATGGGAGCCTATTGATTTGAATGGAAGTTGCACCGCAGGTCGGATCAGGGTGATCCGACTTGCACTGTGAGAATCTTGAGGGGGAACTCCACGCCAAAATGGGGGAAAAAACGGCGTGGGGTTCCCCCCTAGGTTCCAAATCAGGCCCTTCGGTCTGGTATGGAATTTGAGGGTAGCCCCCCCAAAATCCATACCAGACCCTTATCCAAGCATGCAGCCCGGCATACCAGGAAAGGGGAGGGGATGAGCGAGCGGCCCCACCCCCCCTGGATCATACCGGGCCACACGCCCTCAACATGGGGGGGGGGTGTGGGTGCTTTGGGGCAGGGGGGGCTCTGCACCCCCCACCTCAAAGCACCTTGCCCCCATGTTGATGAGGACAAGGGCCTCATCCCCACAACCCTGGCCGGTGGTTGTGGGGGTCTGCGGGCAGGGGGCTCATCGGAATCTGGAAGCCCCCTTTAACAAGGGGGCCCCCCCAGGTCCCGGACCCCCTCCCTATGTGAATGGGTATGGGGTACACTGTACCCCTACTCATTCACCACATAAAAGGCAGTATAAGGAAATAACGACAGGAGACGTTTTGGAAAGTTTATTAAAAATCTTCATCCGGCTCTTCTTGTCTTCTCCTCTCCGGGGGTCTTCTGCTGTCTGCTCCTCTCCGGGGTCTTCTGCTCTTTTGCTGTCCTCTCTTCTTGTCTTCTTCTCTCCGGTCTTCTGCTCTTTTGCTGTCGGCTCTTCTTCTTCCTCCGGTCCTCCGACGACGACGTCTCCGGCGATTATGCCGGTCTCTGGAGCTTATTATATAGCCATTAGGGGCGTGGCCGCCAGATGACATCATCGGAAGACCCCGCCCCCTTGTGTCACAGATGACGTCACATGAAGACCCCGGAGAGGAGCGGACAGCAGAAGACCCCCGGAGAGGAGAAGACAAGAAGAGCCGGATGAAGATTTTTAATAAACTTTCCAAAACGTCTCCTGTCGTTATTTCCATACACTGCCTTTTATGTGGTGAATGAGTAGGGGTACAGTGTACCCCATACCCATTCACATAGGGAGGGGGTCCGGGATCTGGGGGGCCCCCTTGTTAAAGGGGGCTTCCAGATTCCGATGAGCCCCCTGCCCGCAGACCCCCACAACCACCGGCCAGGGTTGTGGGGATGAGGCCCTTGTCATCAACATGGGGGCAAGGTGCTTTGAGGTGGGGGGTGCAGAGCCCCCCCTGCCCCAAAGCACCCACACCCCCCCTCCCCCATGTTGAGGGTGTGTGGCCTGGTATGATCCAGGGGGGGTGGAGCCGCTCGCTCGTCCCCTCCCCTGGTATGCCGGGCTGCATGCTTGGATTTTTTCGGCGTGGGGCTACCCTCAAATTCCATACCAGACCCGAAGGACCTGGGGGGGAACCCCACACCGTTTTTTTTCCCCATTTTGGCGTGGAGTTCCCCCTCAAGATTCTCACAGCGCAGGTCGCGCCGCAGGTCGCACCTGCGGTGCGACTTCCATTCAAATCAATAGGCTCCCATAGGGAAACCATTGATTTTGAATGGAGGCAGAAAAAACGCTGCTAACAGCTACTGTGGCCAAACGTGCAATAACGCTAATTGAAAAAGCTACTGAAAGCACGTTGTTACAGCTGCTGTTTCCCAGCGTCAAGTAAACAGCTTTGGAGCACGTTTTTATGACGCCCTGTGTGCATGGAGCCTAAAGCTGCCAATTATAGTAGTGTCACCACATACGTAAACAAATATAAATAAACCAGCACTAAATTCAAAATGATCTGAGTAGAGACGTCATATCACATAAGAAAATTGATATTACAAAGAAAATTGATATTACACAAAAAAATAAAATCAAAAATTCCGTGCAAATAAAAATGCTATAGTGAGAAAGTGTCATGATTAATATTAAATCACAAATAGACCATATCCATAAAGTGCTGGTGACAAAAAAATATATCTCAATAATATAAATATACCTCTATAAAGTGCTGGTGCAAAAAAAGTGAATCAAAAAAATGAATTAAGCATAAAAGTTTATATTCAAATCCATGTGCAAAGAGTGCAAAAAAAACAGCAGCAAAGAGTGCAAAAAAAAAAACCAAAATCCCTCCTTTGCACTTAAAAGCATTCAAAATGGCAAGTTTGGCTGTTTTGAATACTGTAATTTTTTAAAATCTGGCCCCTCTAACACTCTACATCGGAGACCCTATCAGAGCTGACTCTGACTTTATTCGGGTTTTCGGCCAGCCAGCGGATGTGCCGGTTGGCCGCTCAAGCTTTATGGAGGGACGAGAGACCCGGGCGAACCACGGAAGGAGACGGGAGGGGGGTGACGTCCCCTCCCACTGCTTGTAATAACAGCTGAGTGGCTAAGTAGCAGCCCCCTTGGTTCGTGGATCTCTGTGTAAAGATACCAGCTGTTACTGACCTGTGATCAGGTCTATAGTGGAGGTGAGAGACCATTTCACAAGGTGATTGGATTGTGTATCACTCACAGAGGTGTATACTAGGAAACACTGGATTGTTTCTATGTGGACACTTGGATAGCTGCACTTTGAATTTATTTCATACGGACACTCTGGATGATTGCACTTGTATATGTACATTTATTTAAGAGTTATATATTTCTTTGGGTTGTGCACTATATATGTTGTGAACATTAGTATTGATATACACTGTTCTTTTTTTTTTTTTATTTAAATCTGGCACACCACTAATATTTTGGACCAGTGACATTACTACAGTAATCAGTGCTAAAAATATGCAGTTACTGTAAAAATGACACTGGCAGGGAAGGGGTTAACCCAGTGGTGATCAAAGGGTAAGTGTGAGCCTAGGGAAGTGTTTTTATAATGGGGGAGGGACTTATGAAATGAACACATAGACCTGTGATCTTATATAGAAGGATCACAGGCGCTCTGTGTGCATTTCAGAAAAAACTGTCAGCTGTGTTTAGAACAGCTGATCGTCGTTCTCTTTCAGCAGGGAGCGATCGCTGGTCCCATCAATCAGCATCCCCGCTGCCTAGTGGCCAGGACCGTTTCCACAAACTGACCAGTATATCTCCGACAGGCGCTCAGCAAGCGGTTAAAGAAAAAAAAAAATAGCCTTTAACCCCTTCACACCTAGAGGTAAAACAAATTTAAATGCCCAAGCATAATTTTACAAGTTGACATGTGTTTGTAAAACTGTACATATCACCACAACTACCAGAACTTGACAAATTTGCTTTGAATCTAGGAGCCAGCTAAAAAAGTTAGGAGGCAATTTTGTTTTTGACTGGTAGGGCTTTGGTATCGGTGACCGACGTGGCCATTTGTTAATCTCTAAATAACAGTGCATATTTATAGCACTGATTATTGTAGTAATATCACTGGTACTCCCAAAAGTGTCAAAAATGTCAGTCAGGGGTCCAATCTGTCCGCCGCAATGTCGCAGTCCCACGAAAAAAAAAAAAACGCAGATCGCCATTACTAGTTTAAAAAAATAAATAAGAATAAAAATGACAAATCTTTCCCGTAGTTAGTAAACCCAATAACTTTTGCGCAAACCAATCAAAAATACGCTTATTGCGATTTTTACCAAAACTATGTAGCAGAAAACAAATTGGCCTAAAATGTTAAAAAAATTTGTTTTACAATTTGAGAATTTCATATAAAAATGTGAAAAATATATTTTTTCAAAATTTTTACGTTTTGTGCTATAAACAAAAAAGAGCGACAATCGCACAGGTGATCAAATACCACCAAAAGAAAGCTCCATTTGTGGGAAAAAAAGGACGTCAATTTAATTTGGGTACAGCATAGCACGACCGCACAATTGTCCGTTAAAGTCAGGCCGTGCCGAATCGCAAAATAGGCCCTGGTCTTTGAGCAGCCAAATCCTTCGGGGCTAAAGTGGTTAAGGTGAAGCACTCTAAATCTGAAATACCAAATATTTCCTTATCCAGACTAGCTATTGTCTCTAACTCGTACCCCTTTAAGACTGGGTCATCCTCTATCCGATACCTGGGTATCAACTTAACTTCTGACGCGACCCGCCTTTACACTAAAAAATGTGTCCTTCTGACTAAAACCCTGTCGGATTTGTCCGCCTACTCCACGAAAACTGTTGTCATGGTTTGGGAGAATCAACATTTTGAAATTGGATGTTCCAACTCACTTTTTGTACCTCTTTCAGGCTCTGCCCATTCATATACCAACCTCTTTTTAACAAGCTGCGCAGAGCTCTCACGCTTCATGTGGCTCCATTACCGCCCTCGCCTGAAATTCACGACACTTACCCTCCCCAAAGTCTAGAGGTGGCACCGGTATTCCTGACTTTGCTCTCTCTACCACTGGGCGGCGACACTGACACGCGTGGTGGACTGGTTCCACAACGCCTCCACTAAATTATAGGTTCAAATAAAAATGGATTTTTGTAAGATCTTACCGTAAAATCCTTTTCTCTTAAGCTCATTGACAGACGTAGTCCTCCTTGATTAATATCAACTCGGGTTATACTGCCCTCTACAGGAGGACTAGACAGGAAAGAAAACGTTCTGGCCACACCTTAGGGGCAGTCCCAGAGGGTATATCCTCTCTCTCTCTCTCTGCTACAGCAAATCAGTTATGTCACAAAGCAGTGTTTAGAGAATTTAACCCAACCCAACTCAAAAACAGAGGGGCGGGTACTACGTCTGTCAATGAGCTTAAGAGAAAAGGATTTTACAGTAAGATCTTACAAAAATCCATTTTTCTCTGTCGCTCATTGACAGACGTAGTCCTCCTTGATTAATATCAACTCGGGAAGTCCCAAAGCAGTGCCACAAATGAGGGGTGGGAAAATGGAAATCAAAATCCAATCTAGAAGGCCCAACCGGTGCCAACTAGAAGTCTTAAAGGCTCATCAATCAAAAGATGAGACTCAACTGAAATTCCAATGGAAAAAAACCCTCCAGGTAGACCACCGGTCTCCTCAAATTGCGGCCTGCAAAACCTTGGCCAAATGAGGCATCCGCCGATGCCATCACATCAACTTTATAAAATTTTGTAAAGGTATGCACCGACGACCAGGTAGCCGCCTTGCACACCTGGACCACTGACGCCTGATGGCGGTAGGCCCAGGAAGTACTGAGCGCTTGAGTGGAGTGCGCCTTAACAGGGAACGGAGGATTCCGACCCTTAATAGAATAAGTCTGTACCACCGTCTGCCTAATCCATTTGGAGATAGTCGCGGCAGATGCAGGCAACCCCTTTCTGGGGCCATCCGTGATCACAAAAAGTGAATCCGTTTTACGGAACGATTCCGTAGTCTTCAGGTATACCCTGATTGCCCGAACTACATCCAAGGAATGCAACGCACATTCCCGAGGATGATTGGGCTTAGGACACAAGGAAGGTAGTACAATGTCTTCATTCAGATGAAAATCTGAAACCACCTTAGGGAGAAAGGATGGCTTCGGATGAAGAACTACCTTATCCCTATGAACCACTAGATATGGGGAATGGCATGATAATGCAGCCAGTTCTGACACCCTGCGTGCAGAAGTAATAGCCACCAAGAAGGCCACCTTCTGGGATAATGTAAGCAAGGGAATCTCCCTGATATTTTCAAAGGGAGGTTTCTGCAGAACCGACAAAACCAAATTAAGATCCCAGAGCGGTAAGGGCGCGCGCACTGGCGGAGCCAAGTGCCGCATCCCCTGGATGAAATTCCGCACCAAGGAATGAGTAGCCAGAGGCTTCCGAAAGAAGATTGCTAATGCTGAAACCTGACCCTTGATAGTGCTCAAGGATAGTTTCTGCTCAACCCCCTTTTGCAGAAAAGCCAAAATTCGGGTCACCAAATAGGTACGTGGGGGAAATCCCAAAGATTCACACCACGCTATATAAGTCTTCCACGTGCGATAATAGACTTCGCTGGAAGTCGCTTTCCTTGCTTTAATTAGAGTAGGAATAACTGAAGCTGACAATCCTCTGTCCTTCAGTACCTGGGTCTCAATGGCCAGGCCGTTAAAACCAGCGACTGTAAAGCATGATGGAAGATCGGTCCTTGAGAACGCAGATCCTCCCTGAGAGGGAGTCTCCAAGGAGCGTCCGCGACTAGCCTGCCCAAGTCGGCGTACCCGGCTTGACGAGGCCAGCCCGGAATTTCCAGGATAACTGGAGTTCCCTCCACCTCTATCCTGCGGAGAAATCTCAGCAGCAACTTGAGAGGGGGGGAAGACATATGGTGGCTGATACTGCCCCTACGGGCCGTTCAGCGCGTCTGCTGCGTTCGCTAGAGGATCGCGGGCACGCGTTGCCAACCTCCGCGCCTTCCTGTTGAGTCGATATGCCAACAGATCCACCTCCGGGATGCTCTAATGAAGACACAGATGGTGAAATCCTTGGTGATCGACCTAAGTCATCACCATGATATTGTCTGACTGGATCCGAACCGGGCTGCCCTAGAGCTGCTTGGTCCAGGCAATCCGACAAAGTCTGATCGCTCTCGGTTCCCACACATTTATCAGAAACTTGATTCCTATCAGAAGTGATGACTTCTCCTGGTTGAGCATTAGAGACCGAAGTCACCGGACCAGAGACTCCTTGGTCCGCTCGCTCAACCAGATCCGATTCCTGAAGGGAACTGGGAATGATCTTTGGAAAAGGTAAAGAAAATGATCTGCTCAGGGAACGGGAGCTACCGCTCCCTGTAGCATATAAACGTTGGAAGGGAAGAATCGCACCGGTAGAAGTGATCGACACTCGATCTTGTATCCTGATCGTATGATCTCCTGAACCCTTTAATCCGGGATTCAGGAAAGCCCTGGATCTGAACACCGGTGAATACGTCCCCCCCACCCCTGAGCCGGGTGGGGGGCGCACCTTCAGGCTGTATTAGCCTTATCTTCAGGTTTGGCTGAGTCGGCCTTTTGTTTACCCGGCCAGCGCCTTTTGAAACCTCCTGAAGGGGCTTTGCCCTTCCCGCTCGCCCCAGCGGAGCGAACGAACCTCTTATGAGTGGAAAAGAAAGGTCCACACCTGTTACGGGGTCCTTTAGCTTTAGCAGCCTGCGGCAAAAAAGTGCTCTTGCCCCCAGTGACATCCTTTATGCTCTCATCTAGGGTGGCCCCAAATAGGCGATTCCCCTGAAAATCGCCAAGGCTTTCTTGGAACCTTGATCCACCGAACAACATTTTAACCACAGCACACGTCTGAGGACTACAGCTGACATCGATGCATGCGCTAACAAGGGAGTGGCATCCAGGGATGCGTCACAGACAAACTGTAGTCCTTGTATGATTTGTTCCATCAAATCAGACGCTGCCTGGGGGATACTTCTCCCCTTTAGGTCATGGCGTAACAATTTTGCCCATTCTGTCAATGTTTGTGAAACTAAACCAATGGCAACCACTGGTCTAAAGGATGACCCTATCAGGGAAAAAACAGTGCGGGATTCCGCTTCCACTTTCCGATCCACCGGATCCTTGAAGGACGGAGCATCCAACGGGATAACAGTGGCTTTATTTAGTCTGGAAATCGGTGGATCCACCACTGGTGGTACCGTCCATTTTTTAATGAGGGATTCCTCAAACGGATAGATTCTAGCAATGCGTTTGGAAATAGTCAGGATTCGTTTGGGATGATCCCTTTCCTCTTTAATCTTATTACCAAAACATTTGGGTAAAGGAAAAGCCTTCGCCGTCTTGGTAGGCTTACTAGTACCAAAGGGAATTTCCATCTCGGTTACCTCTGCCGGTATGACCTCAAGTCTTAAGGTTTCCCGGACAGACACAACTAGTGCGTCCACCAATGCTTCTTCTTGTGCTATGGCGGAGGTAGAACCGTCCTCCTCACCATCTGAGGGAACATTAGTTGAGACAACAGCCCCTGCAGAGGGACCTGCAGCTGCAATGACCATCTCAGAATCTGAAGTGAATAAAAAGACACACACTGACCTAGGTCAGTGAATCAGTGCTCACTGGACCATTTTGGAGGGGACCACATGACCAGTGGTACCACAGATGAATCACCAATATAAATTAAAAAAATAAAAATAAAACTAAAAAAAATATAAATGGATAAATGAATAAATGAAATTGGGTAACAATGAAAATATTGCAGGGCAAACAAGATACAAGAACCTCAAGTGTGTAGAAGTCCTAATCAATCATGCGATGATCCCGGATGGATCCTTGCTGATGAAAGAGTACAAAAAGTCCAAATCAGGGTACTGGGGTGAAGATTGGACAGGCAGCTCCTCAAGAGACTGTCCTTCATTTGCATCTTCCATCGGATCTACTGTGGGGACTGTCCTTTTACACCATGCATGCTGTTTCATTGGAATACCTGTTTTTAACATGTAAGTTACTATATTAAATTACACAGCTATTCATCTACCTTTATGACTTGGCGCCCTTGTTTCTTTTCTCAGAATCTGAAGTATCAGATGAAATAGGGGTAGGCGGGGGTCGCTTTCTTGACCCCCGTCCCTGACAGCCCATCTCCACCCAGGATACCAAAGACTCCAAAACTGCTGTAAATGCATCAATACTCTGTGAGGCACTGGAGGGTCCTGCGTCCACCTCGAGGGGATCAGGTGGGGATACATGTGCGGCAGGGTCCATGATTATACAAGACACTTGCCAGAAAAAATTAATTGTAATCCAAAAAAAAAATAAAAAGATTTTTTCTAGTCCCCCAGCGCCCCTCAGTGTTACCTGCTTTTGGACCCCTACAGACAGAGAGAGAGAGAGAGAGAGAGAGAGAGACCCCAAGGCTCACCACCTGATGCTCAGAAGTTTCTATACCACCTGCTTCCAGCACTGTCTGTTACAGACAGGAAGTCTTTGGCTTGCTTTCCAGGGTAAAGGAGGCGGCTCCGCCCCTTTACACGCCTTCCAGCGCCTCCCAATTGCTCCTCGAGGTGTTTGGTCACCTCAAACATGGCCGCCCCCATGCTAGAGACACGAGGCTACGCCAAAATTGTGGCCCCGTGCGATCTGCGGGAAAATAGCGGCAGCCTGTGGAGGATAGCGGCGGTTTGCAAGGTAGTAGCGGCCTGCGGGAGGTTGCCCTCGGCCTGCGGGAGTGTGTGCTCAGCCTGTGCGGCCTGCGGGAGTGTGCTCGGCCTGTGCGGCCTGCGGGAGGCAGTCCTCGGCCTAGGAGGCCTGTGCGGCCTGCGGGAGGTAGTCCTCGGCCTGTGAGGCCTGCAGGAGGCTGTGCGGCCTGAGAAGGTGACCGGCTTTATGGAAGGATGGCGCCTGCGGTAATCCAGGCATAGGCATCGGCCTGTATTATGTCAGGTAAGATACCTCTATACCTTAATAGTAATGCCTTTTAACAGTCTGCCACTGATTTCAGTATCTCCTTTATAGTGACTATAGTCAGCTCCCAAACCTCCCAAACCAAGCATTTTTTTTTTTTTTTTTTTAAAGAGGGGGATTAATGACACCTGTTAGGATCACGTCCATCCATCCCAGAGAGGGGCCCGCGTCCACCAACAAACCCGACAGGAGGAACATTTTACTCACCATACCGGAAACCAGGCGGGCGCCAACTCCTGACAGAACCCCTCTCCACCGGAGTGGGGGGGCTGTCGACCAATGTGGACGCCGTGACTCCGTTGGTCATTGGCGTCCAGGCGAGACGTTTTAACTCGCAGGGTCAGTCCCCGTCCAGTGGGACTATGTCGCGGCCGACCCAGCGCAGAGCTATGGCCTGCACGCGCGCGTAGGCTAAACTGGGGTGACCACTGGATCTCAACATCCAGCCCGTCGCCCAGTTTCAGCGTACTTGCTTGAAGATCTCACAGGAACACTGGAGAAGAAAAGCTGCCTAAAAAAGTATTTCTAAAAAATCTTGCCAGGACCAAAGATCCCAGCAAGGAACTTAGGTCCTTACTCCTAACTACAGAAAAAAAATTGATTTGCTGTAGCAGAGAGAGGATATACCCTCTGGGACTGCCCCTAAGGTGTGGCCAGAACGTTTTCTTTCCTGTCTAGTCCTACTCCTGTAGAGGGCAGTATAACCAGTGTTGATATTAATCAAGGAGGACTACGTCTGTCAATGAGCGACAGAGAAAACGGTTTTCTCACCCCCTTCAATCTCAGAGCCCTACCATGGACCCTGTTGCACCTTCATAGGCCTGTGCCCTCTCTGGGCAGTCTAATTTACCAGACCCTGTGGACTTGGGATAGCCTGAATAAATCGGGCCGCCTCTCAGGCCCCCATGACTCCTTTTGTTACCCCAGCCTTGGGCACGAGATTTGGACCCTGGAACGCGTCAGACCATCGGCGGGCGGCTCAGCTCCTACGTGCTGACCCTTCCTTGCTACAGCCCAAGAACTCTTCAACATGCTAGTGGGTGACCTTACGAGCTGGTTACAGCGGCGACAGGCCCTCTTATGTTCGTACCCTGCCCTTGCTGGTCAATGTCTGAGGGGTCCCCTCGGTGTTTGACACCTTTTTACATCAAGACGATCTCCCCACGCACACGGTGTCCCAGCTGTATTCTCTACTTCTGGGAGTCCTTCACCCTAACCTGCCAGCCTACACTACTGCATGGGGTAGGGATTTGGGACGAGACCTTTCTCCTATTGACTGGCATTAAGTGTTTTGCTTTGACCCACGCATCTCAAGTTCAGGAGAAGGGGTTCAAGCTCCTGACCAGATGGTACAGGTGCCCCTCCTCGTCTAAATATATCAACCCACTTCAAATCAGACCGCTGTTGGCGGTGCATGTCATCCAGAGGAACGCTTCTACGTGGTGGTAATGCCCCCAGATTTTGGAACAAAATTATTGCTCTGTACTGCAAACTTCAGGAGACTACGGTTTCTGCTACACTGGAATTGGCCCCGTTGTCTCGGATACCTGGCTCCTTCCAGTCAAGAGGGATATCCTTCGGTTCTTCTTGGCAGCTGGCAGGACAGTGCTCCCCAGACATTGGAAAACTGTACACGTACCCTCTAGACTCGAATGAGCCCTAGAGCTGGATAAAATCAGGGACATGAGTGTTGGCACGGGAGGGGGGGGGGCAGAGAGTAATAGTTCATCACATGGTCGCCCTGGGACATGTTTCGCTGTTCGGATGGCTTCAAGTCCTGGCTTAGAGGACCCATGCTACCGGTGCCAGTGGGCTGTAGTAGGGGGGTGGGGGGGAAGCGCATAACCCCCACCCCCCCATCTCTTCAGGTTCTTTCCTTACTTCTGTTTCCACGCCTAGCTTTACCTTTTCCTCTTTCTGATTATGTGTCTTCGGTTCCCTATGCAGTTCTCCATATGCTTTAATCTGCTGTTCTCCAGTATTTTACTATGGACTACCTGGATATTTGCTGCCAACATCACCACTTGATTGCCTCCCTTGTGTCCTTGCCTGCTACGGTGGTAATTGTACCACTATTGATATTCTTGCTGTCAAAGCTGTGACCTGTAGCATTGAGGTACTGTTAGCTAACCTATATCTCAACTCTTCAGTCACATTCTAATG
The DNA here is from genome assembly GCF_965119305.1 of Pelophylax lessonae. Taxonomy (NCBI): domain Eukaryota; kingdom Metazoa; phylum Chordata; class Amphibia; order Anura; family Ranidae; genus Pelophylax; species Pelophylax lessonae. The sequence goes on along the minus strand of NC_138768.1, from coordinate 467,355,884 downwards.
GACCCGATGATCTCCATACAAATCCTGATGTGTGCCATGTCTGACTGTTTTTAATATGGTCTGTTCTTTGAAATACTTTGTAAAATCTCTTTCAATAAAATCAAATTGAACTAAAACATTTTTAGAAACTTTCCAAATTTAAAGTGGTTGACGTGACTGGCCTCAGGTACAACTTAAAGTTGGAGGGTTTGTTTCATCAGTTTCACCTGTTTATATGCAATCTTCTCTCTACATCTGTTCAAAGTGCTGAATTTTAAAGCTTGTCTGAGTGTTCAGAAAAAGGAGGCAGAGAGCTGAATTTACTCTGCAGAGCTTAGCGAGGAGAGTTCTGAGGGCTGATTGAGGGAAGAGACATGCCCCCGCCCCTTACAAACCGCTCATAGGAACAGAGATGAGGCTGCCAATCAGCTGAAGGTCCCTCCCATCACAATTTTTCTCAGTGTCAAGAAAACTTGTCAGAAGTGACAAATGCTGATAGAGAATCAGCAGACAGAAATGACAGTGCAGGGATATGCTTCGTTCATATTTTTTGCCGGATATTAAAACTCTCTTTAAGCTTCTAGAGAGGGAACAGCATAGCTACAGTCCTAGTGCTGGACTGCTTTTGGTCAAATTACCTAGCTAAAATCTAACTGGGCTGCTCAATGCTTTTCCAAGCAGATCAGCCAGGCATGCATACCTACATAGGGCTCAGTTCATAAGTTGTGACGCTCGTGTTATTTTGACATATTGACTATTAACCACTTGCCGACCGCTCACATGGAGCGTACTGCGGCAAAGTGGTTAGTTCCCGTCCAGCGACGTAGACCTACGTCGCTGGACTCCTCCCCCTGTAGGCGGCGCTCACGCGCCGCCGGAGGTGCGCTCCCGCTGTTTTCATTCACATCGATCGCCGCTGCTCTGCCCTGATCGTCGGGAATCGAGTGAGGAGATCTCCTAAGTGACAGGGACTGACAGATCGGAGTGTTCAGCATAGCTAACATCCGATCTGTCCTTCTGTCACTCAGTCACCTCCCCCCCCCCCACACGTTAGTAAGCACCAGGCATACATTAACCCCCTCCCTCTCCAATAAAATTAACCCCTTCACTGCCATTTTTACAGTAAGTGCATATGTAGAGCACCGATTACTGCAGTAATGTCACTGGTACCCCCAAAAGTGTCAAAAATGTCAGTCAAGGGTCCGATCTGTCCACCGCAATGTCGCAGTCCCGCAAAAAAAAAAAAAAAAAAAAAAAAAAAAAAAAAAAAAAAAAAAACCAAAAATGACAGAAATCTTTCCCGTAGTTAGTAAACGCAATAACTTTTGCGCAAACCAATCAAAATACGCTTATCGTGATTTTTTTTTACCAAACATAGGTAGCAGAAAACAAATTGGCCAAAAATTTAAAAAAAAAATTGATTTCTACATTTTTTTGGGGGGAATTTCATATAAATGTTAAAAATAGTTATTTTTTCAAAATAAACGCCCTTTTTTTGTTTATAGCACAAAAACTAAAAAACGCACAGGTGATCAAATACCACCAAAAGAAAGCTCTGTTTGTGGGAAAAAAAGGACGTAAATTTCGTTTGGGTACGTTGTCGCACGACCACACAATTGTCAGTTAAACTCGCACAGCGCCGAATCGCAAAAAGTGGCCTGGACGCAAGACAGCAAAATCCTCCGGTGGTAAAGTGGTTAATGAAAAACAAATAAAGCCAACCATATTGTCCTATTGTACAATATCCTTAAATCTACTAAAGGACTGAAACAAAGGTCTGTTTGCATGGAAACAATTGTTCTGTATGATTTTTCTTAATATTTATCAAAACTAAGACATTGTAAAACAGACCGTGTGGCCAGCCTAAACACATAGCTGGAAATAAAATTACGGCTTAAGCAGCACATACACAGAACAGATTTCTTTCCTGCAATCACAGGTTGCAGGAAACAAATTAGCTGGATTCCCCCATCAACACAGACTCTTGACAGGGAAAACCCTTCCACCAAGCCATTGTATTCTCTCGGTGGGGGAAAGCCTTCCCCCTCCTGGGGAAGACCGATTATTCCTAGCAGCTGTAGCAGCCACTAGTGATAAATCGCGTGTAAAACCGGTAGGCTGGTTGTACCCAAGTTGAGCGATCAACTTTCTACATTGCGCCTGCCCATATATGGTTCCAATCTAGACCAGTTCCTGCTGAACCAGCCGAGATTTGAAATGCATATGGCAGGCATTAGTCAACTGAGCCAATAGTATCCTCGTCTAATCTGACCTATTAAAGTGGGAGAGGATCATCTTTTGTCTAGACACATTTTGGCTTTCTGGTCCTTTAATAGTGCAATAATTACCATTGGGGATTAACTAGATACACTTAACAGAAAATACTTAATTGCTATTGACGAGTGAGGATGAGATGTCAAGAATGCCTTGGAACTGCAAAGATTTGACAGTACATTACGTATGAGAACATGAATACCAATCTACAGAGGTCCTACATGCAATGTAAAACTAGTAAGAAAACTGCACAAATAAAAGAGGGAAATCTTTATTGGTGTGGTTTCTTTGCAGACAAATTTACAATCCAGTGTCAACTTCTTATAACAAACTCAGATTGTGTGGGGGAAAAAAAAAAAAAAAATCCATCAAGTTTCCTATTCTGTCAACTCAAACAGAAAAAAAAAGTAACAGTGTTGCATGCACATGGCATGCTTTCTGTAATAAGTTTGTAACATACAAAGTAAAATCAAACATTAGTAAATCATAGGTCACAGAACTCAGAGGATCAAAGAGAAAGGTGGCATTGACACAGCTGAACCCATTTTCATTTTTATGCACCAGAAGCCTTTCATTTTTGGCAACTATTCACACCAGTATCTAGAACAAGTAGCCCCTGTCAGCAGATCTAGAATCACATGTACATAAAGTCCAGCAGTATAACTAATACCTAGAAGTCTTCTAGGCATTACACAATAAAAATACATAAAAAACACAAGAGGAATTGTCAATTATATATTTGAAAGGTCACAGGACAGGGAATCCAATGAACTCTTGAGTGCAAAACTCTGGAGCTTGTTCTATGTGTAGTAGACTTCACCTGAAATGCAGAACAAAAAAAGGATTCAGTTGCTATGTTAAAATTTTAGACAAGGTACATGTACCTTTTCACCAGTCCAGCACCACAAAAAAAAAAAAAAAAGTCCCTGTAGGCACAACATGCACAATTGTCAAAAGACTGGTACAGCCACAGAATAATGAGAGAATGCGGTGCTCTATGGAGGGAGAGAGAGGAAGACCAGTAGCAAAAACAATGCAAGAGTCCAAAATAAAGTCCGTATGCAAGTCCAGATCTAATAGGTGAATGGCTGCTTACTCCTCCAGCTGGATGAGTAAGAAGCAACTCTGTGGGATGAATTAAACAGACAAGCAGCCCCCCTGAGTATAGTAAATGGTTAAAAATCAATTTATTCAAAAGTAGGCAACTCACATTCAGAAGAGCTTGTGTACTGCTTATCAACACTTAATCTGGCTGCAGAAAACTGTCCAGCTGTGTGAGGCATCTGTCCAGTGGAAAGCAGCTTCAGCTGCGCTGGTGGGTTCCAGTGTTCCTTGGCTTGGAAGATACCCATGTGGATAATCCACTTACAGCTCGAACAAAGCAGCAGGCGCCATAGCCAGTGCGTGCTCCGAACATGCATGTGGCAGTCATATTGCTGTTGGTATTCATGAGCCCTCAAAATCCAAGTCACATGGCCTGATGTAGCACGCATGCGCAGAGCGTGTAGTTGAGCATCCACATGGGGATCTTGTAAACCAAGGAGCACTGGAACCCACCAACGCGGCTGAAACAGCTTTCCACTGGACAGACACTGGCCTCACACAGTTGGACTTTTCTGTCTACAGCTGGATCAAGTGTTGATCTGCAGTACACAAGCTTTCCTTAATGCTCATTGCCTACTTTGATTAAAGTGATTAACAATTTACTACACTCGGATGGCGCTGCCAGCAAAGCCACAGGTATACCACCCATGTGCATGTCCCCTTCCAATTGCTCCAACATGGAAATGGTTAAAAAAAAAAGCTTGCCATCTGACTTTGCCAGAAAGTGGACTGATCATAGTTCTATTTACACAAGATCAAATTCAAAAACAGACTGAAGCCAATACTTGCAAAAAATGCAGCAGGGCATCAAAACCAGTCACTGTACACTGGAAAGCAGAATACAAATGCAATGCTTTAGAAGAGCTTCAAAAACAGTAAAAAACAAAAATACCAGCAAAAGAAATTTTCTGGGGTGGGGTTAGAGGAATTAACTTAATTCCAAAGCTAGCATTTCAGATTACATTGCCCACAAACCAAACCAAAATTTGGCCAGGTCATAATTCTGTTTCAAGTCAAGAATGCATTGCTTCCTTCCACATGGACGAGCTACAACAGTGAAAAGAAGGCTAAAACTTCCAACAACTTGAGTAAACTGTTTGCCTTCTGACAAAGTGGAGATGGTCAAACACTGATTAAAATTCTGCGTGTATACCCAGCTTAAGACCAGCAATGTAGAGGGCTCAAAGTACTATCAGTGCGTAATCGCCAACTGTTCCTGCTTTCCAACATCCCAGGCTTACAATTCTCTAAGTCTCCATTCACACTGGTACTCCTGACAAGTCACGCACCGTCGCATCCCATATTGTAGTACAGGAACGGTTCTAATAGGAGCGACTTGTGTTGTGCCGCTGCAGTGTGAACCGGCACTAAAGGACAATGTAAACAAAAACACAAAAAAAAAAAAAAGCCATGCATTTCATTAAGCTTTACAGACATGTTTGAACATTAATTTCTCCAACCTGTGGGCAGAATAGTTATACAGACGCTTAAAAAGGCACGTTAGCCTTTACCTGCAACTCAGCTAGAGTTCCTCTGTCGCACAGTGTCATGATTTGCACCAGCATTGCTTTTCCTACAAAAGAAAGGGGAAAAAAATAAATAAAAAAACATTTACTATGGAGGGTTGAATATTATAGGTTTTAGGATTATAAGCTAGTGGTATACTGTAGAGTCTTACTAGAACAATATGTCCAACAAGCTCCTCAGCTTCTAACCCCCTGGAGCTGGCATTTCCCAGCCCTTTAAGGGGTTTAGGATGGCGGGAGGCAGGGTGGGGTTTATGATTATGTGACCGCCGTGATTGGCTTTCCGTTAGCTGCCGGTAACTCTGCCGGGAGAGCGAACACTCTCGGTACATCTGTATTTGCAGTAATGAATGCAAATATTTGGTCACTCAGCGCCAAGGCCCACCTGTCGAGAGGCTGCATATTTGCGTACTGTCAGTGCCGAGGGGTTAAACAACTAAGGGGTGTGTGGAAACAATCTGGCAGCAACAGTCAGCTTGTCAGATTTACACTCCTGGTGGCTTCATGGGCTTTTTTTTTTTTTTTAAACACAACAAAGTCCCATCACCTTTTCTTTTATAAACCTTCCTACGTACGCGTTTCACCTGCATAAGATATACACTGATCATGAAATGTCATTTGTTGCTCTGTACACAGCCTATAGTAAAGCCAGCCATAGACTGTTTGAACCAAGGCTGGTTCAGCAGGGACCAGCTAAGATTCAAACCATCTAGGGCAGGCTGACTGGATTGTCAATCCATCGATAGACCTTGGTACAACCAACATGCTAGATTTCTAGCATGCAATCGGCAGTGGCTATAGCCACTAGCAATAATTGTGTTCTCCCGGAAGGGATGGCTCCCTGTGTCGGGAGAACACAACATCAGGGATTCCCCCATCAACAATGTGTTTATGGGGGATTCAAGTGATTTTCATTCTTGCAACCTGTGGTTTGCAGGAATGAAATTCACATCTTTGGCCTGCCTAAGTCTTCATATTCCTGCGCCAGAAGTTTGTTCTAACATGACTCATGCAAAATAAAACTGCAAAGGTGGATTAATGACCTCTGCAGTTTGAAAGCCTAATTAAAACAAAGGAAAACATCAGAAAGTGTACAAAGCCTTTAAAAGTAGCATGCATTGCAGAAGTAGTATAAGAGTTATAGTTTTGACACTTAAAAACCTTTAGCTTTTCTATTTATATGATGCTTTAAAGCCCAACACTGGGAACTTAAAAGTGGTTAAAAAAAAAAAAAAAAAGTAGGTTTTTTGCCACAAAGCAAAAAGCTACAGCGTGGGAAAGTGCTTCTCTAACCAAAACAAGCAGTAAGGGTTTGCACTGTGGGCACAGTGTAGTGTGTGGCCACTACAAGGAATAAAATTAATTAGTTTCCAAAATTGGGAAGAAAAAAAAAAAAAAAAAAAAAAAAATACCCAACGAAATCACATGCTACAGGCCTTTAACTCCATCAAAGTAAAACGTAATACTTACAGAGGAGCAGATCCACCATCTTCATCTAGGAAGGGAAGAGGGAAAAAAAATTGTTTTAACAACTTGGAAAGAAAAAAAACAGCATAGCAGTAGGCACCTTGCTAACATGTTCAGAGCAGAGCAGATGTTCTAACCAAGCAAAGCAGGAAAAAGGCTCAAGCTCCAGCTTACCAAAAGAATTCACATGTCCAGAAGCTCAGAAAAAGAAACAATGAGTTCACTACAGTGATACACAGAAGGAACAGACTGTAGTAGGATCAGAAGGAGATTAAGTAGGAATTTTAAGAAGCAATTGAACCATGTAAAAAGGCAGGATAAAAAAAAAAAAAAAAATAATTGAAAAAGGTTTTCGAAAGGATTAGACATCCAAGAGCTCCCTTACATGCCATGCACACATTATCCACATTTACGGAATATATAAAAATTTATATTCATATAGTATTACCTTCAGGTACATCATCTGGCTTTCTCCTCTTCTCATAGATAAAGATAATGGTTACTAGGATCAGAACTTCAGCTACGATTCCAAGAAATGGCCAGAGGGCAGCAAGACGGCTACGCACATGCAGAGAGATGGTGGCCCCAGCGATACCATGTATATTCGATCCATTGCAAATGTATTCACGCTCATCTCTTTCAATTTCCAACAGGAGAATACGTAGCTCTGTCTTATTTCCAGAGGACTTTATGTAATATCGGTCATCACTTCCGTTCACTATGGACTGAACAGCAGAAAAATCACTTGAACTCATTGCCTCATTTTAAGTCAACACGCTTAAAGTAAACAAATTCAGTTATTCAGTCATTTGTTAAGCTTCTGTATATCCCAATTTCTAAATTATACACAAACAAACAAACCACTGTGGGGCATTGTTGATAGGAAGATAAGAGCCCCCCCAACAATGCAGATGAGCTGAAAGCCACCATCAATGCAACCTGGGCTTCCATAACACCTCAGCAAGGCCACAGGCCGATTGCCTCTGAGCCACACATTTCATTAATTCTTCAGAAGAAGCCCCAACCAAGTATTTAGTGCATACGATACTGTACATGATACTGTACTGTACTTTTCAATAAACCAACATTTCTGTATTAAAAACACTGATTTTAAAATCAGTCTTATGTAATATTCTAATTTTTTTTTTTAATATTTTGGGTTTTCAATAGCTGTAAGCCATTATCAAAATTAAAGGAAAAAAAAAATGCTTGAGATATTAGATCTTTTAGCTCAAATAAAACGGAAAAGCTACCCCTTACAGAAGGGCATTCTGTAGTCACTATTAGAAAATTAAACAAATTTCCTGCAAACAGGCCCTTTGTTACTGATGCACAAACTTCCCTAATTCAGTATTTAAGAGCCTACAGGTATAATTCGCTTTTATATCAGCCTGCCATTTAGGATTAGGAGTCCAATTTTTAACATAGCCGACAACTAACCATTTCAGTGTACTGGCAATTTATTCCCAAACAAAAACAGGTAGAATTATTGGGAGGTTATTAACCACTTAAGCCCCAGAAGATTTTACCCCCTTCCTGACCAGGCCCTATTTTGCAATTCGGCACTGCGTGACTTTAACGGACAATCGCGCGGTCGTACGACGCTGTACCTAAACGAATTTGACGTTTTTTTTTTTCCCACAAACAGAACTTTCTTTTGGTGGTATTTGATCACCTGTGCGATTTTTTGATCATGCGCTATAAACAAACAAAAAGAGTAAATTTTGAAAAAAATATTTTTTTTCACATTTTTTTTTGTAAAAGTAAAAATCAAAATTTAACATTTTTGGCCAATTTGTTTTCTGCTACATATGGTTGGTAAAAAAATAAAATAAAAAATAAAGCGTATTTTGATTGGTTTGTGCAAAAGTTATTGGGTTTAACTACGGGAAAGATTTTTGTAATTTTTTTTTTTTTTTTTTTTAACGAGCAATGGCGGCGATCTGCGATTTTTTGCGGGACTGCGACCTTGCTGGGGACAGATCGGACCCTTGACTGACATTTGACACTTTGGGGGGTACCAGTGACATTACTACAGTAATCAGTGCTATACATATGCACTGTTACTGTAAAAATTACACTGGCAGGGAAGGGGTTAACTTTATTGGAGAGGGAGGGGTTAGTGTGTCCCTAGGGGCGTGTTTCTAACTGTGCAGGGATGTGGCTGTGTGTGTGTGTAACAGCAGAGATCAACGGTCCTACATAGCAGGACCGTTTGATCTCTGCTGTTACAAGGGAGAATGACAGGCGGCTTTATTTACATTAGCCGCCTGCCTTTCTCCCTCTGTAACCTGACGATCGCGTGTGACCGGTGGACATCGGGTCCGCCGGTCACTCGCAGAGGTGTCCGGGAACGAGCAGGGGCGCGCCCCCTGTGGCACAGGTTTGCCCCCTATTGGCTCACAGGCTAGTGACGTACCAGTACGTCACTTTGCCGGCACGGGGCTGACCGCCGCAGAATATATACTTGCGGCGGCAGTCGGCAAGTGGTTAATGTGTCAGTCACAACTGATCCCTCCAGCCAAATCAAATTACATTCAAACTACGCTGGCTAAATATTTAGCAGTTGGCAAAGCTGCGTATTTTTAGCGTAGAAGGCAATTTTATCTGAAAATTATTGGCAGAGAAAAGGGTGATGACCCATTTTTTTTTTTAATACTATAAAAAACAGGGAAGATTCACAATACCCGATCATTTAATGAGCTCATTTCCCTGCACTGAACGGGCTGCTACGTGCAGGACGACAGACCAGACCGCTTCCCAAAATATCTATTCAGGCTGTTGGATTTCTGCCAGGAGGCAGATTAGTTATGTAGAACTAACAAGGGCTTGTCCATTGGGGGGTACAAGGTGTGTATACATTCTGAATTATGCACAGCTGGAGAAAATCTTTGTACTTTTACCAAACAAAGTTTTACTGACCACCCACTCAGATGGAAAACAGAAAAATAAAAAAGGCATAGGTTATACCCTGGTTTGAATTACTGGTCTTTTCAAATCACCGGCAATGGGACAGTACATTTTTCCATCATCATTTAGCTCTGAAACGCTTGTACAAACTTCTAAATACAAAAATGCATCTTTAAACACATTACCCAAAAAAAAAAAAAAAAAAAAAAAAGAGCAGAGAACAGGGAGATGTATAAGCAGTATACATTTACAGTGAATTTGTTGGGCTTTACTGTAATCAGGGCACTGATGATCACTAACAGTGTGAGGCGAAGAGAGCCAACAGCACTTACGCATGCGAGTCATCGTCTCTTTACCGAGACCAGGGTCGCGCAGTGACCTAGAACACTGCATGGGCACACGAGAATGGCCATTCTAGGGCGCAGTCATAGGACGGCGCCCCAGAAGGAGAGTTGCACCACTGTCATTTGGTTTAGTCAAGGAGTAATGCATTTAAGCTTTTCTCCAGAATTTCCAAACTCCTACTCCTGGAGTAAAAAACTAACATAATGGGGATATGGGGGGGGGGGGGGGGAAGTAAATGGGAGTGCACTGAGCAGAGAACGGATCTGGGGAGGCTGTTATTTTACACAGTGCCAAGCACTGCTACCTTGCTGGGGAGGGAAAACTCACCATGTGGTTTTCTGGGCATTGTTCCAGAACTCCCAGGCAAAAAGAGGGAGCCTGCATCTGTCAGCCAATACAGCTGGTCAGGGGACTGTAGCTTTGACAGGTAGAGCTCCAAGAAAAGTGGAAGTTCAGGCGGGTAAACGTCCTTCCCTCACATTTGCTATCCATTTGAGTTTATTGGCAAAAATTTGGAATTTATTTTCATTGTAGTTTTTGTAATCTGACTTAAATTTTTATTTTCGTTTTAGGGCTCTTTCACACGGCCGGTCAGTTTTTTTTTTTATCACGGACACAGATGACACTTGTGTCATCCGCTCCGTATGTCCGCATATCATCCCATCCGTTTGCGGATGATATACGGACATAATGTTAGTCTATAGGGATTGCGGATGACACCGCTGACATCCGATTTTGCATCTGTTCCGTTTTTTTAACGGAGGAAAAATAGGGTTCTGTTCCGTTCCAAAAACTGAAAGGACGCAAATCTGATGTCAGCGTATGGTCATCAGCTGACATCCGCAATCCCATTGACATGCATTATGTCCGTATATCACCCACAAATGGATGGGGTGATATACGGACATACGGAACATCCGTGTGAAAGAGCCCCAAGTCACTGAAAACTTGCAGCTGAGAAAAACAAATATTTTCAGTGACAAAATTACTACTGGTGAAGTGTAGCTGCTCCAATATTACCTTGTCTTTAGTCCATACATTTTATTCACAATAGCAGTACAGCTGCGATGGAAAGGGTCCTGAGCGGCTTGGTACAATTTTGTGGCTCAGATTTGAATAGACATGCTATGTGTTTGATGCAATTCAGTGCATTTTTTGCATCCAAAACCGAAAAAAAAACAAAAAAAAAAAACAAAAAAAAAAAAAAAAAACACGCTTATGAAAAATTTCTGCGCAAATACTTTAACAGACAAACGCTGTACCCAAACTAATTTACGTCCTTTTTCCCCGCAAATGGAGCTTTCTTTTGGTGGTATTTGATCACCTGTGCGATTCTATTTTGCACTATAAACAAAAACAACAATTTTGGAAAAGAAAAAAAAAAAAAAAAATACATAAATTTTAAGCCAATTTGTTTCCTGCTACATTTTTTCCCCCCAAAAAATATAGTGAGCAGCGTATTTTGATTGGCTTGCGCAAAAGTTATTGCATCTACTAAATACGGGAAAGATTGGTCATTTTTAATGTTTTTTTTTTTTTTTTTTTTTTTTTTTTTTTACTAGTAATGGTGGCGATCTGCGTTTTTTTGCGGGACTGCATCATTGCAGCGGACAGGTCAGACCCCTGACATTTGACACTTTTGGGGATGCCAGTGACATTACTACAGTAATCAGTGCTAAAAACATGCACTGTTACTGTAATAATGATACTGGCAGGGAAAGGGTTAACCGTATAGGTGATCAAGGGGTTAAATGTGACCCGAGGGGAGCGATTCTAACTGTATTGGGGTTGGACTTGTAAAATGATCTCAGACATGCGATCCTATATAGCAGGATCACATTATTATTATTATTATTATACAGGATTTACATAGTGCCAACAGTTTGCGCAGCGCTTTACAATGTGAGGGAAGACAATAGTTACAATACAATTCAAAACAGGAGGAACTAGAGGGCCCTGCTCGTTAGAGCTTACAATCTAGAAACACATGAGCTCTGATCATTGGGGGGGAGAGAGCAGGGGTGTCTCCGCAAGGAGAGAGCAGGGGTGTCAGGCGGCAATCGGAGCCACCTGACACCCGCAACGGCTTCCCCACTGATGATCGGGGGCACGCACGCCCCCTAGCGGCCTTCAGGAGAGTGACGTAGACCTACGTCGCTTTGCCTGTCTGTGCCACCTTGCCGCAGTAAAAAGGCGGCGGGTGGTCCTGGTGGTGACTAATTGGTTAAACCTGCAGGAGGACCGGTGTTTTTATCTATTAATGACTTTACTATTGCTTTAGGCCTGGTTCACATGTATGCGGGTTGGGGGCCCACATTTGCACAGGCATAGCAGCCCATTGATGTGAATGGGCTTGAGCTGCTATGCCTGCGTTTTCAGCTGAAAAAAGGTGCATGCAGAATTTAAAAAAAATGCAGTGGCCATGAAATCCATCCTTCTTTTGCACCATGCGACTTATCTGCCGTTGCTGCACACGCAAACGGTTTTTAAATGCCGTGCCCACGTATACAAAAAAATGCAGAAAGCTTGCCAGAGCAGGAACTGCAGGTTAGTCGCATGGTGCAAAAGCAGGATGGATTTCAAGGCCACTGAATTTTAAAAAAATGCTGCATGCACCTTTTTTCTGCGGAAAATGAGGGCATAGCAGCCCGGTCAAAATCAATGGGCTGCTATGCCTGTGCAAATGTGAACCGCCAACCCGCATACATGTGAACCAGGCCTAAAGCAATAGTAAAGTCATTAATAGATAAAAAAAAAAAAACCAGGTCCTCCTGCAGGTTTAACCACTTCTGGATCGCAAGGATTTGCCCCTTTAAAGACCAGGCCATCGGATCAGAGCGCCAGGACCAGTCATCACCAGGTAGGCCAGACACTGCTTGATGGCTATATAATAATGTAATGTGGGCTGGTATGTATGTATGTATGTATGTATGTATGTATGTATGTATGTATGTATGTATGTATGTATGTATGTATGTATGTATGTATGTATGTATGTATGTATGTATGTATGTATGTATGTATGTATGTATGTATGTATGTATGTATGTATGTATGTATGTATATATATATATATATATATATATATATATATATATATATATATATATATATTAGAGCTGCACGATTCTGGCCAAAATGAGAATCACAATTTTTTAGCTTGGAATAAAGATCACGATTCTCTGTGTAACAAAAAAAAAAATTGGGATAACTTTACTGTTACTTTTTTTTTTATTCATTAAAGTCTATTAATTGCGTTTGAAAGACTGCTGCGCAAATACAGTGTGACATAAAATATTACAACAATCGCCATTTTCTGTAGGGTCTCTGCTAAAAAAAATATATAAAATGTTTGGGGGTTCTAAGTACTTTTCTAGCAAAAAAAAAAAAACGAATTTTAACTTGCAAGCAACAAGTGTCAGAAAAAGGTCCAGTCTTTAAGAGGTTAAACTTCCTTTCTCCCTGGCAGAGGGAAGGAAAAGATACAATGTAATCATTTTTGTTTATAGTTACTGGGAGACTTAGCCCCCGTTCACACTGGGGCGACCTGGTCGCCTCACAGGTCGCCTCCCATAGGGAAGCTGCGGACCCGTTCTGATAGGAGCGACACAAGTCGCTCCGACTCAGAAAAAGGGTCCGGAGCTTCTTTGGGGCGACCAGGAGGCGACCGCCATAGACTTCAATGTTATGAAGTCCGTGGCGGCCGCTCCGAGGTCGCGGCGCGCTGCTGAAATGTATCAATTCACAAGTCAGACCCAGGAGCAGAGAAACTCGGTATTTTAAAAATGCCACAACAACAATACCGTGGCTATGCAATACCGCGATATATCGAATTACCGAAAACCAGCATATGTCTACTGCCCGGATAAGCGTTATTTCCAGGAGGCAGGTGGGGATCCGACATCATATTGCTTATTACAGAGCCAAGCACTGTAAACACTAGCACACACAGGCCGAAGGTCAGGCGGTATCAGCTGGTTCAATAGAAACTGGCTGACATTAGACTGTGTACTGCAGTTGGTCCAATTTAGGTCGGCCGTCCAGCCACCTGAAGGGGCATGACCAAAAAAGGCATGCCGACTGGAGTGCTCGGGCTTGGGGGGCATCCCCCTAGCAAAAACAGCAGCAGGGGAGATAAGTGTACCAACATCAGATAGTTAGTACAGCGGCTCCTCACTGAGCAGTATTTTTTCATTCTGTCCTGCAGGGTTGGGGGGGGGGGGGGGGGGGGGGAACACAAACAAACATACCTACTAGTGTGTACCAGGCTTAAACCCGATTGGAGGGAATGGACACAACCCCCTTTACATAGCCCAATTTGGAAGTGATGCATGCAGATTGCAGAGGCGAGCTGCAAGAATCCACACCAAGTGCTGTGGATTGAGAGAGATGCCTTATGAGGATACAGTTTATTTTGCAAACCAAAAAGGTTTATAACCATTGCCAAAATGAAGCCAGTCAAAAAACAGGTTAACTGAAAATTTCTATAGTCCCATTCTAAAGCATGCCAGATTAAATAAAGGTTTTCAGAATTTAAAGAGACTACACAACTCTGGTGGTGCAATTCATACCTTAATACCATCTTCTGTAACCATTGACCACATCCACTCTTCTACATGTGGGAAGGAGTTACTTTTGCAGGTCAGCACTCCTGTGTCTCCTTCATTGCCATGCTCGGTTTTCTTGTAAGCCACAACATGAGGCGCAACTGAAAAGGAAGATGTGTTTTACTAGCATGAACACTTACTTCGCTTGTTTATCTCCTCCCCCCTCCCTCCACTGCCACATTTGGCACTTTTCTGGTTTTGACAGGTACCTGCTCCCAACCTCTGCCTGACTTTGCCACATCGAAGTCACCCGGAAGTTTGGCCCCCTCCTCCTTTCCCTGCTGCCCAGCCATTCACAAAGGCCGGCCAAGGCTTCACTGCTGGTCTCCCTTCGAAGAAATGGCGGCGACACCAAAGAGCCGACTAAAATTGGCTGGGGTGAAGACACCGCTGGATTTGTGGACAGTATCCTATTAAAAGTCAACAGCTACATTTTTTTCTAAGGCGCCTGGAGCTCCTCTTTAAATGCTTGTGTATCTAGGGGGGGGGGGGGGGGGTCTGGAGAATAAAACCTGTTTTAATTACCTTATTTGTCCCACAAGCTTCCTCCAAGCTGCATGACCCCACTCCCCCAAAGCAGCTTTTCTTGAACGCCATCACATACAATTATCAGAGATCTAGAGTTGTGAGGGTCGGTAGACAATCCTGAGCTTTAGAAAAGCACAGATCATTGGCTGCTGGTGGAGCATGGGATCAGGCAAATTAGGTCTGTCCGTTATGTTGCCCTTAGATAAAAACAAGCACTTAACCCTTTGCAAAGGGGAGCACACTGCAAGTGTAATTTGATTTTTCTGGAAATACATACAGCTGTAACATAAAATCGGTACCAAATGATCAGATTCACAAGGCAAGCATATGCAAAACAAATACATGGAACTACTTCATGGAATACATGGAACTTTCATTTAACTAAATCAGTGGAAGATCTGGAGAGAACAAGGGCAAGGTACCAATTACCTACAAGTTGGTTTTCAAGATTTTGCTTAAAGATGCAATCTGCATCTTTGGACAGCTGTGCATTGCTCTTCATAAGGTCTATAGAACTGAAACATCCCAGAAGACTGAGGTGCAGTTCAGAGACAAGGTGAACTTGTGTATCCCATTCACCACCTTACATTTTGGTATATGGCACAGCGAACCTAAAAGCACAAAAGCCATTTTGCCATGAACACCATGGATCCAACCTAAACCAGGTAAAAAACACACACTTTACAAGCAGACTCGCAAGACACATGCAAGGTCTGTTCTGAAATTAAAACACCTATTTACCTGCAGTATTCTGTGGCATGTAAACTGTGCAGTTCAGCTTGCATCACCAGCACAGTCCCTTTGTGCTGGGGATTACTGACTCTTGCCCATACAGAGGAGATACCTTATCTCGTGCCAGCCAATTAGGATGCTCGAAGACCAGTACCCAGGGAAAAAGGAGGGTTCCAGTGAAGGACAATCAGACCTTTAGGGAAGAGGTCAACTAAAATAGTTTGTTTTGCTTTAACCAAATTCAACTTCTGCCAAAAATGCATTTAAACCAAGTGGTGTATGTATAATAGAAGCATGGTAGAGGTAGTCTACTACTGCTGAATAGAAGCATTGCAGCTGTCAAAGATTTGTTGCCCCAGAAAGATTTATGTCAATAACAGCAACCCTTTTTGTTTAATTGCACACCCTATAGGATGTATTACCTATACCAAAGCGCGATATAGGTAAAAGTATCAGACAACATAGGCAAGAAAAAAAGAATCCAGGAAGTTTATTAAAAAGCAAGAACTATTCAAAACAAGGTAAATGAGAGTGGTAGTTGTAAAGTCAGAACTTTATAGCCCACTTAAAGTGACCAACTACACCCCATGGACTACATGGGTCCACACTATAGTATTGCCAATTTAGGCCCCAATGGGCTTGCTTTAAGATACAAATATCAGCGGACTGGTCTGAGAAATGCAAGGAGACTCAAGAAAAAGCAGCAAATTATGAACCAAGATGAAGACTAAGTGTCGGTTCACATTCCTGCGATCACAGAGATCGCATGTAATTCGGAGTGCACTGCTCCTAAAATTACATGCGATCTCTGTGCGGTGCAAATTCAGCCAAACAGTTTGTATAGCTGAATTTGCACCACAATCGCACAGGACCTTTTTTGGTCCGCAGCATGGTGGTTCACACTAGTGCGATCCGATTCTATGCAAACTTTCAGATCGCACTGCGATATGATCGGGGGGCGTCGTTATTTAATTGACAGCCCCAGTGTATTGCATATGGCAGTGTGAACGCGATGTGGGAACACGCTGTATATTCGCAGCGTTCCCGCATCGCAGAAATGTGAACTGGCACTAAAAAGACTGAGGACGCAGACGCTTAAGCACCTTGTAAATGGTCTGATGCTTTATTTTCCCATTTTAGGTTGTAAATTTGCTCATTAAAATACTAGAGCTTTTTGCAACATTGAGTAATTTACCTGTTACATTAATCACCGCAGACACTTCAGGAGCGGTCAGGAACTTGCAGGTGTATTGTCCAGATGTTTCTGCATTCACTGCAGTAATACTAGGAAAAGAAGCAAATACAGTTTATGCCCAACGTTCACAAAGTGGCATTAGATAATGTAAATAAATAAAAAAAAAAAAAAAAAAAAAAACAGTGCATGCCTTTTTGGTCTATAGATTTAGTCAGGTTGAAAAAAAAAAAAAAACCTCAAGCGCTGCTAATCTATTAGGATGGTGAATGGTCTCATAGCATTTGCAGCTCCAACAAATCAGTAGGACATAGATGCTAATGTGTGCAGAGGCTGACAGCACAGAAAGCCTAAACTTTCCACAACACAGGACATTCCCATGCCAAGACAAATTTAGGCAACAAAGGTCTGAAGGCTCACAAACCAACATCAAATTCCATTGAATTGGCATCTCCCTAGTAAAGGGATAGGACAAAGGTTTTTTTTTTTTCCCTCAAAAGGACTCGACTATGCATGATTTACACTGTGGTAACAACCAAACCATTAGGTCATTAACCCCGCTAGCAGTATTGCCGAGTGTGGCTTGGGGTTAATTTTCAGTACCAAAAGCGGTAACCGAGCCACAGTCGGGATTACCCCACAATGTTACTCACCTTCCCTGCGATCCCCTGCCATCCTCACACTCTCTTCCCACTTTCCTTCCGGTTCTCTTTCCTGCGAACGTTGCAACACGGGGGTGGAACCAGCAGCAAATTCAAGTCTAAATACACAAATGACATGATACAAAGCTGGGATCCTAACGGATTACACTGCATCATGCCATTTCACCACAGGATTGCACCTTGATACTTTTCCAGTTCTTCGTGCCTGGAAAATTTTGGATGCCATTTTTCTTGCGCAAAAGCGCTTTTAGAAGAACTGGAAATCGACGACAGCGAAACGTAGTTACTTGAAGAACTGAGCGATAGCAATTCGTGGGGAAATTCGTCATCAGGTACGGAAAGTGATGACAGCGACGATTTTTATGTCTTTCTGGCACATAGCTAGTGGAATTTGGAAAGTATATCAAATGATTCTTCACAACTGCCAATGGAGCTATGTGCCAGAAAGACATCAGAAATGGCAGCCGTTGTCACTTTCCGTACCGGATGCCGAATTTTCCCACAGATAGCTATAGCTCAGTTCAAGTAACTCAGTTTTGCTGTTTTCCAGTTAGTCTAAAAGCGTTTCTGCGCAAAAAGAATGCTTTTTGGACACCATGGTCGTTCCAATTTTCCAGGCACAAAGAACCGGAAAACAGGCAGGGCACTGGAAAAAAAAGTCACCAGGTGCAATCCTGTGATGAAATCGCATGATAAAATGTAATCCGTTAGGATCACAGCTTTGTATCATGTCATTTAGAGTATTTACATTTTTGAAATTGCCACCGCCCCCCCACCACCGCAATGCTCACATGGAAGGGAACCGGAAGAAAGGTGCCGGCATTGGCCGAGCACACAGCGGGAGGAATCGCAGGGGGAAGGCGAGTGGTAAAAATGTACAGAACAGATTTCCGTGAAAAATAATGGTACCGCTTTCAGCACCTAAAATCTGAAATAATCACACCAGCAGGGAGGTTGAAGGGGAGCTCTGCCCCCCCCCCCCCCAGTTGCACATTACATGGTGCAAGATTGCTCTGCTCTCCATTTTGCATATACAGCTTACATCGCTGGTGAATAGTCTACTTACTTGTGGGTTGTAATTTGGGAGGAACCCTCATCTTCATGTATCACTTTGGCTCCCTTAAGCCACTGGTGACCAGAAATAGGAAGAGCAGAGTCTGTCAAGTTGCAGATGAGCAAATCTCCACCGGTTGCATCTGGCTGGCTTGTTTCAATAAGTGGATCTATAGACAAAAAAGTAGTTAGAACCACAGCAGAAGTCAGGATAAACTAAAAACACAATTTTTCACAACAGCTTCTGAGGTGGCACAAGTAAGCAGGGCTAGACGATCAGCTGCTAGTTAACTAAAATGCTAGTTAAAATGCAACGTGAAATGCCACTTCTGTACACCAATAATATCTTCTCAATTGCATAAAACGTAGCCAGGAATGACTACTTAGACAAAAAGTATATTTTATTACCATCCAAGAATTGGGCTTCTGCCACTCACATCTGCTTAAAGTGGAACTTCTCTCCCAATCAACATTTATAATCCTCATGCTACCAACATTAGTAAAATAGATAGGAAAGTATATATTTACTTGCTGTAAACTTTTTTTTTTTTTTTTAAACATTGGTTACTTCCTGGTGTCCATGCCTAAGCAAATTATGTCATACATCCCAGGAGTCTTGAGGAGGAGAGGTTCTCTCAGCTCAGCATACTTAAGGGCAGGAAGTAAATGATATAAGAATCATTTGCCCTTACTTAAAATGGCCAGGGACAGAAATCCTAGGAGTAATTTTTCAAAGATTTTTCATCAAACTAAAGCATTGAGACATGGGTGGATAGGGGAGTTTGCTTTGATTATTAAAATTTATTTATTTAAATAGCGTTTTTGGTGCTCAGATGCAGTAAAGATCCACTTTAAACTGGCTATAAATAGTAGAAAAAAAAAAATAGAAGGTTGCAGTAAAGAACATCCGTTCCATTTTCTAATCAATGGGGGGGGGGGGGGGGGGGGGAATCAAAGACATCGATTGCAATGGCAAGAAAATTTGAAGCAGGAATGAAGATTTTGCATATTAAAATTCTAACAGTAGATCTTTCCTAAACATTGTAAAAGTCTGCATTTTAAACTCTTGCAGTACAAACTCCAATTAGTAAACCCATCACAATTCCATAGTAAGTGTCAGCATCAAAATACACTCCTTGGAAACTAAAAACTGACAAGACAAAGCACTGAGAAGTGAAGTGGTTGTGTAATGTGAAGACAAAAATGGACACACATGTAGCAGAGGCAAACAGATAAGAGGTTAGAACTAAATGGGGGTTGCTCCAACAGGGAAGATTAAAGGTTATGACAGAGATTACAACAATCTATTGGACAGACAGAAGTAGGGTGGGCTGGGCAACATAAGGAAACTAAAAATCAGACAATATGCAGACTTCTGGAACTATATGCGGAGAATGACAATTGGTATAGGAAAACAATGGACTCCCAAGTGTACATTTCCATGCTGAAGCTTTTGTTGAACATGATCTGTCTTCAGTATTGTGTCCTGAGCTGAAAGCATGCCAACATAGAATCTAATTTGTGGTTAGAAATATTTTCTCTTGAACCCAGGAGAATCCATAAAAAAAATAAAAAAAAAACCCACACAAGGAGAAGTAGGCTTCACTGCCGGGGTACAGCAAACCAATTCTAACACGAGAGGAGGTCATCAAATGGGGAAATAAACATTAAGGAATGGGATCCTGGACCAAGGAACAGTTCATATTTAGCCAAGCACTTGCAAGGGAAGTTCTAATCTAAGACTGCTGGGAGGAGGCACTTTGGATAACGAGGGAGCAGGGCTTCAGGGTATCAGAGGAAATCTTCATTTAGCTGCTCACTCACGGTCTATGACAACAACATTGGCTTGGGAACGAATCCACTTGATGCGAGGAATCTTGGTCAAATGGTTACGATCTGGATCATTGCTTGCACGACACTCATAGGTTCCCGAGTCTTCTGGGCTCAGATCAAAAAGATAGAGTGTGCTTGTAGCATGGAAGACATAGGTTGTGTTCATTTGTACTCTGTCTTCACGGGCTCCATCCCATAGCTGAGAGAAACTTTCGTTGTTATAGTCTGCCTCAAACCACCACTGAATCTCAGGTATGGGGCGCCCGATGGCCTCACAATGTAGCTCCACTGATTCACCTGTCAGTCTGACCTCTGAGAGTGGAGATTTTATGAACCCAGCTGTGGGGCACAGGTAAAAAGGTTAAAAAAAAAAAAACCAAGAACAGAAAAGTAGGTGTGAACAGAATCAACTGATGTATACTTTGGAACCTTGCTGCTCACCCAACAGTTTAGTACTTCATCTAATTACTAACTAGAACTCTTACAGCACCTTACAGTAACCATATTAACACAATGTTGCCACTAGTGCCTCCCATACCTAGCTGGCACTGCAATTTGTTAAACTGTAGGGTTTGCAGGACAAGGTGCTCACCTGTTAAACCTAATCTATCCCATCCATCCTATGCACCTTACAAAAGAGCACAAAAAATTCTAATCATACAAGAGTATTTGATATGGAAAAACCAAAAGGAAGCAGGATGGTTTATGAGTAGTGTTCTCTTCATCTGTGAGATAATTAGGCTACGCACAGCTAAATAGGACAAGGCATAAGTTAAACAGATTGGATTACAATCAGACCAAACAAGAAATAGACATCACAAGACTGTATAAAATATTTTACTTCAGTTCACCACATTAAGATAATGATTAACCCCAACATTCTTAGTTTCTCCAAGCGGCCTTTGGAAAAAGTTCAGGCGAAAGGTCCATCCTTTCCATTAGTCAGCATTTCCAATGAAAGTTGAGCAACATTTTCCATTGCACAAAAATAAAAAGTGAAGTAGTGGTGACAGTCCATGCATTTTCTAGCGGCACTAACCCGAGTT
Organism: Pelophylax lessonae; assembly: GCF_965119305.1. Classification (NCBI taxonomy): domain Eukaryota; kingdom Metazoa; phylum Chordata; class Amphibia; order Anura; family Ranidae; genus Pelophylax; species Pelophylax lessonae. The sequence continues at coordinate 467,334,626 of NC_138768.1, read as the reverse complement.
TTAGAATGTTTTTTTCTATCTTGGTGGTTTCTGTTGAAGTGTTTTAACACATTTTATAATAATGACGCTTAAGAAAAAAGGAGGAAAAAAAAAAAAAAAAAAAAAAAAAAAAAAGCACTACATGCACCTAGGCAGAACAGAATGAATGAGCAGATTATGGTCTACACCAAACTCCTAAAAAGCAATGCATATTGCATTTATGCAATTTAGTATACGGTATATGCAATTTAGCACACTGCAGTAAAAGCTAGAACTTGCAGTAAGACAAAGTAGAGCGGCACGACTAATCATTTAAAGATCGCAATTTCACTTAGACCCCCCCCCCCCCCCCCCCCCCCCCCCCCCCAGGCTCAGATAATCCTACTCCTTAGAGAGTCCATAAAGTGAGAGCTCAAAAAGAATGGTCCCCCACAATGCTCCCTATGCCAATTCTATTTTCAAGGACAGGAGAGAAGCATATAATATATTTGGTGCAGTGCCCATACCAACGATCCTTTGATTCAAAAGCCCACTGACGGTGCGATAAGTCAAAAACACTCACCAGAAAGCGAATATCCAGCATTCAATTAAACACTTGTTTCGTGTGCATGCACATTCTCAAGGGATCCGCCTAATAAGCCATCTATCACCGATTCTTCATGAAGTCCTCTTAACTCCTACAGTTTTAGCTAGGATGTCACCAGGTTCTATGGTAGTGGCTACCACCTGGTGAGTAGTAGTAATGGTAGAGGGTTATCACAGATAGGGAGCACTGTGCAACACTTTGGGGGCAAGCATTTATAATTGAATGTTAGACATTTGCTCTGTGGGGAGCATTTACGCATTGCACTGTCAGTGGGCTTTTGAATCAAGAAACAATCGTCAATTCACAGCAATTGGTTACACAGACTTTTCTTCATTTATGTAAAGCACTACACACAATTTGTGATCATATGGTCTTTTGGAGGTTGTATATTCTCTGCTAGCTGCCATCTTTTCAGCCATCTTGTTTGATTGAAGCAAAAAGGGCATTAGATCCTATTTTATTGCCATCTTACTGATTACCCAATTTTCAGGGGTTATAAATCTTGCATGACCGCACGACTACCAGTTAAAGTAGTGCAGTGCTGAATAGCAAAAAATGGCCTGATCCATGAAGAGGGTAAAATCTTCCAGAGCTCAAGTGGTTAAACTGGACAGGACAAATCCGGTCACCAGTGATGAAATGCTGTCTGGAGATCTCGTTATTGAAGTCTATTTGGAGTTTCACAAGTTACCAGCTGGAAGAAAAACCACTAACAAACACCACAACGGTCTGTGTCATTAGCCAAGTGTCCTATTTATAACCATTGATTGGTAAATATGTAAAAATGCATACAACCAAGGTCTTTGCATGTTTACACAGGTAAACTATACATTACTTACATGTATGCACATGTGCATGGGGACACCAAATTAGTTTCATCAGTGAGATATCGGTGGGAGGAAAGTATGCATCTGTAACGCATGATGCATGTATAGGATACAGATATATAATATAAAATGAACACACGCATACACTTTAGCCAAGTGGTTGTAAAGGTGTGTAGACAAGTCAAACATAGGGAAATAGTCAAAGTAAGTAAATTACCTTACTTGGGAGTCAGCAAAAATACAGTAGTACATTAGTTACCACACAACACCCAATCATGAATGACTTCAGCATTACTGCCAAGTCAATTGTAATGCCTTAATTGAAGTGATTATTAAAAAAGGATAACCGGGTCCAAATCATATCCATAATTGGATACATAATTTTTTAAAGCGTAAAGACAGCGCAAAGCACTAAGGACATTTTGCTGACATTTGTGGTAAATGTTTCTGAACAGCTGTTGACCTTTGTCAGCTACACTAAAGAAAAGATCACATCCTTGACCTTACAATACTGAAACAGAACACTACAGAGCAGGGGGGGCACTCTACTCTTGCAGTCAGTAAGGTCTTTTACAGGATTATTTTTATGTCAAATCTGACTATCCATGCACACTGCAAAAATCAAAAGTCTGACAGTCAAGCAAAAGGATATATGCAGGTCTTCCTTCCAGATTTGACCCAGATGCAGTGTGGTAGATAGGACTGAAACAACTAATCGATAACAGATTAATAGTGGTCAACTATTTTCATAATCGATTAGTTGGTCTGCATACAGAATGCATTATTTGTTTAAATATCAGGAAATGCAGTGCAGCACACATACAGCTCAGCATACCATCCATACATACATATATCCGTATACACAGAGCTCAGTACACCCTCCATATGTGGCAGTGTCAGAACTTGTGAATGTGTGAGGATCAATGCCTCATATGACATGTAGTCCCGGCCAGGAAGTGAGTGGTGTGTTTACCTTGCTATAGGGGCACTCTATACTATACTTTGCAGCTTGCTATTGGGGCACTCTGAAGGCAGGAGCCATAAGTGTCGGTGGGGGACCCCAAAGGGGAGGAGAATCAGGGCTGCTCTGTGCAAAACCATTACACAGAGCAGGCAAGTAGAACAGGTTTGTTTGTTTGTTTAACTACTTGCCGCCTTCCCACCGTCAAATGACGGCAGGGCAGGGCAGCTCTAGTTCTGGGAGGAAGTCATATGGCTGTGCCCCAAAACAGCCACTCTTGCACAGCGAGACCCCGACCTTGGTAAAGAGCCAATGACGTGGCTCTTTACCCATGTGATTGGCTGTGTCCAATCACAGCCGGTCACATGTAAATGCGAAGTGCCGTTTATCAGAGCTCCTCCTCAAAGGGAAGCCCAGGACTAGTAATCAAGCCACTGATCAGTGCCTTACAGTTAAAAAAAGAATAAATTTGGGTACAGCATTGCATGACCACGCAAATGTCATTCAAAGTGGGACAGTGCTGAAAGCTGAAAATTGGCCTGGGCAGGGGGGGGGGGGGGGGTGAAAGTGCCCTCTATTGAAGTGGGAAACTTGTTTTTTTAAACTTAACAACTAAATTATATACCACACTTCGGTTATTATACTGATTAAACAATCGGCCAACTAATCTATTATCTAAATTTGGATTTCTGTCTTACCGTAAAATCCTTTTCTCTCAAGTTCATTGACGGACGCAGTCTTCTGATCTTCATATCAGTAGGGTTATGCTGCCCCCTACAGGAGGAGGACACTAGGCAGAAAAAAGTTCTGGTTACACCTATGGGCAGTCCCAGGGGGGTATACCATCTCTCCCTGCTATAGGATGTCAGTTTTGTATCAAAGCAGTGTCAGAAAATACCAACCCAACTCAAAATAGAGGGGCAGATACTGCATCAGTCAATGAACTAGAGAAAAGGATTTTACGGTAAGACAAATCAAATTCTCTCCATCAGTCGACGAACGCAGCAGTCTTCTGATCTTCATATCAGGGACGTCCCAAAGCAGTGCCATAAAAGGAGGGGTGGGAACCGCAGAAAAATAAGTCCAGGGCTAAACCATAGCCAACTTTGGACTCATCAGAACAAGATGAGACCCACCTGAAAACCCATAAAACCCTCAAGGGAGACCAAGAACCCACTTAAACAGCAGCCTGCAAAACTTTGTGACCAAAAGAGGCATCTGCAGATATCCAGCACATCCACCTTCTAAAATTTTGTAAAGGTAGCCGCCTTGCAAATCTGAAGCACAGATGCCCGATGGTGAAAAGCCCAGAAAGCATTAAGCACCCAAGTAGAATGCACCTCAACAGGGAAAGGAGGAGCCTGACCCTTAATTGAATAAGCCTGCACCACTGTCTGATCCCCCTGAAAATAGTTGCAGCAGACGCAGGCAGCCCTTTCTTAGGGCCAACCGTGTATACAAAGAGCGAATCTGACTTCCAAGTACACCCTGATTGCCCGAACCACATCCAGCGTATGCAGTGCAACTTCCTTAGGATGTTTTGTCTTCAGACACAGAGGGTAACACCATGTCCTCATTTAAGTGGAAATCACCTTCGGAAGGAAAGACTGATCCGGACGAAGTGCCACTTTATCCCTGTGAACCACCAGATAGGGAGGACAGGACAACACCACCAGTTCCGACACCCTGCACGCAGACGTAATAGCCACCAAGAAGGCCACCTTCTGGCATAAGGTAAGCAGGGGAATCTCCCAAATGCTTTCAAAGGGAGGCTTCTGGAGAACCGACAGCACCAAAATAAGGTCCCAAGATGGCAGCAGAGGACGCACTGGAGGTGCCAAGTGTCGCACCCCCTGGATGAAGTTACGCACCAAGGAATGGGTCGCTAATGGCATTTGGAAGAAAATTGCCAAGGCCGAGACCTGACCCTTGATAGTACTCAAGGCCAACTTTTCATTAACTTACTCGGTGGCTCGAATCTTTGCTTTCCTTCAACAGGAAGTGAGGGGAGCCCCAAGAGACTGACACCACGCAATGTACGTCTTCCATGTACGGTGATAGATCTTTCTAGAAGTTGATTTAAGCAGAGTAGGAATCACTGAAGCAGACAACCCCCTGTCCTCCAGCAACTGCAGGGTCCATGTTGCACCAGGGGAACCCATCGGCAAAAAGTCTCCCCCCCCCCCCAAAAACATCCACTGCGCTACAACACCCCTAAGAGGTCAGCGCGCAATGGAGACCCTCAGCAGAGGGAGAGACTCCAAGACTCACCACCCTACAGCAAAGATGCATCTTGATCCAGAAAGAAAGACCTGAAAGATGAGCACCAGTGTATAGGGAGGGGCTGCGACTTGGCAAGATGTTTAACTCGAGGGGCCAGTCCCGGTTCAGTGGAACTATGGTCGTAGCCGATGCAGCAGGGAGTTAAGGTCTGCGCACTCGTTGGCCGGCTGGGGTGACCACTGGATCTATATAACCAGCCTGTCACCCAGAGATCCAGCATAGTTGCTTGTAGATCTCACAGGAAAAAAAACCCAGAACACACACACACACACACACACACACACACACACACACACACCTTGGCAGGACCAGAGATCCCAAGCAAGGAACTAGGTCCTTACTCCTGACTGGGCAGATTAAAACAGACATCATAAAGCAGGGAGAGAAGGTATTTCCCCTGGGACTGGCCATAGGCGTAGCCAGAACTTTTTTCTGCATAGTGTCCTACTCCTGTAGGAGGCAGCATAACCCTACTGATATGAAGATCAGAAGACTGCGTACGTCAATGAACAGAAGAGAAATAATTAGTTGCAGCCCTAGTGGTAGATAAAGATTTCTGCAATATTCCCTAAAGATTTCTCTAATATTCCCTAAAATTCAGAGGGTGGGATTTAATGGCAAAGCAACCAAGGGTTATACTGCCACCTACAGGAGAAATTTACACCAAGCGCACAGAATCTGAAGGCTATACCCTCATATGAAACCGCAACCTGTCAAAATGCACTTATAAAATGATGAAACTAGAAGCTAGAGAACCTCTTAGGATGTTCTAGTAAGAAAAGGAATGACATCGGTCTAAAAGAAGGTGGTGGCCAAGAAGCAAAACGTGAAGACCTTCTCCAAATCTAGACAATGGGCACAGTGAAGTTAACAAAATCCTCAAAGTGAAAAGCAGGCCAGCATGGGGGGGGGGCCTAGTCTGAAAAACAAACTGGTCTTTGTTTAAAAATGTAAATAATCTGGTATTCAGGTCAGGCCCCGTTCACATTGCAGCGACCCGACTTTGCCGGGCGACCTCATAGGTCGCGGCGCGCTGCTCGCCCCGCGACCTCGGAGCGGCCGGCATGGACTTCATAACATTGAAGTCTATGCAGGTCGCTCCGGGTTGCCCCAAAGAAGCTCCGGACTCTTTTTCTAAGTCGGAGCGACTTGTGTCGCTCCTATTAGAACGGGTCCGCAGCTTCTCTATGGAAGGCGACCTACGGCGACCTGTCAGGCGACCAGGTCGCCTCAGTGTGAACGGGGGCTTAGTGTTTCTGGGGATTCCTTTCAGAGTCCAGTGCCAGCTAGAACACAGACGGTCCAGTGGCCAGCCAATCACAGACCACCAGAATAAAATTAGGAAAAATTAGAGAAATTGTATGTATGTCACATGCCATTTACATAGCATAGTACAGCGCTAATTAGATTTACCATCCAAAATTTAACTCAGCAGATTAATCCGGGACAACTATTTTTGCAACTTGATAAGGCTTAACTGCAGGCAAGGAGCACAACTGAAGTACATATTGTACATGTTCAACAGCTTTACCTGCTAAGGGTCTAAATCCACTACATAGGCAAAGCAGTTTAACAGACTACTGCTGTACAGGCGATTAAAGAGACAAAAACAGAGGCATTTAATCTAGTTGAACTGAAAATGCTCGTAGTGGTTTTAAAAAATGAAACACACAAAGCTCAGCATTAAAAAAGTACATAGGACCAAGGCTGGCCATACATGTAAATTTTCTTTCCTACAACCACAGGTTAAGAAAATTGCTCAATTTCCCTCCCACTGCACTATTGTACTCTAAAAATGGGGAGGTTTTCCCAGGCATCGGGATACAATAATCACTGCTGGTGGATATAGCTCTTGGCAGTGATCGAAGGGAAAAAATAAATTGACAGACTGGTTGTTGAGCAACCTACTTCAAACAGCCTTCCTATAGATGGATCAAAATTCAGCAGATTCCTGCTAACGGGCCAAAATTTTGATCCTTCTATGTATGGCTGAAGTCTCCATTGTAATGAAGGAGTGCACATAGTGCAAGACTAGCCATAAAGGGAGGTAGTCAAAAAGACATGGAATCTAGTCAGTAACAGTGGGCTGGGGACAGTGGCTACAACTGCTGTGGGTGAGGGGCAGTAGGTATAGAGGGACTACAATAGAAATAACCCTTGTAGAATATTGGGTGCAAAAACGCATTGGGAAAAAAAAAAAAACACCTGGATTTTTGACATACCGTAAAATCCTTTTATCTGAAGTTCAGCAGACGCAGCGCCATTTTCTTTTTAACCATTGTGTTATACTGCCCCCTACAGTAGTAGAACACTAGGCAGGAAAAAAAAATCTTTACCACGCCTATGGGGCAGTCCCTGGGAGTATATACCCACTCTCTGCTATAGGCATTCAGTTTTGTCGCAAGCAGTGTCAGAAGAAAAAACCCCAACCCAACTCATATATAGAGGGGCAGGTGCTGCGTCTGTCAATGAACTTCAGAGAAAAACATTTGTACAGTTAAGTAAAAAATCTAGTCCATCGCTCATTGACAGACGCAGCTCCATATTCTTAACCATTGGTACGTCTCAAAGCAGTATTGAACATGAGGGGTGGGAGAACGCAATTCCCAAAGGCTAAACTTAGCCAACCAGGTAACCTGGAGCTCAACCTAGAAACTGGATCTCAACCTAGAAACATACACTTTCAAAGAGAATAAATTCTCTTTTAAACAGCAGCCTGCAAAACCTTGCGGCCAAAAGAAGCATCCAAAGATGCCAACACATCTACCTTGTAGAATTTTGTGAATGTGTGCTCAACCAAGTTGCCGCCTTGCAAACTTATCACTGACACCTGATAGAGAAAATCCTTAGTAGAATGCACCTTCACAGGAAAAAGGTGGAACATGACCCTTAATTGAATAAGCCTGTATCGCCTGCCTGATCCATCTGGCAGACCCAGCCAATCCTGAGGTCCGTCCGTGAGGACAAAAGCGAATCTGTTTTTCCGAAGGACTCAGTAGCCGCCAGGTAAACCCCGATTACCCTTAACTACATCCAAGGAAAATTTTTTAGAATGCTTGGGCTTAGGACATAATGAAGGCAGCACGTCTTCATTTAAATGGAAATTCGAGACCTTAGGAAGAAACTACTGATTAGGGCAAAGTACCAACTTGTCTCTGTGGACCACCAGATAGGGTGAGCGGCAGGGTGAGCAGTAGGGTGAGCAGTAGGGTAGCACCGCCAATTCCAACACTCTGGGCACAGAGGTAATAGCTTCTAAAAAGGCTAACTTCTGTGACAGTGTAGGCAGAGGAATCTCCCTGTGTTCAAAAGGAGGTTTCTGAATAACTGACAGTACCAGGTTAGATCTCAGAGGTAACCGGGACCATATTGAGTGAGCCATGTGGCGAACACCCTGAATAAAAGTGCGAATCAAAGAACACATGGCTAAAGGGTGTTGGAAAAACACACCGCTAGAGACGACATCTGGCCTTTGATAGTACCCAAAGCCAACTGCTGCTCAACCCCTCTTAGTGGAAAGTCAAAATCCGAAAATAAGAGCGGATGCACCTTAATGGATTCACACCATGCAGTGTACAATTTCCATGTATGATAAATCTTCGAGGGGACGATTTTCTGGCCTTCAAAAGTGTGGGAATCAGAGTCAGAAAGACCCCTATCCTTCAATACCTGGCTTTCAACAGCCACGCCGATATGGCCAGCGACTAAAGCAGGATGGAAGATCGGCCCTTGAGACAGCAGATCTTCCTTGAGAGGAAGTCTTCGGGAGCATTAGCGACCAATCTCCCCAGATCGGCGTACCAAGACCGGCGAGGCCAGTCTGTAGCCACCAGAATTACCGGAGTCCCTTCCGCCTCTATTCTGCGCAGAAGCCTTTGACTGCAGTTTTAGTCAGGGAAACGCATAGATCAGCCGATACTGTCCCCAAGAAGCCAGTAGTGTGTCTTTGGTGTCTGCCAGAGGATCCAAACCTCTGTACCTTCCTGTTGACCCGAGAGGCCAACAGATCCACATCAAGAGTCCCCCCACTGGACACAGCAGGTGAAACTCTTCTGGGTGAAGGGAATATTCTCCCCGATTCAACACCTGATGACACCTCCACTCCAGAGATATGCACGGCGGATAGGGCTGGAACAAAGTTTTCCTCCCATATTAGGATCTTGGTCACCTCTTGAGCCGCCAGGACACTCTAGTACACCCTTGATGATTAATGTGATGCAAGTCACTGCAGTGACATTTGTCTAAAGGAAGCTGAACGAGACACCCTCGAAGATGATTTGTCCAGTGAATCAAGCAAAGTTTTATTGCGCTGAATTCCATAATGTTGATCGGTAGTCTGGACTCCTTTAGAGTCCAGGTCCCTGGACATACATCTTTCCAAATATCCAAGAAATCTATTTTGCAGCAGGTTCCTGTCCCTGAAACAAGCAAGCCTAAAATAAAGATGCCAGTTTCCAACCCAAATATTTTATATCTTTTCATGTGACAACACTAAAGAAATGGCACTTTGCTAAAATATACAAGCTGTACACTTACTACTTTACAACAGTGTAAATTTGCTGTCGCCTCAAAATAACTCAACACAGCCAATAAGGTCTAAACCACTGGCAATAAAAGTGAGTTGTACACCCCCGAGTGAAAATGTCCAAATTGGGCTCAATTAGCCATTTTCCCTCCCCAGTGTCTTGTGACTTATTAGTGTTATAAGGTCTCAGTTGTGAAATTTTTTGTTATCGCCCTCACTCTCTCATACTGGTCACTGAAAGGTCAACATGCAACAGAACTCCGAGGATCTGAAAAAAAAAAAAAAAAAAAAAAAAAAAAAAAAAAAAGAATTGCTTCTCTACATAAAGATGGTCTAGGCCTGGGATCCAACTACGGCCCTCCAGCTGTTGCAGAACTACACATCCCATGAGGCATTGTAAAACTGGCATTTAGGCTCCATTCACACCTGGGCGTTTGAGTGTTTATCTGCTCCAAAAACGCTCAAAAAAAACGTTCCAAAATGCCCAACAAGTAAAACCCCATTCATTTAAATGGCCCCTGTTCACATCTGAGCGTTTTGCAAAACGCCTGTAGCTGAAAAAAAGTACATGAGCTTTTTGGGCTGATTACCAGCATTTTTGATAGATGTCAATGACTGCCTCCAAAAAACGCCTGAAAAAAAGCCTGAAATCGCGGTAAAAAAACACAAGCGAAAACGCTACGCTCAAGTGTGAATGCAGCCTAACAGGCATGACTAGGAACAATAATTCCCATCATGCCTAAACAACTGGAGGGCCATAGTTTGAAGACCCCTGGTCTAGGCTTTAAGAAGATCGCCAAGACCCTGAAACTGAGCTGCAGCATGGTGGCCAAGGCCATACAGCGGTTTAACAGGACAGATTCCACTAAGAACAGGCCTCGCCATGGGCGACCAAAGAAGTTTAGTGCACATGCTCAGCGTCATATCCAAAGTTTATCTTTGGGAAATAGAAGCCCATGTACAGTTATATGTAGTCCCTACGTGCAGCCACCACTACTTAACACATTGTTCATGTTTACAACCCCTCTGACCCTGAACTCACTAGGCAAGGACACATGGACATATTTATGCATGTAAACATATGCATGTAAACATTTGCACAAACTTTACATGTGTACAAAGTAAAATCCGGCCAAAATTCCGACTGAACACAAATTTCTCTTGTTTTGGTTTACACAGCTAGAGACTATGGGTTTTTCTAAAGCTGGACTGTGCAAAAATCAGACTCACTCCTGCATATAAACCAATCAGCTTCTAACTCCAGCTTGTTCAATTAAGCTTCGGCAATAAAACATGGAAGCTGATTGTTTTCTCTGCAGGAGTAAATAAACCCCTATGAGACAAAAACAGCTGTACAAATGGGCCCATAGCCTGCAATGCTGGTGTGTAAGGACAATATCCTGCACAGATCTGATGGCAGCATACGGTATGCCCGTGTGAATGAGCCCTAAAGCCAAAACCTTTTACATTTTGGATAAAAGCATTAGGGTGTTAAGAGGTGTCAATTGCAATTTGTGCCCTGGCTAAAGGAGAATCACTCCTTGCCCTGGCGACTATCGTCAATAGAAGGGGAGAAAAAAAAAAAAAAGGGAATAACTGAGCCATCACAGAAAGGGACCTTAAAATCAGGATGAGTGGAAGGTGCAGATGGAGAAATGAATGAAGTGTGTGCCTACAGAAAGTCTCAATATGAAACTTAAATTTTTTTTTCTTCAATTAAACGGGACAAATTATGGAGGCTGAAACTTCCAGGTCAATGATTCAATTTAACAGCTGGGTCAGCTAGAATTTAGCACCCAAAGCTCAACATTCACCTCATCTGAAGAGAAAGGAATGTCAACATCATCCGTCATAAAACTGAATTGGTTTATGTAGCACAAAGGATAAGATTAGCTTCAACATCAATGCCTAAGCAAGTATCTATCTATATCTTAGAGACAGGTGAGTTTCAGTAATGCAAATACTAAGAATGGATGGATAGCGAGATCTAGCTATATAGAGACCAGGTAAGACTTAAAGACATTTGTTAACAGAACCATAAACATGCATCAGGTTTAAGCAATGGTTTAAAATAAGGCTCTACGCACAGGGCTCCAGCATTTGGATGTATGTGCACTATCTAGCCCTGCTGTCTGGCAGACAGATGAGGTTGAAAGCTGCTGTGGCATGACAGTGCACAAAATACAAACTTGGAAGGGCAATATAGGCCCAGGGACAATTGCCCTAACAGACTTCATGCAGATGGGAAATTATTCCTGGGCACATGCTGCCTTAGATGTTCGTAGCACTGAGCACTGTCCAGCTTCAGCAGCTTTCAGCCTCCGAGTTATTACAGGCTGCCAGCAGCAGGGCTGAACAGTACACCTATGCCAGTGATGGAGAACCTTGTGACCCCAGATATTTTGGAACTACATTTCCCATTATGCTCATGCATTCTGCAGTGTAGTTGAGCATCATGGGAATGTAGTTCCAAAACATCTGGGGTGCCAACTGCCAAGGTTCACCATCACTGACCTATGCCTTCCACCCGCACTTAAAGACTGGAGCCCCATAGGATGAGCATAAACCAAATTGATTGGTTGTAAAGCCTTTTGCAAAATAACTGCAATTTTTCACTCATCTGCAGCCTTTTTTAGGATGGGCAAGGTTCACTAGCCAGACTTCTAAAATATGCATTAAGGGCCTATTCACACTTGCCCCCACACTAAACTGAAGTGGTTTATTCTGCTGCAGAGGTCGGTTTAGGGCTGCAATGACGTATGGCGAGAGGGTGTTTGATGCGCGTTCTACCACATCACACTGTTCTTTTGCCAACTTTGACATGCACTTCATTCAAGTAAATGCATAGCTTCTATGCGGCCATATGCAGTACCATCCAGTGACGTGCGCTACTCCGTGTTCTAGTATGTACTGGACCTTATGTAAATATATAAACCTACTCACATTTAGGACTACAGTATAATTTAACTACACATAGCTCACTTTACTATAAGCTTTTCTCTTTTTAAACCAGGTCTGCCTTACAGCTGGTTCATGATTATGCAGCATTTTGGTGCATTACCATTGACAGCTATAGACTCTACTTTTGCCTTAACAGTGATTTACCACCAGGTTTCTACATAGACCAGGAAGAATAAAGGCCATCAAAGGGTTTACAAATCACATGCTGCATCTCAGGGCAGAGAAGGAAAGATTATCAGACCTAGAAGCTTACCACACTAAGTTTCATCTCTTAAAACTAACCCTGCTTGGTTTCAGAGTTCAAAAAGTGCTATTAAACAAAGGCTAAACCTAACACCTACATTTAAAGTCTTCCTAATACCCTTTTGTAATACAAATATTTTATGTACCCAATCTTCTTGGCCCTAACTGCCCATAATCCCACAGAATCAGCCAAAGTTTGAGCTGCAATGGACCTCATTAGAACTACCCATCAGGAAAAAAATAAATCCATCAGTGTATGGCTGCCTCAGTAAACATGGCAAGGGAACCTTTACCCCAATGCCTTTTCCCCATGTCATATAACTGGCTAGTCGGCAGATACTGAAGTGATGCCACACTGTAGTTTTTGCTTACTTACAGTAGGGTAGAATCCCTTCAGATGAGCATCTACTTTAGCATTTGTAAAGGCCTTCTGAGGCTTGATTTTTTTTTTTCTTGGCCAATGAAAAGTTAGAAAAAAAAAAATGATGCGATAGATGTGCATTTTTTTCCCAGGCACACCCACTGAACTCTGAGGCCAAAAAACACACAAGCTCAAAGATGCTCATATCACTTTTTTTGGGCTACAAGTGACACTATGCTCGTGTGCACAGGCAGAATTAAAAACAATGGGATTTGGAACGTTGTATTTTGGAGCTTTGAGCTACAAAACCCTCAAATGTGAATATGGAAATTATATCTCCATGTTAAAAAAAGGCTATTAATCCATTTCTTCCACTGTTTAAAATGTTGTAAGTTTTCTTCAATACATTATATCTCAATATATTCTAGAAAGAAAAAGTGAGGGGAAATTACTATATTTAAGTTGCTATATTTTTTATATGGATGCATAATTAGAACTTACATAAAGTGTACCAAGAAAAGTGGAATTAAGAGCACCATCAAGCCGATGAGGTGCAAGTTGAATCCAATGTGATCATACAAAAACAGTCTCTTTTGGACGGGAGATGATCCTTTTGCCAAGAAGAGATCTAAATTGATACTATTTTTTTTATCTAGTATGATAAACCAGGGGATTTAAGGGGATGTCTCAGTATGGCCGCTAGAATCATGTATGCGAGTTTTTTTTTTTTGTTGAAGCATGGAAGGCTTACAACCAGTCTGGCTTTTTAAAGGGGTTGTAAAGGCAGGTTTTTACCTTAATGCCTTAAGATAAAAGCCTTGTGTGCAGCAGCCCCTATCATTCTTACCTGAGGTCCCTCTAGCTCCAGCAATGTGGTAGGAATGTCTCGGCCGTCCGGCCTGCCCTCTTCATTGGCAGAGACAGCAGCGTGGCGCCAATGGCTCCTGCTGCTGTCAAATCAGTCAGCCAATGTAAATAGAAAGAGGGCAGGGCCAGGTCACAGCTCCATGTCTGAATGGACACAGCTGTGGCTCAGTTTGGGTGCCCCCATAGCAAGCTGCCTGCTGTGGGGGCACCCAACAGGATGGAGGGACCAGGAGAGCTGAAGAGGGACCCGAGAAGAAGAGGTTCTGGGATGCTGTGTGCAAACCCTCTGCACAGAGGTGGCAGGTATAACAAAACAAAAAAAAAAAAAACCTACACACTTAAAAGTATTAAAGCAGCGCTTGATAAATCCCAGGCGCCAGGTCACCATGACGACTAGAAATTGTATACTGGCGCCTGGGCTTCGGTCAGCCTATTGAAAAGAAAAAACCTTGCCTACATTAGATAGGAGAACACTCCTGTATAGTAGTGAAGTCTGTATGGGTCTATGGCTCTTTAATGACTAAGGGGCGGAGTCTTTTTTTTTTTTAAGACTAATGGCATGGAATGCCACAGCGGCTCTCTGGGAAGATGTCTGCCGCACTGGAGACAAAGCTGTACTGTGTGTCCTCTAGTGTGCAGGGCTAATGACAGGTACACAGACATCTGTATAACAGTTGTGAGGGATCAGCAGACAGATGGTGTGGGTGTCAAAAATATCAAGGTAGAGCCTGTGGAGTGAGGACCCAGGGCTGGTCCTCACTCCACAGGCTCTACCTTGATATTTTTCATATTTTGTCATGTTGCAACCTAAAACAGATTTTAATGGGATTTTAAGTGACAGACCAACACAAAGTGGCACACAATTGTGAAGTGGAAGGAAAATGGTTTAACATTTTTACAAATAAATATCTGAAAAGTGTGGCGTGCATTTGTATTTCACCCCGAGTCAATACTTTGTAGAACCCCCTTTCACTGCAATTACAGTCTTTTTTGGTATGTCTCTACCAGCTTTGCACATCTAGAGTGAAAGGTTTGCCCATTCTGCTTTGCAAAATAGCTCAAGCTCTGTCAGATTGGATAGAGAGCGCCTGAACAGCAATTTTCAAGTCTTGCCACAAATTCTCAGTTATATTTAGATCTGGACTTTGGGCCATTCTAACACATGAATATGCTTTAACCTTAACCATTCCATTGTAGCTCTGGCTGTATGTTTAGAGTTGTTGTCTTGCTGGATTGTGAACCTCTGTCCCAGTCTCAAGTCTTTTGCAGACTAACAGGTTTTCTAAGATTGCCCTGTATTTGGCTCCGTCCCATCTTCCCATCAACTGATCAGCTTCCCTGTCCCTGCTGAAGAAAAACATCCCCACAACATTATGCTGCCACCACCATGTTTCACAGTGGGAATGGTGTGTTCAGGGGTGACGTGCAGTGTTCGTTTTCCACCACACTTAGCATTTTGCTTTTAGTCCAAAAAGTTCAATTTTAGTCTCATCTGACAAGAGCACACATTCTTCCTCGTTTGCTGGCTCCTAGATTTAAAGCATTTTGCCGATAACAGAAAAAGGTGCAGATAATGGCACTTGAAAACACATTATTTTGACTCAAATTCACAGTAAACTTACCACAATTGTACTGTATTTATGGTGTGTTTTTCATTTCTCATGTCATGTGACATCAAAACATTACAGGTGCATTAATGATGCGTTCTTGCTGTTTTCAATGCATTTTAAAAGGGAGGTGCAAAATGCAGCAAGCAGGATTTTTAACACCACGGAAACGCAACGGACTAGTGTAAAGCCTTAGTCCTGGTTCACACTGTTGCAATGCGGGAAACCCTGCAATTTAAGTGCCGGTTCCCACATTATACCTGAAATCACACACTGGTTTACACTGACATCTGCGAACCGCTGGGGATGTCAATGTAAAGTTTATGACAACCCCCCATCAGTTTGCAGATAGCAGCGTGAACTGTCAAATGGTGCAGGAATTGGATTGCATAGGTGTGAACATCCAGTGTGATCCGATTCCAGTGCAGAACAAAAAAAAAAAAAAAGGGTCCTGCACCATTTTGGTTTGAATGGGATGAGAATTCAGCCAGTTTGTATGGCTGAATTTGCATCGCAGACCTCACATGTGATCTGCACAGCAATGCGGTGCAGATCGCGTGATCTCTCATCGCACAAGTGTGAACCCAGCCATACATAGAATTTAAAGGGATACATTTTGCTTGAGCTTTTCTTGCATTAAATGGCCAACAATTCATATTCATTTGAATTCATATTTGATATTTAAAAAAAAAAACAAAAAACGAATTTTCAGTTTTCAGCCAAGTGCATCCTGCATTTTCAGTACACTTAATTGTTTTCCTCTTAGCGCCAGCGCTTCCTGGCCCTTTAAGAGGTTTATGATACCCGGAAGCAGAGCCCGACTTAAGATCACATGACTGCCGTTACTGGCTGTCACGGTGATCATGTGGCCCAAAAACTCCTGTCGGTTAGGTGATGTAGCTATGCCGGGAGTGCACTTTCGGCGCAGGTGTATTGGCAGCAATTCTCGCAAATGTGCAGCCCCTCTGCGCTAAGGGTCAGGCACCGAGGGGACACATATTTGCGTACAGTCGGCACCAAGGGTTAAGGAAAATATAAACTTTGGGTTGGAAAAGGAATAAAGGTGAATTCTGGTGACAATCTTATGCTCCCACTTTACAATCTGATTGTACAATCTTGAGCGCTAACAACAAGCATGTAGTGCTAAGACCCACCTGATTGGATAATTTAGGTAGGGACTCCTTACATACATTTGTTAGATCTCAAATCAATTGTATGGTCAGACTATAACATGTACGCAAGCCTTAGGGTACAATCTGAAATCAACTTTAGATGTACCATAAGATGGCCAATAAGGACCTACCAAATCTATTCAATCAGGCAGGCCTGTGCACTACATCTTGTTAGGTCTAAAAGGAGATTTAAATTGTAATGTGTGTTGGGGGCTGAAGACCGTTGTCCCTGGATTCAGCCTTTACTCCAATTACAACCCAAAGTTTTCCTCACTTTTAGTCACCCATGACAGTTTTCAGTCATCAGGACAGATCAAGCTGGCCATACACAATGGGATTCTTTTCTGCAGGAAAGAAATCACTTAATTTGCAACCCCCAACAGTGTTGATGGCAGTATCCCTCCCGCAGAGCCATTGTGTTCTCCCAGTCACTCCCATAAACAGACTGTTTTGATGCAGGAGTCCCTCCTGCCAGGCCATTGTCTTTTCCTGGCTGGGGAAGCCACCGCCCTCGGGAGAAGAATGATCATTTCTAGCAGCCACTAGCGATAATCGTAAGAGAATCTGGCAAGCCGATTGCCGCATAAATTGAGTTATTAACTTGGTGAATTCAGCCTGCCCATTAACGATTCGAACCTCGGGCAGTTCCTGCTGAGCTGGCCAAGATTCTAACAGAGTACAACCGGCCTAACCCTTTAAAGCAGAACTAGAGCCCCCAAATTAGAAAACGCAAAGAAGACTTTACAGGAAAAAAATAAACCTACCTGCCTGTTTGCAGCCTTCTTTCAGCATGTGCACCGAGCTGTGCATGCACAGCTCATTTTACATTCCCACACATCCTTCAACCAGGCCGATCTAGATGGCTGCAGCCTGACACCAAAGGAGAGAAACAAACAACCACACAAGATGCCGGTGAAGAATGTGCACCTTTGGAAGGAGAGGTAAGCATTGTGAACTTTAGTTGTGTTTTAAGGGCCAGTTCCCACCAGAACAAGGTGTGGGAACCGTACAACCCATGCGAGTTTCCCACACAGCACTTAACTCACTTCCTATTCGATCCACTGCACGCAATGGGTTTGTGGGCACCAAATCACATGGTACCACAGCACCAGGTAAGTTCAATTGATGTTGAGTTTTAAAAGTAGTGAGTGCAGTACTTTATCTGCTTTCTAATGCAATACCAGCCATTCCAATAAATAGGCTGCAAAAAAAAAAAAAAAGCACATGGGAACATGCACGAGTGCATGTAATCCTTGTGAGAACTGAATGACACCAAGAACATCATTCTCTTACTTCCAGTTGCGTCTCTGGAGGCAGCAGGAAGTAAAGGGAAATCTCCCAAATAGAAACATACAAACAGGAGGTTACCATCATCTAATTCAGGGTTCCTCCTGGGAGGAGGCTAGGGGTTCCTCCTGGAAGGAGGCTAGGGGTTCCTCCTGGAAGGAGGCTAGGGGTTCCTCCTGGAAGGAGGCTAGGGGTTCCTCCTGGAAGAGGCCAATTTCTGCCTCTCAGATATGTTCCCAATGACACCATTGTTCCTTTTAGCTATCTGTAAGAGGGTAATTCTTCCCAATGATAACAAGAGTAAGGAGCATTCTTCCCACTGACTGTCACACTAATGTCTCATGAGTTGTAGATCTCTATTTTTTTTTATCAGGGGTTCCCTGACACCAGAAATTTATTTCAAGGGTTCCTCTGTGCTGAAAGGGTTGAGAAAGGCTGCTCTACTGTATCAAGAGCAAAAATAAATAAAAATCCCACAAGGCCTAGCTTGTGAGTAGACAGCTTTCTCTAGCATGTATTAGATAAACAGAGCTCAGGCTGAAGCCAAAGCTGTAAGTGCTCCTCTCCATCCAATGTCCAGCCTGGAGCCACTAGAAACCACCGCTAGTGCCCCAGTCAGCAGTATACAGCGCCCTCTCCAGCTCCTAGCAGGCCTAACCCCCCCTAGATTAGTCACAGAGAGACCTGCGTTTAGGTAGGTGCTATTGAGCGACAAACATGGATTCCGTGTCCTTCCCCTGACACCAGAAATGACCCCGCAAACACGGTACCAGGCCCGGAGGTCATGCCAATTACCTGAGCTGTCCGCTCCTCTCCCGCCCAGTAAGAGTAACACGGCGGGCACCGTGATCAGCGCGAAGCTGTACATCGTGCGGCCTCTTCACCGGGGTCACTCAAAGTCACGGCTGGCCCTCGTTTGCTCTCCTCATACACCGGCAGCCAACTGAGAAGGTGCTTTTGGTCAGCTGTTGCTTTATGTCAGGGGGCGGGGAGCCGATCATGCGCCTTGCTGGGAGAGGCCTGGAAGCACACTGGCTCCGCCTTCCTCCGTGTCACGTACAGAGAACACAAACAGCTCTGGAGATGGCTGCCGTGCTCCTCAGTCACTGTGGTTACTGCGCACAACACTATTCTCTGCTGCTGTATGGAGGGGAGCATGGGCAGTCCTGGCAATGGGTTTATTGTAGTCTGTGGAGACATTTCTCCTCACTGTTAATGCCAGAGACACCAGAATACACTGAAATCATAAAGGACACCTTAGCAAGCATAGGGGTTGATTTACTATAACTGGAGAGTGCAAAACCTGGCGCAGCTCTGCATAGAAACCAATCAGCTTTCAGGTAGAGTGCAAAATCTGACGTAGCTCTGCTTAGAAACCAATCAGCTTTCAGGTAGAGTGCAAAATCTGACGTAGCTCTGCTTAGAAACCAATCAGCTTTTAGGTAGAGTGCAAAATCTGGCGCAGCTCGGCATAGAAACCAATCAGTTTTTAGGTAAAGTGCCAAACCTGGCGCAGCTCGGCAAAGAAACCAATCAGCTTTCAGGTAGAGTGCAAAATCTTGGGCAGCTCGGCATAGAAACCAATCATCTTTCAGGTAGAGTGCAAAATCTGATGCAGCTCGGCATAGAAACCAATCATCTTTCAGGTAGAGTGCAAAATCTGATGCAGCTCTGCTTAGAAACCAATCAGCTTTCAGGTAGAGTGCAAAATCTGACGCAGCTCTGCTTAGAAACCAATCAGCTTTCAGGTAGAGTGCAAAATCTGACGCAGCTCTGCTTAGAAACCAATCAGCTTTCAGGTAGAGTGCAAAATCTGATGCAGCTCGGCATAGAAACCAATCATCTTTCAGGTAGAGTGCAAAATCTGATGCAGCTCTGCTTAGAAACCAATCAGCTTTCAGGTAGAGTGCAAAATCTGACGCAGCTCTGCTTAGAAACCAATCAGCTTTCAGGTAAAGTGCAAAATCTGACGCAGCTCTGCTTAGAAACCAATCAGCTTTCAGGTAGAGTGCAAAATCTGACGTAGCTCTGCTTAGAAACCAATCAGCTTTTAGGTAGAGTGCAAAATCTGGCGCAGCTCGGCATAGAAACCAATCAGTTTTTAGGTAAAGTGCAAAACCTGGCGCAGCTCGGCAAAGAAACCAATCAGCTTTCAGGTAGAGTGCAAAATCTTGGGCAGCTCGGCATAGAAACCAATCATCTTTCAGGTAGAGTGCAAAATCTGATGCAGCTCTGCTTAGAAACCAATCAGCTTTCAGGTAGAGTGCAAAATCTGACGCAGCTCTGCTTAGAAACCAATCAGCTTTCAGGTAGAGTGCAAAATCTGATGCAGCTCTGCTTAGAAACCAATCAGCTTTCAGGTAGAGTGCAAAATCTGACGCAGCTCTGCTTAGAAACCAATCAGCTTTCAGGTAGAGTGCAAAATCTGACGCAGCTCTGCTTAGAAACCAATCAGCTTTCAGGTAGAGTGCAAAATCTGATGCAGCTCGGCATAGAAACCAATCATCTTTCAGGTAGAGTGCAAAATCTGATGCAGCTCTGCTTAGAAACCAATCAGCTTTCAGGTAGAGTGCAAAATCTGACGCAGCTCTGCTTAGAAACCAATCAGCTTTCAGGTAAAGTGCAAAATCTGACGCAGCTCTGCTTAGAAACCAATCAGCTTTCAGGTAGAGTGCAAAATCTGACGTAGCTCTGCTTAGAAACCAATCAGCTTTTAGGTAGAGTGCAAAATCTGGCGCAGCTCGGCATAGAAACCAATCAGTTTTTAGGTAAAGTGCAAAACCTGGCGCAGCTCGGCAAAGAAACCAATCAGCTTTCAGGTAGAGTGCAAAATCTTGGGCAGCTCGGCATAGAAACCAATCATCTTTCAGGTAGAGTGCAAAATCTGATGCAGCTCTGCTTAGAAACCAATCAGCTTTCAGGTAGAGTGCAAAATCTGACGCAGCTCTGCTTAGAAACCAATCAGCTTTCAGGTAGAGTGCAAAATCTTGGGCAGCTCGGCATAGAAACCAATCATCTTTCAGGTAGAGTGCAAAATCTGATGCAGCTCTGCTTAGAAACCAATCAGCTTTCAGGTAGAGTGCAAAATCTGACGCAGCTCTGCTTAGAAACCAATCAGCTTTCAGGTAAAGTGCAAAATCTGACGCAGCTCTGCTTAGAAACCAATCAGCTTTCAGGTAGAGTGCAAAATCTGACGCAGCTCTGCATAGAAACCAATCAGCTTTCAGGTAAAGTGCAAAGTCTGGCGCAGCTCGGCATAGAAACCTATCAGCTTTCAGGTAGAGTGCAAAATATGGCGCAGCTCTGGGTAGAAGCCAATCAATGAACTGTAGCTCCCCAGTGCCGGCAGCACTCATGCAGCCCCAGACCATGACACTGCCACCACCATGATTGTCTGTAGGCAAGACACATTTGTCTTTGTACTCCTCACCTGGTTGCCGCCACACACGCTTGACACCATCTGAACCAAATAAGTTTATCTTGGTCTCATCAGACCACAGGACATGGTTCCAGTAATCCACATCCTTAAGGCCCGTACACACGTACCGATCGTCGGCATACAAACGTCGGCGGACGAAAGATCTGCCGATTGTACGCGTGTTAGTATGGTGCCTCCGACAGATGTCTGCGCACAATCCGCGGACAAAAGTCTTTCTTGCAAACATGAAAATTTTTGTCTGCGGACACCAGAACGGACGATTGTTCGCCAGTCAGTACAGAATTCGGCCGACAGACCGCAGATTTGCAAGACTGGGCATGCTCAGAAAATTAAAAACACAGGGAAAGTTAACCATTACATGACATCACTTCTGCAGTCAGCTGAAGTCTGCAGACAAAATTCTTGTGCTGTCCTTGTGCTGTCTTTGCACTTTTCAACAGACACCGACATCCCGGGGAGAAAAGACGAACATTTGTATGCCGACGATCGGTACGTGTGTACGGGGCTTTAGTCTGCTTGTCTTCAGCAAACTGTTTGCGGGCTTCTTGTGCATCATCTTTAGAAGAGGCTTCTTTCTGGGACGACAGGCATGCAGACCAATTTGATGCAATGTGTGGCGTATGGTCTGAGCACTGACAGGCTGACTCCCCCCCACACCTTCAACCTCTGCAGGGCCTGTTCTGAGTGGAACCTGTCCTGTTAAACCGCTGTATGATCTTGGCCACCATGCTGCAGCTCAGTTTCAGTGTCTTGGCAATCTTCTTATAGCCTAGGCCATCTTTATGTAGAACAACAATTATTTTTTTCTCTTTGCCGTGAGGTGCCATGTTGAACTTCCAGTGACTAGTATGATAGAGTGAGAGCGATAACACCAAATTTAACACACCGGCTCCCCATTCATACCTGAGACCTTGTAACACTAATAAGTCACATGACACCAGGGAGGGAGAATGGCTTATTGGGCCCAATTTCGACATTTTCACTTAGGGGTGTACTCACTTTTGTTGCCAGCGGTTTAGACATTAATGGCTGTGTGTTAAGTTATTTTGAGGGGACAGCAAATTTTTCAGAGAAGAAGAAATAAGCCCAGGCACATTTTCTGTTAGCCAAATCTACAGATGAAGAAAACCTATTAGCTAAACCCATGGACAGAGTATTCTGGTTCGCATGACTCGCCAGCGCATGTGCGCGCCCCCCACTAAAGTGTCGCTAAATGGGCTATATAAACACCTCTGCTGCACTAGGACCTTGCCGTATGGTCTACAGCATTCTGCTACCTGTTCCTGGTGTTTTAACTCTGTTGCTGTTCTGATCCGTCTGACCACAATTGTACTTTGCCTGAACCGACCCCTGGCCTGCTCTTCCACCACGTCTCTGCTTGATCTCTCTGTCTGCCTTTTTGCCATTGCCAACTCCAGCCTGAACCTGACTACTCTGCTGCCTGCTGCTCTGTTCCTGACTGACCTGCTAGTTACCGACCCAGGTTGCCTGACCCTGCTGTGTGTCCAGCCATCCTTATATCTGCTGTCTGCTACCTGCCAGCCTGTCAAGTGCCTGCTGCCTGTGACCTGCCAACCTGCTAAGCATCTGCTGCCTGTGACCGGTCAGTCTGCCAAGTGTTTGCTGTCCTGCGTCACGATCCAGCCTGCATCCAAGTATGCACAGACCTCACATCTGCAACCTTCACCATCTGAACTTCTAGGCCACTCCAGGCTACTGTGCCTCCTGTTTATATTATCAGGGGTACCAGGCCAGAGGTGTAAGAGATCGCCTTCCTCTCCACGTCAGGCTCCATCTCCAGGTACTTGACAGTTATTTTTGAGGGGACAGTTGAGTTATTTTGAGGGGACAGAAAATTTATACTGTTATACAAGCTGTACACTCACTACTTTACATTGTAGCAAACTGTCAGTTCTTCAGTGTTGTCACATGAAAAGACATAATAAAATATTTACAAAAATGTGAGGGGTGTACTCACTTTTGTGAGATACTGTATAAGAGGGTGTGCACACTTATGCAGCCACATTATTTTAGTTTTTTATTTTTACTTCCCCCCTAAAATATTTTCAGTTGGTTTTTCAATTGAGTTGTACAGTTTATAGGTCCCATTAAAGGTGGTAAGAGTTCTGAAGTGATTTATCTTTGTCTCATTTTTTTACATCACAGAAACCTGACATTTTAACAGGGGTGTTTAGACTTTTTATATCCACTGAATCTGAAAATTGCTCAGTCCTGATTGTACTGACAACCTATCTCATTTTGTGAGGCCCAAAAAATGCCAGGACAGTACAAATATCCCCTAAATGACCCCTTTTTGGAAAGTAGACAGTCCAAGGTATTTAGTAAGAGGCATGGCGAGTTTTTTGAAGTTGTAATTTTTTGTCATAATTTTGTGGAAAATGAAGAAAAAAAAAAATTAAAAATTCATTTTTTTTTTTATATACTATCACCAGTGCAGTACAGCATCATCATATAACTGGTGTGGTGGTGATCAGGGACACTGACTGGCGTCAGGAAAAAAAAAAAAAAACTTTTATTGCAATTTAAAAATAATTTTGTTTACGATTTTTCTTTTTAGTACATACAAATTCTGCGCCGGGATATCCAGTGGATTGAAAAGGATGCTGCCTACCTTAAATACCCCTAATACCCCTAGTAGTGTAATGCATTGCGCTCCGGCACGCAGAATACCGGAACTACACTGCCGATACATACCTGCATCTCCGAAGCTATATCTAAGTTTATTGTTGTTTAATAAATCAATATTTTTAATGGATTCACGCTATGTAAGCCTCCTTTCTTAACCCATGAGGAGTATACCCCAGCAAGGTTGGAGAAGAGATATCCCTCCATATAAAAAGTTCCATCTGGGCTGATCGGTGTCACAGGGATTGTGAATTACTCCATATAGTACCTGGTTACATATCTTTTACCCCTGCAGGGGGTCCCTGATCCAGTAAGTGCGGTCCTATTGGGGGGGAGCACTATCCCACTGCTGCGCAGCTTTTATACCGTTTTGAATTTGAAGACCACGGACAATTTGTGGCACCTTTCTTTGCACTTGTTTGCACTTTGCACGTGTTGGAACATTTGGACTTTTAATTACATTTTTTTCTTTTTAGCACACTGTGACCAAATCAATATAATGTTACTACAATAAGTCTAGAAAAAGGATCAGGATTTTTTTTTTTTTTTTATACACATAATTTTTTCTTATAGCAGTGAATTACATTGCTATAAGCAAGCATTTTACTAAATGAGACTGATTAATTCAGTTTGTTTTGCTGTGATTAGCTGTGCTTGGTCAAAGATAATCACATGGTACAGGTGGACTGTGATTGGCCCTGTCTGTACCATGTGATCAAATTGAACAAACATAGCTAGCAACACAATTGTACACAATAGATGGCATTAAAGGAAGCCATCTATTGTGTACTGCTGTCATTTGACCTTTTGTGAATGGTAACAGCGGTCACATGGTACCGGCAGCGAGCCGGTGTAACGTTAAAAAACCATACCCCGTGAAGAAACCATACCCTCGTCACTTCCTGTCTGAAACAGCTGAGCAGCGCAGCAGTGCGCATACTCAGAGCCCCGGATACACAATTGAACATGAAAGAATTTGAGAAGTGCGCATGCTCGGTGGGCATGAAATTATCACGGCACTGTGTCTAATGTTATACTTGCGGCGGGTACATTAAAACACTTCGGCTGCAACATCAATCATCTCCTCTGCTATCGCTGTAACTTCCCTCATCTCCGGTAATAAATATAAAAGCGGCGGCGGGTGTATGAGATGTAAATGACGGCGATCGCGGCTCCGTGATCCGCTTTTATATTTATTACCGGAGATCAGGGAAGTGACAGGGGAAGAGCGGAGATGATTTATGTTGCAGAGGAGCTGTTTTAATGTAAGCGCCGCAAGTTTAACTACCGTGAGAAATCCATACCCTCCGTAGGTGCACCGGAAGTGACGAGGGTATGGTTTTCTCACGGGTATGGTTTTTTCACGGAACACCGGTACTCTGATCAGTCATCGGCTGTGTCCTGTGGATACAGCCAGTGACAGATCGTGCTGCGTGAGCAGCACTTTCTAGCTGGACGTCATGTGATGTCCAGTCAGGATCTTAAGGCCACTGTCCGGCCGTCATTGTGCTATATGTCGGACGGGAAGGTGTTAACTACTTGACCTCCAGAATTTTTTTTCCCCCTTTATTACCATAGCATTATTTGCTATTTAGCACTGCGCTAATTTAACTGGCAGATGCCTGGTCATGCAACACTACAACACAATTTATATCATTTATATCAAATTTATATAATTTTGCTTTATATCTTTTTTTTTTTTGCTATATAAATAAAAAAAATACCAAAAATCTTGAAGAAAAAAAAACATGTTTTTCTTAGTTTCATACATTTAGGCCAAAATGTATTCTGCCACTTTTCTTTGGTAAACATAACCCAAATCAGTGTATAATATTTTGTCTGGAGCTCTCTCCTTTTTTATGTTTGCAGGAGTCTCTGGCTGACAGGGGACCTAAGTGGGGAAACTTGATAACTAATGGAAGGTTATTTTCACGCAAGCGTTTTAAGACTTCTCTTCACAGAGAGTCTCACATCTCATGGTAAGGAGACATCTGCACTGGTGTATGCACATGTGGTGTTTTAAGTGGAGCTGGGACACACAAATATATTAGTTATCACCAGGATTTAACATATGGTTGTGGACTGATCACATCATCTACATGAACTTTTTTTTATATTTCTTTGGTTTTTATGTTTCACAATATTTATAATCACAGAGTTTAGCGCCAAATATCTTGGAGACATGTGGTTTATTGATTCATTTCTTAATGTATGTTATCCTATAAATTTACTTGCTGCAGCTCATTTAGGGTTTATTTCCATTTGCGCGATCTCACTTGAAATTATGTATTTAGTAAGAGGTATGGCGAGTTTTAGATAGGAGTTCCGCCCTGACAGCAGGGATGAGTCACTGATTGTTAGGACACTGGTGGGTGCCGACTCCTAACAACCAATGAAAAAACTGACTGTTTATATCCATTTAAGTCCGCTTCCCTTTTTTAAACAGAACAAAAATAGAGACTTGTTTAATTGAAGAAAAAAAAAATGGACCTAAACAGACATGGATATAAACGGATGATCATCCGTTTACATCCATTTGCCCATAGGAATGCATTGCTGTCTGTTTTTCTTCCATCTATAGATGACAGGCTGGCCCTTAGGCCGTTTCCAAAGGATAAACAGGTAAGATTTATTATAAGCTTACCTGTAGGCAAAGTTCTACTTTAGAGTGTAAAACCAATTTAAGCTGGCTATACACTAGTGCAAACGAAAAATTCTCAGTACATCAAACATCCTGACAATGTCATTTAAAGGAAATTCAACATTTTGCTTGCTTTTAACATTCCATTTTGAAATAAATGGACTTTACCAAACGAAAACCACATACATATTTAGAAGAGTGTTTGAGAAACATTTTCCATCCTGTTACTTCCAATTTTCTTTAATCGAATGACATGCACTTTGCCTGCATTGCCTCCTGGGATATGTACGTCTCATATCCCAGGAGGCATGGACCTTCACTGGGAAAAGAGAAGTGGGTTGGGGCCAAGTGCCAAGTTAATGGTGAAGCCGTCAGCTTAACCCAAAAGAGCCAGCAGCTTACCGATAACGTCACAGAAAAAGATGGCAGGGTGGGACCGTGGGGGGTGCAGAAAAGAAGCAGATCGCAGCAGGAAAACGCTGGATCCACTGGGTGAGTGAGACCCCGAAATGTGCAGGGCCTCCAACCAAGTAAGTGGGGGTAAAAATAAAAGGGGGGGGGTAGGGAGCATAAAGTTCTACTTTAAAATGAAAATGTCAAACAAAATTCTACTAGCTTATAGCCACCCTTAGTCAAGTCATTCTAGATCAGTCAAGTGCATAATTCCCTTTCCCCAGATAACAATGCTGCTGTTCACAGGTGTCTCTGTTGCTCCTCCATCCAGAGTAGAGACATCCTAAGACAGGAAGTGGGTTACTGTCCACATCACTAGGTGAAAATAAAGGAAGAAAGCCTAAAAATAAATATGTGCAACCACCACATTTAAGGATTGGTGAGCTGCAATGCATTCAATTTTTGTTTTTGGGTTTAATACCAGCATTTTTATTGGGGGGGATGGAACATGTTCTTACAGACTATAAAATCCTGAAAACACCCAAAAAACAAAAAAAAAATTTTTTTTGCCTTTTCAGATGTCTACCATAGTCATGTCTACCAGGGGACCAAAAATACCCAGTACTTCGATAGCCTCCACTCACATGAGTGTGTTTCTGCTTATTTCCCTACACCTTCAGGGCTGGCCCTACCATGGGTCCCGCTGAGTCCATTGGACCCAGACAGCACTTGGAAAGGGGTGGCAAATTGACTCCCAAGATTTTTTTTTTTGCAGTTTTGTGTCATCAGTTCGCAGGCGCGTTACGGGCGTCATTTCCCCATCTCACACTGCCGCCCGTAGTGCAAACTGATGAGTATGAGGAGGCAGAGCGTCTCCTCCAGGGAACCCCCCTCACATGATCGTGGTGTGCGCAATGATGTCAGGCATCAGCGCACTCCATCTCACGCAGGGCAGGCTGGATCTTCTAAGGTGGTGAGCGTGGCAGACACAGGAGTGACAGGAGAATTGAGGGCAGACAGCGGGTGTTTGGTGGGCTGGTATGGTGAGCTGGTTTGGTGGTGGGTTATGGAAGAAGATAACAGTATATATAATATTTTCTAATTTTAATATTTATATAAAATTATGGATGTTGAGGCCTTTTGGTGGGTGTGAGTTTTTTATTGGGGGGGGCAGCATTTCATTATTGGACCAAGGCAGCACAATGTCTGTACACCTTACTACGTATGTATATGCAGAATCCTATTCTTTCTAATTGTCCTTGTTCACCCTTGTGAAATATGCCTGAAAATCAAATTGCTAAGGAGTGATTGCAGCCTAACACTTCCTTTAAATGGAAATTGTAGATCAGCAACAGAAACATATTTTCTTGTTTGTTTTAGCAGAGTGGGGAAAGGTTACATTCTCTCTTGGGTTTATATTACTATGCCAATTTATCCTAGTAACCCCCTTCACACTATATCTTGTCTAGGTGTCATAAAGCATGAGATTATGGGCATAACTGGGCAAATCAACAAGTCAAACTGGTTTGAAAACTGCTAGGAGCTAGTATGTTTTGGCAAAATAGACATGAAACTCTCTTTTACCTAAAAACCTTTAACCCACACTCTTAGCACTTTTCCATTCCTACGTTCACACTAGGTGGGTTGGGCAGAACTGCAAAACTGACCAGCATTGTCCAAGGCAAGATAAGGCACAAAGCCCTGTGTCTTATCATGTAAGTTCATGCCACTGCGCAGGGATAACTGTGCAGTAAAAAAATTATGGCATGCACTTATGGGGACATTCCTTATAAAAAACCCTCCCAACGAACCTCAGTTTAGTGTGTTTCGGTGATGGACTCTCTCTCTCCTGAGTGAACTTATGCCTCGTTTCCACTGAGCGGATCGGTTTGGGTCGGTTCGGTACGCTAATTTGAGTGTTTCCATTATGAAAGTGGC
Source organism: Pelophylax lessonae (assembly GCF_965119305.1). Classification (NCBI taxonomy): domain Eukaryota; kingdom Metazoa; phylum Chordata; class Amphibia; order Anura; family Ranidae; genus Pelophylax; species Pelophylax lessonae. The sequence goes on along the minus strand of NC_138768.1, from coordinate 467,305,910 downwards.
CCATACAACAGAACCAAACCGCACCATTCCTGGTCCTGCTTCAGATGTAGGGCCATAGGAAATGGTACGGTACGGTTAGGGCGGAGCTACTGGCATCACACAATAGATTCCACTGATTGGCAGACAGGAAAACTTCAATACTCACGTCAAATGAAAGAGCAAAACAAACACCTCATTTGGTGTAAACACCGCATGGTCCCTGGTGGCCCGACTTGCAGTGGAAACGCTCACCTGAATAGACCGGACCATTCTAACCCTTCCAAACTGTACCGACCCGAACCGTTCCGCTCAGTGGAAACGAGGCATTACTTTCCCCCTCTTTTGGGACTTTGTTCCACAGAATTTTCTATTGAGTTGTAGCTGTTCCATAGCCACTGAGGCTTTCATGCGCAGCTTTTGGCATTGGTTCAGTCTCCAGCTGAGCCTTAGGGGCTTTACTTAGACCTCATTTTGAAGAAGATGCAGGTCCAGCCTGCAACAAAGTCAATGTGTGGGGGCTGACATTGGCTCAATGTGCATAAGAGCTCTGGAGGTTGTGAGGAGTGAGGACCCCTTTTTGGGGACACTGATCACTGCATGCGGCAGATCGCAAAGACAAAGTTAGGGGGTCAGGGGGCCCGGCCTGCTGTGATTCAGTTGACAATGGGTGATGGACTCCACAGGGTTCTAGTCACCCCCATTCTGATTCTCTGGCTCCCTCTGTGAGTTTGTCTGACCCCTCAAACACAATCCCATCCTCCTTTTTGAGTAGGCAGGAGTTCTCTGCTGCCATGTCTGACTTTATGAGTAGAATATCTTGGAGGCAATTAATCACCTCCCTTTCAGACTCTGACTTTTCCCTTTCTCCTGCTGAGGAGGGGGCGAGGTGGAAAAATATGAGGAGTCACCTGATTCTGCAGAGATAGACCCTACAGAGATGTTTTTTTTACTGAGTTATTTCAGTAGGTGTGTTCCTACCTTCCCTCAAAACAGCCTGGGCTGAACCACCCTAGGGTCACTAGAATGGGCTCCCAGAAAATGCCCAGACCTCCTAAAACCTTTCCTGTCCACTCAATCATAGGGCTAGTTTTGTATGATGAATGGCCTCACACCTTCCAAACACTTTGCTCACCAATATCCCTATTGCCAAGGGGTTCCTGAAAAATGGTCTGTCCATTTTGTGGACCCAGCCACTTCTTACCCTAACAAAACCCTAAAGGTCCCTGTTAAGGATGTTCTTGTTTTTAACAAACTAGTGACAGAGGCGAGAAGCCCTCTTTAATGCCTTATTTGCCCTCACTGGTCATGAAAATCTGCTGTCAGATTTTAAAAACAGTGCAGCTGTGCAGGGCTCCGTACACACAGCTGTGTCATTCATTCACAGAGATCTGTGAATGAATGAACTACAAGTCCAGGCAGCTTGACAACTTGTAGTTCTCAATTAACTTCAAGAGTGCTGATGAGCACCCTCGTAGTTCATTGACTCTTCCTGCACTTTAGTAGCTGTCTGCCCATATGGGAGCTAAAGGGAGAGAGCTGTACTGAGTGTATTCAGAAGCCTGACATTGCACCCGTGATCCACTGATCGTGGGTGCAATACTTTGCAGGCTGCAGTGTAAAAAATGTATAATAGATGCATATTTTTACCTTCCAAATTGTGTACATTTTTTAAAATTTATTTTTTACAAAAGATGAACATAGCCTTTCAAGGGAACACCTCTTTGGCTCTTCCTTAGATAAGTACATCAAGGAAATCACTGCAGGTAAGGGTACCCCCCCAAGACAGAGGGTTTGTGCTCCTGCAAGTAGGCAGATATTCTGCCTTGAAAGGGTTATTTTTCCCCCTAGGTCCCATATTCCAAGACGAAACCAAGGGTAAACTTCTGTTGGAAGCTGCAGATCGTCAAGCCTGACAAATCTGGGAAAAGGTAGGAGACGCCTGTCTGCCTTTTTTATGTTTCCTGGAAGGCTGAACAGTTTGGATCCAGAGTATAGTATGTATAGGCTACAAACTGGACTTTCAGACTCAGCAACCTTCCTACTTCATGGTCTCCAATCCACATGCAGGTGGTTCTGCACACTGCTATTCTGCAACTTCTTGCATAGGGAGTAATTTCCCCAGGTTTAGACAGGGAGTGTTTTACTCCAGCTTGTTTATTGTTCCCAATGAAAATGGAGGCATTCACTTAAGACCCTCAACAGGTTTCTAAAGGTCCAGAAGTTCTGCATGTAACCTGCCAGGTTGGTCATTGCCACCCTTCTGCAAGGAGATCTACTATTCTTTGTGGACATAAGGGATGCCTACTTCGCAGAGGCGGCTCTAGGCTTTGTGAGGCCTAAGGCAAAACTTGGACATGAGGCCCCACTCACGCCCATAATGGGAAAAATAATTCAAGCTATAAAAATTAACTGTATAAATGGCATATATTAAGAGCCTTAACCTTTGTACTATGAATTCACAGTTTCTAGAATTTTCTCTAACCAGTTCTTCTTTATTCAAAGATCATTAAACATCGGGTATGTATGTAAAAACTCTTTGGTTGCATTCGCAGTATGCTTCGGGTCATTGTCCATCTGCACTGTGAAGCGCCGTCCAATTAGTTCTGAAGCATTTGGCTACATATGAGCAGATAATATTGCCTGAAACACTTCAGAATTCATCCTGCTGCTTTTGTCAGCAGTCACATCATCAAGAAATACAACAGAACCAGTTCCATTGGCAGCCATACATGCACACGCCATGGCACTACCACCACCATGCTTCACTGATAAGGTGGTATGCTTTGGATCATGAGCAGTTCCTTTCCTTCTCCATACTCTTCTCTTCCCATCACTCTGGTACAAGTTGATCTTGGTCTCATCTGTCCATAGGATGTTGTTCCAGAACTGTGAAGGCTTTTTTAGATGTTGTTTGGCAAACTATAATCTGGCCTTCCTGTTTTTGAGGCTCAACAATGGTTTACATCTTGTGGTGAACCCTCTGTATTCACTCTGGTGAAGTCTTCTCTTGATTGTTGACTTTGACACACATACACCTACCTCCTGGAGAGTGTTCTTGATCTGGCCAACTGTTGTGAAGGGGGTTTTCTTCACCAGGGAAAGAATTCTTTGGTCATCCACCTGTAACACTCCTGCGTTTTTGTAGTAGGCTGGATTTGCAGCTGCAGAATCTCCACTCAGTAGTCATGTAGAGATGTGTTGAATAACCAGATCCAACTCTCCAGACTCATCACTATGGGCCTGTCAGCTTCAGCATACAGATATACACACTCAATAAGATGTTCCTGGAGTGATAGGATGTATATGATAGTATGAAGATGATGTGCTGAAGGGACAGGTGTGAACAGTGACAGAGATGGTAAGCACTTGATAGAAATGTTCTGGAGAGTATTAGATGGTATTAGGTAGAATGCAGATAGGTTAGTAATCGAGTATGGTAACAGGTGGTAAGGACAGCAGATGACAAATACAGGATAGACTAACCCAGTGCAAGGATAGATGGTAGTAGACTCAAGAGCTAGCAATCTATGTATCAGTGCAGATGATAGAATTAGTATGCATAGATAGTAACAGTCCTTAATGTGCAGAGGTAGATAGTGTAAGTAAGGTTATGGAGGATTCCCCTGTGGGGTACTTATCACTAGTAAGGTTAGTAGTAGAAGGGTCCAGTAGTGAGGGAGTGATCCAGTAGCGAGATACAGGGATCAGTAGCGAGGTTCCGGTCTGTTCCAAGTAAAAGAGAATAGCTGGAGGTTGAACGAACAACGTGAGAGAGAACGCCGGCGGTTGAAATAGCCGCTCTGCGGCGCTCGGCGATGACGTCATCCGTCTTAAAGGTGTATGCGTACAACCTAATTAGAAAGGTGGGACGCATATTGAAAGAAAATGGAAAATAAGGGTACCAGCGGTACCAGAATCTTACACCACCACAGTTGTTTTCCGTGGTCTTCCGGGTCTTTTGGTGTTGCTGAGCTCACCGATGCGTTCATTCTTTTTAAGGATGTTCCAAACAGTTGATTTGGCCACACCTTATTATGTTTTTGCTATCTCTCTGATGGGTTTGTTTTGTTTTTTCAGCCTAATGATGGTTTGCTTCACTGATAGTGACAGCTTTTTGGATCTCATATTGAGAGTTGACAGCAACAGATTCCAAATGCAAATAGCACACATGAAATGAACTCTGGGCCTTTTATCTGCTCCTTGTAAATGGGATAATTCTGGGAATATCACACACTTGGCTATGGAACAACTGAGCAGCTAATTGTCCCATTACTTTTGGTCCCTAAAAAAGTGGGAGGCACATATACAAACTGTTGTAATTCCTACACCTTTCACCTGATTTGGATGTAAATACCCTCAAATTAAAGCTGAAAGTCTGCAGTTAAAGCATATCTTGTTCGTTTCATTTAAAATCCATTGTGGTGGTGTATAGAGTCAAAAAGATTAGAATTATGTCTATGTCCCAATATTTATGGACCTGACTGTGTATATACAGTAAAACCTTGGTTTGAGAGTAACTTGGTTTAAAAGCGCTTTGCAAGACAAGCAAAATTTTCAAATAAATTTTGACTTGATATACAAGCGATGTCTTGATATACAAGTAGCCTCAAGTCACAGCTGAGTATAAAATAGAAGGGAGGCGCCTCTAAGTGTAGCGATAAGGTTAGATTTAATGAAGGTACAACATTTAGCAACTCACATGGTTGATGATTGGAACAGGCACATCTAAGGATGCAGGCATCCAGGCTAAAGCTGTCCACATAGACCATCCTCCTCACCGCCATCTACGTCATCCCTTCCATGCTGCCCCTCGCTTTCAGATCGCTTTACTGCAGGGTGGTCTTCCTGGTCAGGATTACAGACTGGCAGCCGGTGGTGCAGAAGATAGTCTATGTGGACAGCTTTACCCCGGATACCTGCATACTTAGATGTGCCTGTTTTATTCATCAACCATGTGAGTTGCTAAATGTTGTACCTTCATTAAATGGAACCATATTGCTACACTTAGGGGCGCCTCTCTTCTCTTTGATACTCTGTAGCTCCTGCTGGATTTTGCTTCTAATCCCCTCGTGGAAGCGGCTATTTGTGGATGGACATTTTATGGTTATATAACCTATCGCAATGCTATAATCTTTTTATATGGACCATAAACTGAAGGACTTATGAATAAATGGTTGTGGAACGAACCATCTGAGTTTCCATTATTTCTTATGGGAAAATTCGCTTTGATATAAGAGTGCTTTGGATTACAAGCATGTTTCCGGAACGAATTATGCTCGCAATCCAAGGTTTTACTGTATACTGCTCTTACATCTCAGTCCCCAGCATTTCCCTATAGGTCATGATTCCCTGAGTCCCTCCTTACATCAGAGTTCAGTGTCCCCCCTTACATAAGAGTTCTCCTTTAAATCAGATTCCCCCCAGCATCTCCTCCTTACATCAGAGTCCACAGAATTCCTATTTACATTAGAGTCCCCCTCTTAAATCAAATTTCACAGAGCCCCCTTTAAATCAGAGTCTCCAGAGTTTCCCCCTTACACTGTAAGAGGGAACTCTGAAAACTCTGATGTAAGAGGAGTTCTGGGAACCCTGATTTAGGGGGAATTTTGGGGACTCTGAAGTAAGGGGAGTTCTGGAAACCCTGATTTGAGGGGGAAAGCTGGGGACTCTGGTGTAAAAGGGAACTCTGTGGTCAGCAAAGCTCCCCCTTGCATCAGAGTTTCCAGAGTCCCCCTTACACTTCCCTTCCTCAGTCCGCCACAGTCTAGGGCACGACAAGTCCCACTGCAGAAGGCTGCCATACCTGAGTCCCCACAGAGGGCACTGTAAATTCCAGTATAGTGCACTGCCATTCCTCCCTGAGGAATGGAAGCCTGCTATGCATGGACTTGTACTGCTCTCTGTAGGGGACTCAGGAACTACTGCCTGCTATGCTAAGACTTGTAGTGCCCTCTGTGGGGACTAAGGCATGGCAGCCTGCTATTCTGGAACTTGTATTGCCCTCTGTGAGGAACTGAGGATTCCTCAGTCCTCCACATTCTAGGGCACTATAAGTCCCAGCATAGTGGGCTGTCATTCCTCAGTCCCTCACAGCTGGGGGGAAAAACAACACAGAGTTAAACATCTAAAGGACAACTCCAACCAAAACTACCAATAATGTACAGATTTCATAAGCTACTGTATATAATGTCACAGCCCCGCTACCCCTCACCTTCCACCTCGGGTGCTGTCATTGTGTAGGGCAAAGGGCTCCAGCTCCACCATGTTTGGCTTTGATGTCAGATATGCAGGACTGGCTCAGCTCCACTTTCTTCCCTGGCGTCACGGGGGCCCTCTCCTCCTCCCCCAGCCACCCAGGGGCCCTCTCTTTCTCCCCTAGCCACCCAGGGGCCCTCTTATTCTCCCCCAGGCACCCAGGGGCTCTCTCCTTCTCCTCCAGCCACCCAGGGGCCCTCTCCTTCTTCTCCAGCCACCAAGGGTCCCTCTCCTTCTTCTCCTCCAGCCACCAAGGGTCCCTCTCCTTCTCCTCCTCCAGCCACAAAGGGTCCCTCTCCTTCTCCTCCTCCAGCCACCCAGGGTCCCTCTCCTTCTCCTCCTCCAGCCCCTGGGTGGCTGGGGGAAAAGGAGATGGCCCCTGGGTGGCTGGGGGAAAAGGAGATGGCCCCTGGGTGGCTGTGGGAAAAGGAGATGGCCCCTGGGTGGCTGGGGAAAAAGGAGATGGCCCCTGGGTGGCTGGGGAAAAAGGAGATGGCCCCTGGGTGGCTGGGGGAAAAGGAGATGGCCCCTGGGTGGCTGTGGGAAAAGGAGATGGCCCCTGGGTGGCTGGGGGAAAAGGAGATGGCCCCTGGGTGGCTGGGGAAAAAGGAGATGGCCCCTGGGTGGCTGTGGGAAAAGGAGATGGCCCCTGGGTGGCTGTGGGAAAAGGAGATGGCCCCTGGGTGGCTGGGGAAAAAGGAGATGGCCCCTGGGTGGCTGGGGAAAAAGGAGATGGCCCCTGGGTGGCTGGGGGAAAAGGAGATGGCCCCTGGGTGGCTGGGGGAAAAGGAGATGGCCCCTGGGTGGCTGGGGGAAAAGGAGATGGCCCCTGGGGGTGCCCCCCAGGGGGCACCCCCAGGTTGGGACTGAGGAATGACAGCCCACTATGCTGGGACTTATAGTGCCCTAGAATGTGGAGGACTGAGGAATCCTCAGTTCCTCACAGAGGGCACTACAAGTTCCAGAATAGCAGGCTGCCATGCCTTAGTCCCCACAGAGGGCACTACAAGTCTTAGCATAGCAGGCAGTAGTTCCGCTGTCCCCTACAGAGAGCAGTACAAGTCCAAGCATAGCAGGCTTCCATTCCCCAGCTACCCTCTCCTCCCCCAGCAACCCAGGGCCTTCTTCTTCTCTTCCTCCTCCACCAACCATTCTAAGACTCTAACAACTTCCCTAGGGCTCCTCACCCCCTTTGCATAGTAGACACCGCAAATCTATGACCAGCCTGCAGAGTGACAAGTCGGGGCCTGGTTACCTTTATGTTCCCGGGCCAGGGCAGAGCTCTCCTCCCAGAGCAACAACAGATTATAGCAGAGTGAGCTGACCGGGCAGTCACTTCCTACTGATGCAGGTACACGCCCACCGATTCCTCCACATCTTAGGATTACATGATCAGACGGCCAATCCCCAGGCAGAGGAGGCGGGGTAAGTGTCAGCGGACAACAGACACCTGGCAGCCGCAGTGAAGGGACTGTAGCACACTGCTGCAACTTTTATATCCGAGGATTTAAAGCAATCTTTTACTTGGGAGATTTCCCTGACTCCGCCCTTCTAAATGTTGTCTCTCTGCCACTGGCCGCGAGGCCCCTGTAGGTGCGAGGCCTTAGGCGACCGCCTAATTTGCCTAATTAGAGAGCCGCCTATGCCTACTTGTACATCCCTATTTTTCCCAAGCTCTTTTGAGTTTGAAATAGTAACGTACCACTACCAACTACCTCTTCAACAGGATGCCTGCCCTGGTCCTTGTTCTGCTTTAAACTCAGGATATCTACATTGTAGAATACCTGGCAAACTCATGTTAAATAACCAGTTCACCCAGGCCTTGTAAGCCAATGTCCATTTGGCAAAGCAGACCCTGCAGAGCTAAAGATTAATCCTCAATTGTCAGAAGTTATGGTTGGAACCAGGGGCGTTGCTATGTGGGAAAAAGACCAGGGGCTTCAGCCCAAAGGTAAATTTGATATCCCCTCCCACATTTTAAAGTAGGTCCCGCCCAAGCTCCCACCACTGACCCCCCACCCCTACACAATGTCCCACTATAAAATGTTTTATGAACCCATTATAACACCAAATCTTGGAATTGTTATTACCAGCACTTTTGTGAGGTTAGGCACTGATGTTGGACAAGAAGGCCTGACCTCACACATGCACTTTTGGAAGAATGGTCAAACATTCCCATAGACACACCACTAAACCTTGTGGACAGCCTTCCCAGAAGAGTTGAAGCTGTTATGCAGTGCCTTGCGAAAGTATGCGGACCCCTTGAACTTTGCGACCTTTTGCCACATTTCAGGCTTCAAACATAAAGATATAAAACTGTAATTTTTTGTGAAGAATCAACAACAAGTGGGACACAATCATGAAGTGGAACGAAATTTATTGGATATTTCAAACTTTGTTAACAAATAAAAAACTGAAAAATTGGCAAAATTATTCAGCCCCCTTAAGTTAATACTTTGTAGCGCCACCTTTTTCTGTGATTACAGCTGTAAGTCTCTTGGGGTATGTCTCTATCAGTTTTGCGCATCGAGAGACTGAAATTTTTGCCCATTCCTCCTTGCAAAACAGCTCGAGCTCAGTGAGGTTGGATGGAGAGTGTTTGTGAACAGCAGTTTTCAGTTCTTTCCACAGATTCTCGATTGGATTCAGGTCTGGACTTTGACTTGGCCATTCTAACACCTGAATATGTTTATTTGTGAACCATTCCATTGTAGATTTTGCTTTATGTTTTGGATTATTGTCTTGTTGGAAGACAAATCTCCGTCCCAGTCTCAGGAAGTTTGCAGACTCCAGTGGCGTACAAAGAGGGGGGGCGGCCCGCCCCGGGTGCCACGCACTGGGGGGTGTCAGCCGGTGTTGTGCCCTGCCCGGCGTGTTCCGTATCGCTGTGAAGGCAGCTCCTTCAGTCAGCGCTGCGGGGGGGGGGGGGGGTGGAACGGCGGCGGGAATAAGGGACGGAGCCGCGGCGGGAGAAGGGGGCGGGGCCTCGGCGGGAAGAAGGGGTGGAGCCTCAGCCTCGGCAGGAAGAAGGTGAGTTCTGAAGTGTGTGTGCTGGATAGGAGGGGGATGGGGCAGCTGCATATGAGGAATTCATCTTTCCCTAGCTCCCTGTCCCCTTCAGTGCTCTCCACCCCCCTGGTTTTCTCTGCCCGCCCCCCAAGTGCTACCTGTCCCCCCCCCCCCAGTGCTGTCCACCTGCCTGGTTTTCCCTGCCCACCCCTCAAGTGCTACCTGTCCCCCCCCAGTGCTGTCCACCTGCCTGGTTTTCCCTGCCCACCCCTCAAGTGCTACCTGTCCCCCCCCCAATGCTCTCCACCCCCTGGTTTTCCCTGCCCACCCCCCCAAGTGCTACCTGTCCCCCCCCCCAGTGCTCTCCACCCCCTGGTTTTCCCTGCCCACTCCCCAAGTTCTACCTGTCCCCCCCAGTGCTCTCCACCTCCCTGGTTTTCCCTGCCCACCCCCAAGTGCTCCCTGTCCCCCCCCCCCCGTGCTCTCCACCCCCTGCGCCTTCCAACCAACCCTGCAATGCTTTCCAAACCCCCTCTTAATTCTCTCCAGCCCCCCCCCCCTCTGTGCCCTTCAGCTCCTCCTGTGCTCTCTGGCCCCCCTAGTGCTCTTCTATCTTCTATCATGTCCTCAGTCTCTGACCAACTCCTGTATCATGTCCTCAGTCTCTGACCATCTCCTGTATCATGTCCTCAGTCTCTGACCATCTCCTGTATCATGTCTGCAGTCTCTGACCATCTCCTGTATCATGTCCTCAGTCTCTGACCATCTCCTGTATCATGTCTGCAGTCTCTGACCATCTCCTGTATCATGTCTGCAGTCTCTGGCCATCTCCTGTATCATGTCTGCAGTCTCTGAGCATCTTCTGTATCATGTCCTCAGTCTCTGACCATCTCCTGTATCATGTCCTCAGTTTCTGACCATCTCCTGTATCACGTCTGCAGTCTCTGAGCATCTTCTGTATCATGTCCTCAGTCTCTGACCATCTCCTGTATCATGTCTGCAGTCTCTGACCATCTTCTGTATCATGTCTGCAGTCCCTGACCATCTCCTGTATCATGACTGCAGTCTCTGACCATTTCCTGTATCATGACTGCAGTCTCTGACCATCTCCTGTATCATGTCCTCAGTCTCTGACCATCTCCTGTATCATGTCTGCAGTCTCTGACCATCTCTTGTATCATGTCTGCAGTCTCTGACCATCTCTTGTATCATGTCCGCAGTCTCTGACCATCTCCTGTATCACTTCTGCAGTCTCTGACCATCTCCTGTATCATGTCTGCAATCTCTGACCATCTCTTGTATCATGTCTGTAGTCTCTGACCATCTCCTGTATCATGTCCTCAGTCTCTGACCATCTCCTGTATCATGTCCTCAGTCTTTTACCATCTCCTGTATCATGTCCTCAGTCTCTGACCATCTCCTGTATCATGACTGCAGTCTCTGAGCATCTCCTGTATCATGCCTGCAGTCTCTGACCATCTCCTGTATCATGTCTGCAGTCTCTGACCATCTCCTGTATCATGTCCTCAGTCTCTGACCATCTCCTGTATCATGTCTGCAGTCTCTGACCATCTCTTGTATCATGTCTGCAGTCTCTGACCATCTCCTGTATCATGTCTGCAGTCTCTGAGCATCTTCTGTATCATGTCCTCAGTCTCTGACCATCTCCTGTATCATGTCCTCAGTTTCTGACCATCTCCTGTATCATGTCCTCAGTCTCTGACCATCTCCTGTATCATGTCCTCAGTCTCTGACCATCTCCTGTATCATGTCTGCAGTCTCTGACCATCTCCTGTATCATGACTGCAGTCTCTGACCATTTCCTGTATCATGTCTGCAGTCTCTGAGCATCTCCTGTATCATGTCTGCAGTCTCTGACCATCTCTTGTATCATGTCCGCAGTCTCTGACCATCTCCTGTATCATGTCTGCAATCTCTGACCATCTCCTGTATCATGTCCTCAGTCTCTGACCATCTCCTATATCATGTCTGCAGTCTCTGACCATCTCTTGTATCATGTCTGCAGTCTCTGACCATCTCCTGTATCATGTCTGCAGTCTCTGACCATATACTGTATCATGTCTGCAGTCTCTGACTGAGCATCTCCTGTATCATGTCTGCAGTCTCTGACCATCTCTTGTATCATGTCCGCAGTCTCTGATCATCTCCTGTATCATGTCTGCAATCTCTGACCATCTCTTGTATCATGTCTGTAGTCTCTGACCATCTCCTGTATCATGTCCTCAGTCTCTGACCATCTCCTGTATCATGTCCTCAGTCTCTGACCATCTACTGTATCATGTCTGCAGTCTCTGACCATCTCCTGTATTATGTCTGTAGTCTCTGAGCATCTCCTGTATCATGTCTGCAGTCTCTGACCATCTCCTGTATTATGTCTGCAGTCTCTGACCATCTCCTGTATCAAGTCTGTAGTCTCTGACCATCTCCTGTACCACGTCTGCAGTCTCTGACCATCTCCTGTACCATGTCTGCAGTCTCTATCTATTTATGCTGAAGGTAGGACTGTGCAGGGGAGGCAGAGAGTGCAAAAGGAGGAACTGCGATTAGAGAGACGGGGGAGGGGGCAGACGGCAAGGGGCACTGTGATGGGGGGCTGTGAAATTTGTGCAATAAATATTCTTGAAAACATTACAAATTTCTGTGGGTGTTTTTACATTTTAAAGTTGGGGGGGGGTGCCAGATATAGGATCCGCCCCGGGTGCCAAATGCTCTAGGTACGCCACTGGCAGACTCCATCAGGTTTTCTTCCAGAATGGTCCTGTATTTTGGCTCCATCCATCTTCCCATCAATTTGAACCATCTTCCCTGTCCCTGCTGAAAAGAAGCAGGCCCAAACCATGATGCTGCCACCACCATGTTTGACAGTGGGGATGGTGTGTTCAGGGTGATGAGCTGTGTTTCTTTTACGCCAAACATAACGTTTTGTATTGTTGCCAAAAGGTTTGATTTTGGTTTCATCTGACCAGAGCACCTTCTTCCACATGTTTGGTGTGCCTCCCAGGTGGCTTGTGGCAAACTTTAAATGACACTTTTTATGGATATCTTTAAGAAATGGCTTTCTTCTTGCCACTCTTCCATAAAGGCCAGATTTGTGCAGTATACGACTGATTGTTGTCCTATGGACAGAGTCTCCCACCTCAGCTGTAGATCTCTGCAGTTCATCCAGAGTGATCATGGGCCTCTTGGCTGCATCTCTGATCAGTCTTCTCCTTGTATGAGCTGAAAGTTTAGAGGGACGGCCAGGTCTTCGTAGATTTGCAGTGGTCTGATACTCCTTCCATTTCAATATTATCGCTTGCACAGTGCTCCTTGGGATGTTAAAGCTTGGGAAATCTTTTTGTATCCAAATCCGGCTTTAAACCTCTGAGACTATCACAGTGCAGGTGCATTTATATGGAGACTTGATTACACACAGGTGGATTCTATTTATCATCATTAGTCATTTAGGTCAACATTGGATCATTCAGAGATCCTCACTGAACTTCTGGAGAGAGTTTGCTGCATTGAAAGTAAAGGCGCTGAATCATTTTGCACGCCCAATTTTTCAGGTTTTTATTTGTTAAAAACGTCTGAAATATTCAATAAATTTCATTCCACTTCATGATTGTGTCCCACTTGTTGTTGATTCTTCAAAAAAAATTACAGTTTTATATCTTTATGTTTGAAGCCTGAAATGTGGCAAAAGGTCGAAAAGTTCAAGGGGGCCGAATACTTTCGCAAGGCACTGTAGCTGCAAAGGGTCGGCTAACTCAATATTGAACCCTACCAACTAAAACTGGGATGCCATTAAAGTTCATGTGCGTGTAAAGGCAGGCTTCCCAATACTTTTGGTAATATAGTGTACATGCATAAAATTCTCCCTCAGCCTCTTATTGCTGCTAGTGTTGCAATGTACGTGAAAAAGCCTGTATAGACTTACGTATACGTGTATAGTACTGCACCTAACTTTTCCAAATTTTTTTACAAATCTGAAGGCATTGCTGCATTATGGATCTTTACACAGCTGCGTGCATATTGGCCTAGACAACAACTCACTCATGTCCAGTTCCATGTAAAAAATGCTACATGGCTACAAATGCTGCATTTTTTTGTCCCCTGTGCAAAAGGCCCTATATTCACCCTGTCCTAAGATAACAAAGCTCACTTCCTGTACTGTATCTATGGAGGAGCAAGATAGGACAGGAGCTGTATTAGGACTACAGAACACCACCCTTTCTCCTCAGCTCCATAACAGGGTGTTCTGTAGTCCACAGAGATGGTGATTACAATCAGCAGATGCAGAGAGCACAGCTTGCTAGTTTTCCGGAAGGATCAACTGGATTTTTTTTACTTGCACTGTCAATAGTATATTTATGAACCTAAAATGGAGCAAACCAGATGTTTATTGTTAGGGACATAGCAGTAACAGTGACAGGCCGCCCGACCTGAGTCTCCTCACCTCTCAGGTTTAGGCCGGTTCAGGCTCATGCAGCAGGCCAGGTGGAGTCGGTGGACAGCTCCTCAGACTTGCGGTGGGTCAGGTGCTCGATGCTTCCTGAATGCTCCCTCCCCTCAGCTCTGATTCCCGCTGCTGGAAAAGATGGAGGCATTGGAGGGAGGTGGGTGGAGCCAATTCTAGGTGTGGAGGAGGAATTGAAATTATCCTCCGCTCTGAATGCTGGGGCCTCGCTCCATTCTGGCTGTCGTGTGATGATGGTGATTCACTGGTATCGCCAGGCGATACTAGCAACCAGTGCGGCGGGACAGGTAGTAGAGGCCCAGCGGAGGATCGGATCGGATCTGGCCTGGACTCACTTGGGGCTAATAATTATGAAGCAGCAGCACAAGACCCGGGGCTTTTTGGGGGCCCACTCGGGGCTATAGCCTGAGTCAGCCCCCCCCCCCCCCCGACGCCACTGGTTGGGACAGACTTCTTGACCTGATATTTGACACGGCCCTGCCCAGGATGCTTTTGCCTTGGGAAAAAACTCCTATCTTTTGTTTGAACACTCAGGTACCAGAGCCATCTCTCAATTCGCTTCCACATGAGGATTCTGGGTCTGATGGTGGCTGCCTTTGAGGTAGTGCCAAAAGCCCAGTTTCATTCCAGACTATTGCAAATCAACATTTTGTCAAAATTATGGCTACATGGGATGGACAGACTTGGTCTATGGGCTGCCCTATGCATCTTACATGCAAGGCCAGATTCTTCCTGGCTTGGTGGATTTCCAATCCAGCGCTGGAGTCAGGAAAGCCTTCACGATGGATGCCAGCATGTAAGGCTGGGGTGGAGTACTGGATGCCCTCTCAGTGCAGAGGAAAAGTTGGAGGGACCTTGACTCAGTCAATGCCTTAGAACTCTGGACAATTTAGTTTTCCTTCCCCAGCCTCATAGCTGTGAGGTTACCTAACCAGAATCCAGTTGGGCAGCCCCTGTCAGTGGCCTACATCAACTAGGAAGGTACCAGAAGTTGTTTCGCTCAAATTGAAGCAGACCTAATTTTATCTTTGGCAGAACTACATATTGCTGCCCTATTTGCTGTTCTCATCTTAGGCATGCAACATTGCTCCTGCTGAAAAGTTCTTTGCCACAGTTGAATCTTCTAGCATCCAGGTTCAACAAAAAAATGGACAGGCTTGCTGTGGGGTCCAGGGAAATATGGGCCTTTACGGTGGATGCTCTGGTGACTCTGTGGAGTCAGTTCCATTAGGTTTATGCCTTCCCTTTTCTACAGTTCCTTCCTGTTTCTTGGTCACTGGCTTTAACTTCATGGCTACTGAAGTCCAGGTCTGGAGGGGCCATAGGGATTCAGTCATCTTTACACTCTTGAAGGCTAAGAAGTCAACTTCTCGCAAGTTTATCACCACACCTAAAAGGCTGTAAAATTCTATTATTAAAAATACTCTATAGGATGAAATCTGTCCATCTTCAGTTTGGTCTGGATCTGGCCTTGAGTACCATCAAAGGACCAATCCTGGCCCCAGCCCATCTGTTTCAGAAACTGTTGCCCCTTATTGCTTAGTTAAGAGCTTTGTGCAAGGTGTCATGAATATTGCTCCCCATGTACGACCCAGTTGACACAGTGGGACCTCAATCTGGATCTCTTTAGAGCATATGTGTCAAACAGAAGGCCGTGGGCCAGATTCGGCCCTGCAGGCTATTTCATGCAAGCAGAGAGGTGGATAGAACTCCTCCACCAGATCTTGCTCATCTCTGTGCAGCCGCAGACAGGATTGTCTCTGTCCTCCGTTCTAAGCAGTCGGCAGCAGAGAGGAGGGTATAACTCCTCCTACAGATCCTGTGCCTCTCTGTGCAGCTGCACACCCCTTTCATCTCTGCCTTCCATCCCTTGTCTCAACATTCAGCAGACTCCAGCTGCTGATTCCAGCCCTCCTCTAGTCCTCCTCCAGACCCTGCACTTTCTGCTTTCCAGTTCCACCCCAAGTTTCTTCAGCAGCACAAGGTGTAAGGGGGGGTGCACTGTAAGGGAGGGTGGGGAACTCTTGACTTCTGATGGTGGGGGGCTGTTGACATCTGATGTAAGAGGGAGTAGGGTGCTCTGGACATCTAGTATTATCAATATAGCTGGCCCTTTGACAGAAACCACAGTGCTAATGCAGCCTGTAATGTAATTAAGTTTTACACCCCAGCTTTAGAAGATGCGCTTCAAACCTTCTATGGATAGTCTCTTATCTGATCTCACAAACAAGCTAGCTTTTCTCTTTGTTATTACCTGTGTGAAGCGGTCTCTGAGTTGCCAGCCTTATCCCCTAAGCAACCTTTTCTAGTGTTACACAAGGATATGGTTGTTTTGAAGCCTATAGTCTCCTCTCTTTTTGACCCCAGATTTCTCCATAAGGAGGACCTGTCATGCACTATAGGCACTAAGGCATGCACTAAGGGATGTTTACATTCGTTGTAATAGGTATAAAAGTGATCAAAAAAAAAAAATTAAAGGGGAAGTGTAAAATAAAAAAATAAAATAAACAATAAAAAAAAAAGTTTAACGTGCCCCCCGTCCTCGCACACAGAAGCAAACGCATGCGTACGTCTCGGCCACATACGTAAACGGTGTTCGATCCATACATGTGAGGTATCACCGCGAACATTAGAGTAAGAGGAACAATTCTAGGCCAAGGATATAAGTACTGAAAATTGGCGTCATTCCATGAGTGTGCGCAATTTTAAAGTGTAACATGTTAGGTATCTATTTACTCAGTGTAACATCCTCTTTCACATTATACAAAATAATTGGGCTAACTTTAGTGTTTTGTCTTTTTTTAATTCACAAAACTGTTTTTTTTCCCCCAAAAAATGTGTTTGAAAAATTTATGCGCAAATACTGTGTGACATAAAAAGTTGCAATGACTGCCATTTTTCGCCCCAGGGCATATAATGTTTGGGGGTTCTGAGTAATTTTCTAAAAAGAAAATGACTATTTTTACATATAGGAGAGGAGTGCCAGAAATGGCCCAGTATGGAAGTGGTTTAAAAGCTTAAAAACAAAAAATAAAACTGGCTCCAAAACAATACTTTTTATTATAGTGCTATGGGTTAACCTTAGAAGTGTCATGAAATCACCATCATAGGTGTGCACAGCCTATTGCATTAGAGTGTGCACACCAAAGCTCAAACACACACTACCGATCACTCACGATGTTCATTCAGAAAGGGAATGGGCTGGTAAATAATATATTTACCGGCCCCTTTCTCCACTTATCCTAAAACATCCCCACAGCAACAGCTGGCAGGAGAGGAGAGAAGGGAACAATGCAGAGCTGCAGGGGGAAGGGGGAGCCAGGGCAGTAGGGGAATCTGTGCTGCACAGGGTGATTAGGGTGTGCCTGGGCACACCTGGCACACTCTGTGTGCACGCCTATGATCACCATCCTAATGTAACCTCATCATGGTCAACATGTCTTTCCATCTACAAGTGAAAATACTGTACTCACCTTGGTGTCAGATTTAATTTTTTTTCTAATTCTTCACTAAAGAACTATAGGATATTGCAGTTTGCCAACACCTCAATTTCTGGAACATTTAACAGCATATTTTCTATGCAGGCTGTGATGGAATTTTAATTCTGAAGTTGGTTCCGCTGAATTCCGAGTTTGATATTTCAGATATGCTTTGAAGAATTTTCCATGAACTACACACTGGAAGAAAGCAGTGCTGTCTTCTAGCTGATTTTCTTTTGTGACTTGGTTGTTTTCTAAGTGCTTAAAGAGATAGATAGGAGTTTAGGCCCCATTCACACAGGGCGTATCAATGCGTAAGCCTCTGCAAGGCCCGGTTTGCCCACATAGGGATGCACAGGTGTTGCAGGCACCCTGTTGTAGGGAGTCCAATTTATGTCAATCGGGATGCAGCGGCAGCATGGACACAGTGTGAGTTTCGGGACATGCACCATACACAGGGACATACACTTACACAAATGTCAAATTGGAAGCAGCAGCTGTGTCTGTGCAGCTGCTGTTTCCTAATGGACATTAATAGGAATGGGTGCATCCCTGTGGGTAAGCATGGCCCTGCATGGCCATATGCTGTAGTATGCCCTGTGTTAACGAGGCCTTTCACAGAAATATTGCTCTCATCAATAAAGCCAACTTTACTAAATCCCTCTTCAACAGCAAAAAGTCTATGTAAAACACAAGTAGAATTAAAGTACACTTAAAGAATATGAAAACTTTAAAGAAATGAAAAAAAAAAAAAAAGCACTTTTGTAATTAAAAAAAGGTATTATATCCTGTTTTTTTTATCGCCACTCCAAAAGTACTATTCCATTTACCTGTCTTTAATGCTTTTCTGGTGGGGTAGTAGACGGGCCAATAAATAGATTAACTCATTTTCCATGATTTGTAACATAACAGCTCACTCCACAAAACCCCTGCTTTTAATGTCATCCTCATTTACACTGTGTTTCATTTCTATGCAAAATGGGATTGTTTGACAGGAACCCACTCTTTCTCCATATATTGCACCCTTCCTACTATATAAACTCAGTAACTACAGCAAATAATCATTTTATTCCATTAATAGATTTTAAGAAAATCTACAAGGTACTTTATAATCTCACCACATAAATGAAACAATTACATTTTTTTAATATACATTTTTACATTTTATTTTATGTGGTAAATTAGGACTATAGAGTTTTCATTGCGCTGTCCACATTGCGTCAAGGATACTAAAGAAAGTTGTCTTCACTATATTTCTCAAGATGAAAATGATGTATTAATTGATGAGAGGAGTATTAAACTATATAGCAATACTATATTGTACAACAGAGATAGGCTTCGAACCCCCAGAAAGTACAGGGTTCTAACTCTTCCATAGTTTCTGTTTTTCATCAGTTTTTTTAAAATAAACATTGTATGAACATCAATTGTAGGACTTGTTTCACTTCCACTGACCCCACGATGGGGTTTTTTTTTTTCTCACCTAAAGAAATATTTTTGTATATATATATATATATATATATATATATATATATATATATATATATATATATATGTATAGATATATATATATATATATGTATAGATATATATATATATATATATATATATATATATATATATATATATATATATGTATATATATATATATATAAACATTATAAATACCTTTTTTCCTTTTTTTTATAAGTGATCACATTCACTCTGTTCTCAGCTACATAAGAGCTGGGGGGAGGAGAAGCAACGGTACTCTGATCTTCCCAGTGACTGGCTGTGCAAGGGGTGATTGTCCAGTCTGATCATTGAAGGAGAGCAGACTGAGTTCCCAGCATAGCTAGTAGGGGTATGCGCTAGGGCTGCACGATATTGAAAAAAAATCTCATTGCGATATTTTTTTCCCCAACGATATATAATGCAATGGAAAAATATATATGTATAACACAAATCTGCCCTCTACTGGTGATACAGTATATCCCCTGCGCACAAGTAACCTCAAAAAATAGTCTTATAAAGACAATACCGCAGCTACTAGAAAAGGAAAATATGTAAAAGTATACTCAAATCAATCGTCCCTTGGAACAGATAAAAATGGTATAAGTAGCGCAGGTAAAATAAAGGGGAAATGACGTGAGTCACACAACATGAAACAAGTCAAATCCTACTTAAGTCCTTAAACGTCCATCAATTCAAATCTAATGAAGATTCCAAACAAGGGGTTAAATTCTCCAGTAATAGTCCAATACAAGTAGGGATCACCACCAGGTGTTAGGGTCACCACAGCTCTACACCTCCACCAATGTGACAATGAAGGGGATGGCAACTCACCAGAAGCAATGGCCTCCCTATTTGCATAGGACAGGCAAACAGGCTAATGTGTAATAGATCCCACTCAGGAGCGACTGCTGCTGCTGTTACTGGACATCAATCTCTGATGGTCTCGTATCTCCCTTCTCCTCCCGGCAATTGCTCAAATGGCATACATAGAGGGAAAGAAGGAACCGCACTCATCTAGGGTGTCCACCAATATTTTTTTGTGGCGGATCCTCTTTGTCATGCATTTTTAGCAGTGCAGAGTTACTACAGCGTGCCCCCATTCAATGCAGAGTTACTACAGTGTGCCCCCATTCGATGCAGAGTTACTACAGCATGCCCCCATTTAGTGCAGTGACCAGCGTGCCCCCCATCAATGCAGTGACCAGCGTGCCCCCCATCAATGCAGTGACCAGCACGCCGTGTCCCCTTCAATGCAGTGACCAGCGTGCCCCCCATCAATGCAGTGACCAGCATGCCCCCATCAATGCAGTGACCAGCATGCCCCCCATCAATGTAGTGACCAGCGTGCCCCCCCATCAATGTAGTGACCAGCATGCCGTGTCCCCTTCAATGCAGAGAGACTTACCTAAGGGAGAAGAACACAGCCTGACATCCATCCCACATGCCCCGCAGCTAGTTCTCTTGACCGAGCGGTGAGCGCGGCACAGCGAACCAATCACGTCATGAGTAGCGGCACAGCGAACCAATCAGGTGTGCAGGCACGCGTGATTGGTTAGCTGTGCAGCTGCTCACGGCGCGCTGCTCACCACTCAGTCAGGAGAACTAGGCTAGCTGCAGGCAGGCAGGCTTGAACGTGTGGGACGGATGTCGGGCTGTGTTCTGCTACAACCACTGTGAGTCCTCCCGAGTCCTGACTACTCCCTGCCTAATGCCTATGCCTTACTATCGTATCTTCGGCGATGTGACTATCGCCCACGCCCGCAGCACGATAGTCGATATCACATTGACTATCGTTCAGCCCTAGTATGCGCCAAGCACCCCTCTTCGCAGCGGAACTACCGAACAGGTGAAATGTTCTAATCACGAACAGCGAACCCCATTTAAGTCTATGGGAGCCGAACAGGAAAAAGCAAAAGTGCCCATTTTGAAGGCTTATATGCAAGCAATTGGCCAAAAAAGTGGTATGGGAGTCTGGCTACTGCCCTGGGGGACATGTATCAATAATAATAAAGGACTTGTCAAAAACTGTGTGCGTGTCTTTATTTATTTATTTATTACACTTTTTTGGTGAATTGATTGGGGTATGATATACCTATCCATTCACATGGGGGGGCAGTATCTGGGGGGGGCTTCCAGAATCTGATAAGCCCCCCACTCGCAGACCCTGACAACCACAGCCCAGGGTTGTCGGGAAGAGGCCCTTGTCTCCATCAACATGGGGAAAAGTTGTTCTGGGGTGGGAGCTCCCTTGTTGAGGGCATGTGGTCTGGTATGGTTCAGGAGGGGGGGGGTGCTTGCTTGTCTCTTCCCCTTTCCTGATCTGCCAGGCTGCATGCCCAAGTAATGCTCTGGTATTGATTTTAGGGGAGACCCCATGCCTTTTTCTTTTTTATTTTGCTGTGGGGTTTAGCTTAAAACCCATACCAGACCTGAAGAGCCTGGTATGGACTGGGGGAGGAACCTCACACTGTTTTTTTCTTTAATTTTTTTAGCTAGGAGCCGGCAATTGTAACTGCGAGTCATTTTGAGTGTGATTTGACTTGTTTTTTTTTTCTTTAGAAATGTCATTTTTGCTGTAGCATGTTTAATGTGTGCTAAAGATTCTAAGGGGACCCTCCAGGCACTATATTTAAAATAATTTTTTTTTTTTTTTTTTTTAACTGGCACTTTTTTTTTTATTGTTCAGCTGTTATCGGGGAAACCCATTGACAGCTGATGACTCATCGATTGTTAAGGACACCACGGCCGGCTTCCCGACTCTGCTCCTTAACAACCAGCTTATACTGTGCCCTGATTGGGCAAAGCTTTGCCCAATCAGGGCGCAGCATTGCAGGGAGTACAGCAGGGCGAACACCCTGCAAATTCGGGTGTTCGGCGAATAACCGAACAGGCAAATGTTCGGCCCGAACTCATGCTCGGGCCGAACCGTTCGCCCATCCCTAATAGCCCGAGAACTGACCATGGTGTGCTTAGTGTGGTCAGTTTTTAATCCGAAAGCAAGGGGACTAGCAAGAATGCCAGGGATTTCACACAAATGAAGCAAAAAAAAAAAAAAAAAAAGAGAAAAGAACAGGATACTTTCTCATACAAGAACATGGCACGGCAGGCACATATCAGGAATATGAAATGTTGGGGTAACAAATGCTTTAAGAATAAGATTGAACTTATTTTACTCTTACTTTGTTGCTTTCAGTGTACCCACGGGCCCTTTTATGTTTAAAACATAGCAAGAGGAAAGGTGTCACATTAGAAGCTAAATGCTCTTCATAGGTATTCTTAAAAGGACTTATATTTTTGCCTGTGCTCCTCTTAGACAGTTTTTCCTCTTGCCCTGCCCTGTATACAACACACAAATAACTAGGAATAACAATCAGTAGTAGGGTCCACATATTTAGCACTGTTACTGCTTCTCCTATCTGTTATCTAAATCCCATGTCTAAACAAACATGTTCTACTGTATATGCCAAACCTGTATACAGACACAATAGATATTATTAGTGGAAATAAAAGCCATTTTAAAGCCAAATAAACAAGCTATTGTTAAGTGAAAAAAGAATGGGTGTCCAGCGCACCAGAGGCTATTTCTGTTCTTACAGATGCAAAATACTATTGCTGTGATCAGATTTTAAACAGCTGTACTAGGTGAAGGTTTACACTTTTAATTTTTGTCCTTAAAAAACCCATTTGCCTATGCTTGCTGAATAAAACTTTCCTCAGGCCAATTTATACACACCTTCATCCAGGGCCGGCGCTGCTGCTAGGCAAACTAGGCAGCCACCTAGGGCACACTGTTGCCTAGCGCGCAGCCACAGCCACTGGTTTCCCTACTAGCCTGGCCGGGGAACATGAGGGGCTGAAGGCTGCCACTCTACACTGGTCTAGAGCCCTGACTGACTCTCTGTTGACCAGTATGGAGAAAGCAGCTGCCATGGCAGACACTCGTCGCAGGGGCTGTGGAGGATGTCAGCAGCTCAGGGTGTGAGAAGGGCGACACCGAGCTGGCTCTGGGGAGTTTGAGGACAGCTGAGCGGGCGGAGGAGGAGGCACAGGAAGAGGAAACCTTAAGTCCTCTGTGCTAAACTGCTCCATCAGCTCTGCCCTGACCCTGGCTCCTGCTTCTTTATTCCAAACTGCTCTTGCCATGTAGGGTAAGAGAGACTTCCTGTCACGGAACCATGAACCAGACGTACAACAACAGATAAGTGAAAATAAGAAGGCTTTATTGAAAATCAAGCTGTAAAGCAGAAGTCCAAACGGATGGCGAAACCGAGGCAGAGTCCTTGCGAAGCCAGAGGTCAGGAACCAGGAGGGTAGTCAGACGAAGCCGGAATCAGGAACCAGCAGGGTAGTCAGACGAAGCCAGGATCAGGAACCAGCAGGGTAGTCAGATGAAGCCAGGATCAGGAACCAGCAGGGTAGTCAGACGAAGCCAGGATCAGGAACCAGCAGGGTAGTCAGACGAAGCCAGGATCAGGGACCAGAAGCAGCAGCAGTCTTAGAAGCATGTGAACACAGGAGGACCAAGCAAGGAACTGAAGCCACAGACCTCCTATATATATGAGCTAGGCATCCAGCTCCTCCCAGTGGGAAGGAGGAGCCGCAGGGTGGGAGGCTACAAGAAACCCAGAAACCAAGATGGGCGCCAGCACATGTCAAACGAAGGAGAACAGCAAGAAGGTAAGACCATGACAGTACCTCCCCCTCAAGGGCCCCTCCTCCGCGGAGTAAAGAACGGTTTCTGAGGGAAGCATGCGTGGAAGGCTCGGAGCAAGGCAGGAGCATGGACATCTGCGGAGGGAACCCAGGAACGCTCCTCTGGACCATAACCACGCCAATGAACCAAAACCTGCACCCGACCGCGGACCAGGCGTGAGTCCAGGATATTGCTCACCTCATACTCCTCACGATTGCCCACTTGGACCGGACGGGGCCGAGGAACCGAGGAAGTGAAACGATTACACACCAGTGGCTTCAACAGGGAGACATGAAACACGTTGGAGATCCGCATGCCAGGAGGAAGTGCAAGGGCATAGGCTACCGGGTTTACCCTGCGAAGCACTCGGAAGGGACCAACAAAGCGAGGCGCCAGCTTGGGAGTGGGCACTCGAAGGTTGAGGTTGCGGGTGGACAACCATACACGGTCTCCGGCCTGGTAGGAAGGAGCAGGCGCTCGTCTGCGATCAGCCTGGAGTCTCTGGCGCTGCGCAGAGACCTCAAGGGACTTCTGGATCTGTACCCAAGAAGCACGTAGGACGGAAAGGTGATCCTCCACAGCTGGAATATCCTGGGGAGAGAATACCTCAGGTAACACGGCAGGTTGGAACCCATAATTGGCCATGAAGGGAGACGTCCCAGAGGAAGAGTTCACCGCCGTGTTCCTGGCAAACTCAGCCCAAGGCAGGAGGTCAACCCAATTGTCTTGGTGATCGGAGACATAGCAACGAAGGAATTGCTCCAAGGCCTGATTGGATCGTTCTGCGGCCCCATTGGACTGAGGTTGGTAGGCCGAGGAGAAGGAGAGATGAATCCCCAACTGGGAGCAAAAGGCGCGCCAGAACCTGGACACAAACTGACTCCCCCGATCCGACACAATCTCCTTGGGCAGACCGTGCAACCGGAAGACCTCCCTGGCAAAAATCGTGGCCAACTCCTGTGCAGAGGGTAACTTCTTGAGAGGAACACAGTGGCACATTTTGGAAAATCGATCCACAATCATGAGAATGACCGTATGGCCTTGGGATGCAGGGAGGTCCACAATGAAATCCATCCCCAGGTGTGACCATGGGCGCTCCCCGGTGGCTATGGGTTGCAGAAGGCCCAACGGAAGGTGCCGAGGGGACTTACTCTGGGCACAAACGGAGCATGCCGCTACATATGCTGCGATGTCGGAACGTAGGGAAGGCCACCAGAACAGACGTGAAACAGCCCAGGACAGCTGATTCTTTCCAGGATGCCCCGCGGTCTTGGAGTTATGGTAGGTTCGCAACAACCGAGTGCGCAACTCCTCAGGCACAAAACATCTGCCGTTGGGTCTCCCAGAGGGAGCACCAGATTGAGCCGCCAAAATCTGCTCACCCAGGGGAGAGGTCAGGCTGGTGCGAATGGCGACCAGGATCTGATTCGGAGGTATGACCGAAGTCGGAATCGACTCCTCCCTGGACAGGTCGGAGTACTGCCGTGATAAGGCATCCGCCCTTATGTTCTTGGAACCGGGTAGGTAGGAGACCACGTAATTAAAACGTGACAAGAACAGAGCCCATCTGGCCTGACGTGGTGTCAATCTCTTGGCCTCAGAAAGGTAGGTCAGATTCTTGTGGTCCGTCAGGATGAGGACCGGAACCACCGAACCCTCGAGCAAGTGCCTCCATTCTTTAAGGGCCTGCACGATGGCCAATAACTCCCTGTCACCAATCTGATAGTTGCACTCCGCGGAAGACAGTTTCCGGGAGTAAAACCCACAAGGAAGCAGAGGACCCTCTGGTGTTCTACGCTGAGACAGAAGGGCGCCTACTCCCGTCTCAGACGCGTCCACCTTGAGGACAAAGGGCAACCCAGGGTTGGGATGCGACAGAATCAGAGCCGACACAAAGGCGGACTTTAGAGCCTCAAAAGCTCGGATGGCCTCGAGCGGCCAGACCTGGGAATTACTGCCCTTCCTGGTCAGATCCGTGAGAGGCTTGGCTAGCATGGAAAAGTCCCTGATGAACTTCCGATAATAATTGGCGAAGCCCAAAAAGCACTGCAGGGAGCGAAGACCACTGGGCTGGGGCCACTGTAAGACAGCCGAAACCTTCTCAGGATCCATGGAGAACCCCTCAGCGGAAATGATGTAACCTAAGAAGGTTACCTGGGATCGGTGAAATTCGCATTTCTCAAGCTTACCGAACAGCTTGTTCTCTCGTAACCGTTGCAACACTCGTCTGACATCCAGAATGTGGGTCTCCATGGATTCAGAATATACCAAGATGTCATCCAAATAGACCACCACACACTGCTGCAACAGGTCACGGAAAACATCGTTAATGAATTCCTGAAAGACTGCGGGCGCATTGCACAACCCAAAGGGCATAACCAAGGATTCCTAATGACCGGTCCTGGTGTTAAACGCGGTCTTCCACTCATCGCCCGCCTTGATCCTTACGAGGTTATATGCCGCCCTCAGGTCGAGTTTGGTAAAGACCGTGGCCCCTTTAAGGCGAACGAACAGCTCGGAAATCAAGGGAATCGGGTAAGCGTTCTTGATCGTGATGCGATTGAGACCCCTGTAATCGATGCAAGGCCTCAACTCACCGCCCTTCTTTTTCACAAAGAAAAATCCAGCCCCTGCCGGGGACGAGGATTTGCGAATGTGTCCGCGTGAAAGCGCCTCCTTCACGTACTCCTCCATGGCCTCATTCTCCGCTACCAGTGGATAGACCTTGCCACGAGGAGGAACGGCACCAGGTTGTAACTCGATGGCACAATCGTATGGGCGGTGCGGAGGTAGGGCAACCGCGCGCACCTTATCGAATACATCCCGGTACTCCTCGTATTCAGGAGGCAACAGAGAGTCCGAGGAAGTACACATCAACTTGACAGGCCCATGGATGCAACTAGCCCCACACTGCGGTGACCACGAGAGGATCTCGGCCGATCTCCAATCGAAAGTCGGATTATGCTTCTGGAGCCAGGGGTACCCCAAGACCACCGAGTAGTGTGGAGACGAAATAACCTGGAAGCAGACCGACTCTCTGTGAACGGCACCAATGGCTATCCCCACTGGAAGGGTCTCATGAGTCACGTGTGGCGGCAGAAGGGGTCTGCCGTCTATCGCCTCAAGAGCCAGTGGAGAACCTCGGGCCTGCAGAGGAATGGAATTGGCGGCAGCGAACACACTATCAATGAACAAACCACCAGCGCCAGAGTCCACCAACGCCTGGGTCGTCACTGAGCCCCCGACCCAGGAGAGGACAACAGTGATCAGTGGTTTGTCAACACGGGAAACCGGGGACGAGGAGACTCCACCCAAGATCTGCCCCCGACAGGATCTCAGGTGCGAGCGTTTCCCGGACGGTTCGGACATGCCAACCGAAAATGCCCACCGAGACCACAGTACATGCATCGACCCTCGCGTCTTCGGAGTACCCTCTCCCCCTCGGACAGGCAAGCAAAGCCCAGCTGCATGGGTTCACCCCCAGCCAAGTCATCCCCAGGAGGCGTGGGAGGAGAGGGAGGCACGGGTGGGACAGCAAAGGTAGGCGCCAATCTGTTAGGAGGCCTCCGCAGACTCTCCTTAAAGGAAGGTCTCTCCCTGAGTCTGGTGTCAATCAAAATCAAGAAAGAAATAAGAGACTCGAGCTCCACTGGTAGGTCCTTAGCTGCAACCTCATCCTTCAAGGCATCCGAGAGACCATGAGAGAAAGCAGCGACCAGAGCCTCATTATTCCAGCCCACCTCTGCTGCCAGGGTACGAAACTCAATGGCGTATTCAGCTACGGATCGTGAACCCTGTCTGATGGACATAAGGAGCTTCGCAGCAGAGGCAGCACGAGCCGGCACATCGAATACCCTCCGAAGAGAAGCAACAAAACCGGAAAACTCGGCAACCACCGGATTGTTGTTCTCCCATAAAGGGCTGGCCCAGGCCAAGGCCTTGTCCGAGAGCAGCGAAATTAAGAAGCCCACCTTTGATCTCTCAGTAGGAAAGGCATGTGGCAGCAACTCGAAATAAATGCCCACCTGGTTAAGGAAACCTCGGCACTGAGTTGGCTCTCCCCCAAAGCGCTGTGGAAGGGGGACAGAACCGGTCATACCCCGAAACACCGCAGGCGCAACAACAGGTGTCGGGGTAGACTCTGGCGCAACAACCGGAGCGGCAGTAGGAGCGGGCCCAGGAGCGACAACCGACCCATCGGCAACGGGAGCGAAATGAGCCGTGCGTTCAAGCAGGGTTTGCAACGCCACGGCGAACCGACCCAACAGGTGATCCTGCTGATCAAGTCTGGCAACCAGCGTGGGTAGCGAGGATGGCCCTGTACCGTCAGAATTCATGGCTTGGTCCTAATGTCACGGAACCATGAACCAGACGTACAACAACAGATAAGTGAAAATAAGAAGGCTTTATTGAAAATCAAGCTGTAAAGCAGAAGTCCAAACGGATGGCGAAACCGAGGCAGAGTCCTTGCGAAGCCAGAGGTCAGGAACCAGGAGGGTAGTCAGACGAAGCCGGAATCAGGAACCAGCAGGGTAGTCAGACGAAGCCAGCAGGGTAGTCAGACGAAGCCAGGATCAGGAACCAGCAGGGTAGTCAGACGAAGCCAGGATCAGGAACCAGCAGGGTAGTCAGACGAAGCCAGGATCAGGAACCAGCAGGGTAGTCAGACGAAGCCAGGATCAGGGACCAGAAGCAGCAGCAGTCTTAGAAGCATGTGAACACAGGAGGACCAAGCAAGGAACTGAAGCCACAGACCTCCTATATATATGAGCTAGGCATCCAGCTCCTCCCAGTGGGAAGGAGGAGCCGCAGGGTGGGAGGCTACAAGAAACCCAGAAACCAAGATGGCCGCCAGCACATGTGAAACGAAGGAGAACAGCAAGAAGGTAAGACCATGACACTTCCTGCCTCGGGAGTTCTTCCTTCATGCAGCATACCAATAACCACAGCATATAGTTGTCTGTTGCCAAATACAGTGCCCCACACCCACATTCTGTCACACCCCCCTCCACCTGTCACACTGTCCCCCACCTGTCACACTGTCCCCCCCCTGTTACACTGACCCCCCACCTGACACACTCCCCCACTTGTCACACTGCCCCCCACCTGACACACTGCCCCACCTGTCACATTGCCCCTCCACCCGTCACACCATCCCCACCTATCACACTGCCCCCCACCTGTCACACTGTCCCCCACCTATCACACTGCCCCACCTGACACACTGTCCCCCACCTGACACACTGTCCCTACCTGTCACACTGTCCTCCACCTGACACTTTGCCCCCACCTGTCACACTGCCCCTCACCTTTCGCACTGCCTCCCACCTGTCACACTGTCCCTCAGTGGTCCCCCACCTGTCACATTGCCTCCCACCGTCACACTGGCCCCCAATTATCACACTGTCCCTCATCTGTCACACTGTTCCCCACCTGAAACATTGTCCCCCACCTGACACACTGTACTCCACCTGTCACACTGCCCCCCCACCTGTCACACTCCCCCCACCTGTTACACTGTCCATCACCTGGCACACTGTCCCCACCTGTCACACTGGCTTCCCCACATGTCACACTGGCCCTCCCACCTGTCACATTCCCCCCACCTGTCACACTGGCCATCACCTGACACACTGCCCCCACCTGTCACACTGGCTCCCCCATCTGTCACACTGTCCCTCCCACCTGTCACATTCCCCCCACCTGTCACATTCCCCCCACCTGTCACATTGTCCATCACCTGACACACTGTCCCCACACCTGTCACACTCCCCCCCACCTGTCACACTGGATCCCTCCACCCGTCACACTGGATCCCCCCACCTGGCACACTCGCCCCCCACCTGTCACACTGCCCCCCACCTGACACACTGGCCCCCACCTGACACACTGGCCCCCCACCTGGCACACTGCCCCCCCACCTGACACACTGTCCCCCACCTGACACACTTGCCCTCACCTTTCACACTTCCCCCCACCTGTCCCACTGCTCCCCCACCTGTCACACTGCTCTTCCACTTGTCATACTCCCCCCCCACCTGTCACACTAGCCCCCAACCTGACGTACTGCCTCCCACCTGTCACACTGCCCCTCTCCTGTCACAATGGTGGGTGTGGCAGGAGGATGATGTGGGTAAGGGGTGCCGATGGACCGGGGGGAATGAACTTTTGCTTAAGTAGACATAAATACTTGCACCGGCCGTAGATGCGTGCAACTTCATTTCCTGCAGCTCCCCAGTCAGTCTATACATGGAGCTAAAGTTGGCAAGGAGGTAAGAAGCTTTTATTTTATTTTTTGGGGGGGGGGGGTGCAAGTAGCTGGTCTTGCCTAGGGCGCAAAATAGTCTAGCACCAGCCCTGCCTTTATCTGAGAAATTGATAGTAATTGGCCAGCGGCTGCACAGTTTAATCATTGAGGCTGCTTTCACACCGAGGAGTTTTTCAAGCGCTTTTGCGTTAAAAATAACTCCTCAAAAGCTCAAGAAAAATGCTTCTCTTTAAAATTAATGAATGTGTTCACACTTTGCTTGCAGCATTTTTGTAGCAAGTTTGGGGAGCTAAAAAAAAGCACCAAAAACACCCCCTCCTATTGAAAGCAATAGAAAATGGGGTAAAAATTTGTTTAAAAAGCGGCAAAAATGCACCACGATTGCTTTTTTGGTGCGGTTTTTGAGTCACATGTCTTTTAAAACCTCACCGCAGACGTGGCAAAAATCATGCCATATGTGTTTTTGCCATGTTTTTGCAGCGGATCAGTGTAAAAGCAGCCTTAAGCCCCGTACACACGTACCGATGGTCGGCATACAAATGTTCCTCTTTTCTCCCTGGGATGTCGGTGTCTGTTGAAAAGTGCAAAGACAGCACAAGGACAGCACAAGAATTTTGTCTGCAGACTTCAGCTGACTGCAGAAGTGATGTCATGTAATGGTTAACTTTCCCTGTGTTTTTAATTTTCTGAGCATGCCCAGTCTTGCAAATCTGCGGTCTGTCGGCCGAATTCTGTACTGACAGGCGAACAATCGTCCGTTCTGGTGTCGGCATACAAAAATTTTCATGTTTGCAAGAAAGACTTTTGTCCGCGGATTGTGCGCAGACATCTGTCGGAGGCACCATACTAACACGCGTACAATCGGCAGATCCTTCGTCCACCGACGTTTGTATGCCGACGATCGGTACGTGTGTACGGGCCTTTAGAGCAGCTCTAAATGTAGAGCCATAAGGCATGTTCAGGTGTTTTGATACAAGGTTTAATATTGTCAGCCCTCCAATGACAAAGCTTTGTAAAACATTGCCCCTGATAAGACAGTTTTAATTGGAGAAAATAGACTTAAAGGATAAGTCAAGGCAAAACCTAACTAATGCTAAACCTGCTCTTTGCTACATTCTAAGACTAATCTATCTAACCTTGTAAAGTAAGAATCTGTAAAAATCGTTGTACTTTACTTTTCTACACCCGATCTGGTCCAGTCTCCAGCGACAGAAGCTCTGTGCAGGAAAGGACAGACAATGGCTGTGAAATGAATGGGAAGTGACGTCACCCATAGACTTATTACGGGGCTTCCATTGTCGAATGCCTCTCCTGCTCCCACCTCCACACTGAAGCCGTCACTGACAACTCAGCATGGGATTGGACTGGATCTGGCGCAGAAAAGGTAAGTACAGTGATTTTTGCTTTACAGGAATAGATACAGTAGATTGGTCTTAGTATGTGGCACAGAGCAGGTTTAGCGTTAGTTAGGTATCGACCAGTTAAAGGATAAGTCCAGGCAAAACCTAACTGTTTTATTATGGGATAGATGGGTGTAGTAAATATAAGTGATATATTGCACACTGTTTTTAAACTTTTTTTCTCAAATGATACAGTGGCATACTGCAAGCATACTGCATTTTCAGTCCAGCTATCATTAAAACCTCATTGGGCTTCTAACATTTTTTGATTGTATGAAAAATTATACAAGGGTTTCTTTTTTTCTAATAATAAAGATTTAGAGCATTGTTCATTAAAAAGTCACAACAGATTCATTCTACACAAGGTCAGAATGTGCTTACTAGTAATACAAAGTACATTCCATTGTCAAGAATAAAAGTTTTTAAAGAACAGTGCAATCAAGTTCCATAACTTTCTGCTTCCATCCCTGTTCTGAGAGGATAAGAGGGCTTGACATTAGGGGTGGGACAAGAAGGTGGAATGTCTGCTAGTGGGGGCAGTTGTGTAGTGTAGAAGAAGTGGTACAACTTTTCTGAGACTCATTATCCAACTAAGGGGTATGGAAATAGGGAGGGGGGGGGATACTAAGGGCATAAGGAAAGAAGTATGTAGGGCAGGGGATATAGGGGCAGGAAAGTGGAGAAAAGCCTGGTATGAATCAGAGGTAGGGAATGGCAGGGCAAGGGTGGATAGGTAGGGGGCAAATGCAGGGTTAGGAGAATTGTGGAAGCAAGGGGGGCATAGATGGGTGAAGAGGGGACGGTAAAGGTAAGAAAATGGCCTAGGGAAATTGGGGGGTATTCAACCACTTAAGCCCCGGAAGATTTGGCTGCTCAAAGACCAGGGCCTATTTTGCGATTCGGCACTGCGTGACTTTAACAGACAATTGCGCGGTCGTGCGAAACTTTACCCAAATTAAATTGACGTCCTTTTTTCCCACAAACAGGGATTTCTTTTGGTGTTATTTGATCACCTGTGCAATTTTTATTTTTTGCGCTATAAACAAAAAAAGAGCGTCAATTTTGAAAAAATAACAATATTTTTCACATTTTTTTCATAAGAAATTCCCAAGAAAAAAAATGTAAAAATCAAAATTTTTTAACATTTTAGGCCAATTTGTTTTCTGCTACATATTTTTAGCAAAAAAATCGCAATAAGCGTATTTTGATTGGTTTGCGCAAAAGTTATTGCTTTTACTAACTAAGGGAAAGATTTATGTCATTTTTATTGTTTTTTTTTTTTAACTAGTAAAGGCAGCGATCTGCGATTTTTTTTGCGGGACTGCGACATTGTGGCGGACAGATCGCACCCCTCACTGACATTTTTTACACTTTTGGGGATACCAGTGACATTACTACAGTAATCAGTGCTATACATATGCACTGTTACTGTAAAAATGACACTGGCAGGGAAGGGGTTAACTTTATTAGAGATCCAGGGGTTAAGTGTGTCCCTAGGGGCGTGCTTCTAACTGTCAAGGGGCGTGGCTTTTGATGTAACCACAGAGACATACGATCCTACATAGCAGGATCGTATGATCTCTGCTGTTACACCAGGGAGAATGACAGGCGGCTTTGTTTACATCAGACGCCTGCCTTTCTCCCTCTCCAGCGGGAGATCGCAAGTGGCCGGCGGACATTGGAGCCACCGGTCACTCGCACGGGGATGGCCGTGAACGAGCGGGGGTGGGAGCGCGCCTCCGGCGGTGCACGCTCGGCCCCTACGGGCTCCTGGGCAAGCGACGTAGTACTACGTCGCATTGCCCAGGAGGGGCTGACTGCCGCAGTAAACAAACCTGCAGGGGTCGGCAAGTGGTTAAGGACCCTTCAGGCATATAATTAGAGGAGGCAAGTGAGTTAATATCCAGATAATATGTGTAATTAGATTACACATATTATCTTAGATATCACTTCCTTCACCTTCTGATTATGAAGTAGGATGGTGACTGAGACCTCTGCAACATACACTGTAAGCCTTTCCACATACTTTTGAAAAATCTTACAATAATTATTTTCTCAATCTAATTACACATATTATATGTATATTTAGTTACTCAAAGACATCAATAAGGCCCCCCCCCCCCCACATTTTGGAGCAAGAACTATACTGCAACTCAGCAGCACATGATGTAAGTAGTTTTATACCCTTCCAGCTCACGCCAACACACTTGTGTGTTTTTCTGTAGCTAACCATAAAATATGCAATTTCATTTTTTAGAAACCAATAAACCCTCCAAAACTCCCACAATAGCATGGAGGACCATTACAAATGCGATTCTACAACACACAGTGAGTTTCCATAAACTGACTTCTAAATCACTACTCAAACACTTCAAATAACCCCGCAATCACGATTATCCATGTATACCCTCCAGGTCGCATCCCATTGGTTCCTGTTGCGAGTCTTATCAGACAAAGGGAAGCATACAAGAATAGGCAAAATTGTATGTACTTTTACTCTACTAATAGATTAGGTTCTAAATGAATATGACATGTATAGATAATAATAGATATTTATCACTACCTCTACAGACTTGGTGATATAAAAAAATCCTTGAAAAAGGCTACATTGTAGCCAAAACGCGTCGGGAAATACCAGATGACCTCTGTGAACACATTTCCAAGCAATCAAGCCTGGAAAAACAGAGATTAACATCCAAAATAAGTCACCATATTCACATTTGTCACGGAAACCTTTTCCAAACCTACTTTTCTACCTGTGCACCTTGGGTCTATAACCCAACACCTATGCACATTATGATGATTATCATTACTATTATAAGTTTTTTTCTTGAAACAACTGAATATATGTTTTAAATCCATCAATAAATTACCTTGATTTTTATGTATAATCTGTGTACAGAATCACTTGCCCTTAAAGTCCCACCCCTTGGTCTGAGGCACCAACCCACCCCTTCTAGATATACAGGGACGGAGGCAAACAACATTATACTGTAGCTTTGTAGAGATCAAACATACCCCCCACAGTGCATATTTATAGCACTGATTACTGTAGTAATGTCAATGGTACTCCCAAAAGTGTCAAAAATGTCAGTTAGGGGTCCGATCTGTCTGCCGCAATGTCGCAGTCCCGCAAAAAAAATCGCAGATCGCCGCCATTACTTGTAAAAAAAAAAATTACATAAATCTTTCCCGTAGTTAGTAAAGGCAATAACTTTTGCGCAAACCAATCAAAATACGCTTATTGCAATTTTTTTTTACCAAACATATCTAGCAGAAAACATATTGGCCTAAAATGGTAAAAAATTTTGATTTTTACATTTTTTTTGAGAATTCCATATAAAAAAATGTGAAAAATATTGTTATTTTTTCTAAATAGTCGCTATTTTTTGGTTTATAGCGCAAAAAATAAAAATCACACAGGTGATCAAATACCACCAAAAGAAAGCTCTATTTGTGGGAAAAAAAGGACGTCAATTTTGTTTGGATTCAGCGTCGCACGCCTGCGCAATTGTCCGTTAAAGTCACGCAGTGCCGAATCGCAAAATAGAGCCTGGTCTTTGAGCAGCCAAATCTTCCGGGGCTTAAGTGGTTAATGGCTGGCATAGTACCAATGGATTGGCATGATGCTGATGTGGTGCCTATATTTAAAAGGCTTTACCAAGTAAGTGGAGGCCGGTTTGTTTCACCTTTATTTAATAGATCTATGTGCCACGGTACCACAATACTGAAACTAAGTAACACCAATCAATAAAAATCTGACCAACAAAAAATAAAAAAATTGTAAAACACTTGTGCTGCCACCCAACAAAGTGTAGAAACACTGAAATTAGTGATATGAAATATAGGGGGTGCTAGTGATACACCATAATATCCCACCATTGCAAAATAAATAAATAAATATATAAAAGAAAATAAATACAATACATCTGTGTCGAAAACAAAACTATATTGATATAAATCTTTAAGTAGCAAATTCTATCAATTAAACATAGCATAAATTTAGTGAAACCAAACCAAGTGCCATCAAAATTGTGCAAAAAAAAAAAAAAAACAGTCCAAAGGAATTGTCCAAAAAACAAATAAAGTCCATAAACCATATCCAATGTGCTTTTTCTTTCCACGTTGTGCTGTGATACTCAGCTATCATCCTTTAAACATTACAAAGAAAAGAATATGTAAAAAGGAAATCAATGCCGCAAAAATTCAAAATGAAGGGCAGATTGCAAAAGAGAGTAGGACAAACCCAGAAGAATTCTTCAAATATATTAATAGTAAAAAGATCAAGTCTGAGCATATAGTCCCTTTCACAAAATAATCTTGAGTGGGTGACTGGAGACAAAGAGAAGGCAAATTTATAAAATACCTTCTTCAGCTCTGTGTATACAAAGGAGCATGGGGGAGCTCAAGTCCATAATCCGGATGATTTTGACAGCCACAAAGAACCACAATGGCTCAAAATTCATATGGCCCTGAAATATGTAGAATATTTGTGAGTAAAGAATCTGGACCACATGGCATACACTCACATGCAGGGCCATCTTACTGAATGGGCACACTGGGCAGTTGCCCGGGGGGCCCCACTTGCCCAGCGACCCAGCCCCAGCCAAGCATTAGTTCCAATTCCCGTTGCAGAATTTGGCAGGTGGTAAGCACCTGTCGGCTCTTCGTTGCTGTCAGGCTACTTGGGCCATGGTGGGGGTGCCCACAACTGCAGAAATGCCTGTCTGCCTCCATGGGAACAGGCACACACAGGACAGTCAAGTCTGACTCCCGTCTGTGTGTGTGTGTTCACCGGACCCTGCTGCCGAACTTGGAAGCTGTCATTACCCTAGCACTGCAGTACTAATAAGCATCTCCTTATCGATAATTTGTATTTTTATTCTCCTGAGTGATTGTGTAGGCAGGGCCCCAGTGCACTGCATTGCCCGGGGCCCTTTAATGCTCTTAAGATCGCACTGCCCACATGTCCTAAAAGAATTATGCTCTGTAATTTCAAATAAATTGTTTCAAATTTTTAGGGACTTGTTAAAGCAGAGTTCCAGAAAATCCAAATTCCAGACTTCCAAAAAATGTAGCTGCTAACTTTTAATAAACACACACTCACCTGTTCCACGAACCAGCGATCCGGCCACCCGAAGCATCGGCTCTCTCCCACGGCTCTCCCTGGCGCTGGCATCACTAGTGTGGGCACCCGGCTGTGACAGCTTGTGGCTTCACAGCTGGGTGTGCACTGCACATGCGCAAGTCGTGCTGCGCATCCTGAATGGCCAGGCAATCTTCTGGCACCTGTGATGTGTCCCAGAAGATTGCAGGGAGGGAGGGGGAGAGGAGAACTTCCACTCAAGCGGCCTAGGCGGCCCGTTCTGAAGTATGAGCGGGTACCTGTCGAAACTAGGTACCCGCTCCCCCCACCCCCCAAAAAAATGACATGCAAAATGTGGCATGTCAGGGGGTCAGGAGTCCTTAAAGCGGAAGTTCCACTTTTGGGTGGATCTCCGCTTTAAGGACTGGAATATTACCACTGGATAAGTGTAGGGCCAATGTGGTGCCTATCTTTAAAAAGGGTTCAAAGTCTTTACCAAGTAACTATAGACCTGTTAGTTCAACATCTATAGTTGGAAAGATCTGGAGAGTCTAATTAAAGATCACATAGGTGAGTTCTTGCTAGAAAAAAAAAATATTTTAAGCAACAGACAGCATGGATTCATGAAAGACAGAAGTTGTCAAACAAATCTGATTTCTTTTTATGAGGAAGTAAGCAAAAAATTTGGACAAAGGAGTGGCTGTGGATTTTGTATACTTGGATTTTGCACAAGGGTTTGACACAGTTCCCCACACACGGCTAATGTGTAAGGTAAAGTCTACAGGCTTGGAAAGATCAGTTTGTAAATGGATAGAAAATTGGCTAAAAGATAGAATTTAGAGAGTAGTGGTTATCGATTCTTACTCTGAATGGTGTAAAGTTATCAGTGGTGTACCCCAAGGTTCAGTGTTGGGACCCTTACTTTCTATATATGTATAAATGATATAGGGTCTGGGATTAAAAGTTCAGTTCCAGTGTTTGCAAATGACATTGAGCTATAAAGTGAAATTTTATCCTTACAGAACGTTTCCAACTTACAAGTCAAACCTCAATTGTGTGACTGTGGCAAATGAGGATTAATGTTGATAAATGTAAAGTTATGCACTTGGGGCCTAAGAACGTGCATGCATCATACATACTAGGAGGAGAACAACTGGGAGAATCATTGTGAAGTTGGATTTGGGTTTTCTGGTAGATCATAAGCCTAATAATAGCATGCAATGCCAAGCTAAGGTTTTCAAAGCGAGCAAAGTCCTTTCTTATATTAAAAGAGGTATGAACTTCAGAGAGAGAGTAGATATAATTAGTAAGACCTCATTTGGAATATGCAGTTCAGTTTTGGGCACTAGTTAAAAACAAAAATGATATTAAGGAAGTGAAGAAAGTGCAGAGAAGGGCAAACAAACTGATAAGAGGCATGGATGAGCTCAGCTATGAGGAAGAACTAGCTAAATTTAATGTATTCTCTCTTGAGAAGAGGCGATTAACCACTTTACAACCGGAGGATTTTGCTGTCTTCCGTCCAGGCCACTTTTTGCGATTCGGCGCTGTGCGACTTCAACTGACAACTGCGCGGTCGTGCGACGCCGTACCCAAACGAAATTTACGTCCTTTTTCTCCCACAAACAGAGCTTTCTTTTGGTGGTATTTGATCACCTGTGCGATTTTTACTTTTTGCGCTATAAACAAAAAAAGAGCGTTTATTTTGAAAAAATAACAATATTTTTCACATTTTTTTATATGAAATTCCCCCCAAAAAAGATGTAAAAACCAATTTTTTTAAAAGTTTTTGGCCAATTTGTTTTATGCTACATATGTTTGGTAAAAAAAATCGCAATAAGCGTATTTTGATTGGTTTGCGCAAAAGTTATTGCGTTTACTAACAAAGGGAAAGATTTCTGTCATTTTTGGTGTTTTTTTTTTAACGCGTAATGGCGGCGATCTGCGATTTTTTTTGCGGGACTGCGACATTGCGGCGGACAGACCGGACCCCTGACTGACATTTTTGACACTTTTGGGGGTACCAGTGACATTACTGCAGTAATCAGTGCTATATATATGCACTGTTACTGTAAAAATGACACTGGCAGGGAAGGGGTTAATTTTATTGGAGAGGGAGGGGTTAATGTATGCCTGGTGCTTACTGACGTGTAGGGGGGGAGGTGACTATGTGATTCATGGACAGATCGGATGTCCAGCTATGCTGAACAGTCCGATCTGTCACTCCCTGTCACTATGGAGATCCGCCCGCTGTGTTTACACACAGCGGGCGGATCTCCAGACTCGATCCCCGACGATCGGGTAAGAGCAGCGGCGATCGCCGCTGCTCCTCCCCTGGCCCGACTCCCGCTGTGAATGAAAACAGCGGGAGCGAGCCTCCGGCGGCGCGCAAGCGCCGCCCAGAAGGGGAGGAGTCCAGTCACGTTAATACTACGTGACTGGACGGGAACGAGCCACTCTGCCGCAGTACTATTACCGTGAGCGGTAGTAGAGTGGTTAAGAAGGGGGATATGATCAACATGTATACATACATAAGTGATCCATATAGTAAACTTTGTGTAGAGTTATTCTCTTTAAGGGGCACTCTTTAGGTGTGGAGGAAAAAATATTTAATACGGAAAGGCTTCTTCACAGTAAGAGCTGTGAAAATGTGGAATAGACTCCCTTAG
The DNA here is from genome assembly GCF_965119305.1 of Pelophylax lessonae. Classification (NCBI taxonomy): domain Eukaryota; kingdom Metazoa; phylum Chordata; class Amphibia; order Anura; family Ranidae; genus Pelophylax; species Pelophylax lessonae. The sequence continues at coordinate 467,267,098 of NC_138768.1, read as the reverse complement.
GGGTTGGTTCTGGCCAGCTCAGTAGATTGTTTTACAAAAGACCTGGAGTTTTTCCTAAATGCACATAATATAACTGGATACTGATATCTATAGATAAAGTTAATCGAGGGAATATCCGATTTCCTGTTCAGGGGATCAGGGTGGAATTTCCCCCCTCCCCTCCCCCAAAGCAAATTAGATCAAGCTTTATTGGGGGTTTTTAGCCTTCTTCTAGATCAATTGTAGGTATAGGGTTGTGTATATGGAGGTTTTCAATTTGTGTGTTTTTTTTTTTTCCTGTGTGGGTTGAACTGGATGGACTTGTGTCTTATTTTAAACCAGGCAAACTATGTACAGTGCCTTGCAAAAGTTTTCGGCTACCTTGACCTTTTGCCACATTTCAGGCTTCAAACATAAAGATCTAAAACTGTAATTTTTTTAAGAATCAACAAGTGGGACACAATCATGAACTGGAACGAAATTTATTGGATATTTCAAACTTTGTTAACAAATAAAAAACTGAAAAATTGGGCGTGCAAAATTATTCAGCCCCTTTACTTTCAGTGCAGCAAACTCTCTCCAGAAGTTCAGTGAGGATCTCTGAATGATCCAATGTTGACCTAAATGACTAATGATGATAAATAGAATCCACCTGTGTGTAATCAAGTCTCCGTATAAATGCACCTGCACTGTGATAGTCTCAAAGGTCTGTTTAAAGCGCAGAGAGCATCACGAAGAACAAGGAACACACCAGGCAGGTCCGAGATACTGTTGTGGAGAAGTTTAAAGCCGGATTTGGATACAAAAAGATTTCCCAAGCTTTAAACATCCCAAGGAGCACTGTGCAAGCGATAATATTCAAATGGAAGGAGTATCAGACCACTGCAAATCTACGAAGACCTGGCCGTCACTCTAAACTTTCAGCTCATAGAAGGAGAAGACTGATCAGAGATGCAGCCAAGAGGCCCATGATCACTCTGGATGAACTGCAGAGATCTACAGCTGAGGTGGGAGACTCTGTCCATAGGACAACAATCAGTCGTATACTGCACAAATCTGGCCTTTATGGAAGAGTGGCAAGAAAAGTGTTGTTTAAAGTTTGCCACAAGCCACCTGGAAGACACACCAAACATGTGGAAGAAGGTGCTCTGGTCAGATGAAACCAAAATCGAACTTTTTGGAAACAATGCAAAACGTTATGTTTGGCGTAAAAGCAACACAGCTCATCACCCTGAACACACCATCCCCACTGTCAAACATGGTGGTGGCAGCATCATGGTTTGGGCGTGCTTTTCTTCAGCAGGGACAGGGAAGGTGGTTAAAATTGATGGGAAGATGGATGGAGCCAAATACAGGACCATTCTGGAAGAAAACCTGATGGAGTCTGCAAAAAACCTGAGACTGGGACGGAGATTTGTCTTCCAACAAGACAATGATCCAAAAAATAAAGCAAAATCTACAATGGAATGGTTCACAAATAAACATATCTAGGTGTTAGAATGGCCTAGTCAAAGTCCAGACCTGAATCCAATCGAGAATCTGTGGAAAGAACTGAAAACTGCTGTTCACAAACGCTCTCTATCCAACCTCACTGAGCTCGAGCTGTTTTGCAAGGAGGAATGGTCAAAAATTTCAGTCTCTCGATGTGCAAAACTGATAGAGACATACCCCAAGCGACTTACAGCTGTAATCCCAGCAAAAGGTGGTGCTACAAAGTATTAACTTAAGGGGGCTGAATAATTTTGCACGCCCAATTTTTCAGTTTTCTATTTGTTAAAAAAGTTTGAAATATACAATAAATTTCGTTCCACTTCATGATTGTGTCCCACTTGTTGTTGATTCTTCACAAAAAATGACAGTTTTATATCTTTATGTTTGAAGCCTGATATGTGGCAAAAGGTCGAAAAGTTCAAGGGGGCCGAATACTTTCGCAAGGCACTGTAACTATGTAATATCGAGGATTTCACCTAGCCCACATATGTGCTCAGACTGTTGATTAACAACAGAGATTGCCCTTTTATCCAGAGCTGGCATTGGGACTTGTGTAGGATGGTACAAAAAACAAATCAATAGACATGTATGTAAAACAAGGACTAGCCCAATGTGATCACCTGTTTTAACCTCTTTCTGCCGGCAGTAAGCATATATGGGGCACTATGTAAACACAAATCTGTGCTGGAAACACACGCCCCTGGCGCTCCCAGAACGTTTACTGACGAGGATTGGAAAGCTCCCGATGCATACTTGTGATCGTGAGCTTTCCGATCATGTGACGGCTGTGACAGCCAATCACAGCGATTAAATGCCTTAGGCATCTAGAAGTTCTTAAAGGGCTGGGAGGTGGTGGCAGGAAGGGGTTAACGTGGAAGATTAATTCCAGAAATGTTTATGTTTAGCAATCTGAAACTTTTCATCTGTTCATTAAATTTCCAGATTACAATTATTGCTCCAACATGTAGCATTCAATAAACACAGATCCAGACTAACCACTTAAGCCCCGGAAGATTTTACCCCCTTCCTGACCAGGGCCTATTTTGCGATTCGGCACTGCGTGACTTTAACGGACAATTGCGCGGTCGTGCGACGCTGTAACTAAACAAATTTGACGTCCTTTTTTTAATGATAACAAGAAAAGCAGTAAAATAGATCCTCTGCAGCCAGCATCAGAGTCCCCCCCAGCAACAATAGATTCACCCTCTCCCCAGCAACAATGGACCCCACCCCAGCAGTAATAGATACCCCCCAGCAACAATAAATCCCCTACACAACATTATACCCCCCAACAAAATGGACCGCCCATTACAAAATACCACCCCAGCAACAATAGATCCACCCCTGCAACAATAGACCCCCAACGATATCAGCAGATTTCCCAGAAGCCAGCAACAATAAACCCCCCAAGCAGCCAGCAATAATAGACTCCTCCCTCAACAACTGCCCCCCCCCAGCAACAATAGACCTCCTCAGCAACAAAAGACCCCCACACAAAAATAGATTCCTGCCCGCATCAATAGACCCTCCAGCATACTTCAGTACCCCATGCCATTACATACATTCAGTGCTAAAGGTGCCGGAACTGCGTTCCCCCACGTTCACACTGAAAAAAGCCCTGATTATACTGAAATGTGAATGTCACACGAACACCTTCAAATGTAGTTGGGCAGGTCCCCATCCCCAGTGTCCCTCCTGGGATAAGTGGCACTGACAGCCAAGAGCGGTACCTGTGTTGTCAGATCAGCATTGCATGTCCAATAATCCAGAAATATGGATTTAGCCCAACTCTGCTGGCCCAATGTGATGTCATTTAGGTGTATTTTAGCAGGTGAATATTAGCATTTCCACCACTGGAAGTGCTTTTGTTCTCACTTAGCACTGGCATTTGTTCTGACATCAGTTTGAGATGTTTCAGTGATCGTTTAGAATTCATTGCACTTGACCTCCTTCTGACCTGCATTTACCTGTGCCTAATGCAGATTTTGCATTCTAATAGACTTGCATAGGTATGGAAAACCTACTTGAAGCAAGCAAAAGCCTCTCAACACAGCTTAGGGCCCATTCACACCACCTGCTGCGTTGGTGATGCCTAAAGAGGAAGGGGTGTGGTTTGCAGATGACAGAGTGGTCTTAAACAGGAAGGGCTGTGGACTTGGCAGGAAGGGGTGGGTCATATTTAAATGAGGGGGTGCACGAGTTTAGTCAGGCCTAGGGCAGCACAAAACCTAAATACACCACTGACCTGAGTGTATTGTCACTTGAATCACATTGTTCCAAAAAGTACATGAGCTTCTTTTCAGGCAGATTCCACAACATACTTTAATGTGTCTTCTTGTCTAGAAACACCTTTTCCACTCCACTCAAGTCTGAAACCTGTGCAAAAATGCCAGTAAAAATGCTTAAAAAAAGCCTAAAAAATGACCAAAGACACGCAGCCAAAAGTGATTCCAAAAGGCAGAAGTTTTTTGTTATGGTAATGCATTCTTTGCATTAAGATAAAAACCTTCTGTGTGCAGCAGCTCCGATCAGCCCTCTTAATTCTTACCTGAGCCCCCTCTCAATCCAGCGATGTGCACGAGTGTCTCCGCCGTCCTGGACTCTCCCTCCTGATTGGGTGAGACACAGCAGCTGCGCCATTGGCTACTGCTGCTATCAATCAAAGTCAGTTAGCCAATGAGGAGAAAAGGGGGCAAAGCCGAACTGAGGCTCCGTGTCTGAATGGACACACAGAGCTGCGGCTTGGGTGCCTGCATAGCAAGCTACTTGCTGTGGGGGCCCTTCACAGGAGGGAGGGGCTAGGAGCACCGGCGAGGGACCCAAAAAAGAGGAGGATCTGGGCTGCTCTGTGCAAAACCAACTGCACAGATCAGGTAAGCATAACATGTTCGTTATTTTTTAAAGAAAAAAAAACAAGACTTTAGTATCCCTTTAAGTGTGACTAAGGCTTAACATGTGGGGGGAAATAAAAGTTAAGGGATCATTTTGGGTGGTTAGCTTAAGAATTAGGGCTAGGGTGAGAGTCCAGTAAAAGCATAAGCATAAGAATTACTAGACAGCAAGGAAAAAAAAGGACAAAACAAATAATAAGCATATAGAGGCACTAAAAGATGGCTGTAAAATCCAACAAAATAAAAAATCTGTGGAATGGAATATGGGCACAAAATACACTATATGCTACTACAATGTGGCCCAAAACTACTAGGTAGGCGCCAGGGAGCATCTCATAGACTTAGAAGGCTCTCTTAATAATATTAGCTCTCTTAGTAATATTGATAAACTGTTCTGGTTATTTATTAACTTTGGATCTTAGACAATTTAGACAAATACCTTGCAGATATGCTTGGAGGAGACAGGGTGCTCCTATTGTTCTAGGTTTGCAATATTGTATATCGAGCCAAAATCAGCTTTTGCAATGATTTCCCTGTGAAAAAGCCAAAATATGGATTATTGCTTCTGAGTCTTGTCAGGAACCCATATGATATATAAATAGCATATTCAGTATTTTAATCATTTTGATTTTATTTTGTGTGTTTATGCCAATTTATATGATAGGGCAGAATAAAGCAGTGTTATGTAACTGCCTGCAACCAAAGAAAGATTGTTGCTGATTTGGATTTCTGTACCTTGCACTATGTTGTTTGCATTGTTACATAAAGGTCACTGTATGAGATCTTAACACTGGAATCTCTATATATAAAAGGAAAAATACTTTGGGGACCAGAAGTGCATACCTTCTGGGAATGAGGGACACCTATTAGCAAACATATGAAGGCATAGGATACACTCCTGGAATTATACAAAAAATGATTTGTTAAACCCACAAAAGTTTTTTTTTTTTACCACTAATATATATATACGTATATTGCATATCAGTAGATATGGTGGCTGTATTTGTTTCTTTTTTTCAGGCTTTCTTTCTTTGTTTCTACCTGGTGATCCTGCAAATAGCACACCCCTTGTCTCTCCTGTCTCTTCCTCCTGTGTATCTGTGGAGAGAGCCATGATTGTCACACAAGCTTTGCTTGTCTCTTTTACATGTTGGACTGATGGGAATAGCAAGAAATTGCCTTTGAGATTAAAATTTGAGAGGCAGGAGAGCTTCTTATTGATTTTAGGACCCCCATCCCACAAGTTTACAGCAAACAAGCGAATGTGTGATTTGGCCCGTCCAACTGTATTTTGAAATTTTAGCTTTGTATCGACTAATTCTGAGATTTTAGCCAAAAACCATGAGAAATATGCCAAAAACTCCAAGTGTAACCACTAAACAAACCCATAGAATTCCTGTGAATTTTGTTCCTAAGAAAGTGTAGTGCAACCCCTAAGGAGCTGCAAGTAAACTGGAACAACCACTTCTGCACAACCAGGCACAACAAATTTTCCCAGGCACTCCAGAGTCAGAGAACAGGCCCTGACTTTGTTTTTTATTTTTTATTGAGGGTTAATAACTTGGATAGGGATGGGAGGTTATGGGATGCCCACTTGGCTTCAGCAACAAAACTTTGACAACAACTTCAGGGACATCTTCCTATATACAGTCTCTATGTACAGCTTCAGTTTCTTCCTCTAGCACTCAATTGCTTGTCCCAGCTATATCACTCTGTGATGATCTGTCAGGCTCCAGTCAGAGATAGTAACAGCCCATTACAGGGAGGAGCTTGCAACTCCTTTGAATGTAGAACAATAGGGTGACACAGCTTGTATTTTCACATCACTTCCTCTCTGTGGTCACTGATCCCAGCGCCACCTCTTCAGGCTCTGCCAGCCCTCCTGGTTGCAACAGCCCCTTTTACCAGCCCTTCAGGATAACTTCTCCACACCAGTCCTCAGGGCCGGCGCTACCTGTAAGGCGACTTAGGCAGACGCCTAGGGTGCAACTTAGCAGGGAGCGCCAACATCCTGCATCCCGAATCAGTAGTGGACCGGCCGGTATGGCACTCCTCATGCTGTGCCGCCTGAGCACTACAGCAAGCCTCAGGCAGCACACACCACTAGAGCGCACATTAGAATAGTCGGGGCGCCGGAGGTGTCCTCCATGGAAATCACAAGTTTGAGCTTCTACTTGGGATCCAGCTCGGCGCTCGCCGCACTCCGCCCCTCTTCAGCCGATTACTGCTGATTTCTGCTTGTAGATCAGGAGTCGATCTCAAATCACACCCAAGGGATGGGGCTTGTGCCTCTCCAGAAGCCCCCCACTCCTCCGCATTCAACTTCTGGCAGAAGCAGATTGCTGGACACCGGACTCTCCTCCCCATCACATGCCTAGGACAGCATGTCGGTGGCCGCTGGGCTGAGGAAACAATTCCTCAAAGCCAGCCAGGTGAGACGATGTGTGTCCCCTCCTCTCCCACCCCTCACACAGACGACACAGTACACTCCCCTATCCGGACACTGGCCTCACTGTCTTCTCTTCATACATGGGGTGGGGTGGGGGGGCGCTGAATTGTATCATATGAGGGGGCTGCATTGTATCATATGAGGGGGCTGCATTATATCATATGAGGGGGCTGCATTGAATAATGTGAGGGGGCTGCATTATATCAATTGAGGGGGCTGCATTGTATCATATGAGGGGGCTGCATTGTATCATATGAGGGGGCTGCATTGTCTTATATGAGGGGGCTGCATTATATCAATTGAGGGGGCTGCATTATATCATCTGAGGGGGGCTGCATTGTATCATATGAGGGGGCTGCATTATATCATATGGAGGGCTGCATTGTGTTATATGGGGGGGGCTGTGTACGGCGGACAGTGTCCCCATCTACCCAAATGCTGACCTCTGACCTTGTCTGACTGATGGTGATCTGTGATTGGCTGTCTCAATGACCTTATTCACATGGATGGCGGTGAAGCTACATTATTACTGACCACCAACCGGGAGGAGAAGTGGAGGTTGGTGGGGACTGTACACAGGTAACAACAGAAATTACCCCACATCAGTGTTCCTTGAAACTGCTTCCCACCTCCACTACATCAACCACCATGCTCACACTTGTGTAATGCAGAGATCTTCTGGCTCTTGGCTGATGTAGTGAAGGTAGGACATATGGGATGGGGGGGCGGCAATTTTTATTTTGCCTAGGGCGGCAAAAATCCTTGCACCGGCCCTGCCAGTCCTTCAGACTGACTCTTCACCAGCCCACCTGGCTGACTCTTAGGAGATCTCCCAGGGAAGGAAGAAGACATAGGCACACTGCTGTCTTCAGGGAGAACTGGGTACATGTGGCAGTCTCCCCTTTGTAAGTCCCCAGTAGCACGGACCTACTCACGCTGTCCTCTCTCTTGCTCCCGTGTTTTCTGGAAGGGCTACCTCTGTGTGCTGTGGCAGGATTCTTCCAGCACCCAAGCCCCAAACCAAGGCAGGACAACCCCCCCCCCGACTAGGGGTACCCCTAAGGGCCACCGACAGCCTCCTCAGCACTATATCTCTATCTTCCACCAATTCCCCTTGCTGACATGGCCCATGTCTATTTATGAGATAAAATCTGCCCCCTGCCAGCCCAATCCTGGGGATTGGCCACCGCCTCAAAAATATTTCAGGCAGCGCTGGCAGGGAGAAATATTTCAGGCAGGGAGGTACCAGAGGCGCTGTCAGCCCTGACTCACTGAACCCTGACCCAGATTCAATAGCTCAGACTTAGCCCTGAGTTTACTATAATTTTTCTACTCTCACTTCTAGCACACACTAGACCAGGGGTAATGAATTAAAATTCAAGGAGGTCCGGTCGCTAAAATTTTCTTTGGGCCGAGGTCCGAATCTGAAGTCTGTGCTATGACTCAGAAAGATGGGCAAAACAAAACGTGTCCATCAGCCTTGCTCTTAACATAAAATATACCCATTAGAGTGCCCCCTAACATAAAATATGCCCATCAGAGTGCCCCCTAACATAAAATATGCCCATTAGAGTGCCCCTTAACATACATTGTGCCCATTAGCGTGACCCTTAGCATAAAATTTGCCCATTAGCGTGACCCTTAATATAAAATAAGGGGCACGCTGATGGGCACATTTTATGTTAGGGGGCACTCAGATGGACACATTTTATGTTAGGGGGCATTTAGATGGACACATTTTATGTTAGGGGGCACTCTGATGGGCATATTTTATGTTAGGGGGTACTCTGATGGGCACATTTTATGTTAGGGGGCACTCTGATGGGCACATTTATGTTAGGGGGCACTCTGATGGGCATATTTTATGTTAGGGGCACTCTGATGGGCAGAACAAAATGTGTAAATCAGAGTTGCTCTTAACAAAAAAAATATGCCCATTAGAGTGCCCCTTAACATAAAATATGCCCATCTGTGTGCCCTGTAGCATAAATATCTCCATCAGAGTGCCCCTAAACATAAAAAATACGCCCATCTGTGTGTACCACAGCATAAATATGCACATCAGCATGCCCATTACCATAAAATATTCCCATCAGCGTGACCCTTAACATAAAATAAGGGGCAAGCTGATGGGCACATTTTATGTTAGGGGCACTCTGATGGGCAGAACAAAATGTGCCCACCAGCGTGACCTCTAACATAAAATATGCCCATCAGCGTGACCCTTAGCATAACATTTGCCCATCAGCGTGACCCTTAACATAAAATAAGGGTCACGCTGATGGGCACATTTTATGATAGGGGGCACGCTGATGGGCAAAATAAAACGTGTAAATCAGCGTTGCTCTTAACATAAAATATGCCCATTAGAGTGCCCCTTAACATAAAATATGCCCATCAGCGTGCCCCTTAGCATAAAATATGCCCACCAGCGTGACCCTTAACATAAAATAAGGGGCAAGCTGATGGGCATATTTTATGTTAGGGGACACACTGATGGGCACATTTTATGTTAGGGGGCACTCTGATGGGCAAAACAAAACGTGTAAATCAGCGTTGCACTTAACATAAAATATGCCCATTAGCATGACCCTTAACATAAAATATGCCCATTAGAGTGCCCCTTAACATAAAATATGCCCATCAGCTTGTCCCTTAGCATAAAATAAGGGGCACGCTGATGAGCGCATTTTATGTTAGGGGCACTCTGATGGGCACATTTTTTTTTTTTTTATGGGGCACTCTAATGAGCACAACAAAATATGCCCATCAGTCTGCACACTTGTTAAAGCTTATGAGAGGTTTTTTAAAGTGCAGCTATGACATTGGGGACCACATTGCTTTCTCCCCTAAAAATGTGCTCCGCATACCTGGAGCCGAGCCAAAAGCCGCGAGCAGGGGGGTGGGGCGCGTACATAATGTCACGCCCCAACTCGCTGCCTGGCTGAATGGGAGCCGCAGTCAAGAGCAGGGGGCAGGGCGCGCGTGTGACGTCACGCTCCTACTCACGGCCCGACAGGACAGGCGGGGCCTGATCCAAACATATAGCATCCTGTCCTCTCAGTAGACAGAATTGTTCACTAAAAGCCTTAGAAAGGTGAGAAAGTAAATTCTGCATATCCCAGGGGATGACCAGGATTCCCTTGACAAGAAAGTTGACCACTCAGAAGTGGTGTATAACCAAGTAGCAACATTAGAGGATCTTAGGGCCAATTTCATTGGCAAAAAGCAGCCTTGGCTTATGACCGTTGTGGGAAAATAGATAGGCTTGCCTGCAACTGAACAGGTGGCTTAATGGGAGATGGCCTTCCGAAAAATGACAGTAGGGATGGCTCCAAACAGACTTATCCAGGTTGAAGCACCATAAGTTAGGCAGTGGAATGGCAATTCACTCGCGTTCCAGAAAGTGATGATGAGAATAAAAAAAGCTAAAAAGATAGAGGCCCTGACTTGACTGAAAGAATGCCTTGGAGCAGACCTTGGGTGAACCTTATCTATGTACTGGAAGGATACAACTGGGAAAAGACATAGAAAGAGGATTCAGTGGGGTGCAACCCCCCCCCCCCAATATAGGGGGTGCGAATACAGCCGTGGCCTAGTCCTAGATAAGGATCAAAGCCTCTACTAGAAATCAACAAATTGATGATCCACGTGAAAGTAGGAGGTCCAAAAAGTGTTCACCTGCTTCAAGAGACAAGTCATGTGTGTGGTCTGTTCAGTGTCAAAGTGTGCTGAGACCCGAATTCCACCACTGACTTGGCACAGGTCTGAACCACTGGAAATACTGACCATCAAATTTCTTACACTTTCACAGAAAAAACTGGTTCAGTTTACATGAGTTTACACCAGCTAACATCTGCTTTTTCATCTGTCTTCAATTCAGTTTAGTTCAGTTTACATCAGTCTACATCCGTTTGCATTTCATTTCCTTTCTGTTTACACCCATTTTTCATTTGTTTACATCTATTTTTCACCTGTTTGCATCTGTTTTTTTATCTGTTTACATCCATTTTAACATCTGTTTACATCCATTTTTATGTACGATCTTATAATGCTAGATGAAAGTATATGAAAATTCCGAAGACACTTTGCTTTTCCCCATGATGCACTGTGCTTCCCATTCTACATTGCGGTCTCAGTGAGTGACTCAGTGTGCTTCACACTATTCTTTCTCTCCAATTGTCCCTGTAAAAGGGTTAGGTTAGGGTTAAAGTAAAGGTATAGTAAAATACGCTTCTCTGGAGGCACACTCCTTCTAATATTAGTGTTTTTTCGCTGCAGCCATGGATGCAGTATGTCCAATATAAAGTCAAACATGGACAGGGTCATTCTTGTGAAGATGAAGAACTTCATCTGTTAACCCCTTAACCACTTCCCGCCCGCCCTATAACAGAATGACGGCGGGAATGTGGTTGTGTTATCCTGACCGGACGTCATATGACGGCGGCAGGATAACACAGCTCCGGGCGCCCCCCGGGGGCGCGCAGAGCGGCGATCGGTGATGCGAGGTGTCAGTCTGACACCCTGCACCTCCGATCTCGGTAAAGAGACTACTGACGTAGCTCTTTACCATGTGATCAGCCGTGTCCAATCACGGCTGGTCACATCGTAAACAGGAACAGCCGTTGACCGGCTTTCCTTAGTTCGTGCCTGACAGGCACGAGTAAAGGAGCGCCGATCGGCGGCTCCCCTGACAGGGGGGGGGGGGTCGGCACTGGTAATCAGATCATTGATTACCAGTGCAGACCCTCGGGGGGGGGATGCCACTATATCCACCAGGGATGCCCACTATGACCCCAGGGATGCCCACTATGACCCCAGGGATGCCCACTATGGCCACCAGGGATGGAAATCAGGGCTCAGGGAGCCCCCCATTGCCCTCCCCATCAGTGATGCCCACCAGTGTCCTCCTTATCAGTGCTGCCCCCCATTGCCATCCTTTAGTGTCGCCCACCAGTGCCCATTATTGCCCACCAGTGCCGCCTATCAGTGCCCATTATGGCCCATCAGTGCTGCCCGTCAGTGCCGGTCAGTGCCGCCCATCAGTGCCCATCAGTGCCCACCAGTGCCGCCTATCAGTGCCCATTAGTGCCCGTCAGTGCCACCTATCAGTGCCCGTCAGTGCCACCTATCAGTGTCCATCAATGCCGCCTATCAGTGCCCAGCAGTGCCGCCTATCAGTGCCCACCAATGCTGCATATCTGTGCTAAATATCAGTGCCACATATCAGTGCCTATCAGTGCCGCATATCAGTGCCGCCTATCAGTGCCACCCCATCAGTGCCACCCCATCAGTGCCACCCCATCAGTGCCTACTCATCGGTGCCTGTCAGTGCAGTCTCATCAGTGCTCATCAGTGCAGGAAAAAACTTATTTATTTACAAAATTGTATAACATAAACAAAAAAACTTTTTTTTTTTTCAAACTTTTCGGTCTTTTTTTATTTGTTTAGCAAAAAGTAAAAATCGCACAGGTGATCAAATACCACCAAAAGAAGGCTCTATTTGTGGGGGGAAAATGATATAAATTTGGTGTAGGTACAGTGTTGCATGACCGCGCAATTGTCATTCAAATTGCAACAGCGCTAAAAGGGGAAAATTGGCCTGGGCAGGAAGGGAGGGAAGTGCCCTGTATTAAAGTGGTTAAATCGTCATAGTGCAGCTCCAAAAATCCTTCACTTGGTTTCTTCAGCAGCATTGGATGTGTCCAGTAGCTGCCAGTGCCACATCTCCTCTCATAAATCTTCCTCCACATGCTCTCCCATTTCCTCACATAAGAAAACACGACAAAGGATGTCACATTGGTCCAAAGATTTGGCAGAAGCCATCACTCCCAAGCACAAAAATAGTCAAGGACAGAAAGAATAGTGTGAAGCACACTGAAACACTCACTGAGACCGCAATGAAGAATGGGAAGCACAATGCATCATGGGGAAAAGCCAAGTGTCTTGGGAATTTTCATATACTTTCATCTAGAATTACAAAAATTGGACATAAATATAGATTTAGGCCCCGTTCACACTGGGGCGACGCTACTTCCCGGGGCGACCTCACAGGTCGCGGCGCGCTGCTCGCACCGCGACCTCGGAGCGGCCGGCACGGACTTCATAACATTGAAGTCAATGCAGGTCGCTCCGGGTCACCCCAAAGAAGCTCCGGACCCTTTTTCTAAGTCTAAGTTTCTATTAGAAAGGGTCCACAGCTTCTCTATGCGAGGCGACCTACGGCGACCTGTCAGGTGACCAGGTCGCCTGACAGGTCGTCCCAGTGTGAACGGGGGCTTAAACAGATGTTAAAATTGATGTAAATGGATAAAAAAACAAAGGCAAACCGGTGAAAAACAGATGTAAACAAATGAAAAATGGGTGTAAACAGAAAGGAAATAAACGGAAATGAAAGGCAAACAGATGTAGACTGATGTAAACTGAACTGGAATGAAGACAGATGCATGCAAAAGTGGATGTTAGTTGGTGTAAACTGATGTAAACTTAATCAGTATTTTCTTTGAAAAACATGACTGAATAGATGACGCCAGTATGAAAGGGGCCCTAGTCTGGCCATACACAGAGTAAATTTCTTTCTAATGCCCCATACACACGTGCAGATTATCTGCAGACTTTTGTCTGCAGACTTACCTTTTCTATGTAGTGCAAGGGCCTGCCGGATTGCATACAAATTGAAAGTGTTTAGGTTTGACCTCATATTATATGGTTTTGGTAAGTCTGCAGACAAAAGTCTGCAGATAATCTGCACGTGTGTATGGGGCATTACAACCACGAATTGAAGGAATAAAAATTTGCTAGATCCCCCCATCAACACAGTGTTGATGTGGAAATCCCTCCTGCTGGGATTATTGTCTCCTCCCGGCAGGGGAGGGTGGGGGAAGCTGTACTTGTTGGGAGGAGACAGTGATTATTTTTAGTGGCAATAACAGCCGCAAGCGATATTCGCAGGTAATACCTGGCATGCTGGCTGTACCCAGGCTGATCGATCAATCAACTTGGCAGTGGTGTATTTTGGTTTTGTGCTGCCCTAGGCAAGACTAAATTTGGGTGCCCCCCCCCCCATGTAAATTTGCCTCACTCCTTTTTTAACGGATGTGACTCCCTCCAAAATTGAAGGAGAGAGAGAGAGGGGTATGAGAAAGAGAGAGAGGGTGATGAGAGAGAGAGAGAGAGAGGGGGATGAGAGAGAGAGAGAGAGAGAGGGGGATGAGAGAGAGAGAGGGGGATGAGAGAGAGAGAGAGAGAGAGAGAGAGAGGGGGGATGAGAAAGAGAGAGGGGGAAGATAGAGAGACAGGGGGATGAGAGAGAGGGGGATGAGAGAGAGAGGGGGGGTGAGAGAGAGAGGGTGAGAGAGGAGGCAATCAGTCGCCAATAGTCTCAGGTGGAGGGAGGGGGGGTGGCATTTTTGCTGCCCCCCTGCAAAGTGCTGCCCTACGCCTGGGCCTTGTTGGCCTAGGCCAAAATACAGCACTGAAACTTGGTACATTATGCCTGCACAAAGATGATTGATTGATCAACTTGCCACATTCAGCATGCACATACATGGTTCAAATCTCGGTCGGTTCCTGCTGAACTGGCCAAGATTCAAACTGTGCATGACCTGCCTTAGGCACTGCTGCCTCTGGCAGCTATTCTAACAAGGTTTGGTGTAAGATTTGGTGATATCACTATTGTACTTTACACAATTTATTTTTTGCTGGAGGCTCTGACATAAGGAAGTAAAGACTGACCTCTATGAAGATGATTTATTTTACACCAAGACACAGTGCAGAACAAGGCATGGTAACTTAACCACTTACCGCATAGTAACGTACCGATACGTCGGTACACTTTGCGGGTTTATACCGGGATGATGCCTCTAGCTAGAGGCATCATCCCGGTACCCTGGTTTGAAGCCGACGGTCGGCTTTCCGTCGGTAACGACCGATGCGGCTCGGGAGCCGCTCGATCGTTACCCGGGGGGGCGGGAGGGGACGTGCCCCCCCCTCCCGCCGCCTTCCGTGGCTTTGCCCGGGGCTCCCGGTGGGCGAGCACCCAGCTGGCACGTCCGTTGGCTGGATGGAGTCCCGATGAATGCCGGAAACGGCATAGATCGGGGCTCCGATGACGTAACCCGGAGGCGGCGTCCATGACGTCACTTCCGGGTTACTGTGCTGCAAAAGGCGGCAAATTTAAAAAACGGCTGTATGCAAAAATGCAGTTTTCGGCGTTTTGCATACAGGGAATTGTAGTGGAGGGGTCTAGGGTCTTTTAGACCCTCGATCCCTCCATAAAGTGTACCTGTCACACATATTGCTGTCACAAGGGATGTTTACATTGCTTGTGACAGCAATAAAAGTGATCAGATTTTTTTTTTTTTTTAAAACCTGTGTATAAAAAAAATAAAAAATAAATAGGAAAAAAAAAAAAAAAAAATTTCGCCGCCCCCGTCACCGTTAGCTCGCGCACAGAAAAAAACGTATACGCAAGTCGAGCCGCGAATTAAATCGCTGTTCAAACCCCACATGTGAGGTATCGCCGCGATCGCCAGAGCGTGCGCAATAATTAAAAAAAAAGAGCTACACTCTACCTCTAAACTGGTAACCGTTAAATAAATTTAAAGCGTCGCAGATTGAGATCTCTATTGACCGTAGTTTGTCGCCATCCCACGGGGGGGCGCAATTTTAAACCGTAACATGTTGGGTATCTATTTACTCGGCGTGACATCATCTTTCACAATATACAAAAAAATGGGCTAACTTTACTGTTTAGTATTTTTTAAATGCAGTGAAATGTGATTTTTCTATTTTTTTCCAAAAAAATGGCGTTTTAAAGACCGCTGCACAAATACCGCTTGACAAAAAGTTTTGCAATGACCGACATTTTATTTTCCAGAGTCTTTGCTAAAAAAATATACAAAATGTTTGGGGGTTCTAAGTAGTTTTCTAGGAAAAAATACTGGTTTTAACTTGTAAACAAAAAGTGTCCGAAATAGGGCTGGGGCTTAAGTGGTTAAGGAAAAAGATAAGCTACAGGGGGGGCACTTGCAATACCAGTAAATAGTCCTCTGCCCTCTGCCTGCCTTTTCTTTGGGCACAGATTTCAAAGTTCAGTTCCTCTTTAAACTTAATTTCAGTTACATAACCATGTCTAAATAAATATTTACCATGTAACCATAAAATTCATGGACAATTGTAATTCTGTAATATATTTTGTGTTTTATCCAAATACTCAAGTGCGTGGGAGACCTCATCAATGTTACAGCACTCTTAGGGATAAAACCATTATGAGATCATTATAAAATGAGATAGTCGTCCACTATTTATTATCTGCTTTTTTTTACTAAAAGCAGAAAGTGGGATTAATAAGTCATAAGCTTGGTATAAGCAATTTATAAGCAGCACTGGGGAATTAATTCAGGAGAGTGCATAATACAGACAAGCCATTGCCTTTTTATCCTACGCATAGGGCCCTAACAAAAAGTATTTACTTGTCAATATTTTCTATCAAATACAGAACTGGGGGGATCATTCGCTATTTCAGATAATGGGAAAGACCTACAAATGATGACTTTATAGCCTATATGACTGTTTCTGATTAGTTTATGGTGCATTAAAGGAACATTGTTATCAGAAAGGACCGCAGGAGCCAAGTGGAATGTTGAATATTATTATATAGGATTTATATAGCCCCGACAGTTTACGCAGCGCTTTACAACTTGAGGGTAGACAGTACAAATACAATATACTTTAATACAGTAGGGCTCAGAGGGCCCTGCTCATTAGAGCTTACAATCTAAGAGGGAGGGTCAAGAGATACAAGAGCTAATAACTGTGGGGGATGGGTTGATGGAGAAAAATAAAATTACAGTTGTTAGGTGGTTGCCAGATCGATTTCTCTGAAGAGATATGTTTTCTGGGATCGTCTGAAAGTGGACAAAGTAGGAGATAGTCGGACAGATTGGGGTAGAGCATTCCAGAGGATGGGAGAGGCTCGGGAGAAGTCCTGGAGGTGAGCAAGGGAAAAGTTAAAAGGGTGCTTGAGAGAAGGAGGTCCTGGGAGAAACGAAGATTACGAATTGGTTGGGATGGGAGTGACTAGCGCTTGTTTTAGAGAATTAGGGAAGATGCCAGAAGAGAGGGAGAGGTTGATGATGTGAGTTAGAGAGCATAGAATAGAGTCAGAGGGTGAGCGTAGCATGTGCGAGGGAGCAGGATCCAGGGGGCAGGTGGTTAGATGGGTGTTAGATAACAGTCCAGCAACCTCATTAATACTATCGGGGTTGAACGAGGGAAATAATGATTGTACCTGTGGATATGGGTTGTTAAGTGGGGGAGGTTTCTGCACATTGGAGATCTCCTCACGAATTGTATCGATCTTATTTTTGAAGTAATTGGCGCTCTCCTGGGCAGTGAGTGAGTTAGAGGGTGGAGTTGGTAGAGGACAGAGTAGAGAGTTAAAGGTAGAGAAGAGATGATGGGGACTAGATGAGAATGTTTGGATGAGCGTGATAAAATAGGATTGCTTGGCAGTGAGGAGGCAGAAATAGTATTTTAGGAGGGCAGATTTATATTGGTTGAAGACTTCTAGGGACTTAGTCTTACACCACAGATGCTCAAGACCGCGGCTACGTTTTCTGAGACTTCTGGTGTTCTCTGTTTGCCAGGGTTGTAGCGGTCGGGGCTGAATTCTGCGTGTAGTGAGGGGAGCGAACTTGTCTAGCGGGGATGGTAGTTAGCTGTTATAGATGGAAGTGGCTAGGTTGTGGCATGACAGGGGTGAGATTTTGTCATATAGATGGTCAGTAGCAGAGTAGAGCATAGAAGGGTTGAGGTGACGAAGGCTTCTACGGGTAACTGTTAGGCGGTTGGAGGGAGATGAGGTGGAAGGGAGAGTGCGAAACTACTAAGGTGGTGATCAGAGAGTGGGAGAGTTTTGTTGGAGAGGTTGTATGGAGTGCATAGATACAGTAGGAGAAGACAAGGTCAAGGGTATTGCCAGTGGAGTGTGTAGGAGTCTGTATCCATTGCTTCAGGTCAAGAGATGAGAGTAGACTGAGAAGTTTAGAAGCAGTAATAGTATTAGCATGAACAGGGATGTTAACCGCTTGCCGACCGCCGCAAGTACATATACTGTGGCGGTCAGCCCGTGCAGGCAAAGTGACGTATGGGTACGTCACTCGCCTGTGAGTCAATAGGGGGCGAGCGTGCGCCGCCGGAGCCGCGCTTCCGCCCCCGCTCGTTCATGGACACCTCCGCCCGAGTGACCGGCAGACCCGATGTCCGCCGGTCACTCGCGATTATCCGTTACAGAGGGAGAAAGGCAGGCGGCTAATGTAAACAAAGCCGCCTGTCATTCTCCCTTGTGTAGCAGCAGAGATCATACGGTCCTGCTACGTAGGATCGTAGATCTCTGCTGTAACATGAAAAGCCACATCCCTGCACAGTAAGAAGCACGCCCCTAGGGACACACTTAGCCACTGCATCACTAATAAAGTTAACCCCTTCCCTGCCAGTGTCATTTTTACAGTAACAGTGCATATGTATAGCACTGATTACTGTAGTAATGTCACTGGTACCCCCAAAAGTGTCAAAAATGTCAGTCAAGGGTCCGATCTGTCCGCCGCAATGTCGCAGTCCTGCAAAAAAAATCACAGATTGCCGCCATTACTCGTTAAAAAAAACAACACAAATTACAAAAATCTTTCCCTTAGTTAGTAAACGCAATAACTTTTGCGCAAACCAATCAAAATATGCTTATTGCGATTTTTTTTACCAAACATATGTAGCAGAAAACAAATTGGCCAAAAATGTTAAAACATTTTGATTTTTACATTTTTTTGGGGGGAATTTCATATAAAAAAAATGTGAAAAATATTGTGATTTTTGCAAAATTGTCGCACTTTTTTTGTTTATAGCGCATGATCAAAAAATCGCACAGGTGATCAAATACCACCAAAAGAAAGCTCTGTTTGTGGGAAAAAAAGGACGTCAAATTAGTTTAGGTACAGCGTCGCACGACCGCGCAATTGTCCGTTAAAGTCACGGAGTGCCGAATCGCAAAATAGGGCCTGGTCAGGAAGGGGGTAAAATCTTCCGGGGCTTAAGTGGTTAAAGTCACCAAGAATGATTGTGGGGATTTTAGGAGAGAGAATGTAGGGTAGCCAGGCAGAGAAGTCATCAAGGAAGATTGATACATGCCCCAGAGTCCTGGAGGTTTTCTCAGTATGTGGATGTAAAATTAGTAAGAGTTGGTAGGAGCAGTAATAGGGAGAGGACAGAAGACAGGGTGATATATATGATGGGGGGAGAAGAGGGGTTAAGGTGAGTGACTTTAAGAAGAGAGGACACAACTGTCAGCAGGAGTTGTAGAGAGTGCATGTTACAGAGTGTAAAAAGAGCTGAATAGAGAGACAGGGTCACCTGCAGCCTGTTTGGTGCTTGTTGGTGTAGTTTGCTGTGTATGCTCGCCTCATGCAATCGCTGAAGTGCAGAGCTTGAAGTGCATATCACTTGTCAAAAGAATCACTTAGAGAAACTAGCCTTAAAGCGGAGTTCCGGGCACAAAAAAGATTTTTTTTTTTTTGTGCCCCTCCGCTAGGTATGCCGCACCTGAAAAGGAATTGGATAGTTATTTTTTTTTTTTTTGTTTACTCACCTTTTTATTGACGATCGTAAATACTCACCTCTGACTGCTTCCTCCTCCAGCGCCGAGGCTCACCCCGTCACTTCCTGCCTCGCGATGATTCCTGGGAGCTAAACGTCATAGCTCCCAGGAATCAATGCGCCGCACCGGCCCCGCTCGTCATTTCCGGGCGACGCCGCATTCCCCTGCTAAACAGCTTCTGGGCATGCCCAGAAGCTGTTTAGGAATGCGGCGCCGCACCGGAAGTGACGAGAGGGGCCGGTGCAGTGCATTCTGGGACACGAAGACGCGGAAGAAGACGGAGAAGAGGACCGCGCCGGCTTCAGCTGCCCACAACCGAGATGGAAACGCTGTGGAAGAAAATTTCTAAGTAAGTATTTCTTCTAAAAGGTAAGTGCGAACCGGGACAGATCAGAGGCTAGCCATTGTGGAATGTGCTAGCCCTGACTGTCCCGGGGGTATGTTCATCCAAAAAACGTTTCTCTGCCCGGAACTCCGCTTTAAGGAAAGATGCCCTGCAAATAAACTTGTGCTTTCTGAGATGCAGTTCTCCAAAAACCCTATACTAGCGCAGTGGTCTGGTCCCTGCCATCATTTAAGGCTGGATTGCTACTTTAGTGATCCTTTGCAGTATGATGCATTGCGTATTAATATGTGTTGTATTACAGCAGCCTATTCATTATACATGGGCTGCCAGTGCTGCACAATAGATCAAAAATTGCACAACCTTTTTTAGCAATACAGTGCACCACAACACGCGGTATGTGCATTGTGGAGTACAGCAGTAGTTGCATGTTGCCCTTTACTGCACAGGTTTTTGGAGTAACACAATTAATTTCACTGGAAAGCACAGTACTGTCCATAGAGCAGGTGTTTTGCAGTTATTCAAACATTTTATTGTGCCTAACTGCAGTGCATTACTCTAATAGGCCCTGGCTGGAAAAGGTCACCAAAATCTATGGGGCTGCCATTGCAGTGACAAATTCCATTGAAGTAATGTCAGGAAGCAAAAGTAGAATATGCAAGGACTGGAAGCAATGAGCCAGTGATACCACAGCATTGGCATTACACATTTCAAAGAGCTGTATCTTGGAAAGGACTGCACTGTGGTATGTATAATTAATAGATTACAATTATATTCTGCAGTCCTTTTTAATGATACTCCCTTAAGATTTGAATCATAGGCCAACTCCAACCAACTTTTTTTATTTTTATTTTGAATGAAGCAAAGAAGGGTTACAACCTCTGTTTTAAATGCTGTCTTTATTCCCCCCAGGTTTTAAAGGCTCCCTGATACCTAAGCAAAAATATTGTCCAAAATTGTTTGCTAAGGGTGTGGCTGGAGCCATGCTAAGCTTGACATACATAGAAGTTCGATCTATGTATGTAAGGCTGTTCTCGTTAATGAGAAATAAATTTGTCGTTCAGCTTTTCATGAACAGTCCTGTTGGAAAAGTTTCCTTTTAATCCGTGCTTGCAGCCAATCGGCTGCAGTGCTGATTAATTTATGATGATGTCCCATTGGACAAAACGCACCTAGGGCAGAATAGACATGCTGCTCTCTAACCAGGCAGTGGTGGGCTGGCGTTTCTAGCAGTTTGATTTAGTGCTGTATATATATACAGTACTTTTAATAACGCTTTTTAGAACTACACTATGAGAGCTTTCTTTATGTCCAGTTCGGTTATCACAGTGGCACATAACCGGCAAGAATAATAAAATGGCGGAGCGGATGTAGACATGGACCGGAAGTGACGTGTAGGGGAGTACACATCAGCATTCTGTCATTTTTTTTTATATAAAGTTTTTTTATTTTAAAATTATACAAAATACCTATATTCATAAAAAGAACACTCTTACATATCATTTTCGCCTTTCTCTCCCACCTCCCCTGTTCCCCTTTAATTTCACCTCTTCCTTAACATTGCAAGATCTCCCTTACAATCCTTTTTCTCCACCTATCCTTGTTTCAGTCACCTATTAATTCAAAGTATCTCTTTGTACCCTTAAACTCTCTCCACCCTCTCCAGATGTTAGCAAATATTTCAATTTTATTTTCTCCCAAGTAATACAGTTCTTCCATGTTATAAATATTTTCTATCTTTCTTACCCAGTCTATTAACGTTGGGCTTTCTGATACCTGCCATAGTTTTGGTACTGGGTATTTTGATGTGTTTATTAAAAGAGGTGCCACCATCTTTTTATATTGCTCAGTTGTAAGTTTGGTACTATGAAATAAATAAGTTTTAGGGCTTTTAGGCATATTCACTCCTGTTATTTCCTGGATCAATTGTATAGCTTCCTGCCAAAATTTCAGTATTTTTGGACATTCCTACTATAAATGTGTCATTGTTCCCCTTGTCCCACATCCTCTTCAACACAACAGTAATTTTTCGAGTTAGCATTTATGTGCTTTGGTAGTTGTTATATAATATATTGATAGACACTTATAATTAATTTCCCTCGTGTTTTCCTCATTTGCAGTACCATCAGCTAATTTCAATATTTTCTCTTTTTCTTGCTCGCTCCAGTTTGCGTTGAGCTCCATCTCCTATTTTCCCAGAAAGGGCGGGCTAACTGGTTCTGCCATTCTAGTGAGAATCCTTTAAATCTGGGATACACAGTGCTTCTGCGCAACCTGTAGGCCAGGGCTGTCTTATTGAATGGGCATGCTGGGCAGTTGCCCGGGGGCCCCACTTGCCCGGGGGGCCCCACCTGCCCAGGGACCCAGCCCCAGCTAAGCATTAGTCCCAACTCCCGTGTGTATCCTGCTGCCGAACTAAGCAGCTGGCTGCTGTCAGGCCACTTGGGCCGTGGAAGGGGAGCCCACATCTCCAGGAATGCCTGTCTGCCTCCACAGGGAACAGGCGCACACAGGGCAGTCGAGTCTGACTCCCGTCCGTGTATGTGATCACCGGACCCAGCCGCTGAACTTGGAAGCTGTCATTAGCCTGGCACTGCTGAACCAATAAATATAGCCTTATCCATAATTTGCATTTTTATTCTCGTGGGTGATTGTGTAGGCAGGGCCCCAGTGCACTGCATTGCCCGGGGGCCTTCAATGCTCTTAAGATGGCACTGCTGTAGGCTGAGGATTTTTTCAAATGGTAATACATTTTCTCCTGATATTATTGAATGGGGCAATTTCTTTATTAAATGTTTTAATTGCTGATATCTTAATTCATCTATCAACAGTAAATCCCTTTTGTGTCTCAATTCCTGCATTGTGCATAATTCCCCTTCATTCATAATATCGTTTATCTGTGCATTTTTATCTTTTCTCCATACTCCAAATAATGCCTCATTCCCTGGTAAAAAATAATTTGTTCCCGAAAGTGATATTGGTGGTGAGTTATAGTCCCATTTCCTTTGTCTGTGCAAAAAAATCCCATACCCTAATTACGTACATTGTGAGTGTGCTTGTGTCTTTAGAAAGGAGATAATGTGGTTGTGTTACCTAAATCACCTTATTCAATAGTTTCTTAGTTAATGTGTTTTTTATTTTAACCCAACTTTTCCCTTGCAAATGAAATGTCCAATCAATGACTTTTGTTAATAAAACTGCATTGTAATATTTTTTTTTAAAATTTGTTACAGCTAAACCTCCTTGTGTTTTATCTTTACTTATTATTGCAAACTGTATTCTTGGTCTTTTATATTGCCATATGAACCCATGTATCATTTTCTTTAATATATTATAATAATTCTGTGGAAAATATATCGGGAGCATTTGGAACTTACTAAGTATTTTTGGTAAAATTCCTATTTTGATCATAATAATATGTCCTACCCAGGAGAGTAGTCTTGTTGAGGTTTTTCTTAATTCTTCTTTAATATTGTTTAATAGTGGTATATAATTGATTTGGTACATATCCTTCCATTTAGCTGTTATTTTTACCCCTAAATATTTTAATTTTTTCTGACATTTAATGGGAATTAATTGAGGGGTTAATTTTGAAGTTTAATAGTTCTCCATAGCATTTCAAAAGTTTCATTATATTTGGTAAAGTTGTTCTAGGGCTAGAGACATAAAACAAAATATCATCCACATATGCTGCCACCTTATGTACCTCCTCTTCCAGTCTTACTCCTTTTATATCTATACAATTTGGATTAGTTGCGAGTAAAGATTCCAGTGTCAATATGAACAGTAAGGGTAAGAGGGGATACCCCTGTCTCATTTAGTTGTTCAATTCAAAGGCTTGAGACAGGGTCCCATTTATCTTTTTTTATTTTTTTATTAATACCTTTTTTTATTTTTTTAACAACAAAGCAAAAACCATCTCATATTATTAAATATAAAATACAGTTGATCTATATATTCTTAAATAAGTCCCTCCCTCCACCCACTGCCGCTGCCCCCCTCTCTTGTGCCGGTCACCCTTGCTCTTCCTTGTTATTCTTCAATTCTCCTCTTCTCTGCCTCACTCCACCTGTTCTACCCATTTCTCTGTATATTTTCTAGTTTTCTTAAAATGTATCAATTTTTCTATATATTGTTACATTTTTCCACTTGGCCCTCATCTCCACTACACAGATATTGTATTTTATATATGTAGTTTATTCTATCAAACCATTCTTTTATAGAAGGTTTCCCCGGGTCTTACCATTTTTTGGTATTGTTCCTTTCGCTGCATTTATTAAAAGAGGTACCAGGGATCTCCTATATTGTTTTACGTACAATATGTATTATGGACTATGCATACTTATGGATCAGTTGGGATCTCCTCTCCTGTAATCTCCTTTACGTAGTATTGTTTCTCTTGCCAATATTTCTTAATTTTTAAACAATCCCACCAAATATTGGCCATAGTGCCCTTCTGATTGCAGCCTCTCCAGCATAAGGGAGAGGTACTCTGCTGATGTTTTTGGGCATTTACCAGAGTTATGTATCATCTTGCTAGGCATTTATAATTAATCTCTATTGTGTTTATATCAGTCATGTACCCATGTGCTGCTCTCAGTACTTTAGCTGCTTGTTGTTCGTCCAATCGTGTGTTTAATTCTTCTTCCCAAATTTCTAATGAATATGGGCCATTCTTGACCCCCCTCCAACTCCATGAGTATTTTATAAATCATAGATATCCCATGTTTTTACCATTGTCTATGTATTGCATTGTCGTTCAATTTGGTTTAGGTTGCCTTCTGACCTAGTTGGTTGTGGTAATGTAGTGACAAAGTGCTTCAACTGTAGGTATCTCCACTCGTTTATCTTTATCAATTCACCTTGGTGTTTTGATTCCTGAAGAGATCGTATTTTCCCTTTTCTTACTATGTCTTTTAATTGAGTATTTCCTATCCAATTTTCAAACAGTGTCCCCTTACCAGGTAAAAAAAAAAAAATTGTCCCAGCTAGTGAAATTAGTGGCGAATTATATTTCCATTTTTTTTTTCTATAAATTAAATCCCATACTTGATTTATTTTCCCATAGTTGACAATATTTCTTGTCAACTCGTGTTTGCCTACATCTAATTTTCTATATTTTTGTGGTATCCAAATAGTTTTATCCAACTGTGCCTTACTTAGTGTATTCTCCAACTTAACCCATCTTTTATCACTTTTAGCATTTGTCCATTCTACCATTCGTGCAATTATTGCAGCATTATAATATCTTTTTATAGCTGATACTGCTAGCCCCTTGTGATTTTTCTCTACTCATTAACGCCAACTGAATTCTTGGCTTTATCTCCCCAAATATATTTTGAGATCATTGTCTTTAATGTTTTAAACTATGCCTGGGGCAGTGCCATTGGTATCATTTGGAGTATATATAACATTTTGACCATAGTTATCCTTTCCATCCACGAAAGTGGATGTGTTGATATTTTATTGATCTCTAATTTAATCTCATTAAGGAGTGGAATATAATTAGCATGGTACATATTTCCTATAGAGGTGATTCATTTTATTCCTAGATATTTCAATTCTTTTTTCCCCCCCAGGTAAATGGAAACTTATTTTGTAAGGCCAATTCTTCCATCTTATTTAGGCCTATATTCTGAATTTCTGATTTAACCGGGTTTATTTTTGAATTTGAGAGTTCCCCATATTTTTTCAGTTCCTTTATTAGATTTGGGAGTGTTGTTTTGGGATTGGATATATAAAGAAGGATATTGTCTGCATAAGCTGAAATCTTATGTTCTTCTTATATTGTATTGTATTGTTTGCTAATGAAGGCTCCAATGAGAGTACATACAGGAGGGGTGACAGTGGGCAACCCTGTCTAGTAGGGATCGACCGATATAGTTTTTTCGTTGCCGATACCGATATTTTGGCCATTGCATATTGGTATGGGCCGATATGGGCCGATATTTTAAACATTTAAAGTTTTGCAAAAATAAACACAATTTTCGACACAAATCTGTTACTGAACATGTTAATGTTTGTTTATTAACATTTTTAACATTAAGGGCTTGTTCTTCAAACCTTAACTGCATGAAAATTGATAGGAAAACCGCACTTGCAGGGACATCAGTTTCAGATCATCTGATTGTGAATGATGCATAAACTGCTGCAGTAGTGCACTCACTCATTTTAAATCACTACTGCAGTGCAGTCAGTGCAAAACTGCTAGAAAAAAAGCTAGACAAACAGCTAGACAGTGGATTGGAGTCAGTGGACTACCGCTGCAGTAGTGCGCCACGAACTGCAATGATTTTAAATCACTACTGCAGTCAGTGCAAATTAAACTGCTAGAAAAAAGCTAGACAACAACAAACAGCTAGACAGTGGATTGGAGGAGTCAGTGGATTGCTGCAGTAGTGCACTCACTGCAATGATTTTAAATCACTAACTGCAGTCAGTGCAAAACTGCTAGAAAAAAAGCTAGACAGTGGGGAGTCAGTGGACTACTGCTGCAGTAGTACTCACTCACTGCAATAATTTGAAATCACTACTGTTCTACTGCAGTGACTGTTGTGTTTTGGGTTTGGTGCCTCAAACCAAAGTTGTTGGAACTTTAAGGGCAAGAGTAAACAAAGTTAAGTATCATAGAATAAAAATTGAACAGTTTATTTTCAAAAAAGTTTTACAAGGTAATAGACAAGTTTTTCATGGGTGGGTTTAAGGTCCATCGGTGAGAGAAGTGAAGAAGTTAGAAAGGTAGGTGACAAGGTGAAAAATGGTGACTTTTGAGGAACATTTGTCTCTGTTGTTCCATGCGTGTATTTCAGGCTTGGAACTTTTTTCAGAGGAAAATGTCCAGGAGATTATTCTACGCGTTTCGGCTGTATAGGTATTAGCCTTTTTCAAGGATAAGTCACCATGTTTAGAAACAGCAATGAATTGTAAGTTTTTTGCACATATGCAGAATTTAAAGTAGAATTATGCAATGTGCTTTATGTTACATACATCTTTCTTTTGTCTGGTCCATGTGTGAAAGGTTTTTCCCAGGTTTCTAAGTCGCATCAGGAACTAAGGCTGCTTCTATAAATGACGTGTAATTGAGATAAATTACTTGAAAAATGCTTTTTTTCTTTTTTTTAGGAAAAGGAAATAATTGTAAATAAAAAATTATGTTTACTTACAGGCTAAATCATATAGATTAGCTGTACTGGTTGAATCCAAAAAAGGAGTTCCTCAAGATGAGAAAGTTTGTAGCTATAAAATATGTAAGGATTTTAAATATGAATGATTGAAAAAGAAGATGAGATGAACAAAGAAAATGAAACGAAGACCATAATTTCATGGTGGGTATTGTATCTTTGAGCAAGGGTGAAAAGCTTGCTATTTGTGGCAAAAAAGCAAACCTGAGAGCAGCCTTCTATGGTTCTATTTGGAATAGTAACACTTCATTTTTGTCAGGTATAGCAGAAAAAAAAAGGTTCAAGGTGCAGCATCTCCCGGGGTGTTGTCTCTCCCTCGGCTGGAGAGAAGTGATTCCCTGGGTGTGTTCCCCCGACCTTATAAAGCGGCACTTCCTTGTTGCGCAGGTGTCAAATCAGGCAGCTGCGCATCCAGGATGTCGTACGGTCGTGATATGTAGGCTATGGAGTTTGAAGACCCCTTCTCTCTTCATTTTTCAAATAATTTATCTCAATTACACATCATTTATAGAAGCAGCCTTAGTTCCTGATGCGACTTAGAAACCTGGGGAAAACCTTTCACACATGGACCAGACAAAAGAAAGATGTATGTAACATAAAGCACATTGCATAATTCTACTTTAACCACTTGCCGACTGCGCACAGTATATTTACTGCGGCAGTCGGCCCAGGCCAGGCAGAATGACGTAGGTCTACGTCGCTCGCCTGTCACTCCTTCTAGAGCCAATAGCGGGCGAGCGCGCGCCCGCCGAGGTGCGCGCCCGCCTCGGCTCGTTCACGGAGGAGTGCGGGAGTGTGACTGGCGGACCCGATGTCCGCCGGTCACACTACGATCGCCGGTACAGCGGGAGAAAGATAGAGCGGCTTATGTAAACAAGCCGCCTGTCAGTTCTCCCTGTGTAAAAATGAAGATCAGACGGTACTATGTAGAACCGTTGATCTTTTTTTTTTACACCAATAGGAATGTCCCACTACAGTTAGAAGCACGCCCCTAGGACACACTTAACCCCTCCCTGTCCAATAAAGTTAACCCCTTCCCTGTCAGTGTCATTTTTGCAGTAACAGTGCATATATATAGCACTGATTACTGCAGTAATGTCACTGGTACCCCCAAAAGTGTCAAAAATGTCAGTCAAGGGTCCGATCTGTCCGCCGCAATGTCGCAGTACCGCAAAAAAAATCGCAGATCGCCGCCATTACTCGTTAAAAAAAAACCACCAAAAATGACAAAAATCTTTCCCTTTGTTAGTAAACGCGATAACTTTTGCGCAAACCAATCAAAATACGCTTTTTGCGATTTTTTTTACCAAACATAGGTAGCGTAAAACAAATTGGCCGAAAATGTTAAAAAATTTTGATTTTTACATTTTTTTGGGGGGGAATTTCATATAAAAAAAAGTGAAAAATATTGTTATTTTTGCAAAAATTACGCTCTTTTTTTGTTTATAGCGCGTGATCAAAAAATCGCACAGGTGATCAAATACCACCAAAAGAAAGCTCTGTTTGTGTGAAAAAAAAGGACGTGAAATTCGTTTAGGTACAGCGTCGCACGACCGCGCAATTGTCCGTTAAAGTCACGCAGTAAAAAATCGCAAAAAAACCCCTGGTCTTTTAGCAGGAAAATCCTCTGGTGGTAAAGTGGTTAAATTCTGCATATGTGCAAAAAACTTACAATTCATTGTTGTTTCTAGACATGGTGACTTATCCCTAAAAAAGGGTCATACCTATACAGCCGAAACGCGTAGGATAATCTCATGGACATTTTCCTCTGAACAAAGTTCCAAGCCTGAAATACACGCATGGAACAACAGAGACAAATGTTCCTCAAAAGTCACCATTTTTCACCTTGTCACCTACCTTTCTAACTTCTTCACTTCTCTCACCGATGGACCTTAAACCCATCCACGACAAACTTGTCTTTTTACCTTGTAAAACTTTTTTGAAAATAAACTGTTCAATTTTTATTCTATGATACTTTACTTTGTTTACTCTTGCCCTTAAAGTCCCCAGAACCTTGGTTTGAGGCACCAAACCCAAAACACAACGATTTCACATGGACAGTGGCAAAACCTTACTATGGGGCATCCTAGAGATCAAAACCCATTTTCCTACTGCAGTGACTGCACTGCAGTAGTGATTTAAAATTATTGCAGCAGTGAGTGGTGCACTACTGCAGCAGTAGTCCACTGACTCCAATCCACTGTCTAGCTTTTTCTTCTAGCAGTTTTGCATTGACTGCAGCGCAGTCAGTGCAAAACTGCTAGAAAAAAGCTAGACAGTGGAATGGATTGGAGTGGACACTAGTACTATACTACTACACTTTCAATACTCCCAGTTAAGTAGAACAATATTATAGTGTAGAAAGCATAACATTTCAGCATTTTCCCCCGCTTAAACGGCTTCTGTTTTTTTCATAATATTGCTGCCGCTTCACTAAAAACACGCTCACTTGGTACCGAGGAAGGAGGAGCAGAAAGGTATCTTCTATCATGAGAAGCAAGTCTTTTGTACGTGCCTCGTTTTCTTTCCACCACTGAAGAGGATCACCACTTCTTCTGTCAATTAATGATTCCTTCAAATAGAGATGCAAATCATCATCTAGGCTCATTATTGCAGATTCAGAAGAATCCTCCGCATGCGGTCCCAATAAAACACTGAACATGGCATCTATTCGACCACAATGAAGTTTCTCTTCTGTCCGTTGTCTTTTTGGACATTTTTCTCTTTTTGAAGCATCCTGCTATTACACATTAGAAACCTGCTCTTCTTGACTTTTCTTTTTGGCAGAAACCTCCTGCACCTCCTGTTGAATATCTTCTGTCAGCCATTGTTTTGCCTTGGCCAATACATCATCAGAAGAGAAAGGATGGTTCTTGTATCAAGGATCCAAAAGACATGCAAGCACAACATTTATATTCTCTTCATGCTTCTCAAAACATTTGGCGAGGCTGTCCCTCATGGCCTGCCTACATGTTTTAGTGCCACGTGTGTTGGGTCCTTCATTCTCTTGAAGAAGCATCTTCAGCACTCTCACACATGGGATGACAGATGACACAGATGAGTAGTAATGACTCACCTCTAGTGTCACGTCCTCTATGGGGAGGAGGGTCTCAATGACATTGGCTACAATGTCCCAATGATCAGCAGTAGGACAAGAATATCCTCCATATTCAGCTGAATATATGGTAAGAGCTTGCTTCTGCTCTAGCATTCTTTGCAGCATATGAAGTGTTGAGTTCCATCGTGTTGGAACAGCGTTAATCAAGTTTTTTTTGGGTAGGCCAAGGTATTCCTGAATGCACCTCAGTCGCTGCTTGGCAAGGATTGAATGGTGGAAATGGCCTGAGCACCTCTTCAGCATGCTAATTATGTCAAGCAAAGCTCTCTGGTTTGACAGACCATCATTTACCACAAGTTGGAGGTTGTGTGCCATGCAACTGAGGTCTGACACTTCAGCAAGTCTCATTCCTTTCACCACGTTCGCTCCGCTGTCTCGAAGCACAAGCATCACTCGGTCTTTGGTGATTCCCCATTCTTCTAGCATGCCTAGAAACCTTTCTCTAATGTACTTCCCAGTGTGGGATCCTTGCATCACTTTTGTGTTCAAAACCAAATGCCTTCTTTTCCATACGCTTTGAAAGAAATGGCATTTAAGACTCATTAGTGATTCTGTTTGTCCTGACCAGCAGTCAATCGTGAATTAGAGTGAGTTGCCAGCATTCTCTGATTTCAGCATAGCCTTTACTTTCTCAACGACCTTTTGGTGAATCTTTCCCAGCATTTCAGTTCGATAATACTTGTCACTCTTCAGTGTGTACCTTGGCTCAACTATGGACATCAACCGCTTAAATCCAGAGTCAGACACCATTGTAAATGGCTGGTTATCAGTGACCATCATCTCTGTGATTACTCTGTCCTGCAGTTTGGATCTTCCATCCAATTTTAGCCTCCTTTTTTGTTCTGAAACATATCTGTTGTTGTTGCCTGGGATAGTAATATTTCACCTTGCGATTCATTTTGTTTTTTTCTGTGCTGCATGATATATTTCAACATGATGAACTCTTAGATGGGCCCAAAGATTTGACGTATTTTTGGTTTTTGCAGTCATTGATCCCATGCTTACATTGTTTGTGCACGTGTTGCACACTGCTGCTGCTTTTCCTGGTGGGGGAGATGAGAAATAATCCCAGACCACACTTTTAATTTTCCTATCTGCATCCATCTCCATTGAAATTTGAAAGACACTACTGAAATTGAATATAGGCTTAAAAAAACTGTCTGGCTGGCACCCTGTGGTGATGAGTGGCTGGCACCCTTTGGTGGCTGGCTGGCTGGCACCCTGTGGTGGGTGGGTGGCTGGCTGGCACCCTTTGGTGGGTGGTTGGCTGGCACCCTGTAGTGGGTGGCTGGCTGGCACCCTTTGGTGGGTGACTTGCTGGATGGTATCCTTTGGTGGGCGGCTGGCACCCTTTGGTGGGTGGCTGGCTGGCACCCTGTGATGGGGGGCTGGCTGGCTGGAACCCTTTGGTGGGTGGGTGGGTGGCTGGCTTGCACCCTTTTGTGGGTGGCTGGCTGGCACCCTGTGGTGGGTGGCTAGCTGGCTGGCACCCTGTGGTGGATGGCTGGCTGGCTGGCTGGAACCCTGTGGTGGGTGGCTGGCTGGCTGGCACCCTTTGCTGGCTGGCTGGCACCCTTTTGGTGGGTGGCTGGCTGGCACCCTGTGTTAGTTGGCTGGCTGGCTGGCACCCTGTGGTGGGTGGGTGGCTGGCTGGCTGGCACCCTGTGGTGGGTGGCTGGCTGATTGGCACCCATTGGTGGGTGGCTGGCTTGTATAGGCCCAGGGCCTATGGATGGCTAGCTTGTACAGGCAGGGCCTGTGGCTAGCTGGCTGGCTGGTACAGGCCTGTGGGTGGCTGGCTGGCACCGGGAAGCTGTGGGTGGGTGTATGTATGGCGGCTGTGTTAAACACACTGTGTGCACTGTAAACTCACTGTCCCGAGACTCCCCGACTCCAGACGAGGCTGAGGGAAGCTGTTCCAGTGTGTGGAGGCGCGTGGCACAACATACGCAATGACTTCACGACAATATCGGCAATATCGGTAACCTCCGGGGCCGATTCCGATATATCGGGGAAAGTGCATATCGGCCCTTGATATTTCGGCCTTGCCGATAATCGGTCGGTCCCTACTTGGCTTACACGGAAATCTGAAAAACATTTATTTTAAGTTGTAGGCCAACCAGCACTTACTAACAGAGTGATCTTTAGTGATCTCTCTTCTCACTTTTAAAGGGTTTACCAGCCTGGAGAAGTATGGGTAGTAATGTTTTAGGCTAAAGGATATACTTTTATATGTTGTGGGTCACACATACACCATGTGACTGCACTGTCACACAGAGGGTCCATAGCTCTGTGTAATCTATGACTCCAGAGTCTTTAAGCATAGGGCATTTGTTCACTCTTGGCAGTTAAATTGGGTAGTGTAAGCATATCTTGCTGAAGAGAGCTAAATAACAAAGTAACCAGTTGCTTTGTGCTGCATATAAAAGCACATTTCCTGTAAATAAATGGATTATTAATAATCTATTGTAAATATTAGTCTCGTTGTTACATATTTAATTAATCTGGTTGAAAAAGTTCATCCAGTTCAACTTATAGATGGAAAACATTGTTTTGAAATAGGAGTACACAGGCTCCTCCAATCCAAACGAATTTCTGCAGCAACTTGGTTCTTCCAGAGAGTAGCATTCATGGGATCCTAGAAGATATGACAAAATCCAACAGAGTATGGCAAAATATACAATATTCAGAAGCCTTCAGATTTCCATTCAAAATACTCAGTACTTTTATGTCATAGCAAGCATATCAACACTCCACCCATCCAGCATATATGCCCGCTCTATATTATGCACCTAGGTGGCCTCCATGATGCAATAATGTATGCTATATTCTAGACCCATCCTTCCATAATATCTTTCTAGCAATCAAAAATCCTTTTATTGATATACAATTTATTTCCCCATCGACTAAAATAATTTCCCATTTGACCAATTAACATTTTCCTGTTATAGTTACACAGTTACAGTTTGCCTTTTGAATATAATTAGCATAGGAAGAGTCTGCCAACTCTACAACTCTAGCACTCTTGACCACTTCCATTTTAATGTGTAAATGGACAACACAGAAGAAATTACACTTTCTAATTCTTTTATGCTATTAATTATATTTTTCTTTCCGCATTTTAAAGGTTTTAACTTTCTAATGTCGGCTTCCACCATAGCTTTGAAGACCTCCAAAAAATTATTAGAGGCCTTGGAAGGGTCAGTAAATTAGAGGCCTTGGAAGGGTCAGGTCAGTAAACACCAGCAGTACCCACCAACACTACCCGCCAGCATTATCCATCAGCATTACCCGCCAGCAGTAACCACCCGCAATACCCACCAGCAGTAACCACCAGCAGTACCCACCAGCACTACCTACAAGCAGTATCCAGCAGCAGTGCCCACCAGCAGTAACCGCCAGCAGTAACCGCCAGCAGTAACTGCCAGCAGTAACCGCCAGCAGTAACCGCCAGCAGTCTGGCGTTTTATTACTTATACACCCTAACTATAGTATATATTTTAAATACGGCCCGAGAAAAATTTCTCTACACTCAATGTGGCCCAGAGAAGCCAAAAGGTTGGACACCCATGTTATAAATGATTCTCTGTTGTCCAGCAAAAGCAGTGGTGAGAACTCATAACTATGTTGTACATGCAGAATTCTGTGTCAAAATCACTGATTTTCCTTGCTGATTATTTGTCAGAGCTGCGTAAATGTAAAATGCAAAGTCTTTTTCACAAATCCAATCAGCATGTATTATTATTATTATTATGATACAGGATTTATATAGCGCCAACTCTTTGTGCAGTGCTTGTATCACACCCAATGCAATTACATGCTAGTTTCATAGTAAATAAAAACTGAACTCCAGGCAGATAAAAAAATGAATGCAGTTATGCAGTAATTAAAAGTAATTACATGTACAGTATCTCACAAAACTGAGTGCACCCCTCACATTTTTGTAAAGATTTTATTATATCTTTTCATGTGACCACACTGAGGCTCGGTTCACATATATGCGATGCGGGAAGGCTGCGAATTCGCAGCCTTTTCCCGCATCGCACACGCACCCCCGGCAGTTCACACTGCCATATGCGATACGCTGGGGGTGTCAATGTAATCTTAACGACACCCCCAGTTTGATCGCATATCGCAGTGCGATCGTGCAGTTCGCACAGGATCGGATTGCACAAGTGTGAACCGCTGTGTGATCCGATCCTGATGCGGCTAGAAAAAAGGGTCCTGTGCGTGTTTGGAGCGGCTGCGGTGCGCATTTAGCCATACAAACCGTATGGCTAAACTCGCACCGCACAGCCGATCGCATGTAATATCGGACCCCGCACACGCACAAGTGTGAACCGGGGCTGAAGAAATGACACTTTGCTACAATGTAAAAACTTGTACATGTACAACTTTTATAACTGTAATTTGCTGTCCCCTCAAAATAACTTAACACACAGCCATTAATGTCTAAATCTCTGGCAACAAAAGTGAGTACAGACCCAAGTGAAAATGTCCAAATTTGGCCCAATTAGCCATTTTGCCACCCCAGTGTCATGTGACTCTTTAGTGTTACAAGGTCTCATGTGTGAATGGGGAGCAGGTGTGTTAATTTGGTGTTATCGCTCTCACTCTCTCATACTGGTCACCAGGGACGCCATCAGGGGGGGTACAGCCCATATACTTGTAAGGGGCCCGAGCATCTGGTCGGGCCCTTGCGAGGATGAGAAAAGGCAAGGGTGGGTGCAGAGGTGCTCCGTGACTGCCCTGGCTTTCTGAGTGTGAGTCGGCAGCTGCTGCGTCTCTGTGTCATTGAGCTCACATCGGGCTCTTTGCTGCCACCTCTGGCTACTTCCTGCATTTGCACTCCTCGTCTGTGCTGCCTGTACTGTATCCCAGACTGCAGCTCCTCTCTGTATCACAGACACATGGGGGAAACAAGAGCGGGGGATGGGAAGACCACCTTACAAGTAAGGGCTGTTGTACAAGTGAAGGGGGGGGTGGTTGTGTACATGTGTGTCTGTATGTATGTGTGTGTGTATATGTGTGTGTATGTATGTACCTGTGTGTGTGTACGTGTGTCTGTGTGTGTGTACATGTCTGTGTGTGTATGTGTGTCTGTGTGTGTGTACATGTCTGTGTGTGTGTACATGGGGGTGGGTGTACATGCCTGTGTGTGTGTGTACATGGGGATGGGTGTGTGTACATGTCTGCGTGTGGGTGTGTGTCTGTGAGTATGTGTGTTTGCGTGTCTGTGTGTGTTCATGTCTGTGAGTGTACATGTGTGTGTGTACACATGTGTGTTTGTGTGCGCACATGTCTGTGAGTGTACATGTCTGTGTACACGTGCCTGTGTGTGTGTGCATACGTGTGTGTGTGTGCATGTCTGTGTGTGTATGTATATATGTGTGAGTGTACATGTCTGTGTGTGTCTGTACGTGTCTGTACGTGTGTGTGTGTACATGTCTGTGTGTGTACACATGACTGCGTGTGCGTATGCGTACATGTCTGTGTGTGTCTGTACTTGTCTGTACATGTGAGTGTGAAATATATACACGTGTGAGGGGGGCTGAGTGCGTACACGTGTGAGTGGGGCTGAGTGCGTACACGCGTGAGTGGGGCTGAGTGCATACAGGTGTGAGCGGGGCTGAGTGCGTAGAGGTGTGAGCGGGGCTGAGTGCGTACACGTGTGAGTGGGGCTGAGTGCATACACGTGTGAGTGGGGCTGAGTGCGTACAGGTGTGAGTGGGGCTGAGTGCGTACAGGTGTGAGCGGAGCTGAGTGTGTTCACGTGTGAGCGGGGCTGAGTGCGTACACGTGTGAGTGTGGCTGAGTGCGCACAGGTGTGAGTGGGGCTGAGTGCGTACACGTGTGAGTGGGGCTGAGTGCGTACACATATGAGGGGGGCTGAGTGCGTACAGCTGCTGAATTGGGATCTTTTTGGACAAAATATAATTCCTCACTGTTAAATCTTGATAGCACTGATGACTTGGAATATAATTTTCATTTTCATATATTATGTTGTAAGAGTGTTAAAATAAAAGTGTACACTAAAGTACTCACTGTTATGGCTAGTAGGTGGATTTGGTGGGATGGCCCATGGGCAGGCCCTGCTGAATGTTGGTGGTCAGGTGTGGGGGGGCCCAGGCCTAAAGCTGTGTAAAGGGCCCCACAATTTCTGATGGCTGCCCTGCTGGTCACTGGTAGTTCAACATGGCATCTCATGGCAAAGAAGTCTCTGAAAAAAATAATTGTTGCTCTACATAAAGATGGCCTAGGCTATAAGAAGATTGCTAAGACCCTGAAACTAAGCTGCAGCACGCTGGCCAAGACCATTCAGTGGTTACCCAGAACAGGTTCCACTCAGGACAGGCCTCACCATGGTCGACCAAAGAAGTTGAGTGTGTGTGCTCAGCGTCATATACAGAGGTTGTCTTTGGGAAATAGACGTATAAGTGCTGCCATCATTGCTGCAGAGGTTGAAGGGGTGGGGGGAGGGGGCAGCCTGTCAGTTCTCAGACCATACGCTGCACACTGCATCAAATTGGTCTGCATCATCTAAAGATGATGCACAACACGGGGCGTGGCTAGCTGGACATGTGAGCGGACGTGTTATTTTGACGGCTCTGAGCTCCCCTTGCTGCAATCCTGCTTCATCCTTCTGATCCTACGCTCCTTTTCTGGATTTTCTTGCAGCGGGTGTTCGGTGCATAAGTCTGGGTGCCTCCGGTCGGTATCTTGGTGGATGGGAAAGAGGAGAAAGCAGCCTCCGGCCAGAATGAGCGTTACCACCCGGTCTTGTCAAGATGGCCGCCACTCCACCGCACCGCTGCCTTCCCCGGCCTCCACCCCGGACCTGTTTGGGGAGGCATCCAGGGCCTCTCCACCGCCCTCACCAGGTGCCTCTGCTCCCCCGGAGCTCCTCTCCTAGACGTTCCCAAGTGAAGATAGGATAGATGACGGTCCAGTGCGGTAACCTACTCTGACGGATGTCCTGCAGGCCATCAAGGTAAATCACTCTGACTTGATGGGGAAGGTGGCGGAGCTGAAGCTGGACATTACTATTATGCGCCAGGACATGAGTAAGGTTAGGGACCGGGTTACAGAAACTGAGCGCCGCATCAGTGACTTGGAAGACACTGTACACCCCTTGGTCCCTGAACTTAAACAGTGCGGGAAAAGGCTTAAAACTGTGGAAGACAAGATGGATGACCTGGAAAACCGCCTACGCCGTAACAACGGGCTGATGGGGCTGCCAGAGCAGGTTGAGGGGTCTGACCCTGTGTCCTTCCTGGAAAGCTGGTTCCAGGAGGAGTTTGGCCAAAATTCCCTATCATCATGCTTTGTTATTGAGTGGGCTCATAGGGTTCCTGGCAGGCCTCTCCCTGAGGGTAACCCCCCCCCCCCCCGCACTGTGATAATCCGCTTACTTAACTATAGGGACAGAGACTCTATCCTCCGTTCAGCCAGAATCAAAAGAAACTTGAGGATTAACAGCGCGGTGGTTTCCCTTTACCCGGATTACTCTCCTGGCTGGAGTCCCTTCCCCACCATGGCCGAGTACCTGGAAGTCGCACCCCTGTGACCTGAACTGTCTCCTCGGCTGAAGATTCAGTTCGCTGTCAAGGTGGCCTTTGCCCAACTTGGAACTTTTGCTTTCCTGGAGTGTCGGGTTGACATACTGCCCTGTTGTGAGGGGAGCTCCCCTTCTGTGTTGTCAGGGCTGCCTTGTCTTGCTCTTTTTTATTTTTTGTTTTATTTTTGAACATTTGACTTCCTTATATTTGTTTTTGAGTGTTTTCACTTGCTATTTACTGTGGGCACTGCCCATACTGGACCTTGCCAGGTGAACCTGGCTGGCCATGGCCTTCTACTTTCAGACATTTCTACAGTTTTGGGATAAAGCCCGCGCCTTGTTTTCTTTTTTCTCTGTTAGGCGTCTGGGCAGGGGATTCAGAGGGGTTATTTTGTTTTTTCCCCCCTCCTTCCCCCTTCTCCATTTGTTTTTTTGTGCCTGGGGGTCAGGACTAATTTTTTCGCCCTGTCCCTCATGTTTAATTGTCGTCTGTGCCTGTGTGTGCGTGTCGGTGTCCTGTGTTTGAAGGAGACACACCTGACTGGCTCCCGAACCCGAGCGTTACATAAGTATTGGGTCTCTAGTTCCTACCACTCCACCTATTCCAATTATGCTAGGGGGGTCTCAGTTCTGATCCGTAAAGGGCTGCCCTTCACCTGTTCCAAGGTAATCACTGACCCGTTTGGCCGTTACATTTTTTTATTGTGCACTATTCATGCAGTGCAGTTGCTCCTGGTGGTAGTGTATGTGTCTCCCCCTGTCACGGCTGCTATTTTCTCTGATTTGAGTGTGGGTCTGGCTGGGTTCCCCTGTGTTCCCACTCTCCTGATGGGGAACTTTAATTCGGTTCTGGACCCTGTTCTGGACCGATTGAGGCCCCTCCAGCA
This sequence comes from Pelophylax lessonae, assembly GCF_965119305.1. Classification (NCBI taxonomy): domain Eukaryota; kingdom Metazoa; phylum Chordata; class Amphibia; order Anura; family Ranidae; genus Pelophylax; species Pelophylax lessonae. The sequence goes on along the minus strand of NC_138768.1, from coordinate 467,228,552 downwards.
TGAGTCTAAATTGTTCAGTCAGTGGTGTGCCTCATACAACTATGTGGATGTCTGGCGCTTGGGTCACCCGGGGGTTAGGGTTTATTCTTGTCAATCCAGGATGTACAATGCTCTTTCCAGGCTGGACTATGCACTGACTTCTCCCGACATGACGCCCTTGGTGCATTCGGTAGACTACATTGCCCAGATGCTTTCTGATCACTCTGTGCTCAGAGTTGACCTGATTGTAGGTCATAGGGCCACCTTTCGGCTGTGGAGACTCCTAATCTCCTAATCTGCGAGAACCGGTTCTGCAGGACATGGCCAAGTACTGGGAGTTCAACGCCCAATCATCCTCTGCGGGATCTCTCTGGGATGCCTTTAAGGCCTCTACACGGGGCGTCTACATCTCACGTATTGCTGCCCACTGCTGTTGTAGTCGGGCCGCTTTGCGTGAGCTAGAGGATTCCTTGGCCGCCGCGCGTGCTCGGTATGCTGCTGACCCTACTCCTGCCCTTCGCGATGCCCTGGTTAGGGCTCACACTGCCCTTAAGCTGCATCTAGTTGACATGACACGTAAACAACAGCTCTATCTGACTGCTAGACTCCATGAACATAGTGGGAAGAACGGTAAGCTCCTGGCGTTCCTCTCCAGGGTGGACTATGTGGACCGTTCTATCGCCCAAATTCATACGGCCGGCGGCTCGGTTGCGTCGGACCCCTTTCTTATCAATGCGGCATTTCGATCCTTCTATTCGGACCTTTACTCGGGACAATGTATGGTTGACGAGGCCGAGCTTGTTGGGTTTTTGGAATCATTGGAATTTCCGGTGTTGTCTGAAGCCCACAGGCTGCTGCTGGATTCCCCTCTGACTACTGACGAAATTGAGACTGCTATTGGCTCTCTACCTTCTAACAAAACCCCTGTACTAGATGGCTTGCCCGTGGAGTGGTACCAGGAGTACCCGGAGGACCTGGCTAGCAGATTACAGGACCTCTATGCGGCGGCTCTGGATGAAGGGGAGCTCCCGGCCTCTATGCGGGAGGCTCTCATAGTGGTGTTACCCAAACCCGACAAGGATAGGTTGTTGTGCGACTTCTACCATACTATATCTTTGCTTAACAGCGATGTTAAGATTCTTGCCAAGCTTTTAGCTACCCGTCTTGGTAAGGTTATAAGCACTCTCATCCACCCAGATCAGAATGGGTTCATGCCTGGAAAGAGCACGTATGATAACATCCGCCGCTCCACTTACACCAGTACAGTGCAGCTAAGGCAGCCAGGAGTGGTCTAGTGTTATCTTTGGACATCAGGAAGGCCTTTGACACCGTGAGGTGGGATTTCCTCTGGCAGGTCATGTATAAAATGGGTTTTGGCCTCTCCTTCATTAAATGGGTGCGTCTGCTCTACTCGAAACCTCTAGCCAGAGTATGTACTAATAAAGATGTTTCTGCACCGTTTGCTCTTCAAAGTGGTACTAGACAGGGCTGCCCTCTGTCCCCTCTTCTGTTTGCCCTGGCCATTGAGCCCTTGGCTCTAGCAGTGTGGCAGACGGCGATGGTGGGCGGTATCCTTTGTGGTGACCTAGAGGAAAAAATCTTGTTGTACGCGGATGACGCACTGATCTACCTTGATGGTCGTGAGTCATCTTTTGAAGCCTTACTGGGGGTGGTGGAGGAGTTCGGTGGGGTGTCCGGCCTCAGAGTGGGCTGGGATAAATCGGGGGCTTTCCTGCTTGGCCCGCTTGTGGATTAACATTTTTAAGATGATTTACTTACCTAAATTCCTTTGTTTTTCGTGCTTCACCTGTGATTTTACCCAGGCGTTTATTCCATAAAATAGATTCCACTCTCACTTCTTTTTTATGGCAGGGCTCTCGCCCTTGTATAGCTAGGTCCTCCCTCCAGGCCTCCAAATTCCAGGGCGGCCTGGCATGTCCTGATCTTTACAAATATTTTATTGCGTCCCAACTTACCTATTTATATGACTGGCTTGGTGACTCTCCTGGGAACTCCTCCACCATCCTTGTATCGGCCTTGCACGGCTCGAAGATGCAGGCTCTAGACGCTCTCCACAGGGCCCGACATGGTGTGTGCAACCGTTCCTTTTTTAAATACTTGTTACTACGCCACGCCGCTCGGGCGCAGTTTGCTGGGTTGACCCTGGAGCTCGAGGAATTCCCAATGGAAAAGTTGTTGTCTATCCCAGAGGTAACTAAAATGATCACTACGTTTTACTCGAAGCTGCAGGCGGCTAGTGCCGAGCCATTTAAGCTGGCCACGTGCAAGTGGGTCACACTGCTTTCTGAGCTGTCCAAGGAGGTGTGGGATGAGGCCTCTGAGGTGTGCTTCCAGGACCTTATTAGTTCTAACCACACACTCATACAGTTCAAATTCATTCACCATTTGCACTACACGCCTCAAAAATTGGTCCGTATGGGTGTTGCCCCGGGAGCCGCCTGTCCTAGATGTGGTTGTCCTGCAGCAGACCTCCTCCACATGTTTTGGTCCTGCCCCCATATTAAAGGTTACTGGATGTCTATTTTTGCATTTTTTTTATGATAAATTATACCTGCCGGTCCCACATACGCCGGAGGTGGGCCTGTTGGGTGTTTTGAATGATTTCATTCACCATGTATGTCCCCGGGCCCTGCTCCTCATACTACTGTTCTATGCTAGGAAATGTATCTTGTTGTAACGCTCCTGCGTTTTTGTAGTAGGCTGGATTTGCAGCTGCAGAATCTCCACTCAGTAGTCATGTAGAGATGTGTTGAATAACCAGATCCAACTCTCCAGACTCATCACTGTGGGCTTGTCAGCTTCAGCATACAGATATACACACTCAATAAGATGTTCCTGGAGTGATAGGATGTATATAACAATATGAAGATGATGTGCTGAAGGGACAGGTGTGAACAGTGACAGAGATGGCAAGCACATGATAGAAATGTTCAGGAGAGTATTAGATGGTATTAAGTAGAATGCAGATAGGTTAGTAATCGAGTATGGTAACAGGTGGTGAGGACAGCAGATGACAAATACAGGATAGACTAACCCAGTGCAAGGATAGATGGTAGTAGACTCAAGAGCTAGCAATCTATGTAACAGTGCAGATGATAGAATTAGTATGCATAGATAGTAACAGTCCTTATGTGCAGAGGTAGATAGTGTAAGTAAGGTTATGGAGGATTCCCCTGTGGGGTACTTATCACTAGTAAAGTTAGTAGTAGCAGGGTCCAGTAGTAAGGGAGTGATCCAGTAGCGAGATACAGGGATTGGTAGCGAGGTTCCGGTCTGTTTCCAAGTAAAAGGGAATAGCTGGAGGTTCCGGTAGCAAGGTAAGCTTGTAAGCATGTGGACACACGGCAGGTTGAACGAACGATGTGAGAGAGAACGCCGGCGGTTGAAATAATCGCTCTGCGGCGCTCGGCGATGACGTCATCCGTCTTAAAGGTGTATGCGTACCACCTAATTAGAAAGGTGGGACGCATATTTGAAAGAAAAGTGGAAAATAAGGGTACCAGAATCTTACAGTACCCCCCCCTTAAGGCCGGCTCCGGAAGGCCTATAGCACTGGTTTCTCTGGGTATTTCGAGTGAAATCTTCGTATAAGCCTAGGTGCATGAACATCAGTGGTATCCAACCAGGTGTCGTCTTGGGGTCCATAGTTCTTCCATCTTATGAGATACTGGAGTCTTCCTCTGTGGATACGAGAATCCAAAATCTCCTTAATCTCATATTCTTCTCTTGTACTGGAGGTGGAGGCAAGATGGTAGGCCTTATTCCCTGATTAGGAACATGGGGTTTCAGTAGCAACACATGGAAGATGGGATGGATCTTGAGATCTGCTGGTAAGGTGAGCTGTACTGCAGCTTTTCCAATAAGTTTCTTAATTGGGAAGGGTCCCAGAAATAAAGGTCCAAGCTTTTTGCTAGGGATCTTTAATCTTAAATTTCTTGTCTATAGCCAAACGAGGTCCCCAATAGCATACTGAGGAGAAGGTCTTCTACGTAGGTCGTAGTACTTCTTTTGTTGGCTATGGGCATGTGAGATAGTGGTATTAAGTAAACCCAGAGAGTCCTTTATTTGGGTAAGATAGTCTGAGGCTACTGGGTTACTTGATGGTAGGATGCGTGGTGGAAGAAGTGTGGGATGAAACCCATAGTTCAAGTAGAACGGACTTTGCTTAGTAGTACTGTGGGTTGCGTTGTTATAAGCAAATTCCGCCAGAGGGAGAAGGTCCACCCAATCATCCTGTAGGTATGATGTGTAGCAACGCAGATATTGTTCTATACACTGGTTGACTCTTTCAGTCTGTCCGTTGGTCTGAGGGTGGTAGGGAGAATTGAGCTTTCGCTCAATCCGTAATATATGACAAAGAGCTTGCCAAAATTTGGAGATGAACTGTGAACCAGAGTCTTTGGTATTCCGTGTAACTTGAACACATGTTTCATCAGTAGTTCCGCTGTTTGTTTGGATGAAGGTAGTCTACGGATAGCGATGAAATGTGCCATCTTTGTCAGGTGGTCCACTGACACTAGAATGGTATTAAATCCTTTAGAAGGTGGTAGTTCTACTATAAAGTCTAAGGATACAACCTCCCATGGAACCTGGGGTATTGGTAGACTGCAGAGTAGACCAGATGGTTTTGTAGTGTCAATTTTGGACCTTGCACAGATGTCACATGAAGATACAAATTTTTGTACAGACGTCTTCATATCAGGCCACCAAAACTGCCTAGTAAGCAAATTAAGGGTTTTCGTCATACCCATATGTCCTGCCATGGGCACATCATGTGATAACTCCAAGATCTTGGTACGCATAGTAGGGGGTATGTAGAGTTTGTCGTTGTAGTAGAGGAAGCCTTCTGCATCAGTACTTAGTTGTGGTGGAGGTGAATCCAATCTTATACTGTGCAAAATCTCTTCCTTCAGGGAACGAACAACCCCAATAATACGTTCATAGGGTATTATAGGAATAGAAGGGATTTCAGCGCAGTTATCTTCAGTTAATCGTGATAGCGCATCCGCTTTTTTATTTTTGTCTGCAGGCATGTAGGTCACTAAGAAGTTGAATCTTAGGAAAAATAATGACCATCGTACCTGCCGGTGGGAGAGAGTTTTGTTAGTCTGGAGGTATTGAAGGTTTTTGTGATCTGTATATATTAGTATTGGTAACCGGGTACCCTCAAGTAGATGTCGCCAATTCTCCAGTGCCAGTTTTATGGCAAGCAACTCCATTTCACCCACTGGGTAATTCACCTCTGGGCTGCTTAATGATTTTGAAAAGAAAGCAACTGGGTGGAGTGGTGAAGTATTTGTTGGTCGTTGGGAGAGAACTGCTCCTACTGCCATATTTGACGCATCTACCTCCAGAATATATTGGAGGGATGGGTCTGGATGGCGTAGTATGGGAGCAGAAGTAAAGCTTGATTTTAACAAGCAGAAAGCTCGATTTGCTTCTTCTGACCATTTGAATGGTTTCTTTATACTTGTCAATTGTGTGACAGGTCTCACAATGGCAGAAAAGTTCTTGATGAACTTCCTATAGAAGTTTGAAAATCCAAGGAATCGCTGTAATGCCTTACGAGTTGTTGGTATAGGCCAGTCCAGAATACAGGATATCTTGCTCATATCCATCTTAATTCCGGTTTTGGATATGATGTATCCCAGGAATAATATTTCTTCTTTATGAAATAGGCATTTTTTTAATTTCACGTATAGATTGTGTGCGAGTAATCTGGATAATACAAGTCTTACATGTTTTATATGTTCAGAGAGAGATCGAGAATAGATAAGTATATCGTCCAGATATACTACAACACAGACATCAAGTAAGTCTCTAAAGATGTCGTTTATGAACCTTTGGAAGGCTGCGGGAGCATTACACAACCCGAATGGCATCACAAGATATTCGAATAATCCGTATCTGGTTCTGAATGCTGTTTTCCACTCATCCCCGTCACAGATTCGGATTAGGTTGTATGCCCCTTTCAGGTCTAATTTAGAGAAGTAAGTAGCCCCACGCACTTGTTCAATGAGTTCAGGGATGAGCGGTAAAGGATAGCGATCCTTTATTGTAATCGTATTTAATTGCCTATAATCGATAATAGGCCTAAGACTTGAATCCTTATTGCGGACAAATAAAAGTCCTGCAGCTGTGGAAGAAGTAGAGGGTCTGATGAACCCTTTTGTCAAATTCTCATCCAAGTATTCCTTGAGATGAGAAAGTTCATCCTGTGAAAGAGGATAAACATGACCGAAAGGCAATTTGCTGTTAGGGAGTAGATCGATAGTGCAATCATAATCCCTATGGGGAGACAACATTTGGGCATTTTTTTCAAGGAATACTTCGGACAGATCCTGATAGCATAGTGGTGCAATCTCATCTGACACCACAGACAGGATCTTTCCATAAGATGGGAGGTTACACGTAATCTCACAATAGTGAGAAGGGAAAGACAAAGTCCGTTTTTTCCAATCTATGATTGGTTGATGTGTGTGTAACCAGGGGAGTCCCAAAATAATAGAAAAATGGGGTGAAGATAGTATATCAAAAGTGGTGGTCTCCATATGAGACTCGTTAGTAGTGAGTGCTTGTGTCTGGTTGGTGATTGGACCAGAAGATAGTGGGATACCGTTAATGAAACTAACAGAAACAGGTTTAGGTTTTGAAATAATAGGTATTTTATTTAAGGTAACAAAACATGTATCAATATAGTTTCCACAAGATCCGGTGTCGATCATAGCCTTGGTGGTAATCCTAGTCTGGTCCCACTGTAATGTCAAATGAACAAAGAGATAGGGGTTAGAAAAGGAAGTCGTTAATCCTCCTAGCAAAACATGTGAACACTCACTCTCTTTTTTGCGGACAAGGGGACAGACGCTTATCAAATGATCCGGGGATGCGCAGTACATGCAGAGGTTTCTGGATCTTCTTCTGGCTCGTTCAGTAGTTGATAAAGGTGGGCGTATGGTTCCTACCTCCATGGGAGTAGGGTCAACGGCCGAAATCCGAGAAGGACTAGATGATGGCATTCCCATTTTCTCAGCCCTTCTTTCACGCAGTCGCCTGTCGATGTTGATACTGAGTTGTATTAAGGCATCCAAGGTGCCAGGTAAATCCGCTCGGGCGAGCTCGTCTTTAACAGCTTCTGACAAGCCGAGTCTGAATTGAGTTCGCAGAGATGTATCATTCCACCCTGAATCAAGGGTCCATCTTTTGAACTCAGCTACAAAGTCTTCTACAGGTCTCCTTCCTTGTTTTAAAGCCCTCAATTGAATATCAGCAGTACTCTGCCTGTTGGGGTCATCATATAAACTAGCGAGTTCCGCTAGGAATAAAGAATAGGAGTTCAGAAGCTGATCATTTTTTTCAAAGAGAGAGTCTGCCCAGGCCCGTGGGTCACCCGTTAAGTATGAGATAACGGTACAGACTTTAATTTGATCAGTAGGGTATGTACGAGGTTTTAACAAAAAAAGTAATTGACATGCGTTTTTGAATTCACAAAATTTTTTCCGATCACCTGTAAACACTAGAGGAGGGTTTATTTTAGGTTCAGGGGGTTACCTGCTGTATCAGAGTCTGATTTTCTTCTTTTACTTCAGTAAGAGCAAGCATTAATGCATTTACTTGTTGTGTTAATTGTGTCACTTGAGTGGGTAATTCTGCTGAATCCATTTTTTAGCATTCGTTCAATCTGTAACGCTCCTGCGTTTTTGTAGTAGGCTGGATTTGCAGCTGCAGAATCTCCACTCAGTAGTCATGTAGAGATGTGTTGAATAACCAGATCCAACTCTCCAGACTCATCACTGTGGGCTTGTCAGCTTCAGCATACAGATATACACACTCAATAAGATGTTCCTGGAGTGATAGGATGTATATAACAGTATGAAGATGATGTGCTGAAGGGACAGGTGTGAACAGTGACAGAGATGGCAAGCACTTGATAGAAATGTTCAGGAGAGTATTAGATGGTATTAAGTAGAATGCAGATAGGTTAGTAATCGAGTATGGTAACAGGTGGTGAGGACAGCAGATGACAAATACAGGATAGACTAACCCAGTGCAAGGATAGATGGTAGTAGACTCAAGAGCTAGCAATCTATGTAACAGTGCAGATGATAGAATTAGTATGCATAGATAGTAACAGTCCTTATGTGCAGAGGTAGATAGTGTAAGTAAGGTTATGGAGGATTCCCCTGTGGGGTACTTATCACTAGTAAAGTTAGTAGTAGCAGGGTCCAGTAGTAAGGGAGTGATCCAGTAGCGAGATACAGGGATTGGTAGCGAGGTTCCGGTCTGTTTCCAAGTAAAAGGGAATAGCTGGAGGTTCCGGTAGCAAGGTAAGCTTGTAAGCATGTGGACACACGGCAGGTTGAACGAACGATGTGAGAGAGAACGCCGGCGGTTGAAATAATCGCTCTGCGGCGCTCGGCGATGACGTCATCCGTCTTAAAGGTGTATGCGTACCACCTAATTAGAAAGGTGGGACGCATATTTGAAAGAAAAGTGGAAAATAAGGGTACCAGAGGTACCAGAATCTTACACTTGTTACATTGGAAAAGTGTTGAACCGCCTAGCGTACAGCAGTTGTATGTTATATGTATATTAAAAAAGAATAGCGCACACATGCAATATACATGTCGCTTGGTTCATAGCTGCACCGCCTTTAGATATACATGTTCAGGGTTTGCTCCCCCAATTTTTTGCTTGTTTATTAAGTTGTATGTTATAGTGCGTGGAGATCAACCACTCTATAGACTAATCTATAAGAGTAGAGGGTGTCCTGGTAAGTTTTCTAAAGTTTGGCAACCTTGGCTTGATGTAGAGGATTCGTTCTGGGCGGATACCCCTCTGCCTTCCAGCTTGTCTGCTGACTGAGACCATGGAGGTCCCATGTGAATTGAGGATTATCTGACTGGCATGTAGTATAATACCTTCTCCCCCCTAGGGGGATGGATAGTTGAGGGTGGGGGAAGGTGTGTGTGCGTGTGTGGATGTGTGGGTGTGTGAGTTGGTTTGTGAGTGTGTGAGTGTCCTTGTCTATGTCGGTCATCTTGTCTGGTTATCCCTCCACTGTCCACCTTAGGGTGGGGACCACTTAAGGTGTCCTGCTAGGTGTGTCCCTATGTTGCCGTTCGGCATCTAAGCAATTCCGTCTTGAGGTTCCCCCCCATCCTTCTCTTCCTCCCTAGGCCCCATTGGCCTGTTTTTTGAGTTGTCTATGCTGCAATGCTTTCCATTGGTTCGTTGTTTATACCCTGTTCTGTTTCTGACATTGCTTGTACTTTTGTATGTATTGTTCTTGAAAAGTTATAAATAAACACCTTTCAAAAAAAAAAAAAAAAAAGATGATGCACAACAAATCTCGCAAACAGTTTGCTGAAGACAAGCAGATTAAGGACATGGGCTACTGGAACCATGTCCTGTGGTCTGATGAGACCAAGATAAACGTATTTTAATTTAGATGGTGTCAAGCGTGTGTGGCGGCAACTAGGTGAGGAGTACAGTCAAGCACGGTGGTGGGAGTGTCATGGTCTGAGGCTGCATGAGTACTATTGGCACTGGGGAGCTACAGTTCATTGAGGGAACCATGAATGCCAATGTGTACTGTGACATACCGAAGCAGAGCATTATCCCCTCCCTTCCTAGACTGGGCTGCAGGGCAGTATTCCAACATGATAACAACACCAAACACACCTCCAAGACAACCACTTCCTTGCTAAAGAAGCTGAAGGTAAAGGTGATGGACTGGCCAAGCACGTCTCCAGACCTAAACCCTATTGAGCATCTGTGGGGCATCCTCAAATGGAAAACGGAGGAGTGCAAGGTCTCTAACATCCACCAGATCTGTTATGTCATCATGGAGGAGTGAAAGAGGACTCCAGTGGCAACCTGTGAAGCTCTGGTGCACTCCATGCCCAGGAGGGTTAAGGCAGTGCTGGAAAATAATGGTGGCCACGCAAAATATTGACACTTTGGGCCCAATTTGGACATTTTCACTTAGGGGTGTACTGATTTTTGTTGCCAGCAGTTTAGACATTAATGGCTGTGTGTTGAGTTTGTAGCACCCTCCTAGGTAAATGCTAGTGAGAGAGTAAAGTTTTGCGCTCTGTCTGCTTACCAGAGGGGCTGCAGGTAAATCTATACTGTTCTCTGCCTACCAGAGAGCAGGATCTGTTAGTGAGGTCTGCTCATTGTGCTCAGTATGCAATTAATTCAATCTAGAGAGTGTTTCACGCTGGTCCAATAGGTAGGCATGTTGGACAGTGGGAGGAAACCTGACGAATGGGTGCATAGGCTTTTAAAACAGTCCTGATGATTGGCAGAGGGCAGGCTTCCTCAGTGCATGTTGGGATACTGTTTACAAGCCAGGAGCACATGTGCTCGGGGTCTTTCATTCGAGAGTCCCGGGGGGGAGGGAGCAACTGCCTCCTCCTCTGTAGAGGTGCCTTGCGGTCTCAAGAGGTCATTCTGAGGGCCAGAGGAGTGGTTGACAGGAGCTGAACCCAGAGGTCCCGGGAAGCTGACTGAGAGGGGAGACACTGGAGGTCCTATTTCTGCAGTATCGTGAGTACAAGAACTCGTGTTAAGGGGCCTGACCTGAGGGGGGCCACCCCTGCTCATAGGATAGTCGGTGGACAGGTGTCAGCAGAAAGAGGATGCTAGGAAGAGTATCCTGAAAGAAAGGAAAATCTGACCAAAACTAACACAGACGGGTGAGAAAATCTTCTTATACTAGCCTTTACCTGCTATTCTGGTTCAGGAAGTAAGAGAAAACCCTCATCGAACAGCATTTAAAACAGAGAGGGGGGAATTTATCAAAACTGGAGCAGACAATCTTGAGCAGCTGTGCATGGCAACCAATCAGCTTCTATCTTCAGCTTGCTCAGTAAAGTTTTGAAGATAAAAGATAAAAGCTGATTGGTTGTCATTTGATAAATTCCCCTAAAAGATTCTAACCCTTCTCCGTTATCCAAAAAAAAAAAAGTTGTGTCAGAAGTTTGGTGTCTGAAAACAGGAAAATATCACCCCCTGGGCCTGTCTTCAAACTAGATCCTGTACATTTCCCTTTCTAGCTAGAACTGAAAAAAGTTTGTAAAGAGTTGGGCTTCAAAGGCAATTGGCAACATACTGAATCTGCCTTGTCTTCTTACAATTCGTTTATTGTCTTCTTTCTATAATTTCCACTTTTCCTTAGAGTTCATGGTCACTGCACAGGGCCCCTGAAATGAATTTTGCAAAAAGCCTCGTAATTAGTTCTTGCCCGCTATTTAGCTGCACAACATTATTACAGAGAAGAGAATTGTTTATGAAACCTAATTAAAATCCCATTTCATCCAAAGTTTAACCTATTGCATACATTGTGGATGTACACTGGATTAAATAACGAAAAGCAAGGTTACCTACACTTATCAATAGATTATAAGAAGAGCCATTCTTTGGGTTAAAGGAGGCCCTATTATGCAAAAGCCAAATAGTTGTCATTGGTGAAAAAACAGAAATGAAGTGTATAGTGACTCAAGTACTTTCTATGTGAAACTTAGCCATACTTTAGCTGAGTTGAGAAGATTTGCAGTAGATAATGTACATATCATCATACTTCTGTCTAATATGATAAGCAGCCTGTTCTACATGATAAAGACAAGATGATTCATATGCAGACACAATGTCGAGAACCTCATCCTAAAAAAAGGTAAAGGATTAGTGTTATAAATACAAAAGTGTTATGACTGCTCCCAACAATAGTACAGTGGACAGCAGTGCAGAGACAAGGTCATCTAGAGCCCAGGGCGAACATGCCATATTAGGCCCCCCCAAGATGTATGAGCATTATGTATCAGCAAAAATCCCCTCCTCCCAAAAAAAAATAAAGCACTAATCTGCATGCTTAGCTCAAATTCTCTCATTCCACATAAGCTCCCAGCACAACCCCCCCCCCCCCCCCCTCCAAACTGTATGAGTATTATTGTCAGCAACAATCCCCTCCCCCTCAAAAAATTGAGCTCTAATCTGCATGCTTAGCTCAAATTCTCTCTCTCCACCTATGCTCCCAGCACAATTACACCTCCTACCCAAAAAAACATTCCCCCTTTCTAGCACAAATCCTCAAATCTCCTCTCCTAACACAAATCTTTCCACCCCCCCCACTCCAAATCCACCCCACCCAGCACAAATTCCCCTCCCCAATCCTCCATCCTAGCACAAATTCCCCCCCCCCCCAATTTCACCTCCCAATCATCTCTACTAGCACAAATCCTCTTACCCAGAACAATGTCCCCTCCTAGCACAAATAATCACCCATCCCCCCCCCCCCCATATTACCTTTTCTAGCACAAACTCCCAAATCCCCCATCCTAGCACAAATCCCTTCCCCAATCTCCCCGCTCAGCACAAATCCCTCCAACTCACCACTCCTAGCACACCTCCCCCAATTTCCCCTTGTTACGCTGAGCGCTCCGGGCCCCCTGCTGGCCTCGGAGCGCTCACAGCGTATGCCTCCAGGCAGCACTCCAGCGTCTCGGCGTGTGCGTCCCCGCTCTCTAGGGCGCGCGCGCCGGGACTCTTAGATTCAAAGGGCCAGTGCACCAGTGATTGGTGCCTGGCCTAAAGTGGTTATTAAGGGTTAAGGTTTGTGAGAGGCAGTGCTGACTTAATTAGGCTTCACCTGTGCACTACCCATAAATACCTTCTCCTCCCACAGCTTCCTGCCGGATCTTTGTGCCTTGTGCCTTTGAGAAAGCGTTCCCTGCTGTGTTTGTTTGCTTTGCCTGTTGCCGAACCCGTTGCTACCGACTACTCGCCTTTGAACCTTTGCCGCCTGCCCTGATCTCTGCTACGTCCGACTACGCTCTTGCCTACTCCCTGTGTACCACGCCATATCAGCTGCCAGAGGGGTCGAGTTGTTACTAGGGGATGCGACCTGGTAGTTACCGCCGCAGCAAATCCATCCCGCCTTGCGGCTGGCTCTGGTGAAGACCAGTAACTGCTTAGAACCGGTCCTCTAGTACAACCCGTGCCATCGCCTCTCTGGTCCAGAGGATCCACTACCAGTCCTGCCGGTTCCTGACAGTAAGATCCGGCCATGGATCCCGCTGATGTTCCCCTGCCAAGCCTAGCGGACCTCACCACCATTGTGGCCCAGCAGGGTCAACAGCTGGCCCAGTTGACCGCTATGTTGCAGCAGCTCCTGCCTTCTCAGCAACAGCCAGCACCTCCGCCTGCAGTTTCCACCGGTTCCAGAATCCGTTTGTCCCTACCAGACAAATATGACGGAGATCCAAAGCAGTGCCGTGGGTTCCTGTCGCAGTGCTCTCTCCACCTCGAGCTACTGTCCGACCAGTTTCCTTCTGAGCGAGCCAAGGTAGCCTTTATTCTCAGTTTACTGTCCGGGAAGGCCCTGGCCTAGGCTACACCACTATGGGACCGTGCAGATCCTGCCACCGCTTCCGTCCAGAGCTTCTGCCTAGAGTTCCGGAATGTTTTTGAGGAGCCTGCCCGGGTTACCTCCGCAGAGACTGCCTTACTAAACTTGACCCAAGGAGATTCTTCCATGGGTGACTATGCCATTCAGTTCCGCACCCTGGCTTCTGAGCTGAACTGGAACAATGAAGCCCTTTGCGCCACCTTCAAGAAGGGACTTAACAGCGAGATAAAGGACGTCCTGGCTGCACGTGAGCTTCCTTCCACTCTTAGTGACCTCATCTTGCTGGCCACTAGGATAGACAAGCGTTTCGCCGAAAGACAAGAGGAACTCCTCCTTGAAAAGGAAAAAGCTCGTCCTAGACGTTACCCTCGTCTGGCTCCCGTTTTTCTGCGTCCACCTCAACCCGCTACTGGGCCTCCCGCCATGGAGGCCATGCAGGTGGATCGGTCACGCCTGGCTCCGCAAGAACGAAGCCGCCGCAGAGACGAGAACCTGTGTCTGTACTGTGCCAGTACCGAGCACTTCCTTAGAGATTGTCCTCTCCGTCCACCGCGTTCGGGAAACGCTCGCACCTAGTAAACGTGGGAGAGGCGTTGCTAGGTGTGGATTCTTCCTCTCCACGTCTCATCATACCTGTGCAGTTGATCATCTCTTCCAAGTCCTCTTTCTCCGCAACCGCCTTCTTGGATTCCGGTTCAGCTGGCAACTTCAAGTATCGTATTCCAGTAATCCGTCTACCCAAGCCGTTTTTCATCTCTACTGTTAACGGTGAGAGACTCTCTGCCACCGTGCAGTTCCGTACCCAGCCTCTGCAGATGGACATCGGAATATTTCATACCGAGACTTTAGAGTTCTTTGTCCTTCCCTGCCGTGGCTTTGGGTCTGCCGTGGCTTCAACGTCATAGTCCTGTCCTGAATTGGTCCACCGGTGAGATCCTGCGTTGGGGTTCCTCCTGTTCTGACCGCTGTCTCAAGCCTGCTCTGGTCAAACAGGACCCGCAAGTTTCTCCGCCTCCTGGGCTGCCCAAACCATACCATTCCTTTGCGGATGTCTTCTGCAAGAAACAAGCTGAGGTTCTTCCTCCTCACCGACCCTATGATTGCCCGATCGACCTGATACCTGGTTCTACTCCACCTCGGGGCAGAATTTATCCTCTCTCACCTCCTGAGACTCTTGCCATGTCTGACTATATACGTGAGAACATACAGAGAGGATTCATAAGAAAATCTTCTTCTCCTGCTGGGGCCGTTTTTTTCTTCGTGACAAAAAAAGACGGCTCTCTCCGCCCCTGCATTGACTACAGAGGTCTTAATAAAATTACCATCAAGAACCGTTACCCTCTGCCTTTAATCTCTGAGTTATTTGATCGTCTCCGAGGGGCAAAGATCTTCACTAAATTGGACCTTCGGGGGGCCTATAATCTGATCCGTATCCGTGAGGGAGACGAATGGAAGACCGCCTTTAACACAAGGGACGGCCATTTTGAGTATTTGGTGATGCCCTTCGGCCTCTGCAACGCACCTGCTGTCTTCCAGGAATTTGTCAATGATATTTTCAGGGACTTACTTTACACCTGCGTGGTCGTATACCTGGATGATATCCTCATCTTCTCCTCCAATTTGGACCAACACCGGGCCCATGTGCGACAAGTCCTTACTCGTCTTAGGAGGAATCGCCTGTACGCTAAACTTGAAAAATGTCTTTTTGAACGGACCTCCCTGCCTTTCCTGGGATACATTATCTCAGCCCAAGGACTTCAAATGGACCCAGCCAAGCTCTCTGCGGTTCTGGATTGGCCACGCCCCTCTGGTCTCCGAGCCATACAAAGATTTCTGGGCTTTGCGAACTACTACAGGCAATTCATCCCTCACTATTCCACTCTGGTAGCTCCTATCGTGGCTCTCACAAGAAAAGGAGCTAACCCCAAATCCTGGCCTTCCCAAGCCGAGGAAGCCTTCCAGTCCCTGAAATCCGCCTTTGCCTCTGCACCCGTTCTCTCTAGACCAGATTCCACCAAGCCTTTCTCTCTTGAAGTGGATGCCTCCTCGGTGGGAGCCGGAGCTGTCCTCACCCAGAAGTCCTCCAGGGGCAAGACTTCAACTTGTGGCTTCTTTTCAAAGACATTCTCTCCCGCAGAGAGAAATTACTCCATTGGGGACAGAGAACTGCTGGCTATTAAATTGGCACTGGAGGAATGGAGACATTTACTCGAGGGCGCCACACATCCTGTGTACATCTTCATGGACCACAAGAACCTGGCTTATCTCCAGTCTGCTCAGAGATTAAATCCCCGTCAGGCCCGTTGGTCTCTGTTCTTCGCCCGCTTTAATTTTGAGATCCATTTCCGTCCGGCTTGTAAGAACATTAGGGCAGATGCTCTGTCTCGCTCCTCTGATGTGGTGGGCGACGAGTTAACACCCCAATATATTATCCCTCCAGAACGCCTTATTACAGTCGCTCCCGTGGATCTGCGCCTTCTTCCTCCTGGCAAATCCTACGTACCTCCACGCCAGCGGTTGCGAATTCTCAAGTGGGGCCACGCCTCCCATTTTGCCGGTCATCCAGGGGTGCTAAAATCTCTCCAACTAATCTCCCAAAGGTACTGGTGGCCTTCTCTGGAGAAAGATGTCTCGGACTTCGTCCAGGCCTGTATGATTTGCGCCCGGGATAAATCTCCTCGCCAGAAACCAACGGGTCTCCTCTTGCCTTTACCTGTTCCTGAAGTTCCCTGGTCTCACATCGCTATGGACTTTATTACAGATCTTCCCTCCTCCCATGGCAAGTCCGTTATTTGGGTCGTGGTGGATCGCTTCTCCAAGATGGCTCACTTTGTACCCCTGCCCGGTCTACCCTCTGCACCCATGTTGGCCAAACAATTTTTCCAACACATCTTCCGTCTCCATGGCCTTCCCAAACATATTGTCTCGGATCGTGGGGTACAATTCGTCTCCAAATTCTGGAGGGCTCTATGTGCTCAGCTCGGGATCAAATTGGACTTCTCTTCTTCGTACCATCCTCAGTCTAACGGCCAAGTAGAACGGGTGAACCAAATTTTGGGTGACTATCTGCGTCACTTTGTGTCCTCACGCCATGACGACTGGGCTGATCTACTTCCCTGGGCGGAGTTCTCCTACAACTACAAACAATCCTCTGCTTCTAACAAGTCTCCTTTCTTTGTAGTTTTTGGCCGTCATCCTCTTCCACCTCTGCCACAGTCTCCCACTCCTTCTTCTGTACCTGCCGTTGACAGTCTTGTACAGGACTTTTCCTCCATCTGGCGAGAAACCCACGCTGCTCTCCTCAAGGCTTCCGCCCGTATGAAGGTTCAAGCTGACAAGAGACGCAGATCTCCTCCGGAATTTCGCCCGGGTGACAAGGTGTGGCTCTCCTCTAGGTACATCTGATATAGGGTCCCAAGTTACAAGTTGGGCCCTCGTTTCTTGGGACCCTATAAAATCAAGAGTCGTATCAATCAAGTTTCTTATCAGCTCCATCTTCCTCCCTCCCTCCGACTCCTTCCATGTCTCCCTTCTTAAACCTGCTGTCTTTAACCGTTTTTCTTCCAAGCTTGTTTCTCCCACCCCTGTCGCCGGTACCTCCGATATTTTCTCTGTCAAGGAGATCTTGGCGACCAAGATCTCCCGGGGGAAAAGATTTTTTTTGGTCGACTGGGAGGGCTGCGGTCCTGAGGAGAGGTCATGGGAGCCGGAGGAGAACATCCTGGACCGCAGTCTCATCCTCAAGTTCCTCGGTACCAAAAGGAGAGGGAGACCAATAGGGGGGGGGGTACTGTTACGCTGAGCGCTCCGGGCCCCCTGCTGGCCTCGGAGCGCTCACAGCGTATGCCTCCAGGCAGCACTCCAGCGTCTCGGCGTGTGCGTCCCCGCTCTCTAGGGCGCGCGCGCCGGGACTCTTAGATTCAAAGGGCCAGTGCACCAGTGATTGGTGCCTGGCCTAAAGTGGTTATTAAGGGTTAAGGTTTGTGAGAGGTAGTGCTGACTTAATTAGGCTTCACATGTGCACTACCCATAAATACCTTCTCCTCCCACAGCTTCCTGCCGGATCTTTGTGCCTTGTGCCTTTGAGAAAGCATTCCCTGCTGTGTTTGTTTGCTTTGCCTGTTGCCGAACCCGTTGCTACCGACTAGTCGCCTTTGAACCTTTGCCGCCTGCCCTGACCTCTGCTACGTCCGACTACGCTCTTGCCTACTCCCTGTGTACCACGCCATATCAGCTGCCAGAGGGGTCGAGTTGTTACTAGGGGACGCGACCTGGTAGTTACCGCCGCAGCAAATCCATCCCGCCTTGCGACGGGCTCTGGTGAAGACCAGTAACTGCTTAGAACCGGTCCTCTAGTACAACCCGTGCCATCGACCCTCTGGTCCAGAGGATCCACTACCAGTCCTGCCGGTTCTTGACACCCCTCCTAGCAAAATTCTTGTTGTCGATTTCATAGTAAACTTTCAAACCTTAGCTGGGCAGTAACATGGGGGACATGAACCAATGAAAATTAAACAAAAAATAATAATATAGATGTAGCACCCTCCTAGGTAGCTGCTAGAAAGTGAGTATGGTTTTTGGCTCTGTCTGCCTATCAGAGGAGTAGCAGGTAAATTCTATATTGCACTCTGCTTACCAGGGAGCAGGATCTGTGAGTTAGGTCTGCTCAATGTGCCCAGTGTGTGATTCATCTGGTCTGAGGGAGTGTCCCCAGCTGATCCAATGAGGAGGCACATTGGATAGTGGAGGAAACCTGGCCAATGACACACAGGCTTTTGATACTGCCCCAGGGATTGGCACAAATGGTTTGTCTCGGTGCATTGTTGGGCAGGGCATAAAAAGCCAGGAGCACGTGTGGTAGAGGTCTTTGACGGGAAGCAGAAACCCAGAAGGAGGGTGGCGGCTGCCTCCTCTTCTGAAGTGGAAGGTGATGGTCACATGCAGTCGGCCTAGTGAACCAGCAGTGTGAAGCTGAGCCCAGTAGTCCAGGAGAGCTGACTGAGGAGTTGGGGCACTGTCAGAATCTGGAAAGCAGTATCGTGAGTACAGAGGATCTTGCCCAGGGGACCACTCCGGAGAGTGTAGTCAGTGAATGGGTGACAGCTGGTACAAAGAAAGGGGGAACTAGGGGAGTGCCCTGAAGAGAAATATAAGCAGGAACATTTTACCTCATATTCATCCAGTGGCAGGATGAAGTAGCGGCCCTGCCACATCCTAAAGTTAGAAGTCCTCAGAATTGTGAATAGTTCAAGGTTAGAGTATCCCCGTCCTCCTTTCTCCCATCCCAATATAAAATAAAAACCACAAAACATCTACCCCTAGACAGATCATTGACTGAGCCAAGAACGTAAAGTAAAATAATTCTGCATGCAGTTGCTACGGGTAACCCAGGGGAATCCAAAAGTGTTCACAACCAGCAGTCCTTAAGGGGGCAGTGCTACGTAGTGATTATCTAGATTCACATAGTCCTAATATGGGTAAAATATTTGAAAAAATGACTCAGTGCACTTTGTATAATTATGTATATAAATTTAGCAGCCATACTTGCCCATTTCATGCATAAAACTAGCTTTCTGGTTTGCAGTGCTGCACAGTGGTTCTGCTTTATTACTCCTTCCTAAGCCTGGTACACACTTGTAGTTTTTTTTTCCTTCAACTCAGCAGGGCTGAACGAATTTAAAACTGACAGCTCAGGAGGAGCCGTTGTACTAACTATAGGACGTTAGTACAGCAATCCCCCCTGCTGCGTTGACTTTTGACTTAATAAAACACAATGGACCAACACCAGCAGATGACATGGCTTCCCAAATCATCACTGACTGTGGACAATTTTGCATGCCATTTGGAAATCAAGGTCCCCGAGTCTGGAGGGAGAGGCACAGAATCCAAGTTGCATAAGCTCCAGTGTGAATTTTCCACAGTCAGTGATGGTTTGGGGAGCCATGTCATCTGTTGGCATTGGTCCACTGTGTTTTATCAAGTCCAAAGTCAGCACAGCCCTCTACCAGGAAATTCTAGAGCACTTAATGCTTCCCTCTGCTGACCAGCCTCATGGAGATGGTGATTTCATTTTCCAGCAGGCCTTGTCACCTGCCCACACTGCCAAAAGTACAAAGTACTAATTCCTGGTTTAATGACCATGGTACCCCTGTACGTGATTGGCCAGCAAACTCGCCTAAACTAAACCCCATAGAGAATCTAGATGATAAGAGACACCAGGCCCAACAATGCAGATCAGCTGAAGGCCGCTATCAGCAGTGCCACAGGCTGATCGCCTCCATGCCGAGCCGCATTGATGCACTAATTCATGCAAATGGAGCCCCCTAAGTATTGAGTGCATACATGGACAGACTTTTCAGTAAGCCAACATTTCTGTATTGAAAATCTTTTTCTTCATTGGTCTTATGTAATCTAATTTTCTGAAATATTGAATGTTGGGTTTTCACTAGCTATAAGCCAAAATCATCAAAATTAAAAGAAAGAAATGCTTGAAATATATCACTCTGTATGTAGCACATCTATATAGAATATATGAGTTTCACTTTTTGAATTGAATTATTGAAATAAATTAACCTTTTGATGATTTTCTAATTTTATGAGATGCATCTGTATAATGTAATGTTAGCAGTTTAAGTACCTGAGTTTGGCATGTTAAAAAAGAAACATCCAGGATACTTCAAAGGACTAAGCCCTGATAAGTGGGGGTTCCCCTTATTGAGCGGATACACCTTTGTCTTCTCTTTTACAGCCTTTTAAGGGTAGGTCCTATTTTTATTGTATGGCCTTATATTGGCATAGTGTGCATTTGGGGAATACTTAGAGAGTGGTTAGAGAGTGGTATATATGGTATGAGTTACACTATTTTGTCAAACGTATTGTGAGCCCTGCCTTTACAAGTCTGAGTGAGTTTGGGGTGGTGGAACTGGCCTGCACAAAGTCCTGACCTCAACCCGATAGAACACTTTTGGGATGAATTAGAGCAGAGACTGCAATCCAGGCCTTCTCATCCAACTCCAGTGCCTGACTTCACAAATGCGCTTCTGGAAGAATGGTCAAACATTTCCATAGACACACTGTGAAACCTTGTGGACAGCCTTCCCAGAAGAGTTGAAGCTGTTAAAGCGGCAAAGGGTGGGCCAACTCAATATTGAAAGTCACAAATAAGATCCAGCGCTTACCAGTTGGTGATGGTGAAGAGTACAGTACCTGACTGATCCTGAGCTGCTGTAGGAGAACCCCTTGGGAGAGGGCAAACAGAAAAAAAAACACACAGTTAGAGAGAAAGCGCTGACAGGAGCAGGCTACTTGAAGTTGATGTCCACTAGCAGTGCCCTCACCAGTGATCACTAGTAGACTGGTTTATAAAAATTCAAGGTTTATTGTAAATCCAAAACAAAACAAAGAAAGCCAGATCTATAAAAAAAAAGTTCCACTACTGCAATAATGCAGGGGGTAGGGTACCTTTAAGATGGGGAAGCCTCGATCCGTCTTCCGCGATGTAGTCTTCACTGGAGCCGTATGAAGCAACAGGCAGAAGGGTGTTCTCTCCGGTGAAGGAGGGGGAGGGGGGCGGTTGCGGAATGCCGCTTAATGGAAAAGGGGGGGTAATCTAGCCGAGTGATTGGGATGGATGTGCAGTGCAGCGTGCCTCGGCCGTGGGATGCTGCAGTCCGGTCATTGTCCACCTGTTAGTGCGCTGGATGATGACGTCCTTCACTGCGCTTGGGCTCCAGGCATTAAGGGGAGGAGGCGGGAGAAGAGGCACGCATCTGAGGTCGTCCTTTCGCTATTGTAACATGTTTCGCTCACATTAACCTTGTCAAGCTCAATATTTAACCCTACGGACTAAGACCGGGATGACATTAAAGTTCATGTGGGTGTAAAGGCAGGCATCCCAATACTTTTGACAATATACTGTATAGTGTATACAAGTTGTGTTCAAAATTATTCAACTCCCAATGCTGTAAAGGGTTTTAGGGAATTTAGTGTACATTTGTAATTGTATTCAGAATGAAATCCTACAAGGACTTCTTAAAGAACCATATGCAACTAAAATTACATCAATTGGTTTTGTAATACAGTAGTAAATGTTTCTTTTGTGAATTCTTCATTGACACAATTATTCAAACCCTTAAAGACTACCACTCTGAATAACAGAGGTTCATTAAAGTGTTTTCAATCAGGTATTGAAAACACCTGTGGATGTCAGGGAGCAGCAATAAAGCCTAATAAGCACCAATTAGGCAGCTTTAAAATGACTGTGATACTCAGCTCCTTCTAGACATTTACTGGTGTGGTTACAAACATGGTGAAGTCAAGAGAATGGTCCAGGAAGACAAGAGAAGAGGTGATTACTCTTCACAGGAAGGGCAATGGCTATAAGAAGATTGCAAAGATGTTAAACATACCAAGAGACACCATAGGAAGCATCATTCGCAAATTCAAGGCAAAGGGCACTGTTGAAACGCTACCTGGTCGTGGCAGAAAGAAGGTGCCGACTTCGACTGCTGTGCGCTACCTGAAGCGTAGAGTGGAGAAAAGTCCCTGTGTGACTGCTGAGGAACTGAGAAAAGATTTGTCAGATGTGGGTACTGAAGTTTCTGCTCAGACAATACGGCGCACACTGCGTAATGAAGGCCTCCATGCCAGAACTCCCAGGCGCACCCCCTTGCTGTCTCCAAAGAATAAGAAGAGTCGACTGCAGTATGCAAAAAGTCATGTGGAAAAACCACAGAAGTTTTGGGATAGTGTTCTGTGGACTGATGAAACAAAATTAGAACTGTTTGGGCCCATGGATCAACGCTATGTTTGAAGGAGGAAGAACAAGGCCTATGAAGAAAAGAACACCTTGCCTACTGTGAAGCATGGTGGGGGGTCAATCATGCTTTGGGGCTGTTTTGCTTCTGCAGGTACAGGGAAGCTTCAGCGTGTGCAAGGTACCATGAATTCTCTTCATTACCAGGAGATATTGGATGACAATGTGATGCAGTCCGTCACAAACCCAAGGCTTGGGAGACGTTGGACCTTTCAACAGGACAATGATCCCAAGCATACCTCCAAGTCCACTAGAGCATGGTTGCATGTTAAAGGCTGGAACATTTTGGAGTGGCCATCACAGTCACCAGACTTAAATCCGATTGAGAACCTCTGATGGGACTTAAAGAAAGCAGTTGCAGTGCACAAGCCTAAGAATGTGACTGAACTGGAGGCTTTTGCCCATGACGAATGGGCGAAGATACCCGTAGATCGCTGCAAGACACTTGTGTCAAGCTATGCTTCACGTTTAAAAGCTGTTATAACTGTAAAAGGATGTTGTACTAAGTACTAAGATTGAATGTCACTTGGGGGTTGAATAAAACTGATAATTATGTGAGCACAGAAAAGACATTTGTGGTTATTTCATTATAAATGTTATGTTATATTTGTCTGACCCACACGTGCCTCTTAGATGTAATTGTAAGCAGGATGACTGAATGATCAAAATCAATGTCAAACTGGCCAAAACAATCAATTTCAGTGAGGGTTGAATAATTTTGAACACAACTGTATGTAGGACTTTCTTATAATGTTGTGGGCATATTTTGGCCATATAAAGGACATTTTTTTAATATGCTTTATTACATACTATAGGGAGTAGGGGTGTAGTTCGGAAAGCTTTGGGCCACCATGACCATAATTAGACATAGAGAAGGTTGCTTAGACTATTTTGCCAATATTTATTGGCCTATGTTAAAAAGTGGTGGAGGTTTTTTTTACCTCAGTTCCCCATTTGATTACATCTCCATAGGATCTACAGTATATTATATGCTCCCTGTAATTTAACACCGATGTCCAGAGTTTCCTGCAGGGCTGGGTCTCCCTCATACACAGCAATCATGGGTCCTTGAATTTGGGGTCAAGATATAGGCAATCTGAAAATTCACAGCAAGCAGTGACTGTATATGTATACTATTTATGCTATCTATTTAATTTGTATGATCATATTTGATGCTCCTTACTCTGTTTCTAGTCTTAGAAACCTATGCCAGTTCTCCCTGAGGAAGTGGGCATTGTCCTGTGAAACACATCGGAGATATCTACATGAGAAGCCCCTATGATCATTGGGGGGCATGATTATAAATCACTGGCAAATAAGTAACTGTAATGTTCACTATTGTTAAGATTTGCATTTTAACCCTTTTTAATGTTTGTAAAAAAAAACAATGTTTTAATATAATTCTTTTTTGGTGTAGTACCCTAAAAAAAAGTCCTATTAGTTTTTTCTTTGAGGCTAAGTTCACATGTAGGTGTTTTGGGGCGTTTTTGGGGAGTTTTTCTGCTCTATGATCAGCTCAAAAAACGCCCAGCAAGACAAGTCCTATTCGTTTCAATGGCCCCTGTTCACATCTGAGCGTTTTGAAGTTTTAAGCAAAACGCCCAATGCTCAAAAAAGTACATGAGCTTCTTTTTGGGCAGATTACAGGTGTTTTTATTCTTTTCCATTGGTCACTAGTCAACCTAAAAATGCCTGCACAAAAACGCCTGTAAAAACGCCTGTAAAATGCCTGTAAAACGCCTGAAAAAACACCCATAAAAACGCCTGAAAAAACGCCTAAAAAACACCTGTAAATAGCAACGCCAAGATGTGAACGTAGCCTGAGGGATTTAATGTATTTTTCAGTGTTCTCCATTCACTGGCCTTTTACAGGCTACAAAGGGAGCAAGACCTATATGTGTTACCTAACTACGGTAGAGGAAAATCAGGTCACCCACCCTGCCAGACAGAGCTGTGCTGTGGCAGAGCTGTTTAGGTCTCAAGACTGGATGGACAGAAATACACATCCTTTGGCATGTACAACAGCTCCCATATACAGTATCTCACAAAAGTAAGTACACACCTAACATTTTTGTAATTATTTTATTATATCTGTTCATGTGACAACACTGAAGAAATGACACTTTGCTACAATGTACAGTAGTGAGTGTACAGTTTGTATAACAGTGTAAATTTGCTTTTCTGTCAAAATAACTCAACACACAGCCATTAATGTCTAAACCGCTGGCAACAAAAGTGAGTACACCCCCTAAGTCAAAATGTCCAAATTGGGCCCAAAGTGTCAATATTTTGTGTGGCTACCATTATTTTCCAGCACTGCCTTAACCCTCTTGGGTATGGAGTTCACCAGAGCTTCACTGGTTGACACTGGAGTTCTCTTTCACTCTTCCATGAGGACATCACAGAGCTGGTGGATGTTAGAGACCTTTTGCTTCTCCATCTTTCATTTGAGGATGGCCCACAGATGCTCAATAGGGTTTAGTTCTGGAGACATGCTTGGCCAATCTATCACCTTTACCCTCGGCTTCTTTAGCAAGGCCGTGGTCAACTTGGACATGTTTTTGTGGTTGTTATCATGTTAGAATACTGCCCTGCAGCCTAGTCTCTGAATGGAGGGGATAATGCTCTGCTTCAGTATGTCACAGTACATGTTGGCATTCATGGTTCCCTCAATAACCTGTAGCTCTCCAGTGCCAGCAGCACTCATGCAGCCCCAGACACTCCCATTAAGATTCTTGACTGTAGGCAAGACACACTTGTCTTTGTACTCCTCACCTGGTTATCGCCACACACGCTTGACACCATCTAAATTAAATACGTTTATCTTGGTCTCATCAGACCACAGGACATGGTTCCAGTAATCCATGTCCTTAGTCTGCTTGTCTTTAGCAAACTGTTTGCGGGCTTTCTTGTGCATTATCATTAGAAGAGGCTTCCTTCTGAGATGACAGCCAAGCAGACCAATTTGATGCAGTGTGCAGTGTATGGTCTGAGCACTGACAGGCTGACCCCCCCCCTTCAACCTCTGCAGCAATGCTGGCAGCAGTCATACATTTATTTCCCAAAGACAACCTCTGTAAATGACGCTAAGCATGTGCACTCAACTTCTTCGGTCAACCATGGCGAGGCCTGTTCCAAGTGGAACCTGTCCTGTTAAACCGCTGTATGATTTTGGCCACCATGATGCAGCTCAGTTTCAGGGTCTTGACAATCTTCTTATAGCCTAGGCCATCTTTATGTAGAGCAACAATTTTTCTTTTCAGATCCTCAGAGAGTTCTTTGCTATGAGGTGCCATGTTGAACTTCCAGTGACCAGTATGAGATAGTGAGAGCGATAACACCAAATTTAGCACACATGCTCTCCATTTACACCTGAGACCTTGTAACACAAACAAGTCATGACACCGGGGAGGAAAAATGGCTAATTGGGCCCAATCTGGACATTTTCACCTAGGGGTGTACTCACTTTTGTTGCCAGGCCAGGTTTAGACATTAATGGCTGTGTGTTGAATTATTTTGAGGGGACAGCAAATTTACACTGTTATACAAGCTGTACACTCACTACTTTACTTTGTAGCAAAGTTTCATTTCTTCAGTGTTGTCACATGAAAAGATATAAAAAAATATTTACAAAAATGTGAGGGGTGTACTCACTTTTGTGAGATACTTTACATATTTCAAGCCCAACTCCAGGCTTGGGATCCTCCCACTCTTTTGCCACCTACCCGTAAGAGCACACCCCAACCTATGTATTTAACTTTTGTCCATTGACACCACAGATCCTTTTTGTTCTCCTCTTCCTTTGGCAGATACCAATAAAAGGGTGCCAGCCTCTATAGCATTCTTCTACATGCTGGGTGAGTCCAAGGGGACAGTGCTGGAGACTAGATGAATGTAGCAGCCAGGGCTACTGTTTTCTTTTACCCAATGCCGGAGAATTTCTCTTTTTTTTCTTTTTTTGCCCAAGCTTTGCGCTTGGGCAAAATTCTTTTTGTTTAGTAGTTTGCCTGTTCAGCTTAAAGACCTTTGCCATTCATGTGAGCAAAACTTTCCCTCATGCAGATTCCTGTGGCTACTTTATTGCAGATACTTGCAGACAGGATCCAAGGTGCTCATCCTGTGCAAATGAATGACAGGTTGATGGGAGGTGCGGCTCTCCGCTGCTGTAAGCATCTATATGAATGTATTCTCACATCCAGTAGTTATCTGCAGTTAAAGTGATAATAAACCCAGAACCTGCATTCACTATATCTGGTATCCCCCAGAACATGGACATGGAAATTCAATTATTTTAGTAAATATACAGTATCTCACAAAAGTGAGTACACCCCTCAAATTTTTGTAAATATTTTATTATATCTTTTCATGTGACAACACTGAAGAAATTACACTTAGCTACAATGTAAAGTAGTGAGTGTACAGCTTGTATAACAGTGTAAATTTGCTGTCCCCTCAAAATAACTCAACACAGCCATTAATGTCTAAACCTCTGGCAACAAAAGTGAGTACACCTCTAAGTGAAAATGTCCTAATTGGGCCCAAAGTGTCAATATTTTGTGTGGCCACCATTATTTTCCAGCACTGCCTTAACCCTTTTGGGCATGGAGTTCAACAGAGCTTCACAGATTGCCACTGGAGTCCTCTTCCACTCCTCCAGGAAGACATCACAGAGCTGGTGGATGTTAGAGACCTTGCACTCCTCCAACTTCCATGTGAGGATGCCCCACAGATGCTCAATAAGGTTTAGGCGTGAAGACATGCTTGGCCAGTCCATCACCTTTACCCTCAGCTTCTTTAGCAAGGCAGTAGTCATCTTGGAAGTGTGTTTGGGTGAATGGGGAGGAGGAGCCTGACAATGGCGCCAGCCAGAGGGTGAAAGCTGCTTCCCAGGGAGTGTCCATCCAGGAGACAATGAGCGTACGGACCCGCTCGGTTGAAGTCGGCCATATAATGCCATATAAAAACGAGGTGTAAAAGCCTTTAATGGATTGTGTGATATGACTTTCTGTACCTAAACAAGAGTAAAGTAATAAGAGACTTTTTGAGACTTCCTGAGACCCCTAGAGACTGTGTGAAAAATAAAGGAAGTATATGAAGTTCATGAGGACTGCAAACACAGGAGCATTGGGGTGAATATATAGTTCTAACCCATAGGAGAGAGCAATCTTTCATACACCTGCTATAACCGCACATCTATTATAATTCGCTATTGCCTGTTAAAAAGGGGGGAAAAAAAAACTGCTATAATCGGTTATTACCTGCTATATAAAACCAAGGCAGAAGCTGGAGTGAAATATAACAGAGAAGACAGACAGAGACATTTGCAAAATACACCGCAGCTACATCCGGGGAAAAAAAATAAATAAAAATAAACTGGGTATATTTGATGTGCGGGAGATAATAAGGAGGAAGGGAGATCTAAAATGAAAAATAAACCTGCTAAAGACGGGGGTGGAAAACCGGCAAAAACAAGTGCAAGCCCAGAGACGATTAAAAAATACATGACCTCTGAAGTAACAGGGATAAATGCAAATGGGGATCGACAAACATCCCCCGAACAAAAACCATATCTCGAACCAAACAAAAAAACCCGAAATCAGAAAACAACAGGGGCAACTGGAGAAAATAGTCTCAATCTTTCAAATGAGAGCACACAGATGGACAGAGATCAGGAAGTAAGAGATGAAGAGGAATGCAGAGTAAAAGATCAATTGCCCACAAAACTAGAAATGATGGAGATGTTTGCTAAATTGGAACAGTCAATTAAAAATGAGATGACCATCCTGCACGGGGATTTAGGGCACATGTTGAAAAGAGTAGAAGAAGTGGAGGAAAAATCGATCAGTCTTGGGAAAGAGATAAAAGTCTTTGAAGACGAAATGAGGAGAACACAGATGGTACAGAGAGAAATATTATATAAATTAGAAGATCAAGAGAATAGAGATATAAGAAAAAAATCTGAGAATTCGGGGATTCTCAGAGCTGGGGAAGGAAGAAAAATTAGCAGAAAGGAAGGAAGGGGGGAGGGAGGAGGGGAAAGGTAAAAAGGAATTGGTATGAGATGTTCCCTCCATGGATATATAGGATTCAAGTTATCCCGATAAATAAGCTGAGAGATGGTCTCTATGCTCCCCCATTCCGAAAAAGGAGGATGAATGAAAAGGTGTTGGAGAGCATAGAGTTAAATTCACTATTAAAATGTCAGTAATAAATCTGATAACATACAATGTCAGAGAACTGAATACCCCGGAAAAAAGGCAAAAAATTCTTAGGGAAGCCAAAAACATGGAAGCCAACATAATATTCCTACAGGAAACCCATATTATACATTCATCTAACACTAGATTGTACTCTAAAGACCACCCTAAATTGTTCTACGCAGATTCTACAACAAAAAAATCAAAAGGAGTGGCCATTGGGCTGTCCAGTGGGCTGAGATTTACCCTAGAGGAAAGGTTGACAGATCCTGAAGGGAGATTTCTTTTCCTGAAAGGGAAGTTATTTAATAAAGAGGTTACATTGGTCAATGTATATGGCCCGAATGATAAACCTTGGAATTACCTAGGGAAGATACTGGACAGACTAATGGAATTTAAGAAGGGATGGGTAATAATGGCAGGAGATTTCAATCTATGCTTAGACCCAGAGAAAGATACGTCGGGTGGACAGATTAGTAAGGGAGTCTATCTAAGAACAATAAAAAAGAAATGACACCAATACCAACTCTTGGATGCATGGAGAGTATTCCACCCAGAAGAACGAGATTATACGTTCTACTCCTCTGTCCTTGGGACGTATTCAAGGAACGATTATATGATGATTGAACATAGAGGGATAGAGTCTGTGCTGGAAGTAAAAATAGGGATAAAATCTTGGTCGGATCATGCACCAGTTAAAATTAGGTTGAAAATAGGGGGAGAGCAATTGAAAACACATAGCTGGAAGATTAACGAAGAATTATTAAGAGATAAAAAATGGGGAGAAGAAATCAAAAAAGAACTAGAATTGTATTTCCAAATAATGAAAAAGAAACCCCTAAAGATATACAGTATTATGGGAAACACATGTGGCATACATGCGAGGGATCATAATTTCAAAAGGTGTCCAGAGGAAAAAAGAAAGATCAGCAAATAAAGAAAGGCTAATAAAGAAATATTCGAACTAGAACAAGGCCATAAAAGAACACAGAAAGTAGAAATTCAACATAAATTAGTAATAAAAAGAGATGAACTAAAGACATTATTAGAGTAGGAAATTAGACAGAAGGTCAACAGGACAATAAAAGAGAGATATCAATGGAGTAATAAGATTGGGAAAACACTAGCTAAAGTAGTAAAAAATAAAAAATCAATGAACTTCATAGAGAAGATAAGGGATGGATAGGGAGAAACAAGGTATGCTACAACAGAAATAGCGCAAGTGTCCAAGAATACTATGGAAGATTATATGATATTAAAAAAGAGGAAAAGGGAAAAGTGGATTTGGATAGAACGGAGAAAATTATAAATTATCTGAAAGAAGCAAAGATGGTCAAAGTTCAAAAAGAACTATTAGACCAGTTGGAAGACCCAATTACAGAGGAAGAACTAGGTAAAATCTTAAAAGAAACCCCCTCAGGCAAGAGCCCAGGGCCAGATGGGTTTACAGTGAGATTATATCAATGGACTAGGACAGCAATATATATTAAGTAAAGAGGCCCTCCTGGCCTCAATTACGGTTATATTGAAGGAAGATAAAGATGCTACAAATTGCTCGAGCTATAGACCCATCTTGCTATTAAATGCAGGTGTAAAATTATTTACGAAGGTAATAGCAACAAGGATGAAAAATCTGATGACAGATTGGGTGCATAACGATCAGGTAGGCTTCATACCTGGAAGACAGGGTAGAGATAATGGAGTAAGAACAATTCTCTTGCTGCAACGAATGGCTAGGAGGGGTGTCCCTGGTCTGATAGTGTCGATCGATGCAGAAAAAGCATTCGATAGGGTTGGCTGGGAATTCATGCTAAAAACCCTGGAGGAATTAGGATTGGGCACGAGGATGATGGCGTGGATCAGATCAATATACAGCCAACCTACAGCTAGAATCAAGATCAATGGGACCCTCTCAGAGCCATTCAAGATGCATAATGGAACAAGGCAGGGATGTCCACTCTCGCCGATGCTGTTTGTTCTCTCCCTAGAACCCTTGCTACCTTCAATAAGGAGGAATCCTGATGTAAGAGGAGTAGAAATAGCTAAGGTGGAGCACAAAGTTGCCGCCTTTGCGGATGATGTCCTGCTGTATATACAGTGCCTTGCGAAAGTATTCGGCCCACTTGAATTTTTCGACCTTTTGCCACATTTCAGGCTTCAAACATAAAGATATAAAACTGTATTTTTTTTTTTGAAGAATCAACAAGTGGGACACAATCATGAAGTGGAACAAAATTTATTTGGATATTTCAAATTTTTTTAACAAATAAAAACCTGAAAAATTGGACGTGCAAAATTATTCAGCCCCCTTAAGTTAATACTTTGTAGCGCCACCTTTTGCTGCGATTGCAGCTGTAAGTCGCTTGGGGTATGTCTCTATCAGTTTTGCACATTGAAAGACTGAAATTTTTGCCCATTCCTCCTTGCAAAACAGCTCGAGCTCAGTGAAGTTGGATGGAGAGCGTTTGTGAACAGCAGTTTTCAGTTCTTTCCACAGATTCTCGATTGGATTCAGGTCTGGACTTTGACATGGCCATTCTAACAACTGGATATGTTTATTTGTGAACCATTCCATTGTAGATTTTGCTTCATGTTTTGGATCATTGTCTTGTTGGAAGACAAATCTCTGTCCCAGTCTCAGGTCTTTTGAAGACTCCATCAGGTTTTCTTCCAGAATGGTCCTGTATTTGGCTCCATCCATCTTCCCATCAATTTTAACTATCTTCCCTGTCCCTGCTGAAGAAAAGCAGGCCCAAACCATGATGCTGCCACCACCATGTTTGACAGTGGGGATGGTGTGTTCAGGGTGATGAGCTGTGTTGCTTTTACGCCAAACATAACATTTTGCATTGTTGCCAAAAAGTTTGATTTTGGTTTCATCTGACCAGAGCACCTTCTTCCACATGTTTGGTGTGTCTTCCAGGTGGCCTTTGGCAAATTTTAAACAACACTTTTTATGGATATCTTTAAGAAATGTCTTTCTTCTTGCCACTCTTCCATAAAGGCCAGATTTGTGCAGTATACGACTGATTGTTGTCCTATGGACAGAGTCTCTGCAGTTCATCCAGAGTGATCATGGGCCTCTTAGCTGCATCTCTGATCAGTCTTCTCCTTGTATGAGCTGAAAGTTTAGAGGGACGGCCAGGTAGATTTGCAGTGGTCTGATACTCCTTTCATTTCAATATAGATCACTTGTACAGTGCTCCTTGGGATGTTTAAAGCTTGGGAAATCTTTTTGTATCCAAATCTGGCTTTAAACTTCTCCACAACAGTATCTCGTACCTGCCTGGTGTGTTCCTTGTTCTTCATGATGCTCTCTGTGCTTGTGATAGTCCTCTGAGACTATCACAGTGCAGGTGCATTTATACGGAGACTTGATTACACACAGGTGGATTCTATTTATCATCATTAGTCATTTAGGTCAACATTGGATCATTCAGAGATCCTCACTGAACTTCTGGAGAGAGTTTGCTGTACTGAAAGTAAAGGGGCTGAATAATTTTGCACGCCCAATTTTTCCGTTTTTTGTTTGTTAAAAAAGTTTGAAATATCCAATAAATTTTGTTCCACTTCATGATTGTGTTGATTCTTCACAAAAAATTACAGTTTTATATCTTTATGTTTGAAGCCTGAAATGTGGCAAAAGGTCGAAAAGTTCAAGGGGGCCGAATACTTTCGCAAGGCACTGTATCTAGACCTAGGATAACACTACCTAATGTGATGAAAATTTTAAAAGATTATGGAGAATTATCTAACTTAAAGGTTAACCTGGCAATGTCAGAAATATTAAGTATAAATATCAAACAAGAAGAAGAAGCGTTAAAACAAGACTTCCCTTTTGTATGGAAAAGATCAGAATTAAAATATTTGGGAATTAAATTAACAGTCGCCCCAGAGAAATTATATAAAATAAATTATATGCCATTGTTAAATGAAATAAGATCAGATATAAATAGATTAGTAGGTAGAACTTTATCATGGATAGGAAGAATTAATATAATTAAAATGGCAATACTACCAAAAATAGCATATGAATTCCAAATGCTGCCAATACCGATCCCCCAAACATATTTTAGCATTCTGAAATATTTAATAACCAAATTCATATGGAAAAAAGATAAATCCAGGATACAGTATGCGGTATTAACGCAAAAACCAAGGAGGATTAGCGGTCCCTGATTTTAAAAAGTATTATTATGCGACATAACTTGCACGAGTCACGGAATGGGGAAAGAAAAAAAGTGGAAGAGTTGAGTAGAAATAGAAAGCTCTTTAAGCAATTCAAATTTAGGTAAAGTTATATGGATCCCACCCCAACACAGAAAATTAAGCACAAATACACATACAATTACACTTTAGGCACTGAGAGTATGGGATATGAATCACAAAAAATAAAAACAGAAATATAATTCACCATTAATACCATTAAAAGATACAAGTTTTTTTTCACCAGGACAAGGAATAATCTGGGGTAATTGGATGGGAGGGGAGGATGTGAGATTAAAAGATATATTAGTTAAAGATAAAATGCACAGTATGAGAGAGTTAAAACAAAAAAATTGGAAAATAGATGAGTGGTGATACTGTCTGTTGAAACACTTCGTTGCAACACTACCAAAACCATTAAGAACAGAAGAGGAGTTATTGCCCTTTGAGAAAATGTGTGTATCGGAGGGGAATAAAAATAGTATCTCTAACATATATAAAGTGTTGGTATCGGAGTCAGAACCCACAGTACCGCCTTTCAAAAAAAAAATGGGAAAGAGAATTGGATACACAGAGGGAGCATTTTCACTAGGGAAAAAGTTAGAAGTTAATACACGGTTCCGCAGTAGACACAAACACAGCAGAAATTAACTATAAATGCCTTTCTAAATGGTATAATACCCCAGATAAAGTCCATAACTGTCAGGAGGAGAAATCAAAATATTGTTGGAGGGGGTGTGGGGAAGTAGGAACAATGGCACATATTTGGTGGGATTGCCCTAAAATTAAAATATATTGTAAGGAAGTGTTGGTTCAGATTAGGAAGATTACAAATGTTGAAGTTTCGGATGAACCGTGGTTCTGTCTTTTTCATGGTATAAAGAACTCAGTAAAACAATATAAAACAACTCTAATCCCTCACTTGATGAATGCTGCAAAGGGCCTCATCCCCCTGTTCTGGCAGAGGGAGGAGGCCCCGACAGTGGGAGATTGGATTAATAGGGTAGAGAAAACAAGAACAATGGAATATCTGAAAAACGGGGGAGAAGATGAAAGGGAAGAATGGGAAATCATCTGGGAAGAGTGGAATGACTTTAAGAAAACAAGGGATTATACTAAATGGAGGGAAGGAAGAGAAGAGGATGGGTAGGGAGAACAATAGGGTGAAAATATAAATGGTTGAATTTATTTAATTTATGTATGCGTGTTTAATATCTTGGTAAATTTAATAAAAAAAAAAAAAAGGAAGTGTGTTTGGGGTCGTTATCATGTTGGAATACTGCCCTGCGGCCCAGTCCCTGAAGGGAGAGGATCATGCTCTGCTTCAGTATGTCACAATACATGCTGGTATGGTTCATGGTTCCCTCAATGAACTGTAGCTCCCCAGTGCCGGCAGCACTCATGCAGCCCCAGACCCTGACACTCCCACCACCATGCTTGACTGTAGGCAAGACACACTTGT
This sequence comes from Pelophylax lessonae, assembly GCF_965119305.1. NCBI lineage: Eukaryota > Metazoa > Chordata > Amphibia > Anura > Ranidae > Pelophylax > Pelophylax lessonae. Next base: position 467,194,464 of record NC_138768.1, on the reverse strand, counting down.
CTTTGTACTCCTCACCTGGTTGCCGCCACACACGCTTGACACTATCTGAACCAAATAAGTTTACCTTGATCTTATCAGACCACAGGACATGGTTCCAGTAATCCATTTCCTTAGTCTGCTTGTCTTCAGCAAACTGTTTGCAGGCTTTCTTGTGCATCATCTTTAGAAGAGGCTTCCTTCTGAGACGACAGCCATGCAGACCAATTTGATGCAGTGTGCTGCGTATGGTCTGAGCACTGACAGGCTGACCCCCCACCCCTTCAACCTCTGCAGCAATACTGGCAGCACTCATACATCTATTTCCTAAAGACAACCTCTGAATATGACACGAGCATGTGCATTCAACTTCTTTGGTCAAACATAGCAAGGCCTGTTTTGAGTGAAACCTGTCCTGTTAAACTGCTGTATGATCTTGGCCACCGTGCTGCAGCTCAGTTTCAGGGTTTTGGCAATCTTCTTATAGCCTAGGCCATCTTTATGTAGAGCAACAATTCTTTTTTTTTCAGATCCTCAGAGTTCTTTGCCATTAGGGTGCCACGTTGAACTTGCAGTGACCAGTATGAGAGAGTGAGAGCGCTAACACCAAATTTAACACACCTGCTCCCTATTCATACCTGAGACCTTGTAACACTAATGAGTCACATGACAGCGGGGAGGGAAAATGGCTAATTGGGCCCAGTTTGGACATGTTCACTTAGGGGTGTACTCACTTTTGTTGCCAGCGGTTTAAACATTAATGGCTGTGTGTTGAGTTATTTTGAGGGGACAGCAAATTTACACTGTTATACAAGCTGTATACCCACTACTTTACATTGTAGCAAAACATCATTTCTTCAGTGTTGTCACATGAAAGATATTTACAAAAATGTGAAGGGTGTACTCACTTTTGTGAGATACTGTAAATGGATAAATACCTTTTCTCATTAGCCATATATAGCAGCCTTGTGACTTTTATCAGTTCCTAGTAAAGCTTGTAAGAGGAGTTTTCATTCTCTCCTGATCCCCCGTCTGGACATGTCTGGACAGTGCTGATTGGCCACTTGCACACTTCCAAGAAAAAAAAAAAAAACTCTCTAGCAATACACACCAAACTGAGCATGTGCAGCCTGTTCCTGACTCTATCAGGTTATTTTTTGGAGACAGTGAAAGCAGAGGAGGATCAGAGAGACATGATCAAACAGCCTTTAGCCCATGTTCACATTGTACCGATTTGACATGCAATTTGACATGTCAAATCGCAGCCTATTGCCGGCAATGGCACCGTCCAAATTGGTGCAACGCCAGAGCCGCACAGATTCCCAAAAGTACTTTCTGCACTACTTTTGGCGACTACAGAAGCGATTTCAATAGATATCTGTGCAGGAACCTGCACAGATGTCTGGTAAATCGTCCCAAAGTCAGACTGAAAATGCCGGTTTGGAATTGTGGCAGTTCAGCTGAACTCGCACAATTTCAAATCCGCTCTCAGTGAGAACCTACACTTATACACAATGCAAAGGATTAACCCCTTAGATTTCACAGTGAGTGTAACAAGCATGCTTTATTGAATATACAGACTGATTTTACTGCTGTGGGTTTAATAACACTTTTAAGGAGGGATGTCTTGGATGCAGATAGATTGCATCTGTCCCTAACCGCAGGAAAGCGATGGATCTGCGGATTTTGGCAGATACAGGCTCATAGATACTTACAGAAGTAGATAGCTAGGGCTCCTGTCAACCTTTTATTCAGTTGCACAAGCTGACCAGACACCGCTGATCAAAGCAAGTGGAATCCCATCTGAAGGAACCCAATAGCCTATGCTCCTACTACTACAGCCATTGTAACTTAATGCGTTGTGTACAGATGATCCCTAGACCGCAGATGTATTTTGTAGTGCTTTTTTACAACATGACATTGTAAAAACAGGTGCAGGAAAGGTCAGCTCTAGTTTAAAAGTCACCTTGAGCATATATGTGTCTAATCATCAGCTGTTGGTGTCATATCCCTAGGGATGTCTTGCTAAATGACAAAATATGAAAACTCCAAAGGCAAGGCAGCAAAGACCTCACAAGAATGAAATACTGAGAATCTGACCCTATCATTTAGCATGTATTGTGTTAACAGCTTTATCAAAATCACAGGGAAAATTACTGGATGTGGGTGTGATATTGACATTAACTGCTAAGGAAAAGTTGAACTGCTGAGTTCCCACAGATATGCTCTTTAAATGATCAGCAAATCCTAAATCAATATTTTCCTGCCAGCTAGCCCTGTTAACAGATAACCAAGCAACCTGTGCTTAATGAATAACACAGGTCAGAGTCACATTCTTGAAATGGTTTGTTAGCCTTGCCAAAACAGTCACTAGAAGTGTGTGCAAGCTTGAAGATAATGTAATAATGCTTAAGTACTGCACCCTTTTATTACTCAAAAATTTGAGTTACAAAGGGAATTGCCTCCATCAATAAAACTCTTGTTCAGTGAGGGCGTGCTTTAGCAATCCAAATGATATCATTAGGTATCCTCACACTAATCTCTTGTGGCTAAAAAAAAAAAAAAAAAAAAACTTTTTTTGGCCAGCATTAAAGTGTATTTGCGCCATTTCATATTTCTGATATGTACTAGTATCAAAAAGTATCCTGTTATGTTTGCATTGCTTCTTTTATATGCGATACTTGGTGATCTTGCCATTCCTCCTACTTTCTTATTTCACACTGACCATGCTGGGTATGAAAGCACATCCATCCCAGTGTGGTCAGCATAGGTGTGTGCAACCTATTGCATTAGGGTGTGCACTCCAAAGCTCAAACACATGCCTTTCTCTATAGCTTCAGCTGCACTGGACAATGAATGACTGGGATCGTACTCTGAGCTGAGCGGCTTCTTCTTCATTCACAAACAGAAGCATAGTAAACAGTTTACTATGCTTCAGTTATGAATGAACACAGTGAGCGAGTGTGTTCACTGCGTTCATTTAGAAAAGTAAGGGGTCGGTAAATTACATATTTGCTAGCCTCTTCCCCAACGCTCCATTCCAGGAATGCAAAACACGGGAGGAAGCCCAGGCAAAATGGGTAACTGGCACCGCATGCAGTGATTAGGGTGTGCATGTCTGTGATGATCAGTTTTCTTCTTTGCATTCTGCTTGGGAGCACAGCCAGAATGTACTCCATTGGTGAGACTTGGGCTGACATGCACACCTGCACAACTCCTAACTGGCTTGTAAGCGAGGACTGTAGGCCTCTTCACCTGACGATGTCCATGGAGTGACGAAACGTATAGGCCAGGGCCTGGTTCAGGATGTCATCACGCTCACTGGCAAACTTGCAGCTATGCTTTACCTGCTTACAAGCCAGTCTTTCTGCTGTCTCATGCTAGTATATTACTTGCAGTAAGCCCTATATTCTTATACATATGGTTATGAGCGAAGCTGGTGTACTGCTACAGAATCCACTTATATCAAGGCTGTGTGACAGCCAGAGACTAGCGAACCCTAATAATCTAGAAATTATTTTCATCCGGTAAGGAGGCTTTATCACTGGAGGGACACCTTGCAGTGGACACTTGTGCTTTGTCTTGTTTTCAAGCACTTCACTTTCACTGGATTTTGTGCATTTCTTCTCATAGATGTAAAGGGGACTTGCACCAGTACTGTTACTTACCAATATTCTGCGACTTTTTTTATTTGATTGAGTATATGGTTTGATATAACTTGATATTTTTCTCATTTTTATGCATGTGTTATTGAAGCATTATTTGAACCACATATAATTTAAAGGAATAGCACACCTATATTTCTATGAATTATGTTTAACCACTTTCAGACTGGAGGATTTGGCTGCTCAATGACCAGGCCCTATTTTGCGATTTGGCACTGCATGACTTTAACGAATAATTGCGCAGTCGTGCGACACTGTACCCAAACAAAATTGATGTCCTTTTTTTCCCACAAATAGAGCTTTCTTTTGGTAGTATTTGATCACCTGTGCAATTTTTATTTTTTGCGCTATAAACAAAAAAATAGCGACAAATATGAAATTCCCAAAAAAATAAAAGTAAAAATCAAAATTATTTAACATTTTAGGCCAATTTGTTTTCTGCTACATATTTTCGGTAAAAAAAATAGCAATAAGCGTATTTTGATTGGTTTGCGCAAAAGTTATTGCGTTTACTAACTACGGGAAAGATTTATGTAATTTATTTGTATTTTTACTAGTAATGGCAGCAATCTGCAATGTTTTGCGGGACTCCGACATTGCGGCGGACAGATCGGACCCCTAACTGACATTTTTTTTTTTTTCACAAAAAAGTGCTTTATTGAATAAAAAGTAATTTTAACACACGTTACAGTCAACTGTACATTAGTACAATAATAGAATTAGCATATGTAACTGCTTATAAACAAACCAAATGGCTTTGAAATCAAGTAATACAATGTTTAGTCATGGTCAAACAATGAAATCCTATGAAGTTTGTATCACAGTAAAAGGCTTTTAAACTGAAGGAAGTCTTGCATAATGAAAAAAGAGTTGTGAACAAGTCAAGTGATTTAGGAAATCCAGGTTTCGTTCACTATATTGGTTCGGGGAGTAACCATGTATTAAGAAAATATATGTGCAAATGATCAGGTATATCATATTGAGATGTCTCCAGTCCGGCCGAAGCAAGAAGAACGATTCGGACGGAGGCTGGAGAGAAGAAGAAGAAGAAAGGAGAAAGGTAAGAAAGAAGGTAACATACACAGGGAAAGAAAAAAAAAAAAAAAAAAAAGAAAAAAAAAAAAAAAGGGGGGGTGGGGGGAGGGAGTGGAGAGGGAGAGGGCGTGAGGTAAAGGAGTAGCAGCATTCCAAAGAGACCCGCTCCCAAGGATGTTAGACTGGCATAGCTCAAGATCAGTGATCTAGAAAAGTAAGTTTAGGATAACAACGCAGTGTACTCTGGGGAGACAGTAAATATTGTCCATGGTGACCACATTTTTCGGAATTTTTCAATTCTGTCGGATTTCATTGCTAGTGTCCTTTCCATGTCATATATTAGATTTATTTTAGATAACCAGTCACGGATTCGAGGTGTATTGGTTGAGTTCCAATTTAGTGGGATAAGACTTTTTGCCGCGTTCAGCATGTGTCTAACTATTGATCGCTTGTATGAGGAGTAGGGCAGAGGGTTAATGTGCAGAAGATAGGTTGGGATGTCAAAATCAAGATCCCGTCCGCAGATGTGCCTCACCAGGGAGGCGACCTCTCTCCAGAAACTCTCTATCTTGGGACATGTCCACCAAACATGAGTGAAAGTACCCTGAGAGGCCCCACATCTCCAACACTTATCGGAGTTATTGGGGAACCACTTTTTCAGTTTATCTGGGGTGTTGTACCATTGTGTCCTGATTTTAAAGGCATTTTCCTGTAATTTAGTACTCAGAGAACATTTATGCGTAAAGACACATGATTTCTTCCATTGAGCATCTGAGATTGATATGCCCAGACTGTCCTCCCACCTCTTTTTGAAAGGGTCTGACGAGTCTATTGGGGCATCATTGATCCATTTGTACGCTAAAGAGGTTACTTTCCTCATAGGGGTGCGGAGCGAACAGCAATTTTCAAATTCTGTCGGTGCTCTAAGAAACATTTTTTTAAGCTTGTTATTTTGTAAGAAACCATGTATCTGAACGTAGTTCCAGAACGATAGGCGATGTTCCGGAGAGCATATTGTTTGCAAATTTTGAAAATCAAGGATTTTGCCTTTCGAAAAGCAGTGAGCTGCAGTCAAGGGTACTATTTTGTTTCCCTGTTTAATTAGCAAGGATTTGTTCTGAATACCTGGTGGAAAGTCAGGATTATTGTATAAGGGAACAATTGGGCTCGGAGAGGAAGAGAGTCCACATTTGGTCATTGATTTTTGGAAAATATGAAGTGTAGTGTGTATAAGGGGATGTTGCTTGATCTCATACGGAAGAGTACGAGTGTCCGACCATAGTAAGTGCTCTGTGTCACACAGGGACCAATGTTTCTCAATGTTGACCCATTCTTTGGAGTCCGCATGGCAAAACCAGTCCACGATTCTCGTCAAGTGTGTCGCCACGTAATAGTTATAAAAGTTTGGGATCCCCATTCCTCCACTTTCCCTGTTTCTTTGAAGATATGAGAATTTTATCCTTGGGTGTTTCCCAGCCCAAATGAAGTTTCTTTGTAGAGATGTGAGGTAGCGAAAAAACGAGGATGGGACGTGGATCGGCAGGGTGTGAAATAGATAAAGCAATCTGGGAAGTATTGTCATTTTCACAATGGCTGCCCTGCCGAACCAAGAAAACCTGCCCCTATCCCACTTCTTAAGATCTGATGAAATCTTTTTAAGCAAAGGTGTAAAATTGGAGTGGAATAGTTCATTAGTGTTTGCTGTTAAATCAATCCCTAAATATTTCAGGGATTTGTCTTCCCAGCGGTACGGGCAATTCTCCTTAGTCAGTTTAACCATCTGGGGGGAGAGGGTCAGATTAATTGCTTCCGACTTTGAGTTGTTTATTTTGAAGTTGGACAGCGCTCTATAATCTTTGAAGTGCTGGTTAAGATTTGGTATGGATATATGCGGCTGAGCAACATAAAAAAGTAGGTCGTCCGCGTATGCCGATACCTTGTATTCTTTTTGCTTCGTTTTGATCCCCTGTATAGATGGATCTAGGTTAATAGACCTGAGCAGTGGTTCCAAAGACAAAATAAACAGCACCGGTGAGAGCGGGCATCCCTGTCTTGTGCCATTGCGGAGATCCAAGGGGTCTGAGAACACTCCGTTTACTCTGACTCTTGCTTGGGGTGAGGAATATAGGGCCCTAATCCAGGACATCATGTTGGAGCCCAACCCAATATGGGCACAAGTTCCAAAAAGGTAGTCCCATGATACGCGGTCAAAGGCCTTCTCCGCGTCTGTGGACAGGAGAAGACCTTCAAATCCTAACTTCTTCGCACCATGAATTAGATTAATTGACTTAATAACGTTATCCCTGGCCTCTCTACCGGGCATAAAACCTACTTGGTCTGGTCCTATTATCTGTTCTAAGTGTGGCCTAATCCTTTCTGCCATAATCTTTGCTAAAATTTTTAAATCTAAATTGAGCAGAGAAATAGGCCTATAGTTAGCGCAGAGAGTTGAGTCTTTATCGGGCTTTGGAATCACTGTGATATGTGCTGTTAAAAAGTCCCTTGAGGGAGAGTGGCCATCTTTAATTGAGTTTAGTGCTTTGGTAAGAATCGGAGAGAGGATATCGATAAATATTTTATAATATTGGGCAGTAAAGCCATCAGGGCCCGGGCTTTTTCCTGTCTTCATTGTCTTAATTGCGAGTTTTGTTTCCTCAGTTGTTATCTCTGCGTCTAGACTATTTGTAATGTCTTGATTTAAGGTTGGAAGGCCACTTTTTAATAGATAGTCTTTGATAGCTTGGTGTCTAGTGGAGGTGCAATTTTCTTGTTTATTTTGGTTGGGTAAGTTGTATAGTTTCTCATATAAGTCCCTAAAGGAGTTGGCTATATCCCTAGGTTCTTGGACTAGAAGGTTTTGTGGTGATTTAATCCCTGGGATAGCATTAGAGGCCTGAGAGTCTCTCAGTGCTCTGGCTAGGATCTTTCCTGCTTTGTCACCGTGTTCATAGTATATGGATTTCTGCCAAAACAAAATCCGTTTCGTGTCAGCATCCAAGATAGATTGGAGTTCTTTCCTAGTATTCATTAGTTCTTCCCCAACTGAGCCAGCCAAGGATTGCTTGTGTTTGTTTTCCAGATCCCTGATTTTGGTCAAGAGCTTATCTTTAAAAGCCGTGTTTTCTCTTTTTTTCTTTGAACCTAAGCGGATCAATTCTCCCCTGACAACCGCCTTATGTGCCTCCCAGACTGTGAGTCGGGAGACCTCGTCAGTGTCATTGTCAGAGAAGTAATTGTCTAACACGGTTTGAATGTGTTGTTGGTTAGGCTGGTCCAGAAGTAGGGATGGGTTCAATCTCCATGCCTTATCTGTTTTTCGGGACGGTAGGAAATTCATATGTAGGGAGATTGGGGCGTGGTCCGAAATGGTAATGGATCCAATATCTGCTCCATCCACCTCGGACAAGTCCCTCTGCGACACAAACACGTGATCAATCCTCGTATACCTATTATGTGGGATGGAATAAAAGGTGAAGTCTTTCTCAGCTGGGTGTAAAGTCCTCCAAGTGTCAACAAGTGTGAGTGATTGGAGTGACATTTTGATCTTTTTTAGAATAGCATATGAAAGGCAGGAATGCCCTGTGGAGGTATCATATAAGGGGTTTAGGGGAACATTAAAGTCTCCCCCCAGGATTATGCAACCCTTCGCAAAACTCTTCAATTCGGATATCATTGAGTTGCAAAATGTTAAGTGAGCTCGATTGGGGAAATATATATTCGCCAGAGTTATCTGTTTGTCGCCTAGTTTACCGGCGATGAAGACATACCTCCCTTCCGGATCTGCCATCTGTTTCTCCAGTACAAAGGGTGTGTCCCTATGCAGCAGAATGGCAACACCCTTGGTTTTAGCCAGGTTGTTGGAAGCATAGAATGCTGTAGGAAAGAACTTATTTGTCAATGAGGGATGGGAAGGGTTTTTAAAATGGGTTTCTTGAAGAAAAACCACTTGTGGTTTGCATTTCTTAAGTTCTCTAAGGACCTTTCTCCTTTTTTCTGGAGTGTTCAAGCCGTTAATATTGTGTGAGATTAAAAAGGGGCACTTACCAAGATGTGCGTATGCCATGTTGTCCGTAAGAGAGGGTCTCCTCTGTCTGTACAGCAAAAAATAAAGAGGGAAAAAGGGGTTGGGGGAGGGGAGGAGGGGGTGACACACTAGGGAGAAAAGAGGGGTGGAGAGATTAGTAGAAGATAAAAGCAAAGAAGAAGAGAGAAGAAAGACTCACAGTATAGCGAGGTCAACCAGATTTAAACAAGCTGGCTGAAATCGCAAACAATGGATATTCAAGTCACGTTATATCAGTGCAATCAATCAAAACATAAGATTATCCTTGCAGGGTAGAGGAAGGTGTCACATAGGAACGATCGGTGGAAAGAAAAAACACAAAAAAAAAAAACTTATCTCAATCCTTAACCGAAAGTCAACTCCTATTGCCTTGGGTCTCCACTTGAAAGGTGGGGTACTTGTCATGAGTGATCATAGAAAGGTCACGTAATATCAATACAAACAACAAGTTTTTAAACTAGTAGCTCAAAATGTCGGATAGTCTACAGACCCACCAGCACAAGGCCCATGCGTCCGCGGACCAACCGACAGGTCTGCACTTAAATATGTAAGCGGGCTCCTAATACCGCACAAATATAGGTAGAGGGATAAAAAGGAGAAAAAAGAAAAAACATGAAAAAAGCTCAGTAGAGTTATCCCTCATAATGGGCAAACTTATATTTGTAGTGTAGCCTGACATTTAAAAAGGAAAAAAAAAAAAAAAAAAAAAAACAAAGATATGAGTCTCCTTTATGACCGGAACATAAAAATATGTAAGGGTTTGACAGTCATTAACAGTCATCAGGCAAGATCCTAGGCAAAAAGAAAAGCTTATAAGAAAAAAACTGATATCCTAAGCAGACACTCGTGGTTCTCCTCCATTAAGTGTTCGTCTACAGTTATGTTCAGTGAGGGTTATTATAAAGTATCTCCGTGGCCCACAGGTGACGACAGAGATCTTCCTGGTGCATATAGTAGAAAGTGTAGTGATCACGATGTGGACTTATAGGGCCTGTCGCCATCCAGTGGTCAAGGAGAAAAATGGCTAGGATGTGTATATAGTTCGAGCTCTGTGCCTGTTTAGATTTGTGAACATACTGTTCAGTTCACGGCCAAAATCTTCCGGTATAGAAGGTTACAGTATACAGTAAGGAGAGATCAGAAGTTCCATGCCAGGCATTACCAACAGTGGGAACAATAAAAGTGAGAACATGTTAACTTGTATTCAGGTGGCAAAAACGCCGGTCGGTTAAGGTCTGTCTCTATTTCTAGGTGTTTTCGGCGTTTTGGGAGACGCTCCGAACAATGCATTTAGCTCCCTTTTCCTGTGCTGTTTCCCTTTCTTGGGGTGTGGTGAGCGAGCATTAGAGGCATCCAAGCTCTCATGATTGGTATCTAGAGGGATGGGGACCAAGAATTCTGCATACCAATCCGGTAGTGTGACCTCCTCAATGTGCAGGTTTGCGCAGAAGTCGTGGATGTCTGCCGGAGTGCGCAAAAAGTATTGTTTGCCCCCGAGCCCTGCCTGTAGGGCAAAGGGAAATTTCCACCTATATGTGATGTTCTTTGCCTTAAGTATTTCCAGGAGGGGTCTGAGGGCTCTCCTGTTATTTAGGGTGATGGGGGATAGGTCCTGGAAGAGCTGTATGGGGTTCTCATTAAAAGTAATCTGTTCATTTTGCCTAGCTTTGGCGAGTATATCTTCCTTAAGGGGGTGGCTGGCAAGGCAACAAATAATGTCTCTGGGTGGTGCATCTTCTGGAGGCTTCGGTCTCAAGGCCCTGTGCGCCCTCTCAAATTCTATGGGTGATTCCTCCGGGCGATCTAGTAGGGTATTGAATACTGTTTGCAAAGAGCGTTTAATCCCCTCTCTCTCAATGGTTTCCGGGACCCCCCTCACCCTTATGTTATTGCGACGACCCCGATTGTCGAGGTCTTCCACCTGTCTGTTAATCGCTATTAAATGGGATGAGTGAGACATGGCCACGTCTTCCAACTTCTTTATGGCCCTGTCTCTGTGCCTCCCGGCTCTCTCCACAGCCGACATCTGGTCAGAGAGCCTAGTTATATCTGATCTGAGATCCACAATTGCCGAGGCAAAAGAATTTTTTATGTCCGCTGCGATTGCCATCATTGATTTATATGTTAGAGGGGGATCAGAGACGTCTGGCTCACCTGCTGTGTCCTCAGTGTCCGCCAGCGAGTCCGTGTCATACTCTCTCTCCTTCTCCCTGAGAGCAGACCGCGCCATCTTGGAAGCCTGTGAAGCCTGCTTGCTAGATGAGTGAGCGCCAAAAAAGTCCAGAATGTTCCTTGTTGAGCTACTCGGACCGGACCTCGGTGCCTTAGTGCTGCTTCCCGGCTTGTATGATCTGCCCATGCTCTGGTTTAAAGGAGCCCGCTAGCACTGGGAGACCCGATCGGCGGAGGAGCTCGGTCTTCAGGCGTCCATTCCGTTTGCGCGCCAAGCCACGCCCCCCCTAACTGACATTTTTGACACTTTTGGGGGTACCAGTGACATTACTACAGTAATCAGTGCTAAAAATATGCACTGTTACTGTGATAATGACACTGGCAGGGAAGGGGTTTACAGTATTGGTGATCAAGGGGTTAAATGTGACCCTAGGGGCGTGATTCTAACTGTGGGGGGGGGGCGTGGCTTGTGAATTCATCACAAAGACACGTGATCCTATATAGCAGGATCACATGATATCTGTGATAACTTCAGGGAGAAGTATGGACGGCTGTGTTTACACCACCCATCCGTCCTTCTCTGTCAGCGGCGGGAGATATCGGGTGGCCGGCAGCCATCGGAAACCGTCTGGCACCCGCACTGGCTTCCTCGCTGACGTACATGTACGGGACTTTGCCTGGGAGTGCCAGCCTACCGCAGTACATCTGCAGCGGCTGGGGCTAAAGTGGTTAATGTTTTAACCACTTGCCGACCTGGCCATAGCCGAATGACAGCTACAGTGTGGTCGGCTTATTCTGGGAAGGCATAGTTGGTAAGGTTGAAAAAAAAACCACAAGTCCATCTTGCTCAACCAATAAAAACAAAAAAAAGTTAATTTCAGATGTTACTTACTGGTCTAAAGACTCCTGTTATAAACTCTGGTTTTTAACTCACCACTTAGTCAAGGTCCACTTGGTCAGAGATCCAGCAAGCAAAAAGGTGGCAAGCTCAAGTCCTACAGAAAGTCATATAGGACCTGAACCACCTGTGACCAATTACCCACTCCCCTTAATTAGTAGTCTGAAGGAAAGAAAGAGAGAAAAAAAGGCTATTTAAAAAGCGACATAAAAGGTGTAAAAAACGGAAAAAGGAAAGACCCTCTAAAAAACACCTAAAAATGCAAACACAACAATCACCAGCAGTCTAAAGCAAAACAGTTTATCACTCTCCACTCAAATTTCCCACTCGTACCAGATTCTTAGCTTGAGTGATGAGAGCAGCGGAGAGCTCTCAGAGTCTGAATCCAATTCTGATTCGGCATTTGAACCCATTTAAAGCAGTGGGTCTGCTAAAGAATAGGAGGAAGAGGAAATATGCCCATGAAACAAAGGCGTTCTGGTGAGGAGCAGGTTACCACAAGTAGCACAGTGGCATCAACCAGCAGCTCCATGCCATCCACCAGTGCCATCTATGAGAAATGGAGTACCACTGGGATGTCATCTTAGCCCCAAAGGGTTAGGGCCCATTCCGGCCTTCCCTATTCCCTTCAAAACCCTCTGTGGCTTCCCCCTAATTCGGGAGCAGCAAACATCCCCCCTTTTACCACCCAGCCAGGTGTCCAAGTTAATACAGAGAACTTTGCCCCTGTTGATTTTTTAAATTTTATTTTCACCCAAGACCTTTAATCTTCCATCGTGGCCCAGTGCACAACAGTTTATCTCAAGAAACCCAGATTCAAGTTACGCCTGTCCCTATGAGAGAACTAACCATGGAGGAATTTAAAATATTTTTAGGCCTCACTTTCAATATGGGGCTCATAAAAACGGAATTTTTGTAAAATCTTACCTGTAAAATTCCTTTCTCTGAGTCCTCCGACAGTCGCCGCCTCTTCATATTCGTCACATATGGGGTATTAGACTTTGCTCCGAAGGAGTAGCTAGGCAACAGAATATGTTAACATTAAAGCTTTTAACATATCTCACCCTCAAGGGGTGGTCCCCTCAGTCAATACCCTCCTACTTCCTGCAACCATATCTCAGTTTTAGTGGAATAGCAGTAGAGTATACAACCAAACCCCAAAAGAGGGGCGGGGGCGGCGACTGTCGGAGGACTCAGAGAAAGGAATTTTACAGGTAAGATTTTACAAAAATTCCGTTTTCTCTTACGTCCTCCGACAGTCGCCGCCTCTTCATATTCGTCACATATGGGGACGTCCCAAAGCAGTGCAAACATGAGGGGTGGGAAACGCATCCGCGCCGAAAAGGCAACGCAGTCTCCACATCAAAGAAAGGAACCTTACCAAAGGAAGGAAACCAGCTGGGCAACAGGAAAAACAAGTGCTCAACAGGAGCAACAACCCAGGAAAAGACAAATAACCAAGGGATACAAAACTTATCCCAACAGCCAGAGGTCCCCAACAAGGGACCCTAGGGAATTGCCGCACTAAGAACCTTGCGGCCAAAGGAAGCATCCGCCGATGCCTGAACATCTACTTTGTAGAATTTTGTAAAAGTGTGCACGGTCGACCAAGTCGCCGCCTTACACACCTGGGCTACAGAAGCCCCATGACGACAGGCCCAAGACGTACTCAGAGATCTAGTAGAGTGCGCCTTCACAGGTACAGGGGGAACCTTCCCCTGCAAAGCATAGGCCTGTTTAATGGTCTGCCTGATCCATTTGGCGATGGTAGAGGCCGACGCCGCCATGCCCTTCCGAGGACCCTCTGGAAGAACAAACAAGGAATCTGTCTTTCGAAAAGACTCAGTCGATTTAAGGTAAACCCTTATCGCTCGAACAACATCCAGAGAGTGTAATCTCACCTCCTTTGGATGTTTAGGCTTCGCGCACAGCGAAGGCAAGACAATATCCTCATTAAGATGGAATTCCGAAACTCTCTTCGGAAGAAAAGAAGGATTAGGTCGCAAGACCACCTTATCCAAATGAACAACCAGATACGGAGACTTGCAGGACAAAGCTGCCAGCTCCGACACTCTGCGAGCCGAAGTGATCGCCACCAAAAAGGCGACCTTTTTGGACAACATAGACAAAGAGATCTCCCTGATCTGTTCAAAAGGAGCACGTTGCAACACAGACAGAACGAGATTCAAGTCCCAAGGGGGCAAAGGATCCCTCCTAGGAGGAACCAGATGCCGCACACCCTGAACAAAAGTGCCAACCAAGGAGTTGGAAGCCACGGAACGTTGAAACAGAACGGCCAGCGCAGACACCTGACCCTTGATCGTAGCCAGCGCCAAACGCAGATCGACACCCGTTTGAAGGAAGGACAGCACTCGGGAAACCGAGTAAGTGCGGGGAGAAAATCCCCTGGATTCACACCAGGCAAAATAGGCCTTCCAAGTACGGTAATAAACCTTCCCCGAGGAAGACTTCCTCGCGTTGATCAAAGTATGAACGACCTCTGGGGAGAGACCCTTCTCCCTCAGGACCTCGGTCTCAACAGCCAGGCCGTCAAAGCCAGCGACTGTAAAGCAGGATGGTATATCGGTCCTTGAGACAGGAGATCGTCTCGAAGAGGCAGACGCCACGGGGCGTCGACCGCCAGATTCACGAGGTCTGCGTACCAAGACCGGCGAGGCCAGTCCGGTGCCACAAGAATCACCGTGCTGCGTTCCGAGTGTAACCTGCGAAGGAACCTGGACAGCAACTGAATCGGTGGAAACGCGTACATCAGCCTGTACTGATGCCACGGGGCCAGTAACGCGTCCGACGCGTCTGCCCGAGGGTCGCGCGTCCTTGCCACGAACCTTCTCACCTTGTTGTTGAGACGAGACGCGAACAGGTCCACATCTGGAAGACCCCACTTCGCGCACAACATCTGGAAGACAGTCGGGTGGAGAGACCACTCCCCCTGATCCAGGGTCTGGCGACTCAGATAGTCCGCCTGCCAGTTCTCCACCCCCGGAATGTGAACCGCCGTTATCGCCGGGACATGAGTCTCGGCCCAAGTCAGAATGTCGGCCACTTCTCGAGCCGCTCGGGCACTCCTGGTGCCCCCTTGGTGGTTGATGTAGGCCACCGCCGTGGCATTGTCCGTCTGCACCCGAACCGGGCAGCCCCACAGCCGGTCCGTCCAGCGATGAAGACAGAGATTGATCGCACGCAATTCCAGAATGTTGATCGGAAGGGAGGACTCCCCCTCCGACCAAGTCCCCTGGGCGGACAGAACGCCCAGAACACCACCCCAGCCCGACAGGCTGGCATCCGTGGTGATTACCGTCCATGAGATAGGACGAAACGACTTGCCCCCGGACACCATCGGGGACTGGAGCCACCACAGAAGGGCTCTTCTGGTGCAATGACTCAACGAGATTGGAAGATCCAGAGACTGAGGACGCCCGTCCCACAAGGACAGGATCTCCGCTTGGAGACCCCGCGTGTGAAACTGGGCGAAGGGAATCGCCTCGAAAGCCGAGACCATCAATCCCAGACATCTCATGCACGTCCTTAGAGACGAGTGCGGAACGTCCCTGAGGGACCTGACTTCCTCCTGGAGAGTCCTGAGTTTGTCTTCCGGCAGGAAGACCTTCGCCTGTACCGAGTCCAGAATCATTCCCAGGTAGGGAAGACGAACCGACGGACTCAGCGTCGACTTTGGATAATTTGTCGTCCAACCAAACTCCTGCAGAGTTTGCAGCGTGACAGACAGGTCCTCCTCCAGACCCTGGCTGGTCGCAGACCGAACCAGAATGTCGTCCAGATACCCCAGGACAGAAATGCCCTGGGCCCTCAACAATGCCAGAACCGGTGCAAGCACCTTGGTGAAGACCCACGGAGCCGAGGCGAGACCAAAAGGCAACGCCACGAACTGGTAGTGATCCTCCGCAATGGCAAATCGAAGGTACCTCTGGTGACCCTCGAAAATGGGGATGTGAAGATACGCATCCTTCAAATCGATGGAGGCCATGAATTCCCCCGGAACCAGGGCAGCCACCACCGACCGCAGGGATTCCATGCGGAACTTGCGAACCCGCACAGAGCGGTTCAGAGCCTTCAAGTCCAGAATTGGACGAACCTTGCCCTCCTTTCTGGGCACGGTGAACAGATTGGAATAAAACCCCCGAAATCTGTCCCGATGAGGCACCGGAACCACCACTCCCTGAGCCCTCAGGTCCCGCACCGCCAGGTGTAGGTCCCGCAAACGCTCTGGAGACAGTTGAAGATTTGAGGGAAAAAATCTGCTCTCCGGCCGAGAGAGAAACTCGATCTTGTAACCAGATCG
The DNA here is from genome assembly GCF_965119305.1 of Pelophylax lessonae. Lineage (NCBI taxonomy): Eukaryota > Metazoa > Chordata > Amphibia > Anura > Ranidae > Pelophylax > Pelophylax lessonae. The sequence goes on along the minus strand of NC_138768.1, from coordinate 467,178,334 downwards.
AACGATCTCCTGAACCCATCTGTCCCGCACACGGGCCAACCAGGGCTGAAGAAAACCGAGCAAGCGTCCCCCCACCCCAAAACTGGGTGAGGGCGCCCCTTCAGGCCGCACTGTTATGGGCTGCGGATCCGGATTGACCGGACTTCTGCTTACCAGACCAGGGCTTCTTCTGAGAGCCTTGACCTTTGAACGGCTTGCCCTTGTAGTGCGGCCGAAAGGCACGAAAGGACCCCTGAGGGGGCCGAAAATTAGCATGCTTCTTCCCAGAAGCCCCCTTAGCCTTGGGGAAATGGGGCAAGAGAGTGCTCTTACCACCGGTGATCCCCTTAATCAACACATCCAAGGACTCCCCAAAAAGGCGAGACCCATCATAAGGCAGATTGGCTAAGGTCTTACGTGAGGACTGGTCCACCGACCAACATTTCAACCAAACCAGGCGGCGAGACAACACCGCCACGCTGTGCACACGTGCAGCCAACGGAACCAGGTCCAGGTCCGCATCACACAGATACATGACACCCTGGTGGATTTGATCCACCATATCCAGGGTCGCCGGCGAGGCCGAATCGGCCACTAGGACGCGCCTAAGCATCTGCGTCCAACTTGCGATCGCCTGGGCCGCCATGAGAGAAGCAAACAGAGCCTTAAGCATAGAACCCGTAACAGAATAAGTATGACGGGCAAGAGACTCCAATCTCCTATCCGTGGCATCACGGAACACAGGGGAATCCTCTGCAGGAATCGCAGTGGATTTGTTTAAAACCGCAATTGCGTGATCCACTGGGGGAGGCACACACCACCTTTCATCAGTGGAAGGCGAGAAAGGATAACGCAGCTTGAACCTACTTGGTACAGCAAAAGGTTTGCGCAGATTGCGCCATTGGTCCTTAACAGCGCGCTGAAAATCATCATTGCAGGGAAAAACCTGCGGCGTCCTGCGTTTTCTCTGCGTCCCATAAGCCGCCAAGGCAGCGGGGGGACATACTTCATCCTGTAAACGCAGCGTTTGCTTTATGGAAGCAATCAATTCATCCATGATTGCAAGCTCTTCAGGCGAGCCAGGGGGAGAATTATCAACCCCTTCAACTTCAGCCTCCACCTCGGACCCCACTAGATCCAGGGAGGAGCGGGACCCCGATAAGGAGGCCCCCGCCATAACAGCCCCATCACCTTCACCCTCAGAATCAGAGGAAAGAGCAACTCTAGGCCTCTTAGTAGATTGAGCAGCCACCAGCATCTGCACCTGAGCAGCAAGGCCAGCCACAATAGTGGCTAAATCCCCCCCTGGGGGGGAAACAGCGGTCCCCTGGCTTTCCACCAAGGCGGTAGGAAATTTGCCCTCCTGAGAATCCATTGCCCCTGTAACAAATGCCGGATAATAAAGGGTTAACTGCCCCTTTAAGCAAGCGCGGCGAGCGCAGCCCACCGCACCACACACAAGCACAATGAGACCCCCACAGGGAATATTAAACTTAACACAGGCAATGGATAGCAAGAACAGAAGGATAAAACCTGAGGAGACCCTCGCCGCTGCTGCTGCCTCGATCGGTGTTCCTGGAGAAGAGGAAGTGATGCTGCCAGGGCGCTCTATGAAAGCCTATGGGAGGCTACAAGAAAATGGCCGCCATGCATGTAGAACATGCGGCCGGAGCGAGTGTAGGCAAAATGGCGCCGTTTGGCGCCGAAACCGCCGCTCCACAGCACAGTAATGCACACATGTCATCCATGTATAAGAACACATGTCAGATCGCCGCAGCGATCGCTGTATAATGCCCAAACATGCCACAAAACATGCCCCACAGCACACAGCTTCTCACACTGACAAGGCTGACACACACAGTGTCACACAGCTCCCCCCCCCCTTGCAGCCCACAGCATGCAGCCGAGAGATAGGGAGACAAACAGTGTGAATAGAGGCAGGTTACATAGTCCCAGACTGACACCCCCCCAGACAGACAGGTCCCCACATAAATACACTTACCTCCCAATGGCGTGGGGGACCCGCACAGGCGAACAAGCCGCTGCACATGAGGCAGGGAGAGTCGCATACAAGACGCACAGAATGGGGGTTAAGAAACCGCACAGCGTCCAGTGAGGTAGCCACCTCACCAATCATCCCTGCACCGAACAGGGATGGGTCGTTCACTGTGCCAGGAGCGTTACCTGGCTGAACGCTCGATGGCAGGCTGGGAAGCCACTGACCCACGACCTGCGACCAGGGGGATCAGCCCGAGACCCAGCCCGCATGATCCTCTTCATCAGAAGAACTAACTAACGCTGATAAAAGAACAGCTAAGTAAAGGTAGAGAGAAAACTCAAACAAAAATTCAAAAAAGAAGAAAGAGTCTGGGGCAGAAAGCCCCAGCACAGAGAAAGCCAGCCACTCCTGACAAGCTAGACATTAAAACTGAGATATGGTTGCAGGAAGTAGGAGGGTATTGACTGAGGGGACCACCCCTTGAGGGTGGGATATGTTAAAAGCTTTAATGTTAACATATTCTGTTGCCTAGCTACTCCTTCGGAGCAAAGTCTAATACCCCATATGTGACGAATATGAAGAGGCGGCGACTGTCGGAGGACGTAAGAGAAAAAAAGAATTATACTCCTACTGGTCAACCAACCCTATCCACCACATGCCAATCTTCTCATCAATTTTGCCAAGATCAAGATACCTAATGATTATGCTGTTCCTGCATTACAACGACAACACCCAGTGCCCTCTCCGGGGGTGACGAAGAGGGAAGTGACGAAACACGTTGGGCGTGACTACCTGGCAATCAGACTAGTTGAGTGGAGGGCGAGTGATGGTTCCTGAGTGATCTACAGCCAGCATGGAGGTGGTGCGATAGTTTGGGGATCAGGTCGCATAGCCAATATCTTCATTTTATCCATTATGTGAGTGCATCGCAGATGATCTTAATAAACATTTGAGTGTTTGATGTTATTACTGTAGCACCCTACAAGGTAGATGCTAGGTAAAAGCATAATGGGCTTTGGCTGCCTAACAGCAGGGCCATGATTTTCAGCTGAACTGTCATGTCTCCCAGGTGTGGCTGCTGAGAGCGGAGTCTCCTCACTGGCTCCATGAGAGGATTCTCATTGGGCAGTGGAGGAAACCCAATCAGTGGCCCATTCAGGCCTGTATCTACCCCAGAAGGCAGATTCTGCCGCAGAGGATTCTGGGAGTGGGTATAAGGTTGAGGGGAACGCATGACGCAGCGTCTTTGGCGGGAAGCAGAGTCCCGGGAGGGGGAGTACAGCTGTCTCCCCTCCTGTCAGAGGGATCCGAGGTCTCATGTGGCGTCCTGAGAATCCAGAAGGAAAAGCTGAGCTGCAGAGAGGATCCGGTGTGCCGAGGACCAGCGGAGGAAGAGGGGTTCAGTTCCAGGAAAGCCTTCCAAGGTCATGAGTACTGTGAACTGCCCCTGGGGTTCTGCCTAGTGTAGAGGGGACCACTCAGGTGAAGGTCCCAGGGATCTTGGAGCCTGCAAGAGTAGGAACAGCAAAAAAATTCCCAAAGCTAAAAACAACCAGGCAACAGAAGCTCAACCAAAACAACTGGAGCCCACCTGAAAAAAAGAAAACAGTACACCCTTGAAGAGGATCAGGTACTTTCAATATCAGCCTGCAAAACCTTGCGGCCAAAAGAAGCATCCGCAGATGCCAACACATCCACTTTAAAAAATGTTGTGAAAGTGTGCACCAACGACCAATTGGCCGCCTTGCAATGCTGCGTCACCAACGCCTGATGACGGAAAGCCCAGGAGGCACTCAGCGCTCGAGTAGAGTGCGCCTTAACAGGGAAAGGAGGAACCCGACCCTTGATGGAATAGGCCTGAGTCACTGTCTGTCTGATCCATCTGGAAATGGTCACAGAGGAAGCGGACAACCCTTCACGAGGCCCATCCGTGAGCACAAAGAGAGTCTGACTTCCTGATAGACTCCGTAGCTGCCAGATACACCCTAATTGCCTGGACCCCATCCAAAGCATGCAAGGCAATTTTATTTGGATATTTAGGCCTGGGACACAGGGAAGGCAACACAATGTCTTCATTCAAATGAAAATCAGAGACAACCTTTGTAAGGAATGATGGACAGGGGCGAAGAACCACCTTATCTCTGTGAATCACCCGGTAAGGTGAACAACAGGATAACGCCACCAGTTCCGAAAACGCTGCACCCAGAGGTAATAGCCACCAAAAAGTTCACCTTCTAGGACAGCATAAGAAAGGGAATCTCCTGAAGAGTCTCAAAGGGAGGCTTATGGAGGACCAAAAGCACCAAATTGAGGTCCCAAGGCGGCAACGGAGTCCGCACTGGGGGGAGTTAAATGTCAGACACCCTGAAGAAAGGAAGTAAATGGCCAAAGGTCATTGGAAGACGACCGCCAAAGTCGACAACTGGCCCTTGATGGTACTCAAGGCCAACTTCTGTTCAACCCCCCATTGAAGGAAGGTCAAGATCCGAGCCACAGAGAAGGAGCGAGGATGAACCGCAAGATACTCACACAATGCAATGTACGTCTTTTCTACGTACAATGGTACATCCTCTTAGAAGTAGATTTCCTAGCTTTTACCAGTATAGGAATCACTGACTCAGATAAATCGCTATCCTTCAGCACCTGGCATTCAACAGCCAAGCTGCCAAAGCCAGAAAATGTATAGCAGGATGGAAGATCCATTCTTGGACAGCAGATCCTCCCTGAGAGGAAGCTTCTAAGGAACATTGGCGACCAGCCGCACCAGATCAGAGTACCAAGTCCGGTGAAGCCAATCCAGAGCCACTAAGATGATCGCAATCCCTTGTGCCTCGATCCTATGTAGAAGTCTTGGCAGAAGCTTGAGAGGAGGGAAGGCATGAATCAGACGATACTGATCCCACCGGGCCACCAGCGCGTCTGTGACATCCGCCAGAAGATCTTGTGACCGTGCCACGAACCTCTGCACCTCTCTGTTGAGCCGAGGCGCCAACAGATCCAACTCGGGGGTGCCCCATCGGAGACACAACTGGTGAAACACCTCCAGATGAACGGACCACTCCCCTTGGTCCAACGCCTGCCGACTGAGGTAATCCGCCTGCAAATTTTCCAACCCAGGAATCTGTATGGCGGAGAGGGCTGGAACGGACCATGCTGCCCACCTTAGAATGCCAGTTACCTTCAGAGTCACAAGGACACTTCTTGTGCTCCCTTGTTGATTGACATATAACGCGACTGTGGCATTGTCTAATTGAATGTACACTGGACAACCCTGAAGATGATCCGTCCAATGGTCCACTCCAGACACAGTCTAATCGCTCGGAGTTCCAGGATACTGATCGTAGTCTTCCAGCATCGAGATCCCCTGAGCAGAATGCTTGCCAAGGACGCCTCCCCAGCTGGACAGGATGGCATCTGTGGTGACCACTGTTCAATACAAATGGACTCCATTTCTTCTGCACTGGCACAAAGCAGTTCAGACGCACTTTGCCTTCCTTCCCGGGAACTGTAAACAGGTTTGAGTTTCGGAGTCGGAACTAGGACAATCACCCTTTGATGTAACAGGTCTTGTACTGCCCCAAACAGACCCTGTAAGCGGTCCGGGGACAGGCGCAAGTTGGGAGTAAAGAACCTCGCTGAGGGTCAAGAACAAAACTCAATCTTGTAGCCGGACCGAATGACTTAGTGGATCCACTTGTCTTGCACCAGGGAAGTCCACGGGTCCGGAAACCAGCGAAGATGTCCTCCCATCGCCGATACGGGTGGGGGCGCACCTCCATGCTGAAGGAGCCTTGTCCGCGGGTCTGGAGAAGCCAGCTCTTGGCTTGTCATACCAGGATTGTTTGGGCATTCCAGAGGAGGCCCTGAAAGGTTTCGAGCCCTTGTCAGTCGACCCTGAGGGACAAAAAAACTTCTTATGAGCCGAAAAGGAAGGCCCACGTCTACGACGAGGTTCCTTGCTCATGGTAGCCTGTGGATGAAAGGTACTCTTTCCCTGTTAGACCTTTTATGATGTCATCCAGGGAAGCTCCAAATAAGCGATCTCCTTGAAAGGGAAGATCAGTCAAGGCCTTTTTCGAAATCTGGTCCGCAGACCAGCATTTGAGCCAAAAGACACGCCGAAGGACCACTGCCAAAACAGAGAGCCAAGTCATTAGAGGAGCTGCATCTAAAGAGGCATCACAGATAAACTGCAGCCCCTGGACCAGCTGGTCCGCCAGCTCAGTAAAGGCAGAGCTGTTCTCCCTCCAGATCACGGCATAAAAGCTTAGCCCACTCGGTCAGAGTTTGTGACACCAGGGCAATGGTGAATACCGGCCTCACTGCTGAACCAGCCAGTGTGTACTTACTGCAGGCAACAGCCTCTGCTTTCCTGTCAGCCGGATCCTTAAAGGCTGAGGACTCTTCAACCGGAATCATGGTTGCCTTGTACAATCTTGAAACCAGAGGGTCCACCACCGGTGGAACAGTCCACTTCTTAAGAAGTGACTCCTCATAGGGGTAACGCCTAGTAAAGCGTTTAGGGACCCCACGGGGACGCTTTGGTCGTCCCCACTCTTTAGCGACAATTCTGTCAAAATAGGCAGGGAAAGGAAACACGTTTGCCACTCTGGATGGCTTGTTAGTGCCAAAGGGAACCTGCGCCTCCGTCACAGCCTCATCCTCCATCTTCAAGGTCTCACGCACAGATACAATCAGTGCTTCCACCAGTGCCTTTTTTGTGCGCGGTTGCAGATGTGGAGGAATCATCCTCACTATCAGAGGATTCCAGGCGTGTGGTTGCAGATCCAGCAGGGTGACCCACGTCAGCGGCTGCCGAATCAGATTCAGGATCTGATGAGACAGATGAGGCAGGGGAAGGCGGGGGGCACTTTTTGCTAGCCCGTCACCCGAAGACCACCTCCACCTTGGACACAAAGGACTACAGAACCGCCGTCAGTGCATCGATGGAAGGTTGGGACCCGGAGGGCCCCGCAGCCTCAGAGAGGGGGGGATCAGGTGGGGAGATGCTCCAAAGACTCCATGAGTCACCAGGGGGACCCCACAAAAAGTGTAAACAATTGCAAGGGACAACCCCCACTGTGCTGGCAGCATCACGCAGTTTCCAGGCACAAGCACCAAGCAATCCTCAGCAGAGAGGGAGAGAACCCCACCAGACTCACCACCCAGAAGAAACAGGCACCTGCAGCCACCAGGATAATCTGCAATTCACTCATGGCGATCAGGAAGTGAAAGGATCCAGGAGTCAGCACCAGGGGGATGAGGAGGGGCTCCCATCCCCGCTCGTCAGCTGGGGAGCCAGTGCATGTGACAGGCGGCTCCGATGGCTGTCAGTTAGGTATCCGCTCTGTCCGCCGCGATGTCGAAGTCCCGCTAAAAATCGCAGATTGCCACCATTACTAGTAAAAAAATAAAATAAAAATGATATAAATCTTTCCCGTAGTTAGTAAACGCAATAACTTTTGCTCAAACCCATCAAAATACGCTTATTGCGATTTTTTTTACCAAAAATATGTAGCAGAAAACAAATTGGCCTAAAATGTTAAAAAATTTTGATTTTTACATTTTTTTGGGGGGAATGTTATATAGCAGAATGTGAAAATATTGTTTTTTTTTTTTTTTCAAAATTGTTGTTCTTTTTTTGTTTATAGCGCAAAAAATAAAAATCGCAGAGGTGATCAAATACCACCAAAAGAAAGCTCTATTTGTGGGAAAAAAAGGACGTCAATTTTGTTTCGGTACAGCGTTGCACGACTGTGTAATTGTCCGTTAAATTAACGCAGTGCCGAATCGCAAAATAGGGCCTGGTCTTTAAGCGGCAAAATCTTCCAGTCTTTAAATGGTTAAAGTGTTCGTAAATTCTCATTTCCTTTTTTTTTTTTAAATAACAAACATGTTATATTTATCTGCTCCGTGCAGTTGGTTTTGCACAGAGCAGCCCAGGTCCTCTTTTTCTTGGGTCCCTCATAGCAGCTCCTAGCCCCTCCCTCCTATCGAGTGCCCCCACAGCAAGCAGCTTGCAATGGGGGCACCTGAGCTGAGCTGCAGCCCTATGTGTTCATTCAGACTCGAAGCTGCCATTTGGCCCCGTCCCCTCTCTCTCCTGATTAGCTCACTGACTTTAAATGATAGCCGGGGGAGCTAGTGGCGCCACGGCTGTATCTCAACTAATCAGGAGGGACAGCCCCTGACGGCCGAGGGACTCGTGGACATCACTGGATAGAGAGGAAGCACAGGTACATTTTAGAGGGTGCTGGGGAGGCTGCTGCACATGGAAGGATTTTTATCTTAATGCACAGAATGCATTAAGATAAAAAAAAAAAAAAAAGAAAAAACCTTCCTGCCTTTATAACTCCTTTCTGCTCAAAGTAATGACATAAATGTACTATGGGCAGTCGTCAAGTGGTGAAAGTGTTTGTTACCCCCAAATTTCATATTCCCGATATGTGTTTGCTGTACCATGTACTTCTATGAGAAAATACCCTGTTCTCTTTGTATTGCTTCCTTTGCGTGAAATCCCTGATGTTCCTGCCAGTCCATTTGCTTTTCTATTAAAAACTTGCCAAACTATGCAGGAGAGCACAGCATAGTCAGTTCTCTAGCTATGCTGGCTACTCAGCCTGCTCTCCTACAATGTTCAGACTTGTCATGACACACCTCCCTTAACCACTTGCCTACTGTGCACTTAAACACCCTTCCCATCCAGGCCAATTTTCAGCTTTCAGTGCTGTCACACTTTGACTGACAATTGCGCGGTCATGCTACACTGTACCCATATGAAATTTTTATCATTTTTTTCACACAAATAGAGCTTTCTTTTGGTGGTATGTAATCATCTCTGGGTTTTTTATTTTTTACAAAAAAAAAGAATAAAGACAGAACATTTTGAAAAAAAAAAAAGTTTTTCTTATTTTCTGCGAGTAAATTTTGAAAATATATTTTTCTCCTTCACTGATGTGCGCTGATGAGGCGGCACTGATGGGCACTGATAGGCTGCACTGATGGGCACTGATGAGGTGGCACTTATGGTCACTGATGAGGTGGCACTTATGGGCACTGATGAGGAGGTACTAATATGCCGCACTGATGAGCACTGATAGGCGGCATTGATAGGCGGCACTGATAGGCGGCACTGATGAGCACTGATAGGCAGCACTGCTGGGCACTGAGAGGTGGCACTGCTGGGCACTGAGAGGCTGCACTGATGGGCACTGATAGGCGGCACTGATGGGCACTGGCGGATGGCACTGATGGACACTGACGGGTGGCACTGCTGAGCACTGATGGGCGGCACTGATGAGCACTGATGGGCAGCACCATCAGTGCCCACACTCAGTGCCCATAGTGCTGCCAGTCAGTGCTCATCAGTGCCTAGATGAGCAGGCACTGATGGGCACTGACTGGCAGCACTATGGGCACTGATTGTGGGCATTGATGGGGGGCACTGATGGCGGGCACTGTGGGCACTGATGGGGGGGCAATTCGTGTATTTTTTTACCTTTAGTAATCAGGGCACTGGTGATCAGTGCCCTGATTACACTGCTGTGTGTCCCTGGTGGCTGACGGCTCCCCCTCCTTCCTCACACGCAGGCTCTGTGTGAGGAAGGAGCGCCGGCGATGAGAGATGATCTCATATGTTTACATATGAGATCATCTCTCATTGGACGGCTTGATCACTTGGTGAATGGCCGCTGTGATTGGCCATTCACCACGATCTGTGATCGACTGTGTCCAAGGGACACGGCCGACACAGATTCTCCCCGATGCGCGCTCGCGGGAGAATTCGCAGGAAAATTCAAGTCCGCGCTGCAGCCGTATATAGGCTGTAGCGCGGATGGGAGGTAGTTAAACAGCCTTTCACTAGGAAGATCAGGGTATTGCTGTTTCTCCTACGCAGCAGAGAACAGAGAGAATGTAATCAGTTATAAAAAAGGGAAAAAGATATATATATATATCTATTTATCTATATCTATACACAAATGTTTTGCTTTTCATAACATTTTTAAACTCAATGGGTTGTTTTACAAGGTGATCGTTTGCAATCACTTTAGCAGGAGTGTTATTGTCACTTTCACCACTTCCCAACCGGGCCTTAGACAAATGATGTTCTCGGTTGGAAATGGAATACCAAGGTTTGGCTGCAGCAATATGCCATACATAACCCCATATTGTTTTTATTTTCAGCTGGCAATTCTCTAACCACTGAAAACGATCTGATAGCCTCTGGATCTCTTTTAGAAGTGGCGAGAGGGATTGCCCTCCCTGCCGCCACTTTCCGGTGGTTCTTGGGCTTACCTGGATGATTGGTAGCCCCAATCAGGGCCGGTACAAGGCATGGGCGGAAGGGACACCTTCCCTGAGTGCAGTGTCTCTGTGTAGAGGCAGGGGGCACACTTGGAGCTCCAGCAGTTCCCTTCTCCTTTCCTACAAAGGGAAATAAAGTTCAGAATCTTCTCTCCTGACATGATAACAGAACATTCTCTGCAAAGGTTCAGTATTATTTATTGCCGGGCTGACGGTATCTCGATCTTTCCCTGCCCCAGCGCTGCTATCTTCAGCTATCAGTGCACTGCTTGTCGAATGTCCCCAGTTACCGGACATGTCAGTATAGACTGCAGCCGAGCCTAAAGCCCCGTACACACGAGTAGAAATTCGGCCGGGAAATTTCGTCCGACGACAGATCTGCCGATTTTCGGCTTGTTAGTATGGTGCTTCCGACAACCGACTCTGACTTTTCGGGCAATAAAATCCTGGTGTGCAGGCTATATAATTTTTGTCGACCGTCAAAACACGTCCGATTTTCGTCTCATTAGTACAGATTTCGATGGGGAAAAATCTTATGAGCAAGACTAGGCATGCTCAGAGATGAAAGAACACATACAAAGCAATCCAACACATGACATCAATTCTGAAGTAGAATTCTGTCGTACGGGAAAATTCGTGTGCAGTCTAGAGCACATTCCAATCAACAGACACCACTCTGGACAAAAGACGGACGACCGGTCGGCGGAAATTAGTTGCGTGTGTACGAGGCTTAAGGAGTGTGCAGTGAACATCACTAATCAGGTGGGGAGATTAACACTTTAGGTCCCTGCATTTGTTAGGTTGGCTACATTTAATTACTGTCAGTAAGGAGAAGGATCACCTCTTAAAACCAGGGCTACTGCTCCATTCTTGTAGATTAGAATTACCTACATTGAGGAATTTCTCTATCCCCCCCTTTTTTTTTTTTTTTTTAATTATATATGTTTGTTGTACAGTGTATTCAAAGTTTTATAATAGTAACAATACCTCTAGATGAGCATTAAACCAGAAAAAGAACTGCTTACAAAAATAAGGATGCCTAATCAAGAATTGGCTATCTTTTGACTGGCCTTTTTAGGTGTATGATGGAATAAAGTAGCACATGCACCATGAATACTTTTAATTAAAAGAGAGGATTGTCCAGGTTCTCTCCTAAACAGTTCAATCCTCACCTAGGCATCATGGTATTTCTCAGTATTGAAGACCAACTTGGATATTTTTCTTTGAGGGCTCGTTCACATATGCTGAAGTGAATGTTGCTCCTCTGAAAAGTTATGCTTGGATCGCTTTTTAGAACTGTTTGAGAGGTGGTGATTTAACTTGATAATTGCCATACTATCTTGCCATAATTAGATGTAGGGTGGTTGCAGGGCGGTCTCAATGGACTGCATTATTTGTGTTCAGAGGTAGCACCACCAAACAAAAGCAACATGCAGTTTAAGCTCAGAATCATGGCTGTGGCATGTGACCAGCTGTTAGCGGATATAAGTTTTGTGTGAAGGCAGTCAGGTGTCTGGAGCCCTAAGGATCCTTTCACACAGAACAGAGCCCACTTTAATCTGCTGGGGATCCGTGAGCAGATCCCTTGCTGAATAAGAGCTTTAGGGCTAGTTTAAAATTGCAATGCCCCCCTAAAAAGTAATTCACATTGGATTGCTTTTCAGAGATTATTTGACAGACTGATAGAGGGCATTATATCACCTCCTTGCCACCTATTTTAAGCCCCCAAAATCCTGCACCATGTGGATGGATTGCATGGGGCTGCAGCTCAGCCCTATTCACTTGCATGTATCATGTTCAGCGGGATATCTGCCTGTCAAACGTGACAGGGATACAATGTTGTAGTTTATGCTGTGCATCTGTATTCCCCCTATATGAATACCTTTGCACCTTGTTTGGGTTGGGGAGGGGGTGTAGGTAGTTGAGAGGCAGTAAAAGCACATCTTACCAACCTGTTTTTAGCCCCCCCCCCGAACCACAAGTATAAACAAGGCCCTTGTTGGGTTTGTTCACATGAGTGGGACAAGGGTGCTAAAAGCAAGCAGTTGAGCCAAGTTTTTACCACCTCCAACCACTGACTTGAACAAGGAGATGCAGTTGTTTTGTACACGTGCCATGACCTTAATGCTTTGCTTTCCATCCATGGCAAAAATTAAATTGAACAGGGCCATTCTGCAAGTGCATATGCAATGCACACATCTGCAGCGCAGTGGGTGAGTTAGTTAAAACAAGCATGGAGGAGGTGACATATTGCCACCTCACCAACTGTCAAACACTCCCTGAAAAGTGATATGCCACATATCACTTTTCTGAGTGGCAGCAATGATTAGCCACACATCTATATGGGCCCTTTCATCTCAACTTCCTCACACATGACCCCCCTAGATCCCTCTAGTTCTATGCACTCCTTAGAGCCCACTTCCTCCATTCCGACTTCATCCCACTGACCGCCCTCCTCAGACTGACACTATTTATGCATTACCATTTTTTGTCTTAGCAACACCCCTGACCCCATATTTTCTCCACCACTGTTACCTGCATATTTGTGTTTCAATTTAAACTCTTCAGTTTGCTGTAGTGTAACCCAACAATTGGTACTATTTCAGTGCGTACTACAAACATTACATTACATTACATACATTTTTCTATTAGCCCTGCCCCCTCCTCCCAGGTAAAATCAAATGTTTTTCATGGTAGAGGAGAGATATGCGGTCTTAATGACCCCAGATCTCTCCATAAAGAGGACCTGTCACTACCTATTTTTATCATAAGGGATGCACTACTTTCCTTGTAATAAGTATAAAAGTGATTTAAAGCGTCGCCAACGGAGATTTAAGTACCGTCGTTTGGCACCATTTTACGAGCGTGTGCCATTTTAACCACTTCTGGACTGAGCCCATTTCTGATACACGTTGTTTACAAGTTAAAATCTGTATTTTTAGCTAGAAAACTACTTAGAACTAGTGATCGACCGATATCGTTTTTTTCGTTGCCGATACCGATATTTTGGCCAATGCATATATCGGTATCGGCTGATCTTGGCCGATATTTTTGTACATTTAGAAATAAAGGAAGGTGTATGGTGCTGCCAATGTGCTCTTAATAATAAATAAACACCTCTAAAAGTGCCAAAGTGCAATAAATATATGCTGTGTGTCTCCTAATAATTAATAAATTAATAAATAAAATTGGTGACTGGAATGGAATAAATATATAAAGTGGTATAAATGGCAGGTGACTGTATTGAAAAATAAATATATATACAGTGAAGTGTTATACAAGGTCCAAAACTATAGTGAAAAACAAAATGTACAAGCCTTGGGCTGGTTGAATTAATAACGGGTATATGGTGATACTTTGACCTGTCACAAATGGGTGACAGGAAAAAAAAAATCAGGAGTGACGTGTAATAAAAATGGCCAATGCATATATCGGTATCGGCTGATATTGGCCGATATTTTTGTACATTTAAAATTTTGCAAAATAAACACAAATTTTGACACAAATCTGTTACTGAACATGTTAATCTTTGTTTATTAACATTTCTAAGGTAACACTGCAGTCAGTGTAAATTAAATTGGTAGAAAAAAAACTAGACAACAACAAACAGCTAGTAGACAGTGGATTGGAGGAGTCAGTGGACTAGTACTGCTTCAGTAGTGCACTCACTCACTCACTCACTCACTGCAATGACTACTGCAGTCAGTGCAAATTAAAGTACTAGAAAAAAAGCTAGACAACAACAAACAGTTGGACAGTGGATTGGAGGAGTCAGTGGACTACTGCTGCAGTAGTGCACTCACTGCAATGATTTTAAATCGCTAACTGCAGTCAGTGCAAAACTGCTAGAAAAAAAGCTACACAGTGAGGAGTTAGTGGACTAGTGCTGCAGTAGTACACTCACCCACTGCAATACATTTTAAATCACTACTTCAGTAGTGATTTAAAACTTTTGCAGCAGTGAGTGGCGCACTACTGCAGCATTAGTCCACTGACTCCAATCCACTGTCTAGCTTTTTTTCTAGCAGTTTTGCACTGACTGCAGCGCAGCGCAAAAAGCTAGACAGTGGAAAAGATTGGAGTTGACTCAGTGGACAGACTACTTCTACTACACTTTCAATACTCCCAGTTAAGTAGAACAATATTATAGTGCAGAAAGCATAACATTTCAGCATGTTCACCAGTTAAACGGCTTCTTTTCTTTTCATAAATTGCTATCACTTCACTAAATACACGATCACTTGGTACAGAGGAAGGAGGAGAAGAAAGGTATCTTCTAGCATGAGAAGCAAATCTTTTGTAGGGTGCCTCATTTTCTTTCCACCACTGAAGAGGATCACTTCTTCTGTCAATTACTGGTTCCTTCAAATAGAGATGAACTTCATTACTCAGGCTCATTATTGCACATTCTGAAGAATCCTCTGCATGAGGCCCCAATAACACACTGAATATGGCATCTATTTGACCATGATGAATTTTCTCTTCTGTCCGTTACATTTTTGGACATATTTCTCCTGCATCCTGCTCTTCCACATCAGAAACCTTCTCTTCTTGGCTTTTCTTTTCATCAGGAACCTCCTGCACCTTCTGTTGAATATCCTCTGTCAGCCATTGTTTTGCTTTGGACAATACATCATCAGAAGAGAAAGGATGGTTCTTGTATCGAAGATCCAAAAGACATGCAAGCACAACAATTTTATTCTCCTCATGCTTCTCAAAATGTTTGGCAAGGCTGTCCTTCATGGCCTGCCTACATGTTTTAATGCCACGTGTGTTGGGTCCTTCATTCTGTTGAAGAAGCATCTTCAGCACTCTCACACATGGGATGACAGAGGACATAGATTAGTCACTCCTCTATGGGTAGCAGGGTCTCAATGATGTTGGGTTCTATGTCCCACTGATCAGCAGTAGGACAAGAATGTCCTCCAAGTCCATATTCACCAGAATATATGGTAAGAGCTCGCTTCTGCGCCAGCATTCTTTGCAGCATGTGAAGCGTTGAGTTCCATCGTGTTGGAACAGCCTGAATCAAGTTGTTTTTGGGTAGGCCAAGGTCTTCCTGAATGCACCTCAGTCGCTGCTTGGCAAGGATAGAATGGTGGAAATTGCCTGCGCACTTCTTCAGAATTCTAATTGGTTTGACAGACCATCATTTACCACAAGTTGGAGGGTGTGTGCCATGCAACTGAGGTCTGACACTTCAGCAAGTCTCATTCCTTTCACCATGTTCACTCTGTCTCGAAGCACAAGCATCACTCAGTCTTTGGTGATTCCCCATTCTTCTAGCATGCCTAGAAACCTTTCTCTAATGTACTCCCAGTGAGGGATCCTTGCATCACTTTTGTATTCAATGCCAAATGCCTTTTTGTCCATCCGCTGTCAATGAAGTGGCATGTAAGACTCATTAGTGATTCTGTTTGTCCTGACCAGCAGTCAGTCGTGAATGAGAGCGAGTTGCCAGCATTCTCTGGTTGCAGCATAGCCTTTACATTCTCAACAACCTTTTGGTGAATCTTTTTCAGCATTTCAGTTCGATAAAACTTGTCACTCTTCAGTGTGACCTTGGCTCAAGTATGGACATCAACCGCTTAAATCCAGAGTCAGACACTATTGTAAATGGCTGGTTATCCGTGACCATCATCTCTGTGATTACTCTGTCCAGCAGTTGGGATCTTCCATCCGATTTTAGCCATCTAAAATATATCTGTCATCTGAAACATATCTGTTATTGTTGCCTGGGATAGTGATGTTTCACCTTGTGATTCATTTTGTTTTTTCTGTGCTGCATTATACAATTCAACATGATGAACTCTTAGCTGGGCCCAAAGATTAGACATATTTTTGGTTTTTGCAGTTATTGATCCCATGCTTACATTGTTTTTGCAAGTGTTGCACAGTGCTGCTGTTTTTCCTGGAGATGAAGATAAGAAATAGTCCCAGACCACACTTAATTTTTCTATCTGCATCCATCTACATTGACATTTGAAAGACACTAATGAAATAGAATATAGGCTTTAAAAAAACTGGCTGGCTGGCACCCTGTATGGTGGGTGGCTGGATGGCACTCTTTGGTGGGTGGCTGGCACACTGTGGTGGGTGGCTGGCTGGCACCCTGTGGTGGGTGGCTGGCTGGCACCCTTTGGTGGGTGGCTGGTTGGCACCCTATGGTGGGTGGCTGGCTGACACCCTTTGGTGGGTGGCTGGCACCCTGTGGTGGGTGGGTGGGTGGTTGGCATCATTTGGTTGCTGGCACCCTTTGGTGAGTGGCTGGCTGGCACCCTTTGGTGGCTGGCTGGCACCCTGTGGTGGGTTTGCTGGCTGGCACCCTGTGTGGTGGGTGGCTGGCTGGTACAGGCCCAGGGCCTGTGGCTGGATAGCTGGTACAGGCAGGGCCTATGGCTGGCTGGGTGGTACAGGCCTGTGGGTGTGTGTGCGGGTGGCTGGCACCGGGCAGCTGTGAGTGGGTAGCCATGGTGGCTGTGTTACACACTGTGCACTGTGACTGGTCACTGTACGATTGAGAAGAAATTGAATCACTCACTGTCCCAAATGTGCAGAGATTCCAGTGGCCGCGGCGGCTGTAAAACACACTGTGCGCACTGTGAGACTCCAAAACGAGGCTGAGGGAGGCGGCCTAAGAAGGCCGCAGAAGCTGTCCCAGACTCCCAGTATGCGGAGGCCCATGGCGCAACATACGCAATGACGTCACGGCAATATCGGCAACCGCTAAGGCCGATTCCGCTATATCGTGGAAAGTGCATATCAGCCCCCGATATATCAGAGTTGCCGATAATCGGTCGATCCCTACTTAGAACCCCCAAACATTATATATATTTTGTTAGCAAAGACTCTGGAGAATAAAATGGCGGTCGTTGCAATATTTTTTCGTCATGCGGTATTTGCGCAGCGGTCTTTCAAACGCCATTTTTTTTGGGGGAAAAAAACATTTCACTGCATTTTAAAAAAAAATACACAGTAAAGTTAGCCCATTTTTTTATATATTGTTAAAGATGATGTCATGCCGAGTAAATATATACCCAACAAGTTATGGTTTAAAATTGAGCACACCCGCGGAATGGCGACAAACTACAGTCAATAAAAATCTCCATAGGCGACACTTTAAAAAAATTTTAACGGTTACCAGTTTAGAGTTACAGAGTAGCCCTTTTTTTAGAATTATAGCTCTCGCTCTGGCGATTGCGGTGATACCTCACGTGTGGTTTGAACAGCGTTCTAATTTGTAGGCGCAACTTTTGTATGTGTTTTTTCGTGTGAGAGCTCACGGCGACGGGGGCGGTTTAAACTTTTTTTCAAATTAGCAGCCGAATAACCCGGACGTGACGTCATCACTCCGCTTCCGGGTTACTACATCAGAGACCCGATCAAAGCCAAATTTGGATTTGGCTTTGATCGTGACTCCAACTAGCCTGTGGACATGTCGGCTGGTTGCTCAGGTCTCCCGTCTCACCCCCAGCTCACTGGGGTTAACAGGCGAGCGTCTCTCAGGCCGAATCCGCCATTACCACCAAAAAGCCACCCCCTACTGAAGAAGTCGAGCGGCCCTGACCGGTGACGCAACGCGTATAGGGTGCTGAGACTTCCACAGCAACCAGGAAGCCGGCAGCCTGCTCCAAGTGTAAGGAGATATGCGCCCATAGCCTGCACAGCTTGTAGTGCTGCATTCTGTAAGTTTTATGCTAATTCCCATTAAAGCTTTTAAAAAACAGAGAGCAGTAGATGTTTGTGCCTCTCTTCCTTTTATGCCAAATAGATTGTATGCTGAAAATGATGCTGGTCATTGCCTGAGCCATTATTTCCTCTAAGCCATTGGATTGATCCCTGGTAACACGGGTGTGAGGAGGAATATCTTTAACCCTGGAGAGGAACTGCCTTTTTTGACCTAGTGGTAATACACAGTTCAAAATTCCAGGTGAGAGGCTAACCTCTGGGTGGTGATGGCAGAAGCACTGACACTTTTTGAAGCACTGGATAAGCACCTTTCTACTGCGTTTATGCACTAGGGAGAAGAAGCTTTATGGACTTTGGATAATCAATCAATTTTTTTATACACATCTTTTACTTTAATGGTTTATGTGATCGATTATAGCACATTGTCACTTAATTATTGCTATTAGGCAACTTTGTCGTTCATTTGCACCAGTATTTGCACTTTTGCACACTGAATCACTTTATATTTTTTGCACTGTACCCAGTGAGTATACACTGGCATTTGATGGTATATCATTTAATTAAGTGCTGTACCTTATTATCAATATATTTTTTTACTTTGGAGTGGTAAGCACAGTCGGTAGAGCTGCTGTATCACACATTATTTATTTTTTAGTTTGCACTGAATTATCACCTTTTAAACAGTAAAGTTAGCCCATTTTATTTTCTATATTGTGAAAGATGATGTCACGCCGAGTAAATATATACCCAACATGTTATGGTTTAAAATTGAGCACACCCACGGAAAGGCGACAAACTACGGTCAATAAAAATCTTCATAGGCGACGCTTTAAAAAATCGTAACGATTTCCAGTTTAGAGAGTTACAGAGTAGCTTTTTTTTTAGAATTATTGCTCTCGCTCTGGCGATCGCGGTAATACCTCACATGTGTGGTTTTAACAGCGTTTTAATTTGTGGGTGCAACTTCCGTATGCATTTTTTCATGCACAAGCTCACGGCTTTGATTGTGACTCCAACCAGCCCATGGACATGCCGGCTGATTGCTCAGATCTCCCGGTGAGATGGGAGACCCGGGCAGAGCCGCGGGAGGGAGCACTCCCTCCAGCTCGCTG
Source organism: Pelophylax lessonae (assembly GCF_965119305.1). Taxonomy (NCBI): domain Eukaryota; kingdom Metazoa; phylum Chordata; class Amphibia; order Anura; family Ranidae; genus Pelophylax; species Pelophylax lessonae. The sequence goes on along the minus strand of NC_138768.1, from coordinate 467,159,251 downwards.
GGGTAACAGTCGAGCGGCTCCTGGGCTGCATTGGCCATTACCACCAAATAGCCGCCCGCCGGCTGTAAAAAAATTGTACTGGGATGATACCTCTAGCTGCAGGCATCACCCCAGTACAACCACTTCTACGAGCCGACGTAGAGCTACGTCGGTTTGCAGGAAGTGGCTAAAGCATGACATGTAGAGTATCTACTGTATTTACGCGATCATATTTTATAAAATAAAATTGGGTTATATATTGTTTTAGTAAAAAAAAAAAAAGTGGTTAAGCCACTCTGTTTCCTAAGCCTGTGTGCCTCTGTCTGTGTTTTATAAAAAAAATAAAAAAATTGCTGTAAATACCTGATTTCAGTGTGCTCTCAGCGATCACGTGACCGGCCGGCTTTCTCCACTCCCCATCTGACAGCTGCAGGGGACGGGGCTGACATTCCCCTGCTGACGTCACTCGGGAGGGGAGAGAGAGCCAGCCAGTCGCATGATCGCAGCATACTGAAATCAGGTATTCCCAGAATTTTATTTATTTTAAAACACAGCGAGAGGCACACAGGATTAGGAGACAGGGGATTATAGAATTAACAGTTATTTCAAGACCAAGAGGGGCGGGTAGGGAGGAGAACCTGGAGACAGCGAGCAGGGCAGCGGTTGATAGAGTCACGTACACTGACCACAGTCGCAGGGTTCAGCAGCCATGATATACTGTGGTCAGTGTACAGAGGGGGGGGGGATAAATGACACAGCACAAGCACTGTGCTGTATAACATGCTTTAACAACTTCCCGACCACCCGCCGCCTTTTTACTGCGGCATGGTGGCTCTCCTGCGCAAACCGGCTTAGGTCTACGTCGGTCGCGCGTGGAAATCTAGGGGGGGGGGGGGCGCGATGCACGGGACAGGCAGCTTCGATTGCCGCCTGACACCCGCGATCACTCCCCGCTGAGAGAGAAGGACGGTTGGCTGTTGTAAACACAGCTGACTGTTCTTCTCCCTGCAATGACCATAGAGCCCATGTGATCCTTCTATATAGGATCACATGTCTCTATGGTCATTGCAGAAGCCACGCCCCCCCCCACAGTTAGAATCACTCCCCTAGGGTCACATTTAACCCCTTGATCACCTATACTGTTAACTGCCAGTGTCATTACAGTAACAGTGCATATTTTTAGCACTGATTACTGTAGTAATGTCACTGGTACCCCCAAAAGTGTAAAAAAAAATGTCAGTTAGGGGTCCGATCTGTCCGCCGCAATGTCGCAGTCCCGCTTAAAATCGCAGACCGCCACCATTACTAGTTAAAAACAACAAAAAAAACAAACAAAAACGCCATAAATCTTTCACGTAGTTAGTAGACGTGATAACTTTCGCGAAAACCAATCAAAATACGCTTATTGCTATTTTTTTAACAAAAATATGTAGCAGAAAACAAATTGGCCTAAAATGTTAAAAAAATTTAGATTTTTTTAAAAAAAATTGAGAATGTCATATAGCAGAATGTGAAAAATATTGTTTTTTTTTTTTTTCAAAATTGTCGCTCTTTTTTTGTTTATAGGGCAAAAAATAAAAATCGCACAGGTGATCAAATACTGCCAAAAGAAAGCTCTATTTGTGGGGAAAAAAAAGGACATCAATTTTATTTAGGTACATCGTCGCACAATCGCGCAGTTGTCCGTTAAAGTAACGCAGTGCCGAATCGCAAAATAGGGCCTGGTCATTAAGGGGGCAAATCCTTCCGGTCTTAACCACTTAAGCCCCGGAGGATTTGGCTGCTTAATGACCAGGCCCCATTTTGCGATTCGGCACTGCGTGACTTTAACGGACAATTGTGCGGTCGTGCGACGCTGTACCCAAATGAAATTGACGTCCTTTTTTCCCACAAACAGAGCTTTCTTTTGGTGGCATTTGATCACCTGTGCGATTTTTATTTTTTGCGCTATAAACAAAAAAACGAGCGACAATTTTGAAAAAATAACAATATTTTCTGACGGAAAGCTTTCCGATTATGTGACCGCCGTGACAGCGGTCACATGACCATAAACCCTAACCCACCTCCCGGCATCCTAAATCCCCTAAAGCCCGCCGGCTCCAAGGGGTTAAACAAGCTGCTGGCAGGCTTCAAGCTTGTTGAAAGTCTGCTACCAGATTGTTTAATGTGACAATAAGCACTTCCCTTAAGATCTGTGTATAACATTTCTAAACATGAGCTGAAGGGCACAATAAAAGCTTTGGGTAGAATAGATGTGCGCCTAAAGCTCCTTTTCCCCTGGAGCCCACTCTGCATTTGGACCGCGCTTCAGTCACTACTGACAGGCGGTGAGTAAGCGTTTTTTTTTGGTGACAAACGTGTGGCAACTGTGCAGGGCATTTGTGGCACTTCCCTATAGGCTTGAGTGAATAGCATTAGCTGGGCTTGTTGCCCACCAATCGCTACGTGTCAGGTAAACTTTGCCGCAGGCGAGAAGCATCATGACTGTGGTATATAAACACCACCCTCCACTGCCTTATAGCATCTTAAAAGCTGGGTTAACACTAGTGTGAATTAGATGCAGGTTTTCCCACCTCCAAGTCGCATGACAGGAGTGTGCCCGACTCTCAACAGAGCCGCTTCACACATCGCCAGGGCGGCTGTGGAGCGGATTGTACAGGGGTCCTGTGCCATGTTTGGCTCTACTTGAGGTCCGAATTCAGGCATAAATTTGGACCCGATTCATTCCTGAAAATGGAGAACAGGGATGCACCGGACCCCTACTGTGAGCCACATCTGTATTAGATGTGACCCCAGGCTTAATGGGTTGGTGGGCGGCAAAAATATGCGGTTGAGTCCCAAAGCACGCAACTAAATGAAGCCTTAGAAAAAGCTACTCAAAGCTTGCCAAAAGCATTCCAAAAGCTTTCTGTTCACACTACTCTATGTACCTAAGACCTGTGTCACACAAACTTCAGCTTGCATTAGTTAGGTTAAAAAAAAGACACAAGTCCATCAAGTTCCTCGGTATCATTCTAGGAGTCTTTCATCAAGGATAACTATATTTTTCTGACATCTAGACAGCTACAAGCCACTGAGCAGATCAATACAAGTTACACTTTATTTAAAAACTCAAAATTTGATTTACCTGTAAACTCTGTAGTATCCTTTTAACCAGGCATACTCATCTAACAATTCATCTGTTCAGATCAACTCCATTTTCATGCTCAAGGATATAGAACTCTATTCTTCAACAACACGTGTCTAGCAAAGGCATTCGTTAATAATAGTAGCTGTGAATCGCAGCTCGCATGCTGGGAAACATAGCATGTGACAGGAATTACACGTGTCAACAAGGAGCTGCTATTAAAAATATTTCTATAGACTAACGTAAAATCTCAAAATCTGAATGGTTCAAAGGTTTACTGACGCAAAAGAGTTACAGATATTTATTCTATTTAGCAATTCTAAGGGACACAAAAAAAAAAGGATTTTTGACTTATTGTAAAATCCTTTTCTCTGATGATCATTGACGGACACAGCTCCTGATATTCTTAACCATTGGATTATACTGCCCCCTACAGTAGGAGGACACTTAGGCAGAAAAAAAAAAAAAGTCTGGCTATGCCTATGGGCAGTCCCAGGGGGTATACTCCCTGGATTTGGTTGTCCAGAGACTGCAGAGTCTTGTCCCATTTGATCAGAATCTCCCTTGCAGGGAACTCGTATGGAATCGTGCAAACGGGACTGCCTAAAAAAAAGGTAGACACCATCAGGCCCAGCACTCACGTGCAAGTCTGGAGAAATAACCACCTGCTGGACAGCAAGAGGAAAATTGCAGCCTGCAGTTTCTGGAGTTAGTCCAGAGGAAGGAGTACTCTAGCTGAGGCAGAGTCATACCCAGATAGTCTAGTTTTGTGGAAGGAACCAAGGCAGACTTTAGAAGATTCAGAATCCAGCCGAACTTCCTCAGGGTCCATATAGAGAGCTCCAGGTTTTCCACCAGCATAATAGGAGACTCTGCTCGCAGAACAAAAGCCATCCAAGTAGCCCAGGATCGCGATCTCCTGCTGACGTAACAATGCTAGCACTGGGGCCAACACTTTCGTGAAGACCCGAGGAGTGGAGGCGAGACCAAAGGGTAACACCACACCCTGATCATGTTCCTCTCCCACAGCAAAGGTATGGATCCAGGAACCAGCGAAGACGAACCCCTCATGCCAGGTAAGAGTAAGGGTGCACCTTCAAGTTAAAGGGGCCTTCTCCTCGGGTCTGGAGAAGTTTGCTCTTGTCTTGTCAGATCAAGTTCCCTTGGATCCTCCAGAGGAGGCCCTGAAGGGCATATGGGCCGAGGAGGGTCCTTGCCCTTAGTAGCCTGTGGAAGAAGGGTACTCTTCCCCCCCCCTGTGAGACCTTTAATGGGGTCATTCAAGGTAGCACCAAACAGGCGATCTCTTTAAATAGGAAGATCAGTCAAGGCCTTTTTAGAAGTCTGGTCCGCAGACCAGCATTTGAGCCAAAAGACACACCGAAGGACCACTGCTGAAACAGAGAGCCGAGCCACAAGGGGAGTCGCATCCAAAAGAGGTTTTACAAACACTGCAGCCCCTAGACCAGCTGGTCCAGCAGTTCAGCAAAGGCAGGGGGGAGCAGTTCTCCCTCCAGATCACAGCCTAAAATCTTAAACCACTCTGTCAGCGTTTGCAACACCAGGGCAATGGTGAATATCAGCGTCAGTGCCGAACCAGCCAGGGTGTACATTTTGGGGGCCACAGCCTCGGTCTTCCTGTCAGCCAGGTCCTTAAAGCGGTAGTATCATCTAATTTTCCACTTTGCAGTATAATAATGACATGTGTCCGTATGTTATAGCGCACCTTTTATCATGACTGTCACTGCAGCCGTTCTCCTTAGATTTGTATCGGTGCTGTGATCCACGTCATTTGCGCATGCTCATCGTTATCTTTTTTTCCGGCAAGATAATTAGCTTGCCGGAATTTCAGTGTCTAGTGCGGGGCTGCGTCATTTCCTCTCCTAGACGTCAGCCCCGTGCTCCCGCGAGACTACGACCTTCCCCCATTAAAAAAAAATCTCCACTACCCCATATGACTTGCTACGTCACAGGGGAGTGATAGTGGAGTAGTGGAGAGAGGAAGAAGACGTGTGGAGGGCAGAGCGGCAGAGAAGAGGAGATCGAGAGAGAAGCTATCAATAGTGCACCAATCACCCACTCACAAGTAATAAAGGTTTATTTACTGACATTTTTTTTGCCCCTCCTTTCCTTCCCATATAAATGTAAATATATATACATAATAAACAGGCAAAAAATTTGGGGGAGCATACCCATGTATTTCCAAAGCTGCTGCAGCTATGAACCAAAAGACATGTATATTAAAAAAGAATAGCGCGCAAATGCAAAAGAAATTACTACCAAATCTGAAGAGAGTCCATAAATAAAAATGGGGGTTTGGTCCCACCTATATTTTAATAAATATATATACATACATATATAGCTCTCCCTCTCTCTCTCTCTCTCTCTCTCTCTCTCTCTCTCTCTATATATATATATATATATATATATATTTAGATATATATGTTTGTTTATATATATTT